>NC_139348.1:84330989-84976894 GCF_055883805.1 Amblyomma maculatum | reverse complement strand
GATGTCAGTGCACGTTAAAGAAACCCAGGTGGTCGAAATTTCCGGAGTCCTCCACTACGGAGTCTCTCATAGCCTGAGATGCTTTGGGACGTTAAACCCCACAAACCAAACCAAAAATGAAGGCAGAATATTGTGAGGAAAACAAAGGGTTAAGAACCGGAATGCCATAGATATATTTATAATAATGGAAGTTGGCGGCGCCGGTAACGGAACGAACATGATGTCCTCTTCTTAGTCCATCTGAAAAACAAGAAAGGGTATCGTGCAAGCAACGAATTACGCATGCAAGCGAACTGGTGTTAGTAGAGCCGAGGGAATTCTGATATATAGAAGTGTAACAGGGAATGGGTAAGATTAGGCATTTTCTGAGGATTTAGTGACTGAAGCTTCATGAAACCAAATAGACACATTTTTGAGAGGCCATTATCCAGATGGGGATGTAATCAGTTGTCTGCTGCCGTTGACGGTGCGTAGTCATCTGACCATTTCAGCTGTCTTTTTCCTTGACAGCTCTATGAGAAGGGAATCGAGTACTTGGTTCTTGCATACATGTAAGATACAGTGCCCCTGTGCCACAAAGATCGTTTGAAAAGCTTTGTTAGTGCTCAGCTTTACTTGTCCTGGTGGCCTGGCACGCAGTGCGTTTGTACACTGCTCTTTGATATGAGGATGTCTTTGATAATAGAGGTGTAAATCAAGTAATTACTAACTGAAGGAACAACAAAGTGTACATGCAAGAAAGTGGAAAGAGCAAAGGAACAACAGCGCCGACTGCCTTGTTAAGACGTGGCGTCCTGTTGCGAGATATTATTGGGATGGATGTTAAGCTTCCCACGAATTCCTAAAGAATGTGCGTTTGAGGAATATATCGGAAAAAAGGGAGCGGCACCAAAGGTGTCTAAAATGAAGCTTTGTTCATATGAGTTGTCTTTTCTGGTTGGTTTGTGGGGTTTAACGTCCGAAAGCATCTCAGGCTATGAGAGACGCAGTAGTGGAGGACTCCGGATATATCGACCACCTGAGGTTCTTTAACACGCACTGACACCGAACAGCACACTGACGCCACTACGTTTCGCCACAATCGAAACGCAGCTGCCGAGGCCGGGATTCGATCCCGCTTCCTTGGGCGCAGTAGTCGAGCGCCGTACCCACTGCGCCACCACGGTGAGGTTTTCTTGTCTATCTGTGTCGTCTTGATTGATGTGGTGTACTTTGAGTTCAAGAAAATAAAGGAGGTATACATAATATAAGCTGTTTTGTTTCTTCCACTCTGAGTACGTCACGTTTTGTGCTACTGAGAAAAGCATTTGTGAGAAAAGCGTCTTTTTTATTCTCTCCAAGAGATGGAAGATAGCTGAGAAAAATTGCAACTCGTATTAGGACTGGAATAATTGTTAAGCGAAATTTACACACAACACCAAACTAATGTAAATAGATGTCAACGAAATTTGTGTCAGAGGTGGACTGTACATAGCTCCGCAGTGGGATAACCACACTTAGAAGCAGTCGCGGAAGAAAGAAAGCGACCGGACAGGCTCTTGTCCAGTTGCTTTCCTTCTCCCGTGAAGAATGTTTAGCGAGCTGGTTTTTCTCATCCAAAGACTGTTATAGACTTGGCGGAATAGCATATACTGACTATACACGATATTTAGATGCAGTCCGCTTTCCATCTTCGCCTATTGCATAAAGCCTGGTATAAGAATGAAAAATGAAAACGCGTAATATTTCTGTGTCCTACTTTAAAATTTCTTTCTTTTTTTCGTTTCTTTGCAGTGCGGTGTGAGAAAGTACGTAGGCGATAACTGTGGAGGCAGACCAGATTGCGTGTGCGTGCAAAACCCTCCAGGACAACCTCGGCGGCCCCTTTCTTGCATTTGGTCTCCACCTTGGAGCATACCACGACGAAACAGGATAATGTGATGAAAGACAATAAAGTCGGAAACGTTTTTTAGGTAAAACTTTAACAAGAGTTGAACTAACACACAGACATCAATACCGAAAAAAATCATTCTAAAGTCCTTCCCCCTCACTCTTACCTCGAGAACAAAACTTTCACTTTACTGCTCATTATTAATTGACAACAAAGTGTAAACCCCAACCTCTCCCGTGTTACACTATCATGCAATGAAACAGGCATTCTGTATGTTTGTGAAAGTTAGAGAGAGCTTTTATAAGGCGAATTGTCCGCGTTGCGGAGTGATTACCTGAAGCCAAAATTCGAAAAATACAGCTTTCTTTAATTAAGATATGCGAATGAGTGTTTAAAGATGAAGGCAGTTAACACTGGGCTGATGTGAGCACCATTCCTCACAAGCAGTCACTTTTCGTCTTTAATAATATGTTTGCTAATCTTATGAAGGTCTTGACAACTGCAAAATCTGCTTGTTGTATGATGGTCACCTGCTTTGCCAAGTACTGTGAACGATGCAGACAAATGATAGATAAGTGAGCACCGAATGTTTGATAATCAAACAGACCAAATTAGGGCCATGGTTGGTGGCCTAAGTGGTTGTGCAGTAGCATGTATGTTTTAAGCGAAGGCATTTTGCATAATGTTTGCAGAAAGACGACAGGGCAAAGTATATACATAACAATCCTCAGCCACATGACCATGCACTCCTTTTTTGCTGTTGTAAGCTTCAAAATGATTAAAACATTTCTCTACTTGCGACGGTCATTGGGACTCAAATAAGAGCATAGTGTAGGGCTGAAATTAGCTGATAAGAGTCAGCGTGCGCGCAGGACGATATTTTCTTTCACAGTGTTCCTTCGGTGAGTCGTTATTTGGACGATTGCAAAGATGGATCTGGTAGCCATGGAATTGCTTGTGACAATTATATTTACTGCCACATATCATGTCCTGGCAAATTCGTGCATGCAAAAATCCCTGCTTATGTTTGTCTGGTGGAAATTTTCTGAGGGCATTCACGCTTTTGTAGTACTTGCCTGCTTTTTGCAATGTTACCGCCTGATATTTGGAAACTATTTAGCGAATATTTTGCACTTATAAAGTGGACATTGCATGCAGTGTTGGCCTTCGACCTCGGGCTGACTTCAGTCTCAAGTGGGTATACTGGGGAATAAGGCAGCTAGGCTACTTCTCGATGCCGAACCTAGATTAAGCCAACATAAGGCCTACTAGGTCAGCCATACAGCCAGTAAACCAAAAAAAGTTGGGCCTGATTTTGCTGGCTGAGTTCAGCCTAAGATGCTAATTTTTTTACGTCGACGTCGGCCCAACTTACGGCTAAGATCGATTTTTCGGTTGGGATTAGCGTTGATATATCTGGAATTGTAGAGGTGTACAACATCATCCTTCTTTTATGCTTCAATGTGATCCAAACATCTCAAAATACTCGCAGGGAAGTTTGCCTTTTCCATTGAGGGTAGATGTAGAAGCGCCATTTTTTAGTGTTTAGTTGCGGTTCTGGCAAAATGCAGCATCCTTTCGTGCTCCCAGTCCAAATAAGAATTTAATGAAGACCACATGCCTTACCTGGTCTGCGTGATAGCGACTTTTTCTTGGTTAACTCACACTAGAATGCAGCCATTGAAGCCTTCAAGACATTTTAATATGTTTTGAATCCAGCCGCTTTCTAAGGAATTATTAAAAGCTCGCACATAGTAACCTCTAAAAATGGGCTACACGCATGCACGAATATATTTTATGGGCAAATCATTTTAAGAGAAAAATGAACCAGCCTAAGAATTGAGGCTATTTAAAATCATATTTAATAAATACTTGCTTAGAAACGAAGCCATACAGTGCCGCTAAAAGTCAGTGTGATGACTGCCGCTTTGTTATTGGGAAGGTGGAGGTGCAGAAAATAAGATTCTTTACTGTAATGGTACTTCAACCCCGATATGTGTGCTACCAGCGTGTCAGATGATGATGCACAGAGTAATCGACATGAAACGTTACACTGCAACCAAGACAGAAGCTCTGGGCAGAAATATTTTGCATTGTTGATTTCAGAAAGTATGCGTTCATTGTACCAATTGTCTTTAGATTGTATTACCGCTCTACAAAATGCAATAACTTTTTTGAGGACGTATGTACTGCATATACAGTTGTTTCCGCTGACCTATCCGCTTCTTGAAGCCTGGGAGTTAAAGAGGCTTATGAAGACATAGTAGAGAATATTTTCGTACAGTGCTCGACGCACACTTCAAAAAAGTGAATACTGCCAAATGTTAAGGCAGAATAGCGCAAGCTACACAGGGACAGGAATGCAAGACGAGATTCACATAGCACCTTTCTTGTCCCTGTGCAGCTTGAGATAACCAACTATTCCGCAATAAGTTCACCAAATTTTAATTTATGAGTACGATAATGTTATGTGCAGGCAGGGGTTTTTGGCGAGCAATACAGTTCAACAGATACTTGCTTGTTTGTCCCCTTGTTTTGTTAATCACTAACGGTCGAATGTACAAAAAGAGGAGAGCCTTAGCACACTTACTGGCAACGCCCAGCAAGGCTTCAGAAGACGCTGTGGCAGGTTAATATGAGACTGTGAAAGTAAGCTCTGTTTAGAGAATAAAGAACTGGGGGAGGGGGGGGGAGTGCCTTTCCTCGCGCTTACCACCAGACTGCAATTATGCCGCCTCTAAAGCACAGGATCGACATCAATGCGAGATTGTCTTTTCTAGGGAGGGATATGGGCTACTTTATGAAGCATACTCAATTTTCTATGATCTCACAAGACTCCCAACGACTACCAAGATTGGAAATCAGGCATTGGAAGAGGTGGGCGAGTTGAGAGGTCTTAGCCTAGAAATTCACAAATCCGGCAAAGGAACACAATGACTTCCTAAGGTGAAAAAAGTAGCTGCGACTTCTTTAAACTTGATAAAACGCATTTCGTATAGGGGAGGAGGAGCTCGAGTGGACATGGCAAAGCGTCTTGTACAATCGGTGTTACAGCCGTGGATACTATACCAGGCCCAATTCCAAAGACTCACGAGGAGGCAGTAGGCGAAATTTGAAATAAATAGAAACGCAATGCGCACTATCACGGCCTTACCAAAGCTTACCCCTATCCCTATTCTCTAAGAGTTTGCACAGATAAATACGTTGACAAAATTAATTAAACAAGAGAGGCAGCAAGGGATATGACGCGAAAGTACGTTATGCCCATAGCATCCTTGTACAACGAAGTGGCAGTTCAAACACCACCAATGGCTGACCACCTTCCGTGGGAATTGACTAGGCATCTTGACATCTGGTTGATGCACTTCCAGGTACCTGCATTGCATATACGGACGAATCAATTATAGAAAATGGTGGTAGAACAGCAGCTACTAGTCCAACACACAGTGAACTAAAGGTACATAAAAAATATGTTTCAGAATACCAGGACCCGCTTTTGATGGAACTCTATGCAATCAGCGATGCTATGGAGGCCATGAATAAAATCAATTCCATAATAGAAGCCCACATCTATACAGACTCCTTAGCCGCCATAAAACAACTGATGAAAGTAACAAAGACGCTATGTGTAACCCAGGAAATCCGCGCACTCAATAAAAAACAAAAATACGCATCCAGATACCTTGTGCACAAGCCTATGCTTAGAACGCTGAGCAGAGAAATGTTGACCACCTCGCACACAAAGTTCCAAACACTAATGCGTCCCCCACCCCAGGCTCCCTTTTGATGCCCGCTCCACTGTTCCCATCTGAGCATCCTCTTTAAGGGAAAGTACACGTGCCCTCATTCCCCCGTGTACATTCCCACTCCCTCGTAACTTAACGAGATTGGAGGAGGTTTCCCTTAGAAGGATAAGAGCTGGGGCGGCCCTTACCCCGTCAGTAACATGCTGATGCGAATCTCAAGCAGACATCGGACCAACCACATGCTCGAAGCTGCATCAGCTGCAGAAGTGGATGCTCGCCACCTTCTGTGGACTTGTGCAGGGACACGGGCATCAAGGAGACAGATTCTGCGCGAAGTGGGACTAACCGCAACAAGGGAAGAGGACTTCTCTAAATGGCTCACCGACAACGACAAGAGTGGGAGCCTGCTCCGGTTCCTTACCGAAAATAATTTGCACGAGTTTATATAATATGCCTTATGGCAAGCTTGCATTAAACAAAAAAGACTGCCAAATAAAAATAGGAGTACACTTTACTTCTGGCGTTTCGCGTATTACAGGATAGAGTTTCACGCTCACGATAAATGTTTTTAAATTTATATTTTCACTATGCGATTAAGTCATAGAATTCTTGTTTACTATATTTCATACACTGATACTATCAGCAAAGATTTGCTCCCCATGGATGAGTGGATTGACACATTTGAACGTATTTACTTTTCTCTCTTTTTAATTTTCAATTTATTATCCAGGTACACAGTTTATTTCTTTTAATAGCATCATGGGACATTTGTGTTTCATTCTCATCATTTTTACATGTTGTGACTAATATTTTCGCGCAATATTAATCGGTGTATATGAAAGGCGCAGTATCTTTCACATTTTTTTAGGAACACATTAACGCGCACTAAAGGACAGGAGAAAGGTAGCAGTAAAAATGAAAAGGGAAAGTCAGGTGCGTAGTTGAGGCTATTAGTAAGTTTTACCAGTTGGGGACATTTAATATGCGCTTACATTGCACAGAATACATTTGCATCTCCGTTTAGATGGAATCGTATTCGTTTCAATATTTATTTTTTACTACATAATCTAGCAAATTATCTAGAATTATTTTTTAAACTTGTAATTGCGTATCACATGTAAATCGACAGGACCGCATAATATAACGAAATAAATACTCACGTTTAGCTCTAATATTTCTGGCTCTCGGCGCAGACTATGCCCATGGGGTTCCGACCGAACCAGCTGAGTAAAATATTATAGCGTCGTGTTGAATCGTGATAAACATGCTCGCGATGTCTTGTCGTCGCTTATCGAGTTTGTCACATCTGGCTGCACCTGCACTTACAACCCACAGTTGCGTGCTGACTTCCGAATCGGTGACGGGGGGCTTTCGTCCCTTGTGACGCCTTGCTATTCGACCTTGCTCTTGCGTTTTGATTGACAGGCATTTCTCCGTTATGCGCTTTACGTGTATCCAGACGCCAGGCCAGGGGACAGGAAGTTTTATTACGAGGTGCATGCTCGCGGGCTCAAACCAACAACAACCGTACATGGAGAACGTGCGCCGTCTTATCCCTCCGCGAGCTACCTGCACATGCGCAGACAGACATGACGAACGCGATTAACCACGACAAGACATCTCGACCATCTTTATCGCGCCACAACACGACGCTATAGCACTCCCTTTTTTATAGTTCTAAGTAATGAGTATACGTTAAACGATCCGGTGGCCGTCGCTCCCTGGTGCGCTTTCGTAGTGGCACCGGTTGGTCGCCGCTTGGAGGTGGTTCGTTCCAATAACGAGGTTTCAACCATAAAAAAAGTGCCGACCATTTTCGCGCCCAAAAGTAATTAACATGGCTTCTTTTTCGATTTGCGAATATCTTTGTTCAGTTTCAGTCATGACAGGCAATGCGTAGGCGACTGGTCGCCAGCTATTCCCGTGAAGCTGTAAAATCCCAGCTCCTAGACCTTTTCTTGATGCGTCCGAGCTCACTTTCGTTTTCTTAATTGGGCCAGTACAGACATGCTACTTAAAACGCTACAAATAACGACCCACTGAGCGGCGCGGTTCTTTGTCCACTGAAAAATTGCGTCCCTTTTGAAAGATCTCGCAACAACTTGTTCCTCTCAGCAAGATGAGTAATATACTTTCCAAAATAATCGGCCACTCCAAGCATTCGCTGAACCGCCGTCGTAATTGTTGGGTGCGTAATTTCGGCAAATGATGTGGTGAATGTGGAATTGGGCTTTGTTCCGCCGTAGCTGATTATGTCACTCAAGAATTCAACTTCTGTAGACGCGAAATTACATTTATTTGCATTTAACGTCAAGTCACCTTGTTTTGCTTCTTCTCAGTTCAGTTCAGGCGTTCAGTCGTGTCCGACTCTTCGTGACCCTATGGACAATGTCACGCCACGCTTTCCGGTCTCTCACTATCTTCTTAACATCACATAGCTTCATCTGCAATGCCTCGAGAATGCCATCTAACCATCGCGTTCGCTGCCTACCCCTTCTCCGGCGACCCTCAACCTTTCCCAACATCAAATCTTTCTCCAGCGACTCCTCTCTTCTCATCAGATGACCAAAGTAGCTGAGCTTTAACTTTAGAATTTGACCCTCCAATGAGCTTCTTCTACTGCTCCACAAGGCGCTCACCATGTTCCTCCAGTTTTGACCCCATACCAGGATGTCATCGACATACACGCGAATGCCTGGAGCTCGGTCCGATATATCTGTCAATGTTTTTGAACGCCTCCGGTGCAGAAGCAATCTCAAACTGCAGTCTCAGGAAACGATACCTTCCGAAAGGTGTAGTAAATGTGCAAATTTTTAGCGTGACCTCATTCAATGGAATTTGATAAACCTATGAATTACATCGAGGCGGAAGAAGTATTTAGCGCGATCGAGCTCCGCCTCAATATCATCACGCTTCGGCTTTTGATGGTGTTCCCGCTTCACGTATAGTTCAATATTTCTAGGATCCATGCAGAACCTCAGCTTGCCTTCTTTCTTCCTGACCATTTCTAGCGGTCTCACGCAGTCTGTTGGCTCGTGGACCATTTGAATGACGGGGGCCTTTTCCATGCGTTACAGCACCTATCGCAGTGGTTCTTTCAACGCCAAGGGAACGCGTCACGCCGGCTCTTGCATCTTCACGCAGGACAGTCCGGTATGGACGTGCTACACAGCCAGTACCCTGAAAAAGCTGCCGGAAATCTCGAAATACTTTGTCTATAATTATATATTTTGACGCACGTCGTCTACGGCTTCTACTGAACACATTACCAATCCTAGAATCCGAGTTGCCTGTAGTCAGTCGAAGTATTGCCTGGTTGCTCTTCTTAGTAATGCAGAAGGTGAAAGTCTCGCACTTGTCGTTCATGACCACTGGCAGGGTCGCCACTCCAACGTGTTTAATCACGTCCCCAAATTACGACCGAAGAATGGAGCTGCTTGGCTACAGGAATATCTCTGCTTTGCATTTACGAAAGCCTGAATAAGGCGGCAAGATTGCCTCAGATCGAGTGTCAACTTTTAAAAAACCATTCTGGCTGGTCACTTTGGCTGCCACCATCCAATCAGCTGTTATCAAAAGAGTACAGACGCTGACGTTGAGGGTTTCGAAACTGTCCTCTTCTCTTCCTGAGCTACCGCACTTACTGCAGGCTCTTTCTTTCAGAAGGCAGCGAAATGATTGAAACGGTAAACATTTTGGCGCCGAAATGTAATTCCCATGGCTTCTTTTTCTACTTGCAAATCAACTGCTATTCGCGAATTCTAACCACGTCTTCTTTCTTGACACATGGTAGAGAATCGTTGAGAAAAGTGAGCAAGTAAATAGAGTACCCACAGATTCCAGCAGCGTGTTTCCTCATTGAAAACGCAATGGTGTGCCCCATCCCAGAGATGCGCCGCACTTAATTTCGCTGTCATTCGCTTCCATGAAGTATGCCTGATTTCTAGCCTGCCCTCGCCGCTGTGCCGAAAGCTGTGCTAACTGCCCTGGATTGTGTCTTCAAAAAGATCCTGTTGCTCCGAACGAAGCGGGATCGAACCCCGGTCTCGGTGGCTGCGTTTCGATGGCGGCGAAACGGAGTGGCGTCCATGTGCTGTGCGAAGTCAGTGCACGTTAAAGAACCGCAGGTAGTCGAAATTTCCGGAGTCCGCCACTACGGCGTCTCATAGCCTGAGTAGCTTAGGGATGTTAAACCCCACAACCCAAACTAAACCAAAAAGATCTTCTGATTGGCAGCTTTAGGAAGCTGCTTCACCGGAAGAATTGTGGACTGGGGGTGGGATGTGTTGACCGAACACATGCATGACTCTAACGCAGGCAAATTACGAAAAGACAAGCTTTTTTAGAAAAACACTACGTTCAATTTTCGCAATTTACTGTATCGGATCGTCAGTCGGTTTTTGTTATGCGGATTGAAACCGCATGTGGCCAAAAAACTAAATATCTTTCAGGACTGTGAGGTGCTCTTGCGTCCATGTTGCGTGGCTAATAAAACAGACGTGTAAAGAGCGCACGGAAGTTGAAGACACTACTCTGAAAATTATTTGTTGAAATTACCGCAGTCGCAATCACAAAAGGTGACATTGTATAGAGATAATGGCAGTTTTGAAATACTGAAAACGTTTCCAACTCATATATGCATTCTTATAAGCGAATATGCCGATGTCAAAAATAGCATTTCCATCTAGCAGTGTGGTGATCTATCTGCAGATATTGAGAAATATCTGAATATGCTGTAACATGGACAAATTCGTAAAATCAACTTGCGCCATGCGAACAATCTTTGTACAGATCAAATTACGAAGCGTCTAAGACAGGTCTTTATGATTTTTAAAAGAATGAAAGTTACAAGTTTAACAGCAGACATGGGCTAAATATATGCACTATTCTCTTGATCTATCATTGTTTTCATTCTAGCGCAGATTCAAATGCGTAAATGGCAATGGCCGATAATATACTGACTTTATACTCAATTATTGATAATCACTGTAAGCTTTAGGCACGTTCTGAAGCTAGAAATAATTTTATATTTCTCATGTTCGTGGTCAGAAGAATAATCTCGCTCCGTATTGTAATGAGCATTGCTTGCTGTGCTGCAACCCACTACCGCGAAGTCCTGTTTACCCAAAGACGCCAACTGCACCACCTTATTGCTAAATCAAAGACAGCACACGTCATCCATGCTAGATCTACGCCTAAAAAAGTTTTATTGCCGTGCGAAATAAAATATAAACGGTTTTCTGGGAAACAAATGATGCTTTGATCCAAGCTGCACCAACGATTACTTAATATGTATTTCTAACATCTAACGAACAGAGGCCCAGGTAGAATATTCGTAGATTAAAAATATGGCTGCAGTAATGAAATTTTACATTATTATTTGCCCACCGCGAGTGATAGTCCATTCTCGCGGCAACATATGGGGGCTATCTTTGGCCTCCGAAGTATTATGATACTTTTAATGCAAGGACTACGTTTTGGATCTTGGTGCGAACTACGGCTGAGATCAGACTGGCAAAAAAAATTTTTAAATGTTGTGATGCGTAAAGGAAACAAAGAACTGTCTATAATTTTCAGTTTCCAGTTTCCAGTTGGCATATGAAGGGAAACAACTGCGTTCATATATATCGTACTAAACGTTTGGTAATTTCCTGCTGAATAGGAAGGAACCCCTTACCGCAGCTGCACCGCATGCAACGTTTGACGGCGCCCGCTTGCCTAGCAACTGCGCTGAACCATGAGACTCACCGATCGCCACTGGACCATTTAACTCGCCACTATTATGACACCGCGAAATGTTTAATTGACGTTTGCAGAAAGCCAGCCAGTCATGGACGAGTCGCACGCTGGAACCAGTTTTTCGGCTGTGTATCTAGATGCCTGGCTGATGTTCGAGGAAGCGGCAGATGAAAGGCGCCACACGGACGCTTGGATCGGACTCCCGGCGGGCTCAGCTTCGTATAAGCATGAATCGCCTGGTGACGTATAAGCATGAATCGCCTGGGCATACACGCCGGAATCGAAGGCCGTACTCGATTTGGCCACATGGAAAGTCAGCGGCTCAACAAGCAGGGAATTTGCGAAATTGATGGAATTCTACAGGAATTGCGGCCGTCTGAGAAAGTGATCCTCATTACTGCGTAGTCTCTAACTCTTCTGTAATTGTGCAGATACTTAAATTATGATTAGTTTTCAGTAAAACACGTACGTACACAATTATCGTTCCGTCAGTAGCCGTCGTCGACGCGGGCTCAAGCCATTGCTGGGCCGGATGTCTCCAAGGCTGGCTGTAAATGCTCTGTGCCATTTGAACATTCGCAGTAAACACATCGCATCATTGCCTTGATCACAACAGTAATTAGTTCGTTGATAGGCAGCCACTTCTTCCCTGCAGATGCCGTCGTCTGCTCGAAAATGCACACCGAAAACGTACCAGCCCTCGAGACCTTCTTGCACGCTGTGTACGCCAGCCGCGCCAGACTGTAGTGATGGCAGTTTTTTGACGCGCCCATCGTAGCCGGCGTCGCCGGCTCTGCCTGTCGCGTCGAAAACGTCAAACTATATTAGGGCCTTTAATTATGCAGCCCCTCCCAAATGGAATGACCACCACAGAGCCCATACATGTTCATGCTTGGATCCAATTTAAATTATGGGAGAGGTAGTCATTCTTTATTACCTGCCACAGTGGTGCCGTGGTTATGCTAGACTTCTATGCCCAAGTATGCGGTGGCTGCTTTTTGATGGAAGCAAAAAGACATTCATGTGCTGTGCGATGTCAGTGCACGTTAAAGAACCCCAGCTCGTCGAACTTTCCGAAGTCCTCCCCTACGGCGTCTCTCATAGTCTGGGCTGCTTTGGGATGTTAAACCACATACACCAAATCAGTAATTTTTTACCAGCCCATCTGACTTGTCTTTATGCATATCACCAAAAGATAGTGCCTACATAAGACTTGCCAATATTACTAAGAATAACTTGATTATTATGTATTTTTCCTCAGTGGAGCATTGCATTTCCAATTCTGGACTTCTCTTTTTATGCTGATAATCAGCAACAATATGAAATACTCCTCGTATGTTTCTTTTACTTGTGCATTTAACTTTTCCTTTTTTTATTATTCGACGGAACTTTCTTCCTGCTGTTCTGACTAGTGTGCTCGTATGTATATACAGTCCTCTTGATGCTTCATTCGGCAATATCTGGAGACTTTCTGTGGCCGTGGTCTGTGCCGACAAGTAAAAACGAGGCAACCCGACTTCTGGGACAAGTAGCAGTGGGACGTAGCAGCGTGGTTTCTTCAGCATCCATGTGGGCTTCTTATAAAACAAAAGTATTTTTCCTAAATTTTGCTTTCATATGTGATCAAGATTTTACCTTGGTGACAAGCTCTTGAAACGATGGGCATGAGTGGTGCTTTCTTATTTTCTTACACTCGGGAATACACTATTGAGGCTTGTTACCTGCATATGTAGCAAAAAGTATTTGTGACTGCATATTCCAGGGTATCTATAATATACTTCATCATTCCTTATTATTGCTCTTGTATTCACGTAGAAGCTTGGTGTAGCTGGTCGCCTTCAATAATTACTTAGGTGTATGTGTTATATGCTACAGCAAACATAGGCATCACTCATAGTAGTTAAATTGGAGCAAACGGGCATAGTGGCATCACTTGCTGGTAGCATGCACCAAAATGTATGTATACATACTAATAAGTTGCTGCTCAACATGTTTCTTTGCTTGATGTAACAAATGGCAGAGGAGAGAGTTTACTATTGATTAATAGTCTGATGACCGAGCACACTGGCGTGTAAATTTCACTCCTTTGTTTCCTGGGCCCCTATTGTGATTAACCAATGTCGAATGATGAGAGATGTGTGTGATGCTAGCACACAGCATGTGAAATTGGCAGAAGTTTTGAGCATGTATATTTCTTTTCTAGGTGACACCATGATACATTTTGATATGGCTTCTACATCAAACACACAATGTCATTGTTGCCGTAGGAAACCAAGTGCTTCTGTGTCAAGGGTTTGTGTAATAAATGAAGGTATGAATTTGCATCTGTTTCTTTCACCAGTCTCACTTTCCGCGAAATATTACACACATGTGAACAGTGAGTAAAATACACATTAACATTGGACACTTGAAATATGGTCAGCATAACACAAGATATTAAAACTTTCTATGAACACGGCTCTTTAAAATAACGGTGGCCAATTATCAGAACACAGTCGTTACGGTGTCCTATACATTGTCAATAGGCCAATCATAGGAGGTATAAATACGTTCTATGTAAATACATTCTATTCAATCACGGTGGCCAATTGTCGGAAGGGAGGTCATACGTAGATCATATGTGTTCTAAAGACATTCTTTTGATGATCGATAACTTCTATGATCATATTGTCCAAAGACATCGCATAAACTGATGATAGACATTTTTGTAAGGGCGCTGTGCCGAAAGCTGTCCTAATTGCTCTGGATTGTGTCTTCAAAAATATCCTGTTGCTCCGAAGGAAGCGAGATTGAATACCCAGGTCTCGGTGGCTGCGTTTCGATGGAGGCGAAACGGAGTGGCGTCCATGTGCTGTGCGAAGTCAGTGCACGTTAAAGAACCCCAGGTAGTCGAAATTTCCGGAGTCCTCCACTACGGCGTCTCATAGCCTGAGTCTCTTAGGGACGTTAAACCCCACAACCCACACCAAACCAAAAAGATCTTGTGATTGGCAGCTTTAGGAAGCTGCTTCACCGGAAGAATTGTGGACTGGGGGTGGGATCTGTTGACCGAACACATGCATGGCAGGCAAATTACGAAAAGGCAAGCTTTTTTAGGAAAACACTACGTTCAATTTTCACAATTTAGTGTATCTGATCGTCAGCCGGTATTTGTTATGCGGATTGAAACCGCATGTGGCCAAAAAACCAAATATGTTTAAGGACTGTAAGGTGCTCTTATCGGACGTTGGCAACAAGTTGTCCATGTTGCGTGGCTAATAAAACAGACGTGTAAAGAGCGCACGGAAGTTGAAGACACTACTCTGAAAATTATTTGTTAAAATTACCGCAGTCGCAATCACAAAAGGTGACATTGTAAAGAGATAATGGCACTTTGGAAATACTGAAAACGTTTCCAACTCATATATGCATTCTTATAAGCGAATATGCCGATGTCAAAAATAGCATTTCCATCTAGCAGTGTGGTGATCTATCTGCAGATATTGAGAAATATCTGAATATGCTGTAACATGGACAAATTCGTTAAATCAACTTGCGCCAAGCGAACAATCTTGTGTACAGGTCAAATTACGAAGCGTCTAAGACAGGTCTTTATGATTTTTAAAAGAATGAAAGTTACAAGTTTAACAGCAGACATGGGCTAAATATATGCGCTATTCTCTTGATCTATCATTGTTTTCATTCTAGCGCAGATTGAAATGCGTAAATGGCAATGGCCGATAATATACTGATTTTATACTCAATTATTGATAATCACTGTAAGCTTTAGGCACGTTCTGAAGCTAGAAATAACTTTATATTTCTCATGTTCGGGGTCAGAAGAATAATCTTGCTCCGTATTGTAATGAGCATAGCTTGGTGTGCTGCAACCCACTACCGCGAAGTCCTGTTTACACAAAGACGCCAACTGCACCACCTTATTGCTAAATCAAAGACAGCACACGTCATCCATGCTAGATCTGCGCCTAAAAAGGTTTTATTGCCGTGCGAAATAAAATATAAACGGTTTTCTGGGAAACAAATGATGCTTTGATCCAAGCTGCACCAACGATTACTTAATATGTATTTCTAACATCTAACGAACAGAGGCCCAGGTAGAATATTCGTAGATTAAAAATACGGCTACAGTAATGAAATTTTACATTATTATTTGCCCACCGCGAGGGATAGTCCATTCTCGCGGCAACATATGGGGGCTATCTTTGGCCTCCGAAGTATTATGATATTTTTAATGCGAGGACTACGTTTTGGATCTTGCTGCAAACTACGGCTGAGATCAGACTGGCAAAAAAAATTAAAAATGTTGTGATGCGTAATGGAAACAAAGAACTGCCTATAGTTTCCAGTTGCAGTTGGCATATGAAGGGGAACAACTGCGTTCATACATATCGTACTAAACGTTTGGTAATTTCTTGCTGACGAGGAAGGAATCCCTTACCGCAGCTGCACCGCATGGAACGTTTGACGGCGCTCGCTTGCCTAGCAACTGCGCTGAACCATGAGACTCACCGATCGCCACTGGACCATTTAACTCGCCACTAGTCTGACACCGCGAAATGTTTGACGTTTGCAGAAATCCAGACAGTCATGGACGAGTCGCACGCTGGAACCAGTTTTTCGGCTGTGTATCTAGACGCCTGGCTGATGTTCGAGGAATCGGCAAATGAAAGGCGCAGCACTGACGCTTGGATCGGACTCCCGGCGGGCTCAGCCTCGTATAAGCATGAATCGCCTGTTGACGCCGTGACCTGTCGTGACGGTACATCGCGAGCCATTTGTCGAACACAACCAGCATTTCATTCAACGCATTGAAGTTCACCCGCGTTCTATAATTGGTTCACAGGTAGGGAAAGGCGCATTATCTGTTACACTTGCTCTGTGGACACCTGACCCGCGCCGTTAATGAAAGGTAGGAAGGTGAGAGTGAAAGTGAAAAGCGAGAAAGGGGGACCGTGGTTGCAGGTCTACAGAGTTATTTCAACCACCGTGTGCTGACTTCGTAAAGCACATATTTCGTGTACAGGAAAGGAAGGACGCAGTATCTGTCATTTGCGGAATCCAGCTATTATTCTTTCAGTAGACAAGGAGAGTTTTAAAACGTTTTCACGAATTGCCGTCTCTGTAACTGCTTTATTCTGTGTCGTGATGCTATGTTCTTTAGGGAAATACTACAAAGAAATCTTAAACAGGACCTTGAAATTACGCCATATACTATTAGATTTTTGCCTATTGACCAACACTTTGTTGTGCCTTATGATCTATTTGTGTTGATAGGCCTCTTCAGTCTTTGGAAAAACTGTATGATGGACAGCAATGCAGAGCCACCAAGATTGTCCAAATCAGTGTTTAGGGAGCAGTGTGCATTGGTGAGGAGCGTATGTTCTGCATGCGAAGACTGTCCTTACTGGATGCCGTACCTAAATGCATGTGTGTGCCTCCCAGAATTTTGATGTTTTGATGGTGGTACATTGTCGGGCTAAGGATTTGGCGGACTCGTATTAAGGTAACTTCATATATGGAAAAGTTGAAGTAGACGAAGTTGTTCTTTTCTCACGGAAGTTTTCCCATGCCACAAAGAAAAAAAAATATTCCGGGTATTACGCAGTGCTAAAGCGCTCGGCAGGAGATTCAAGGGCTGGAGGTTTGAGTAATGACGAAGACAAGGTTTTTAACTCTCGCACTCGAAAGCGTGACTTCTCTGCTGACAACATTTAGAAGACAGCGATGAGGGATTCAAGGATTTCATTTTGAGACGCGCTGGTTGAAACGTCGATGTTTAAAATGATATCGCTGCAACACACAGCTTTCGTTCGATCAGAAGGTTCACGCCACGCTTAAACCCCTACAATTTATTTTTATGCCAACTTACCAGTCTCATTGAAGATGTTCATTTTTTTCCAATGAACTTTGCATGGCTTTCGTTTCGCAATCCATTATTTTGACATTTCACACTGTCCAGGGTGTCATCGAGTAATGTAAATTTGAGAAAGAAGGAAAATAATCAAACAAGAAAGTATAAAAGTGCAATATCCGGATCCTTTGTTGCTATGTGTGAGTGCAAAGGTAATAGTCTAATATAAATGTGTCAATACCTTTTTTGCTTCTCAAAGACTTCATGGGTGCACCTAAATGACATGCGCATCTATTTCTTATCGCAGACGGACACAAGAAATTTATAACGTCACGGAGCTCTAATTGCCATTCGCATTTTGAGGATAAATTTCGAGCGCTAAGTACACGCAGAGGACAGTCGTCAAGATTGAATCTCTTGACATGAAGCAAGCTGTTCTGCCTCTGTGTTTTCTTTTAACATTGACTCTTCTCTCTGAGTAAGCATGGGATATTTCATTACATATATGGTGCACTTCAGATCAAGCGACACTTAGAGATGAAGAAAAGACCAGGGTATCACAAGTTTGCATAATCGTTTAAAACCTAAAGAGGACTTTCCGTCTCGTCTGTCTTCAGGCAGAAAGTTCGATACCTTGTATAATGAGAATGCTTCGGGAAACTTAATTTAGAGAGGTAAAAACCGCGATTCTTACTTTCTCTGTGATGAACTAAATTTTCTGCATGAAGGGAATCATTTGCGTACCATGATGAGAGGGATCTCACGAACAGGTTGTAAAGTTCAATTACAGCCTGTATTCATATGTAATTCATTTATTCGCTTTCTTTCGCACTTATTGAACATAAATTGAGTGCTATAGCAATCAATGTTATTTACATTGCTTGCATTTGGCTGTTCCGTCGGCTATGTACAAGAATTGCATTTCCAATGCTTGGGTCCAAATCATCAGCAGCGTCAAAGTGAGTGGGAGCTGTAGCCAGTACGAAAGAATGCATCGGCTAGCAAGGAGAATGCTGTGAATAAAGCTGCACACACTTCTAAGCTGATGTGTAGAAAGGAATAATTTACTCTACCATAAAGGCAGCTGAAGTGTTTGGACGCATTTCGGAAAAGTAATACCAATACCAGATAGGGTGTTTTGTTGCAGAGTTTCGTTTTATTTTTACCTCGTTTCTTTCCATCAATAGATGCAGGCTTACAGCAGCACAGGGCGGCCCAAAGTAAGTGATACACTCTGGAAGATTACTGGTGTACGTGCGGTCATAGGTGGGAGAGAAGATATGTAAATTGGTGAAACTGTATGGTGTGAAAGCCTTGCCGTGGACTGAACTAGGCTCGGTTAGGTGGGATGATGATAATGAATGAATTTTCTTAGCGGTAATACTGTTGCCGAGAATGTATATTTTGTTTTCGTTTGCAATGGCTTTTTTCTGGTACTTGCATTTTTGACGCATGTCTGTCGTAAATTTCAGGCTCATGGCCAAGGGTCTTAGTTTTTCTTGCTAATTCGTTCTTACGGTGCTCTTAGCAACCTTGCCAAACAAAGCCGCAGGACACAACACATGAGCATAGACTGATATGACTTTAGATCATCTTAGGATCATTTGTATCCGTTTTATTATAGGACAGTAATACCAGAAAAAATAGCAATAAAAAACAGGAGAGGTCACTATATTAATGCAAGCTGATATTTTAACGTGACCTATACGTTAAAGAAAATGATTTGCCAATTTAGGTAAAGTCGCTCCTTACGCGCAAATAGAGAGATAAAGTAGATAGAAAAGAAGGGTAAACCTTATCCCATGATCTCTCGAAAACTTCAGCGCATGATGTACAGCTAGAAGAAATATGAAAGGGATCACTGAAGCGCGTGGCCTCCGCGCTTGGCAAATCGCTACCACCAACGCCAGACAAGATTTGGTGCCACCAAGGGTATGCTCAGGAAGAGCAGCCGACCAAGCTTACTTTGGATGCGTCTTTACTACTGATTGTTATTCACCTGTCGGTGACAGCGCATATAAAAGCATGGAGGCCACGCGCTCCAATGTTCCTTTTCATATCTCTTCTTCCTATACTTGGAGTTCGGCAGCCATCTTAAATACTGGAAGACTAGCATCCCATATGGACAAGTCGTCCGCTTTAAACTGATAGGTTGAGACGATCGCGACTTTGAATTTCACTGTGCCAACCTTCGTAACACCCTAATGGAACGCAAATGTCCAAAGCGCCTAACAAATGATGCAGTGGAACGAGCAAGCCGTCTTGATCACAAAGCTCTCCTCAAAGCGGAAAAGGAACCATCCGGCCAATCACGAATCAATCTCGTGCTAACGCATTCAGCTTCGGTCCCCAACGTTTCAGGCATATTAAAGAAGCATCATAGTATTCTCATGCAAAGTGATCGTCTAAAAGAAATTTATCAGCAAGCCCCCCGTGTTGTCTATAGCCGTAACAAGAACCTCAGTGATATTTTAACTTCGTCTAAAGCTATCCCCACTGCACCAATCGGCTGCCATCCTTGCAACAAATCACGGTGCAACGTTTGTGCACGAATGACTACATCGGTGAAAGCTTTCAGCACTGCATCGAACTTTAATGTAAAGATTTGGGGCAACTTCTCATGCGATACGGACAACGTGATTTATATGCTTGAATGTTCTAACTGCAAAATTCAGTACATTGGCCATACCGAAACATACTTCAGATACCGATTTAATAATCATAAAGCTCATTGTAATACACTGCCTAACCTTCCTATCTCTAAGCATGTAAACGTTACCATGCACCCCTTTGAAAAAATGCAAGTAATTTTACTGGAATCAGGTTTCAGAACCCACCATAAACGCGAAGTTCGCGAATCATTTTTAATACACAAGTTTAACACGGTTTCTTGTGGTCTGAATGAAAACATTGCCAAGCTTACTTGTCTCTCGTCGTAGCATTTTAATTAAATGGTAGCACCTTTGGCAGCTTCTTAAAAGATATTATGTTTAATCAACATTGGCTCTATTTTGCACTCTTTGCCTCTTCGCTTGCGTTCTCACGATCACAGCCCAAAGCCCCTCACAGGATGTCATGCTTTACTTGCACTGATCTCTTTCCTGTTTGCCCGTTTTTCACGATCATATTGCTTCCCGCCGTAACATGGACTGATCATTACAACTTATCCAATAACCTTGCACACGATTCCTTGTGTAATCAACACTGTTACGAACAATTTACTTTTTTAACTGCTTCTCTTTGGCTCCATGGCATTGAGCACACAATCGAGTTTTGTCACCATGCCGCGATTTGAGTAATTGTTCACTTTTTTTTTCTACCGCGCTAAATCACAGTTTTATTTCACTGTTAAATTCTAGTGATGTGTTATCTGCTACTGTCGCCTACCAGTCAGAATGATATTTCAGTAGTTGAATCCCCCCTCCCCCTCCTGAATATTGCAGCATTAAGTGTGACATGTACTCCACCCATTCTAACCTCGTGATATTTTGTTTTGTGCGCTGATAGTGACAACAATCTTTTAAGTGATATATCTTCCTTTCTTTGTGCAACATATTTAATGCATGACATAAGCGCAACACGTGTAATTCTGTCTATATACCTTGCAGCGCCATTACATCACGCATGTGGAATCTAGTTTTGATATTTTGATGTTTAGTTGTTGATAGTGGCTGGTCACGTGTTCTTCGATTGTGCATGTATAAAGAAATGGTAACCGACAGCTTCTGTCTACATTCCTCGACAAAGGCCGGACCCCGGCCGAAACGTCGGATTAAAGTGTTGTTTGTTTCCACCGTGTGTCACCTCCTTTAAGTTTATATATACATATATATATATATATATATATATATATATATATATATATATATATATATATATATATATATCCGCACGACTGTTTTGTAAAGATTAGGTATCCATAACACTACCACATTCTTCTTTGCAGCATATAAAATTCAATGACGACATATTTCTGTTATTTAGAACTATTGTTTTCATGTATACAATTCATTTTCCGCACAATATTTTGTAAAATACCTCTACTGAATGCGAAGTATTGTAAGTTGGCAATCTCTGAACTCCCCTTACACAATGTTCCTTTCATTAAACTCCATATTATTGCCCGCAATATATATATAACCACTAATTACTGTGTTTACTATCAGTGCCGTTTTTATTGGGGTTATTTCACGCACAACGCCCCTGGCACCAAAAGCTATCATCATAAAATCTGTAGGAAAAAAATTGGGTAATTGGCCATTATCTGAATACTGTTTCGCCAAAATATTTTTGCGAAAGAAGTTATTTCTGACGTAAGCCTCTTTTGATGTTTTGGCTCAGACGCGAAGTATTCTTCCATTTAGGGATTTTATATGAAATGCGAAAGCAGATAAAATGCCAGATTTTATAATACTTTATCACAGGCGGGTACCTTCTTTTACCTTCATTACTGCCCCATATAAGCACTTTCTACGTTTTCTTGGCTCAATAAAAAGCAAAAAAATAACGGTGCGTTTTCGGTATTTTTTATCACAAACGTCGTTCATTGTTTAATCGCAAGATATTTTTTATCGTTCACCTGTAGGCTATTCATGCCAAAAATAATTTAATATTTCTTTGTAAATACATTTCCGGAACATCGGTCCCAAAGTTTGCAAAAAGCGACGCTTTTCTATGATTGAGACCAAAATTAAACATAAAGACCCTCGAAATAAATACACGTGAGTTAACTTATTACACATATGCTTCTTAGCCTGCAATATAGAATTTCTGTTGAAGTAAATTTTTTTCACGGGACAAATATGTTTTTGAACTTCACAACCAGTGTCACTGGTCGGCACTATCGGACTGCGCTTTCACTGCAAAACACCTTTGGGGCACCTACATTTTCTTAGGACGCACATTTACTTTAGCTATTTTCTAAGCCGACTTTTATCAATCAATTGATGCCAACAAATTCCATATTTCACGATGCACGTTGCAGAGTAGAAAGAATTGAATTGCAAATAACAATTAAGCATATCGGCACTGGTGGTGTCATTTGACACCACAACACAAATATTCCACTAGTGCGTCAGCAACGTTAAAAACTACTGATAATTACTGTGATAATTCCTTCAGTATACCACTTTCTATCGGTGTTACTTTTTTCGCATTTATGCGAACCTATCCGGTGTGAGGGGAAAGAAAATGCAACAAGGTGTGTCATTAATAATGAAGCAGCAGCATAGCAAATCAGTACATTTATATCTCAATATCCGCTATTGCACTGGTTTATTTAACTATTTTGCTAAATACCTTACTAAACTTGTATCAATATATTAAATATGATTGAATATATATAGGCCTGCGTAGAAGATCTTTTGGACATATGCGATTTTGACACAATCAGGCCGTTGATGACACAATCAGGCCTCAACGGTTGTCAGTGAGGGTCTTTGATTGATGCTAGGGATTATTTCTAAAAAGGCTTCGTTTGGTTTTTGTACACATATACCGATATTAATAAGGGTGTTTGAGTTCTGACATCACTTATGTGTTGCGGCGGTCAGGCAAAAGTCTATATAAAGTTCCTTTTAAAAATGAAGAGTTGAAATTTTCTCTATCACAGAGCACGATTTTTTGAATCGCAGCATGATTTATAATGGTAATATTGGGGTAACAGCTAAAACAAAAACAATTAGAATGTCACCATAAACTTAAGCTTTCATTGAATATTTTTGTCGCTCTCTTCTTCCTGCTCTCTCTTTTTTTGCAGAGTCAACAGAAATACTGCGGACTCGCTTACTCTATCGAGATGGTAATACGCTATAATTGGACAATTTTCTCCAGACGGCTCGAGTTATGCATCTATTGTTCAAGAAAAATGTATTCCTCCCTTTTACGTTTCTTTAGATATGACGTACACATTTATGTGTTTAATTGTTTCTTCATGATTAACATCTGCATGAATGAATTGTTAAGTGTACGAGACGTCAATGGAAGGTGCGGCAGATGTTATTTCTTTCCTGGTAGGTTGTAAGTCTTTACCTAGGCTGTCTTCTACCTCGAAATTGACGCTATATATAACAATATATTAAATCATTGACCCATAAAAGCGTACAATTGCTTCGTCAACTCAGGAATGCTAAATTGGAAATATATTGTAAGACGTTACGCACAGTAAATGCTCTCGCAATGACTTCGGTCAGTTTGGGAAGCATCCTAAAGTGAAAATTTTGCTGCGAGTATCAATGCCATGCTTCAATAAGCAGGGAGTGCGTTGAAGATTGCTAATTGAGTATTATTTTTCTTCCCAGGGCGTATAGAGAAAATCAGAAGAACAGGAACCGTTATTGCCCTGTTTGGGTAAGCATATTTTCTGGTATTATAAATTACACAGTTTAGACGCTCAGAGCATAAAGTTGAAAATGAACGTGTCTTCAGTGCAAGTGGTATTTTATATTGTTATAGTACCATGATAAGCCGTGTACCTCCTTCAAGAACTATTTGTGGTCACAGGCAAAGAAAAGATTAATTATGGGTTGCGCTAAAAAGTCCATCACTCTTGTACCAACCGCGGAGCCCTCAGTTTGAAAAACATGTAGTGCTTTTTAAAAAGTGTTTTACTTCTAGGTGTTGCGTTTTCCTCTTATTTAGCACCTGATTTAACAGGTTTCACCGAGTAACATCTGCGGACTCCGCTAATAATTCGCAGCATCTCAGGATAACATATATTCTTCTATTGTGGCTACATAATTTGTTTAAAATCATATATCTAGATAGGAAATAAAGAGGTAAACCACCTCTCACACTACTGTAATTTAAAGGTAAGATCGCGCGCACACAAATCATTTCTGTATACCGCTGAGTTTAAATATCCATATGCGACGAAAGCCAGCTGGAATAACCGTCAAGGTCTAGAGAACATTCATTGATTAACTTTTTTGCCTCTTTTTTTGGAGTCTCATCTCAAACATTAGTTGCAAGCCGCAATTTCTGTGAGTCCTGAAGGAGTAGCAAGGCGATCCCAAAGTTCGAATGGCGCTTTTGCTGGTATTTCAATCGCCATTATTGGCAGTTTTAGGGTAAGAGCTTAACACCATCTCATTTTACGTGGTGTGCATGTGCAACAGAAATTTTTGTTTTGGATGCATAGCGCGACAGGATCCCGTGACTTCGCCGAGAGGACGGTGCTACTGCTTAGGTCTCGTATTTGCGATGAGAGAGTGACATCGAGACTCGCACTATCTGCCTTTTGATACCGAATTAGGCTCACTTCAAGACACATGCACATGTGTATGCCTTACATAAACCGGGACTCGATATAACCGTAAGGTAGTCTTTCACGTAATCTGATGGCTTAAGTATGTATGGTAAATAGTATATATGAATGACAGAGGCGCGAATTATAGTCTTCGTCATAGTGGAGTAGTGCAGTGCGTACACACGAAAAAAAAAGGCATGAGCGGACTGCAAATATCAAGTTGTGAATGTATTTTAATGATATTTTTATCATCATTAATAACCGGACTATGCATGTTCCATTGCAAAGGTCGTTTCCATATTCCAGTTAACCTGGTCCTCTAGTAGCTCTGTTCACATCAACCCTTCAAATTCTCAACCAGTCGCCAAAATATTTGCCGCCCTCTGCTCCGCGGTTCTTCCTTTGGAATCAAATTTGTTACTCTTAGCCACCAGGGCAATCGTCTCTGTGCATTATAAAGCGTGTCCATGCCTATTTCACAATGACTTCCACTAGGCAGTCGTTAAATCAAGATACATCTCTAACCTACTCTGCACGCGTCCTATCTCGTAACTTTAAACAGGCTATTTTCAATTCTGTAGCTTTTTGCGTTGTCTCAACATAAGTAGAACCATTTTCGTTAGTCTCGACATAACAGCGTGATTATGCGTAAGACGCAACTGTTATGCGAGTATTGAGCGATACCGCTGAACTGCTTGTCATAATCTGCAAGTACTGGTTAAATGCGCTCTGCCCTAATATTCTAGCTTCTTCCTTTCAAGGATCGTGTCTGCGATTACTGCGTTTCCTGTGTAGATATGTAACACCAGTGCCTTCCACTGCTTGGCTACTTATTGCAAACTGCTCTTCCTTCCCGAAGCTGTTGAGTATTACATTAGTCTCCTACCATATTATTTTAGATCCTTTTTTTCTTTCAGCTTCTCCTGTCCTGGTCATTATTCATTGTTTAAAATTCATCTGCTGAGTAACTTAGGAAGGCAATATCATCCCTGAATCAGATTACTAATATATGTCCATCAAACCTAATCCCTTGTTGCCAACATTGGAAATCTCTCGATATTTTGCTGTAAGGAAGGTTTAAATAGTTCTTAGAAAATTGTGCCTCCTTGCTTAACACCTTTATGGTAACTTTATTACTTCTTTATTGAGAACCATCGGGGCTGTGCAGCCAGTACAGATATCTCACAGGTCTTTAAGATGCGCCTCGGGTACACAAATATTTGGCATTACCTGCACGACTATCGAGCTTTCGACTGAGCAAAATGCTTTCTCTTACTCAATGAATGCCACGAATCGGGGCTGGCTATGTTTCAAGAATTTTTATCACCTGGTTGATAGTACGGATATGATGGATGTTAGAGTACCTTTTCTTGGATCCTTTTGAATCCTTTGGTTCATTGAGGCCTACATTCCCTGATTCTATGAGCGGTTACTTTTGTGTTTGGTTTGGTTTGGTTTGTGGGGTTTAACGTCCCAAAGCAACTCAGGCTATGAGAGACGCCGTAGTGGAGGACTCCGGAAATTTCGACCACCTGGGGTTTTTTAACGTGCACTGACATCGCACAGCACTCGGGCGCCTTGCTTTTCGCCTCCATCGAAAAGCTGCCGCCGAGGCCGGGAGTCGATCCCGCGTCCTTGGGAATAGTAGTCGAGCGCCGTAACCACTGCGCCACCCCGGCGGGATCGTTACTTTTGTGTAAATACTTTGTACGTATGGATAGTAAGCTGCCTGGTCTGTAACTTTTCAGGTCCATAGCATCCATGTTTTCATGAGTAATGTTGGTTTTGGCATTCTTCCATGATTGCATTGCTGTCGATGGCATCAGGCAATAAATATACTAGGTTGAAAGTTGTTAGCACGATATCCGTCTCATTCTTTAACAAATCTGTAGTTGTCTAATCCACCTTAACTCCTTTCCCGCTTTTTGTAGCTTCTAAATGTTTCTAAATCATGTCATTTTTTACTGGCGCAAAGTTTGCTTCCTCGTAGCTGCTACCAATCTCATTACTGTTTTTAATGCATCGGCTACTCTATGATCATTATAGAAGTATAGAATTTGGCTAGTTTGAAAATATAGTCTATTTTGGGAATGACAAGGCTAGTTTTATTCTCAATTCCTTTAATGTTCCTTTCTCCTGAGTACTTGTCCTCAGAATTGTAGCCGTTGGCTTGCTAAAAAAAGGAAATCACGGGAATGGTGTGGGAGAGGTCATATGGCAAAAGAAGCGGCCTGTGTCTATTGCACTAGTTGGCTGTTGGAGTGCAACGCTCCGCGAGCAATTAATATGAGTGGTTAAAGAAAAGCTTTGGTCACGATCTTTTGATTCAGGAATAAAAGGTGCAAGAAATCTAGCCTTTCAGGACACGTGAATTCCCTGTGATGCATGTTGCCCTAAGGGAACGTTTGTACGGTTGGTTATTGATTGGCTGTGTTATCATACAACATATATATATATATATATATATATATATATATATATATATATATATATATATATATGTCTCCTCAGGAACCTGTATGAAGGGCAACAGGCCACAGTCAGAACTAGGCATGGTCTTACTGATTGGTTTCCGATTGAGAAAGGAGTGAGGCAAGGCTGCATACTGTCGCCCTGCCTATTTAACCTATATGCAGAGTGCATCATGAGGAAGGCCGGTCTGGATGAGTCTTCAGCTGGAGTGAAGATTGCTGGAAAACGTATCAACAACCTTAGATATGCGGATTATACCACTTTAATGGCAGAAAGTGAAGTAGAACTCAAGAGACCTCTGATGCGCGTGCAAGAAGAGAGTGAGAAGTTTGGGCTTAAACTGAACATTAAAAAGACAAAGAACATGGCGTCTTGCCCTATCAAGTCCTGGAGCATTAATGGACAAGATATGGAAGTTGTGACAGATTTTCTCTTCTAGGGCTCCAAGATTACCTCGGAAAGAGACTGCAGCCATGAAATTAGGAGACGCCTGCTTCTGGGAAAGAGAGCAATGGTTAGCCTTGACCGCCTAGTAAAGAGCAGAGACATTAGTCTGCCAACTAAGATCCGTATAACTCGTGCTATGGTCTTTCCAGTTGTGATGTATGGATGCGAGAGTTGGACTGTGAAAAAGGTTGACCGCCGAAGAATTGACGCAAATGAATTGTGGCGCTGGCGAATGCTCTTGAGAGTTTCTTGGACTGCCAGAAGATCAAATCAGTAGATATCGTCGACCATAAACCCTGACTGCTCATTGCAGGGTCAAATTCTAATGTTAAAGCTCAGCTACTTTGGTCATCTGATGGGAAGAGAGGAGTCGCTGGAGAAAGATTTGATGTTGGGAAAGGTTGAGGGTCGCCGGAGAAGGGGTAGGCAGCGAACGCGATGGTTAGATGGCATCCTCGAGGCACTGCAGATGAAGTTATGTGATGTTAGGAAGATAGTGAAAGACCGGAAAGCATGGCGTGACATGGTCCATAGGGTCACGAAGAGTCGGACACGACTGAACGAGTGAACTGAACTGATATATATATATATATATATATACATATAATAGAGCGAAGGGTACGCTTCATTTAAAGAAACATTTTATTAGACTCGACGTTTCGATTGGAGACCGATCTTTCTCAAGAGTGAATCTTCTTGGATAGTGTTGCGGCTTTTTAAGCATTTGGACATAGACCACACCTGGGTAGGAAAACAAAACGTGGGAGACAGAGGAAAGAGACAGATACAGTAGGGAAGGATGATGTCCAGGTGTGCCATCGCAGGTGCATCGCAGGTGCTGGACAGGCCTGTCGAACTGCGCTGACACAGGCGCCTGGATGCATAGTCTCTGCTGCGAAAGAATGCGGGCTATTTTCACTCTTCCTGGCCACGACGGCCGAAGAGTGAGAGTAGGGAAAAAAATATAATTGAATAAATAAAGAAAAAAAAAGAAAAAAAAGGGGGGGGGGGGATGGAGGTGGATAAGGAAAGGTGTTAGCTTAAAAAAAAAGTGTCGGAAGCAAGCGAAAGAAAACAGAAAGGGGGGAGGGCGGTAGGAGGTAAGTGGCTCTGACAAGACCAGAACACACCAACACTTTGGTATTCAAAAAAGGTGATGACCTCAGACGACTTGGCCAGGTGTGCACATTTCCTGTGTTCGTGACATCGGAAGAGAGGACAGCACCCCGTGGTTTTCATTTAAGCCCTGTTGTAGAGTATTAATATACATATATATATATATATATATATATATATATATATATATATATATATATATATATATATACATAATCAAACATACGGTTGATTGAGAAATATATATATATATCAGTTCAGTTCACTCGTTCAGTCGTGTCCGACTCTTCGTGACCCTATGGACCATGTCACGCCACGCTTTCCGGTATATGTATATATATATATATATATATATATATATATATATTTTGCAATCAATCGTATGTTTCCGCCTTATGGGTGGGAGCGACAGACGCAGAAAGGACCGCTTAATAAGTCAAACACAAGTTCCTAAGTCGCTTAGGGGAGGAAGTGCGGGTGAATCTGGATTAAGAGATATTTAAGTCCCGTTACGGTTCGATTACTGTCTCAGTATAAGCCCGAGTATGGCGCTGACGAGTCAGCGCAGCCATGTAAATCGAATCAAGGATGTAATGTAACATTCCGAAAAATCATTGCAAACTACCATTCCCATGCCGCAAGCTCGCGATTTCAAGCAAACAGCACAGACGACGTTTTTTTAAAGACGAAGTCCTTTAAAGCTATTGCTCCAAAAATGCTGGCCCACGCTTCGTCCACAAGCCAGTGCTGCTTTCTAATATATGTTACATGTTTGCATAGGCGCCTATGGAATAATACCTGCATAGGGACGCCGAACAGGCCTTATATCAGTTCATTCATGTGGCCACCTTGCTTTTTACCTTTCTGTTTCCCTCTCTCTTGTCACAACGTGAGTCTGCGCACATGGGGTCCCTGAAGCGAATAAATCGATTGCAGCGCTTGTCCACTGCGTACACCCGCGAAGTAGATGCTACATTGAAGCGCCACCAGATGCCCATCGCATAGTGGAACATGACTCATTATACGAACGATCACTAGATGTCGATTGGAAGGTCGATTGTACGAAAGTCACGCTAACACAACAGCGTAGATTATACATCACCCCTTTCATGCGGAGTGCAAGAGACCCAGTGGGGTCCATATGCAATGAATTGCTAGAGCTCATAGATCCTCCCAGGTTTGCCATACCCTGGTGTCTCACGACGTCATACAGTTAGCCGCCAGAGTCCAGCCATGTCACCTGACGAGCGAATATATTCCAGAAGCATACTCTCATTATATTGTGGCCGTGTACCTTTATATAGTGCACAATGCAATCTAGGACAAAGGATGTATTTGTGCCACGCACTGGAAGACTGACACTGTATCGGAACAATCGTAATCATACTGAATTGAGGAGACGCTTGATGAGCCTTTTTTCTATATAAGGCAAAGCTGACGCAAGAGCCTGGTTAAATGATGAATATGGAAATACTGATCACGAGCCCTTTTCCTGCACGCGATGTGCTTGTCAGGGCAGCTTACATGAGTGCTGAGGATGTCGGATGTCGCGACAAGAGCATAGAATGTCTCATGCCAGCTGGAGGCAAATAAGGAGAAAACGGATGAGTTATAACATGAGGTGTAGGCAGGAATTAAAGTCGGACACGAGAACAGTGGAATATATAGCCTACCATATCGATTCTGTCCGCTATACTAATGACTTATTTTCGAGTCGTAATGAGCTATGCAATCAAACTTTTCCAGTTCTAAATTTTGTAAATTTCAATGTCTGGTTCAATTCCCATTTTGCCAGAGATCAGCACAGTGTCAAGCTAGAGCTCAGCTTAGATGATAATGGGAACGACAATAATTTCATAAATCAGCGATTCGTAGTGAGTGGAGCTTAAGGCCATCCGCGGCTCTTTTGAAGGTGCTTTCTAGGAGCATGAGCAAAAATAATCAATTCCATAAAATTTTTCAAAGCTCAGTATCTACCCCAGTGCGCTAATGGTATCAAATACACAAAAAATGTTTTTGTAGAAAGCAATCTGCAGACGAAGCCTAAACAATTTCGATTCAGTAAGGAAAGTACATCATCGAAGAACGGCATGGAAAAATACTCTTGTGTGTCATCCGTATGTTAAGATGAAGCACAAACCTGCCGGTGATTTAACAGTAGAACATGTTACGATACTCTGTCCATGTTACAATAGTCATTACTGTTAGTGCAACCCAGTTTCTGCTTAACCACCGATTTGGAAAAGGCATGGGATATCTGTAAAACCTTTGAGCCTGAACAACTTTCTACGTGCATCATATATGACGACGTAAAAAATGATTGGCTAAAATATAAAAAATAAAAAAAACGCACGAGGCACAGTGCAAAGCTTTCCGCAGTCATATAAAACACTAAAATAAAACAACACAGATGCACCAGAAGACAGAAAAGCGCTGTTTGGTTGGGGAAATGAAAGCTTTCTACAAAAAAGAATGTATGGGTAAAAAAGTCCACATTGAAATTGGATGAACATGTGAGTGAAGGGAGACGCCAGGTGCAATATGCGTAATGAGCCCTGCTGGTAATGTTTGATTCTAGGTGCTTCTAGCGGGGCTCATATTTTAACAGTGTCTCAAGCAGGGCAGCAGTTTAACAGCATCCGTCAAAAGAAAATAAAGAGCAGCTGCACTATATACGCACTTACCTGTGGCCTCAAATATTAAGGCAGCTTATATTGAGGAAAACAGAGGGTTGATGGACCGCAACGTAATACTAACAAAAGTAATACTGGAAGTTGACGGCACGCGGAAAGGAACAAACATGATTTCCTGCAGTGTTAGTCCATCTATATAACAAGAAATGGAATTGGGCAGGCTAAGAAATGCGCACCCAAGTTACCTGGTTGTAGATAAGTAAACCCGAGTCGATTCTAATATATAGAAGCCGAACAGGGAGTGGATGAAATTAGAAAGTTTCCTGGAATTAGGTGGTTTAAGCTTGACAGAACCGCACACAGGGTTATTGGGGAAGCCATTATCCTGAACTGTGTAATCAGTTGTCTGCTGTCGGTGACAATGCGTGACTTCACGTGGTCGTTTGACCAGATCAGCTACTCTTGACAGCTCTTGAGAGAAGGGAATCGAGTACTAGATGCTTGCATCCCATCTAAGATAGAGTAAACTTGTGCGACGAAGCTCGTTCGTAAAGCTTGGTTAGTGGTGCGCTTTGCTTCTTTTCCGGGTGGTCTGACACTCAGTGCGTTACTACACTGCTCTATGATATGAGGATGTATTTGATAATAGAGAAGTAAATCAAGCAATTAGTAATTAAACGAACGCAATGTACAGGGTCGTCCACTTCTAGCTAGAACACGGCCACTGCTTTTAAAGCAACATTGTATCTGACGCAAGCAGATATCGATGCAAAGCGATGCAAGCACACAGAGACACGGATGTGCTGCTTCACATGGCCAGCCACTTTAGATTACTGCGTGGCCGGGTCGGATGCAATGACACCTTGAAAGCAGTGACCGTGTTCTAGCTAGAAGTGGACGAGGCTGTACATGCAGAATGGTGAACAGAGCAAAAAAACAACAGCGCGCTCTGTCTTCGTGTTAAAAAATGACGCGCCGCTGCGGGATACCATTGGGGCAGAAGTTTCCCCTGAATTCTTAATGAATTTGAACTTGAGACATATGCCGGAAAAAAGGAATCGGTAACAAAGGTGTCAAAAATGAAGCATTGTTCATAAGAGTTGTGTTTTCTATCTGTGTCTTGTTGAGTTGTGTGATGCAGTCAGAGATACAAAAAACAAAGTAGCTACTTATTACTACCTCATTTATTTTCATGCACTCCGAGTAGGTCATGCTTGTTTGCACTGAGAAACGCTTTTTTTTTTTTTTTAGAGAAAAATGTTTTTATTGTCTATAAGAGACGGAATATAGCCCTGGAGAATAGGAACTTGTCTTAAGGCTGGAGTATTTGTGACGCAATATGTAAATACAACACCAAACAAATATAAATGAGTGTCAACAAAATTTGTGTCAGGGATAGACTGTACATAGCTATCTAAGTGGGGAAACCGCAGTGAAAAATAGACAAGGAAAGAAGAAAGCGGCGAAAAAAGCTGTCGTCCTGCCGTTTTCAATCCGCTTTGAGTGTGTTTCGGCGCACTTCTTTTCCTCTTCCAAAGACATATAGAATTTGAGGTTTTTTGTGGACTGACCGTAGAAAATAATTGGAAGCAGTCCGTTTTTCATATTTTCCTAGAATAAACAACCTGATAGAAAAAGGAAAAAGAAAAACGTGTAAAATTTCTTTGTGCTACTTTGCAATTCCTTTTCTCGATTTTTTTTTTGTTTTGCAGTGCGTTATGAGAAAGAACGTAGGTGATTTCTGCGGCGGCAAACCAGATTGCGTGTGCGTGGAAAACCCTCCAGGACAACCTCGGCGGCCCCTTTCTTGCATTTGGTCTCCACCTTACGGCATGCGACTAAGAACGACGACGGTGCGATGAAAGGAAATAAAGTCGGAAATGCTTTTAAGTACATCAGTAACCGGAGTTGAACTAACGTGAATATAGAAAGGGATCCTCGTGAAGTACGTCCCACGCACCCTTGCATCAAGAACAAAACTTGCGCTTTACTGCTAATTATAAATAACAATAAGGTGAATACTTCAACCTGTCCCGTTTTAAAATATCTTGTCATGAAACGGGCAATGTCCCAGCCGGAAAAAACTACAGACAATTTTCTGATGTTACGATAGAATTTCTGTGCGGTTTTTGACGGGACACCTGTTGTGGCAAAAGAATATTCTGTAGTAGCATCAGACATTTCTGTAGTTACAACAGAAAAGTGCTACAGAACTACACACAACAGAAATATACTACAGAAAAACTACAGAACTGCGCAAAACTACTACAGAACTCCAGAAAAATCTGATGGCTATGTCAGAACTACAGGATATTTTGTCGTATTTCTGACACATTTCTGTAGTTCTTTTCGACTGGGGAGTACGTTTGTGAAAGATAAAGAAAACTTTTATGAGGCGAATAAGGCTTGTTACGGAGTGATTACCTGAAGCCAATACTGGAAAAATAAAGCTTTATTCCAATAAAGTGTGAGAATAAGACTTTAAAGTGGTTCTCCGCGCTAACACCTACAACGACAAGTAACACAACACACAGCGCGAACCTACAACTATGTTTTGGAACAAATGAAAGTCTTCTTATACACAGAAACGTGCTCGTCATCATAGCAATATATATAAACAAAAAAATGCTGGACACACTCATCGCGATAGCCTAAGAAGGGCAGCTTCTTTAACAGGCAAGGACAGCGATACCTTGCTGGTACACATGTGGGCACCGACGGATTTGATTTCAAACGCGTCTGCAAGTTCTCGTTCTGTTTGGTTGTTATAATGCGAGATTATTGCGATTTATTCGAACTGAAGGTGGCATTTGATGTTCTGACAATGCGTCGCCAGCTTTCCTGAATGAGTGATGGATTTAAAATCGTTGGCGTGCTCACTTACCCTTTTGTTTACGCCACGGCCCGTTAGGGCCACATACTCATTCCACATGAGAGGGGAATAGAATAGACCACGCCGGTGATCGCCGCGGTCCGGCGTGGGTATTCAAGAGCGGCGTACTCTGCAATACTCGTTCTGCAACTCGTTCTGAAGGCAGTGTGGCTGGCAGCTAGGGAAACACTAGAAATATTGGGTGATTTTGACGTGCCGCATATAATATCTGCTGACGGGCAGGATGAAGAACGAGGGCGGCGATTGGCCGAACACATTTCTCAGCCACAATTTACACTCCTCAAAGGTCCACACTTCTCTGCTAGCACTGGATCCTCATTAACTCCCGACACCTGTCCCAACCTCACCTTCACCACATCCTTGACGCTCGCTTCATGGAAGAATCCTAATGATACTCTCGGTAGCCACCACTGCGTTCGATACGAATAACTGTCCACACGCACGCATCTCGCATGCGCTGGGGCCTAGCATAGATTACCCGATGGTAACTATTTCTGACAGCTCCTTTATCTAAGAACGTAGTCTAAAAGGCCTACTGGAATTGAACGGCGGCGTAACACGAAAACCGACACAGACACGAATGGGACACCAGTGCGCTTGTGCTGCCTCATTCTTGTCTGTGTCCGTTTTCGTGTTGCGCCGCCGTTCAATTCCATCAGGCACCAAGTCACCCCCAGGCTGTAACTCTGTACAGGCATACATTGCATGGGTCAGACAGCTCATCGATCTGCAGCGCGAACACACACATACGTATCCGCTGACGGACGACCAACATGCGGTAGATAGCCACCTCCTTAATCTGGGGGTGACCCGCCGTGGACTGCTCCAGGAGTAGGAGCCTAGCCACAAGGCGAATAAGAGGCTCCGGTGGCGCATTACCGAACTGCACACAGATCAAGCAGTATGCGTCCCAGCTTATGGATTCCAACTAAATCGCAAGGTGCGATAGGGCCGTGAGACAGATGAGATCTAAGAGCACCTGGGAGGTTTTCCGCATGGCTATCGACCCGGCCAGCACACGCAGTGAAACGCAAAGAAATCTGAAACGCGTTCTGTACACATACCCAGGCACTACCGCTCAGCTGGCTAACGACTTGTGCTCCCGCTACCTCTGTCGCAAAAAGGATCCAAGGGAGTTTGAGTTCCAGTATGCTCGGAAAATAAAAGCAGGGCTAGCTGCTTTTTTCATGCTTCACGACCTTAAGGCAGCTCTCGATAAGATGAGACGCGGTACTGCTCCTGGCAGACTATAATAGTCAAGCTGTTGGCAAATCTGCCGGATCAGGGTACGGCCGACTCCTCGAATCCGCCAATGATAACTAGGATGGCTCAGAGCCCTTGCCAGGAGAATGGAAGACTTCCCCCGCGACTTTCATCCCCACGCCCAGGAAGCGGAACATGGGCCCAATTTCCCTCACATCATGTGTCGGTAGATAGATAGATGTATTTATTGAAAGGAAAAGGCAGAGAGGTTGGCCGGGATAATTCAAATCTGGCCTGCTACTCTGCACTGTGGAAGGGGAAGGAGAAAAGAAAGAAGGTCGTGATGGGTGACGATGTGGGAGAAGGCATATGAAATACATATACAAACAGAGTAGCTTGTTTTACAAGCGCGAATCAAGTCCGCTGGCGCACAAAAAACGGCAAAGAGCACGCACTGCCTGGACACCCTTCCCCTTGTCCTGCCAAGAGCCCAGCAGCACTTACTCCGACAGAGGCCTCTTGTCTAAACGCTTCAAGGAAGCCGCTAGCACACTTCTTTCTCGTGCATACGCTGGGAATACCAATAATATATGCTCCACAGTCTCTGGGATGCCACAAGTTGAACATTCCGGCGAGTCCATCTGTCCAATTAAATGTAAGTACTTGTGCGTGAAAGCCACGTTTAAACGAAGTCTATGTAGTAAGCATGTCTGATGACGCGGAATATCACGCGAACATAAAATTTTAATGTTTGATCTAGCCTTCTTAGACAAATGTGTCGGGCGTCTGGCTGGGCCCAGTAAGCTGTTGTAGCATTATTCATACAACTCCTAAGAAGGCACGTCGTGCGGTCTTCGCTTCAACATCGGCCTGTTCATTCCCATGGAGCCCGCAGTGGACAGGGATCCATTGAAACATTATCCTGTGGCCTTGCAGCTGGGCAGATGTAGGGAGCTCCATAATGTTTAGTGCCAAGGACCGATAGGCAGTATGGCGTAAGAAGTTTTCCAAAATTTGTAATGCAGTTTTTGAGTCCGTGAGTATACATCATTTTTGAGGTGGTCCCCCCATATATAGCGAATAGCTTCCCAAATGGGTATAAGTTCAGCAGCGCTTGATGTCGAGGTATGTCCCAAAAGGAATGCAGAGTCGTTTTCTGAGTTGGTATGACCACAGCTGCAGCGGATGCCTGTGCTGACACAGATCCATCGGTGTATACGTGAATATAATGAGGATATTCTGACCAGATGTGCGCCAGAGTAAGTTGTTTGAGTCCACTAATTGACACCACTGATTTCTTTAGTATTCCGGGAACACGAAGGTGCACCAAAGGTTTATCCATCGTCCAAGGTGGTTGGGCGGGACGATATGCGAGGGCATATCCTGTCGGTACTTGCGACTGATGGCAGCGGAGTGCTCTTGTAAAATGCAGTCCGGCCTTTCATCCAGAATCTTGCTGAGTGGGTGAAAGCTGTGTCTTGTAAGTGCTCGTAAATATACACGAAGTGGTTTGTGTGACAACTATATGAATATTGGGCGAGCAGGTGCCTCTTCAACTGTACCTTTGTTAGAGGTGCATCTAGGCAGTCCAAGGCATATTTTCAGTGCCTGCGATTGTACGCTCTGTAAAGTCCGCAAGCATGAAATTCTCATACTAGAGAGTACAGGAAAACTGTACCGCATGTAGTCAACAAACAGGGTCTAGTAAAGCAGTATTAGGGAGCGCTCAGTCGGACCCCATTTGTTGCCAGCTATGTAACGAAGTAGATGGCAAAAATTAATTAGCCTTTTCTTCACCATAGTAACATGTTTCGACCAAGATAGTCGGTGGTCAATAATTACTCCCATGAATCTGTGCCTGAAGACGTATGGTATTACGACTCCATGAAGGGTAATCGGGTAGCGGCTGACACATTTCCCCTTAAACACTATCACTGCACACCTTTCTGCCGCTAAGTATAAACCTTGACGCCGTAAGTACATCGATGTCGATGACACAGCTCGTTGCAATCTCGCACGTAGTTGTGGGCGCGTCGTACCAGAACCCCAGATGCAGATGTCGTCAGCATATGCACCTATGTGGATGCTAGCTGGTAGTTCACTCACCAGGCAAATTATTGCGCAATGTTAAATAAATCATCATGTGTCGGAAATCTTATGGAGACTATTGTACACGACCGTCTTCCTTCATACCTCGAGGATTATGGGTTTTTCGCCGAGACACAATTTACAGCGTTAGATCGCGTATGTTATCTCGCGAAATCTTGCTCAACTTCGAAAAGATGTCATCCTGGCCAAGCGTAGAGACAAGGCCATTATTACACTGGACTTGAGGGGAGCGTTCGACAATGTACAATAAGGCTCTCTATACCATCGGCCATACCAAACTGTGAACCAAGGGAATTTGCCTACACCCGGGACTTCCTCTCCCAGCGTCAGGCCCTGCTCCGGATCGATAATCAGGAGTGTATAAGAACCATAGGTACACACCAAGGTGCTGTACAAAATGACAGAAGCGCTTCTGTCCTTCTGTGCCTTCCTTTCTGTGGTGTTTCTTCAGCGCTATAAAAATCAAGATCATGTACCAACTCACCTGTCAAAAAGTCCTTCTGCAGCATATTTGCTCTACATAGCCGTGATGGTGATCCCCCAACTACTACAGCGATTGGAGGGTGTGCATCATGCGCTTTACACCGATGGCATCACCCTCTGAAATATTAATCAGGATCCGTCGGCACCAGGGAGAAGAGCCTCCGGCAGGCAATCACTATAGTCGAGACATATGGCAACACCTGCAGGCTCATCTCTGTCCCAACCAAATCAGAACTGCTAGACGTGCGAGCTGCCAAGACCGATCCCACTTCGATAAACATCTACATGCGCGAGAGGCCTGTGCGCGAGGTGGACGAGGTCCGCGTCTTGGGCCTCAATATTCACCGTTGGCTGAAAGCAGGCGCTGCAATCGCTACACATAAGTGTACTAGGAACAGCGTGTGTGGGCCACATGCTGCGGTGGGTATTGCACCGGCGCGGGGGTCTCCGAGGACAAAACGCGCTCCTTCTTGCGCAGGCCCGCGGTACCAGCCGTATCCTTTTTTCTGCCCCGTACTTACACCTGAGTGCAGCCAATATGCGACAGCTCGACGTCATCATTAGTATAGTGGTGAAGCGGGCATTGCACCTTCCAATCACAACTTCCACGGACCAACTTCTCGATCTGGGGGTGCTGTGCGCCTTGTGGGATTTGCGGGTGCCCTATACCGTCAGCCAGTACAGACGCATGGCTCACTCGGGGCAAGGACAGCATCTTCTCAAGCATCTCAAACTCGCCGTACCTTGTGTTTTGAGGACGAAGCTTGCCGTGTCCCCGAGGATTTCAAAAAAGCTGTGGGTGGACTCTGTCTCATAAAGTGTGAATCCAAACCTCTACAAAACGTGGTCACTTAACACGAGCGCGTACACCGATCTCTAAACACGGCTCCAAACCTGTGGTCTACCATGTCGGTGCGGATGGTCCGACCAGTTCGCGCCCCTACACGACAGCGAAGGTGCGCTCAACAAAAAGGTCAGTGGGCTCTTTTTCCGAGAACAGAGAGGGCTCATCAGGACGAGGAAGTCGAAATTGCCATCGCGGTTTCTGACCCTCATGCCGAAATGTCTTCACCTACATGAGGTTCGCCTGCGAAAGATTTGTGTGGTGACACGGGCACACTGGCTCATCGCTTGCTTTACAGCGGTCCGCGACGTGGAACCCAGCCTAGCCGCATCGTGTAGGCACCGGTCCATCAGGAACTACCATGGAACGAAGCTTTAAACGCCGCTGTCCGCGCACTTATATTCCAGACACCGACCCTCTGATCCCCCTATGACGAGCTAGGCTGATCGCTGCTGCTGGTGCTGAGGAATAATTGACGACCGCGAAGCTCGGCTCCAAACGGTACCTAGCTCAAGCGAAGGGCTGTCGAAGGCCAACAAAAGCGTTCTGTGGCAGCCGCAGAGCAACACGCTCTCGTGTCTAGCTGAGGCTGTTCGGTACGACTAAAATATTAATACGTAATGCCCACACTATCAATAGGGTTATCGCTCTTTATCACACAGTAGCACGCCCGTGCATTTTCGTTTCCTTCTTCCTACAGTCGCAGCAACAACAAATTTATTTGAGGATTTATTCGCTGGCACTTATACAGGCATACAGGCGAAAGCTACTCTGCTATGTGTAAGATTACTGGACATAGATACCTTATAGTCGTACTTTAGACAAACCGTACCCACATGCTCTTGTGGCCTAGGGTTAGCTTGTCTCATCAGTGTAATAAAGGTCGCGACTTTCATGACAGTCCTATTTGTGAAATAATAAGCTTGAAACGGCAGCACCAGGCGTATTATATACGCTTTTCACATTGCATAAGCTCCCTGCGGGTCAGTACACGGCCACGTCATCGGTAAAATAAAAGTGGCCAATGCCACGCGAGTGGTTGTGGCCACTCTCAGCCACCAACGACGACAGCACTGACAATGCAAGATTTTCTACTCAAAGCGCTCACAAGCAACATAATATTTCCTTGGACAATACCCTACGGATATTATATTGCCCGCGATTCATTTCTGTGCATTCGCACTAAACCTTTGTGCCCTTTCGGGCCTTTTTCTTGACTCCTTTGATTTCTCAAGTAGGCTACGAAACTCTATCATCATTGTTCACACCATCAATTGCAATTTCACTGATAATACAGTCAGTTCATCAAAAGAGCTTAGAGGCCCTGCAAGCATACTTTTTAAATGCGATATGTTGGAAAGGCGCAGTCAATGGGAACGCCACTGTTGGAAAGGCGTAGTCAATGGGAACGCCACTCCCGAGTGATGCATCTGACAGCGTAGCCAGGCCAAAAGTACGCCGCTTTATTTCCAGATCAAGGGGTATTATATAGTCTGAGGGGTGAGGGGAAAGAAGGAAAGAAAGAATGAAAAGATTGGTGCCGTTGCCGGTTCATAGATGGCGATAGTATCCCTTCCTCCTAATAACCATAGCGTTCCACAGGTTTCTTGACCCGGGTGGACCTGCGCAGCTGTGTCTCTTGGGGAGCAGGGTCTGCGGGCTCTGACGTGGATGCGTTGTTCTGAATAGCCAGCGGATGGTCCACTGGTTCTGCTGCTGGACTGTCTGTACCCATGAGTGTGGATCCCTCGACGTTGCGCTTGCGGATTTGGTCAGCATGACGACGGACCACCACATTATCCTCAGTCTTGACGGTGACTAGTCGAGCTCCTGTTGTTGACTTCACCTTTCCGGGTCTCCACTTGTCACCAACACCGTAGTTACGGACTAGTACAGGGTCCCCCGGAGCTAAACTCCCGCTGGCTAGAATAGCAGCTTGGTCATGTTGGTTATGCATCTTGAGGATAACAGCGCGGGACACAGGACGGGAGCACAAGATTAGAGGACGACACAACGAGCGCTGGCGTCGTCCGACTCTGGTGTAGCTGCTCTGCTCTGGACAGGTTTTTTTCTGAGAGGAAAACACATGTCATGTCTGGTGCGTAGTCGATAACCTAACAGTAATTCTGAAGGTGATAGGCTCGACTGCCTTGGGGCATTCCGGCATCGACACAAAACTCGTGCGAGTGCGGTTGAGAGATCCACGCCAGGCATCGTCTTTAACCCATCCTTAACCGTTCTGACCGCGCGTTCAGCCAGCCCATTGCTTTGTGGGTGGTAGGGCGGTGTTCGAATGTGGGCAATGCCATTCCTGTTCATGAATTCGGCGAACTCCTACCCGGTAAAGGGCGTGCCGTTATCAGTTACTACAGTACGCGGTAGTCCGAACTGGCTGAAGAGCGTACGCAGCGCGTTTACCGTGCTGCTTGACGTTGCACTCGAGTGCGGAATGGCCTCGATCCATTTGCTGTGGGAATCAACCACGATCAGCAACATTTTGTCCCTGAGAGGTCCAGCGAAATCGAGGTGCAATCGGGACCATTTTTCTTCTGTAGCTGGCCAGTTTACTGGTTTACCTGCTGGTGGCATTGGTAAAGCCTGGGCACAGTTTCTGCATTCATCGGCTATTCGGCTAATGTCCCGGTCGATCTCCGGCCACCAAAATTTGGAGCGTGCTACCTTCTTCATGGTGCAGACACCCTGATGGGCTTCGTGCAATATCATCAGCAGTCTACCGCGCGCCTCTTTGGGGACTACTACACGATGGCCCCACAGTAGGAGGCCATCCTGAACAGATAATTCGTGTCGCTTTTGTAGTAATGCAACATCTCAGTGTTACCGGAGCAACATGCATTGGGCCAACCCTCCTGGACGTACCTGCGGACAAGTGCTAGAACCACGTCCGTTTCTGTGCGTGACCGCAATTCTTCTATAGTGATGGCCGACTGGTCCCACTGGTCGATGGTGAGGGCAAACTCTGCGTCTCCTTCCGGTTTGGTCTCCGTTTCCTGCAAAGTTTGATGTAAACGGCTTAGGGTGTCCGCGTTAACCATCATTTTTCCGGATTTGCAAAGCAGCTTGTATTTGTACGCTCCCAGCAGAAGAGCCCATCTCTGTATTCTCGCGCCGGCCATGATGGGGGTCTGACGATCCATTCGTAGAAGGCCGAGCAGTGGCCGATGATCGTCACCAGGGTGAAATCCCGGCCAAGGAGGTGGTCCCGGAAACGTGAAACACCAAAAACGAGAGCCAACGCTTCACGTCCGATCTGAGAATACTTCTTTTCGGCCGAAGTTAAGGTCCAGGACCGAACTCCGATGGGCCTCATTTCCCCATTAATGCGATGGAAAAGTGCCGCTCCCACACCGTGAGGAGAGGCATCGCACCCAAAAGTAGTTCGAGCTTCGGATTGTAATATGTCAACACAGGGGCTGCGCAAAGAGCCTTTTTCGACAGGTCGAATGATGCTTGTTCTTTATCGCTCCACATCCACCTGGCTCCTTTCGTCAGTAGCTTATACAAGGGCGCAAGTAAGGTGGAGAGGTTAGGGAGAAACTTATGGTAGAAGGTGATAAACCCAGGAAAGGCACGCAACTTTAACATTACGCGGAGAAGGGGCTAGTCTGATATCGTCGATGTTCTTGTCAACCGGGTGCAACCAGTTTTTATCAATGCGGTAACCGATATATGTTACTGCTTGCTCGGCGAAGCGACATTTGTCAGCGCGCAGCTTAATGCCATTTTCCCTGAAGCGTTGCAGTACTGCTTTCAGGTTTGAGTCATCTTGGCTCTTGTCAGCTATCAGCACATCGTCAAGATAGCCTGCACGCCGGTTAACCCTTGAAGCACGGATTCAATTTTCCGCTGAAAGATTGCTGGCGCAGAAGAGATTCCAAATGGTAGCCGATTGTAGCAGCATAGCCCTTTTAGAGTGTTGATGACGGCCAGTTTCGGCGACTCCTCGTCCAACGCTACCTGGCTATAGGCATCTCGCAGGTCTAGCACACTGAACCGTTCTCCCCTCGCTAAATTGGCAAACATGTCGTCAATAACTGGTAGCAGGTATTGCTCAATCTCACACACAGGATTTAGTGTGGCTTTAAAATCTCCGCAGAGGCGCACTGAGCCGTCCTTCTTCAAGACGGGAACAATGGGTGTGGCTCATTCCGAATATGGTACAGGCGATATTATCCCTGCTTCCGTAAGCCTATCCAACTCCTGTGAAACTTTTTCTTTGTACGCAAAAGGAACCTTCCTTGCATTGAAAAACTTGGGGGTTGCTCCGCTCTTGAGATGAATCCGTGCTGGCGGGTCTTTCAAGAGTCCGGTGCTCTCGCCGAAAAGATCAGCATAGCTGTTCAGAATTTCCCCGGCAGGTTGATGGGCAACTGGCGGAACCATGATGGCCACGTTAGTCTGCGCCTTTACGGGCAGGAGAGTCATTCCGGTGTCCTTCAGTTTCTGCAATAAATCCCGGCCACAAAGACTGGGGCCTCTGCAGTTTAACACCACCAGATTGCATTCCACTGTAGTTGCTTGATAACGCACTTCCATGTTCATGACGCCCAGCACTGGTAGCTTTCCAAGATAGCACGATAACTTTATCGGCGATTTCGCGAGCGGAGGCCATTCATTGCGATGTTTGTCATAAATAGCTTTTGAAATGACGCAGACTGGGGATCCAGTATCAACGTCCATTTTTAGGTCAACGCCGTTCCATGTGAATGTTTCCTGAATGGGCGGTAGCAGCGTCTGCGCCGCCGTACGGAGGGACCATATCTGCGATGTACTGCTATCACTGTCTTCCGATTCCTGCCGCTTCTGTGCTTCCATGGTACCAGTTCTGTTAACGCTGTCAGCCACTGAGCACATCTTCGCTAGATGCCCGTATCGTCTGCATTTGAAACATTGCCGTCTTTAAAGCGACATACTGCAGTCTTGTGGCCGTAGTTACCGCAGCACTGGCATTGCGTTCGCGGTTGCGTTCGTATCTCTGATTGGCGCCGATGAGTTATCTTGAACACGTTTGGATCCCGAGCCTCGCCGGTTATGCCTCGCGAATCTAGTTCGGCGCTTTCTGCAGCTAGTGCTAGAGCCTCCGCTTCCTTTAGCGACAGGTCTTTTATTGCCAGAAGCTGCTTTTGTAAACTATGATCGGACGCCACACACGATCATTCTGATCATTCTGTCTAGCATAGACGAAAAATTGCAGTTCTGTGCTATTTGCTATAGCGACAATAAATTCCTGCACGGATTCTTCTTCTTTCTGATAGCGGTTGAAGAACTTAAAACTTTCTGCTATTTCGTTTGGTGTAGGATCATAGTAGCTGTTCAAGGTCTCGACTACCTTGTCGTAGCTCAACGAACTTGTTTTTGCTGGCGCTACTTTAACTGCATAAAACTTGAACGGTCTTTGTCCCAAGGGCGGCTACTAGTAAAGCCCTCCTCTTTGCATCAGCTGAGATTTCATTGGCCTCAAAGTACGCTTCTACTTTCACCAGGTAAGCTTGCCACTTATCTTTTTCCTCATCGAAGTCCGGCAGCTTGTGACACATGTCTGGCGTTGTCCTGGGCCCGATATCCTTGCTTCAGCCTCGTCGCCACTGTTGGAAAGGCGCAGTCAATGGGAACGCCACTGTTGGAAAAGCGTAGTCAATGGGAACGCCGCTCCCGAGTGATGCATCTGGCAGCGTAGCCAGGCCAAAAGTACTGCGCTTTATTTCCAGATCAAGGGGTATTATATAGTCTGAGGGGTGAGGGGAAAGAAGGAAAGAAGGAATGAAAAGATTGGTGCCGTTGCCGGTTCATAGATGGCGATAGCAGTTATGCTGGGCGATACGGTATTGTACATCAAACGGAAACAATAACAAAACTTTAAAGAAGGACGAGGGGAGGAAGTGCTTGTGTTTTTTATTTCTTTTGTGCTTCTTTAGGTTACGTTGAAAGGGCATTCTGAAATTTATTTTATTCCTGCAATACTTTACAGGGCCTCTTCTGGCCCCCTGCCACGCCTCCACTCTAGCCATTGCCTTAGCTGGCCCCGATCAAAATGCGCGACAGAATTTTGTGTCGTGAATATGTCGCGCGACACATATTTTTGTCTTGCGACAAGCGTGTCAGTTGTGCTTTTGTCGTGCGACAGAGGCTTGTGTCGCGGGTTTTGTCGCAACGACAAAACTGCCTGTAGTGGGTTCTGTCGCAAAAAAGGCTTCTCTCTTGTTCTTTGTCTTGCGACAAAGGTGTCTGTAGTGGGTTGTGTCATGCGACATTGTTCTTGTCCTTTGTCGTGCGACAAAGAGGCCTGTCGCGGGTTGTGTCGCACGGAAGTATTATCTGCCGCGGGTTCTGTCTTGCGACAGATGTCTGCGTGGGATATGTCGCATGACTAATTTCTGTCGCGGAATGTATGTCGCGCGCCGCATTTCTTTCGAGAGATGTTTGTCGCGGGACGCATTTTTTTCGCTGATAATATGTGTCGCGCAAGAGACTTGTTTCACAAAAACATTTAACTGAGTCTCGCCGAACAGGCGCTGTCGGACTGAGACGGTCATTATACATTCAAAACTAACTTACCGCAGTGTACCCAGGATAACATAACCATTACATTTACCGCCGTTCCCAAACTCGGAGGAGAAAACTTTATTGAGGAGAATTTGGTGTGTTTTTTTCTTCGTGAGAGGACGCTTCCCCTCAAGCCGCCTAGGGGGTGATCGTTGTTCGATGGCTCTCGGCGACCTCCTTGGCCCAGGCCGTGATGGCGTGTTGCCGGCCTGGATCAGAGCTAAGCAATGCAGCCTCTCACTGTTCCGAATCGGTAATCTACAGGCCCTCCGGGGGTTTCAAGGTTTCACATTTAAACAAAATGTACTATAGGTCTGCCCTCTGATCTCCGCGAAGGGAACATGATGGGCAGTACTCGCCAGGATACCATTGTGCTAATTTATGCGGACAAAAGCACGCATACTGCAACAATCCACAATTTCAAACTTCCCGCGGAAGGGCTGCCAATGCTTACCATTGGTTAACAGTTAAAGAAAACTAAAGCTTCATTTTGGCTCTCAAAAACCTTTCAAAAACCGGTTTAATTGTTGTTTTAATATTAAAATAGCCTCAAATATTTATTGGCGCGTTTGTATTTACATATATCGTCTGCGCCTTCTCACGAGTCACTGCTCCACAGTTACCGTACTACGCAGCTGTTTGCAAATGGCCGTTCGCTTGGTTGGGTCTCGGTGGGCTAGGTCGCGTTTTGTGTTCTCTGCCGTATTTTAGTTCAACCTGCGTGTCAAGTCGGCATCAGCTTCTTTCCTAGTCCCAGCGAGCGTCGTTAACTAACAGCGGTGGATCCGTCGTCGTCTCGAGTGTTTCTATATCGTCTCGGTATGCGGTCGGAGGCAGGGGTGAGTAGTACATCGACAGGTAAGCCTTTCTCCACTTCTTTATGCATTCAAGCGGCTCTTATTTAGACATGTCACCATTGTGAATTCAGTTATTTATATTTGAGGTTTGAAAATCAGTGCAAGTAAATATGCAGACACATATTCCACGACTTGCGCGGATAAAAAAAATTCATGACTAACTTACAGGACAAAGTGTGCAATATAAACACCGCGGACCCCAAGAGTCCATTAAGAGATTTGCGGGGTTCGTTCGCGCGATAGCTGTAAGAAAAAAAAAAAATCATGCGTAACTACACCACAAAGTGTGCAATAAAAACACTGCGGACCCAAGGGTTCATCTAGAGATTTGCGGGGTTCGTTCGCGCGATAGCTGTAAAAAAAAAAAAAAACATCATGCGTAACTACGGCACAAAGTGTGCAATATAAACTCTGCGGACCCCAAGGGTCCATCTAGAGATTTGTGGGGCCCGTTCGCGCGATACCTCTGAAAAAAAAAATCATGGGCAACTACGGGACAAATTGTGTGCAATATAAACAACCCCCTCCCCCCCTTTTGTGAAAAACAAATCATGAGACAAAGTGCGCAATACCAAGCTATTTGCTGAGTCCGCGATGCCCCCCCCCCCCCCCTTACACACAAAGAAGGGTTGCGCGATAGCTGTGGTCTGGCTAGACGCAGTTCTACTGGGTTTTGCAGCGAGTTTCATAGCCTATTTAGTTTCACAGAGTCAAAGAACCGCAAGTGGAGTGCAGAAGCAGGGAGTGCACGCAAGAGAGAGGAAAGATCGCCCCTACGCCCTATAGAAGCACGAGCTCTGGCTGCACTGTCTCACGGGGCTGCAGTGCAAATTGTCTTGATGGTCCGATGAGCGTGCGGCGAGGTTTTGGAGGTAGAATCCCTGTAGCGGCACGCATACCAGCGCCGACGCGAAACGATTCTTTCATTAATTTTTTTTATCAATTGACTGGCTTTTCGCCTGACAATTCTTTTCAAGCAACTGACTAGCCTTTTGCCTGACAATGATGCTTTCAATAATTTTTTTTTTAGCAATTGACTGGCCTTTTGCCTTGCAACGATGCTTTCAATATGTTGTTTAGCAATTGACTGGCCTTTTGCCTGACAATGCTTTCATACGATTGTTAGGGTAACTAATCTGCAGAAAGCAAGCTCTTGTGTAACTGCTAAGCAGCAGAGAAGTGCCACTGCTTTACTTGTTTTAACAAGGTGCAGAGGTGCAAACTGAATTCTTTTCTTGATTTGCCACTCTACTGTCCTCATATCGCAATAGCTGTTTCACACTGACAAGCTAAAGTTGTTCCTTGCGAGCTATCACATTTATTTCATTCATGACCGCTTTGAGAAATGTGCCTCTAATGGGGCTGCAGGTTTTTTCCTTAATACAAATATCTTGGTTATAAAAGCAAATATTTGGTACAGAGCATAATTGCTGTCATCTGATGTATGGCAATCAGTGCAACCTGACTCACCATTTCCTTTCAGTGCCCTTTTCAATTTAGTTTTCAGTCCCTCTAAGGTGCCCGCTTACTTTGGAGGAGTGTAAAATTGTCCCAGTGGTTTTCAAAAATTGCAAGTACTCAAGCCATGGGAATTAAAAAGCAAATGTAAGAAGCCAAATAGCATACACCTAAGTTGCAAAAGAGTGAATAATTTAGAATGCTGTTTCAGAGGTAGTTGCTGGAAATGAAACCATCTTATGTGCTCCTTTAACTTTCAGTCCCAAGCCAGCCTTAGCTGATACAAGCCATAGTTCCCCCAGCAGCACTGCACTGGTCATACTTCCACTGTAGCCACCAGGTGTGAGTTTTTGCTTTTACAGATATTCTCATGTTCTTCACAAATATGCATAACGTTTGTGAAGTACCTTCCTGCTGTAAATCTAAGGATTCAAATGCATGAACCGACTGCATGCTAAACAGAGTGGTATGTACTATAAGCTGTAAATAAAAGTAAATGAATAACCACTAAGACTAGCGTAGTGGCTTTAGGGCCATGCTAGTGTAACCTGACTTTTCAGTGTCCTTTAAAACTCATTTGTCAGTGTCTCTGAAGTGTCCTTTTAAAGAGGTGGAGGGTAAAATAGTACCAGTGGTCTTGAGAAATAAAAAAAAACTTAAGATGAGGGGAGTTTTTTACTTCCTCCCCGCTTGAGTTGCATAAATATTAGTTGTAGAGTGTGACAAAATTTCGAAAGTGTCAGAGATATCTGTTAGAAATTAAACAATTCGCTGTATTTCTTTAACTTTCAGTCCCGAACCAACCTTCAGCTAGTACATAGGTCCCACAGCAGCACTGCACCACTTCTACCTCTGCCACAGCCATCAGGTAAGAAATGTTTATGCTTTTCAGATATTTGCATGTTCTCACAGGCACAGAATTTTTATGAATCTTGCTAAAATCATAAGAACATGAATGCTTCAGCCTTGTACATACTATCTAGTATATGGTATGTATTGTCAGCTAAAAAACTAAATTGGCCACCACTCATTGCCACAGAGCATCAGTAGGGCTACACTGTTGTTTAGTGCCGCTTGCTTGTGGCCAAAGTGCCATGAGTTATGAAAAATTTCGCTCTCACTCTTGCATGGGTGATTGCCAGACAAGTTTCTAGTGTGGCATTTGGCAGCTCTGCTGTTCATGGTTGTAATGAAGAGGAGTGCATATTGCACTGTGGCAAAGCAGTGGGACGGCCGTGATCTATCAAACTGCTGAAAGAACGAGACTGCGGCCAGGTATGCTGGAAAACTACCCGAGATGCAGCATCGGTGGCTACCGTAATGTGCACTTCAACCCTGTACAGCAAGAGATGGCGTGCTTTGCTGCAGTGCTACTTCTTTTTGGATACTGTCTTTATTATTGCCTCTGCAAATGGGCTCGATATTCTGTTCAGTGAGTCCTCTTAGCACTGTTTAAATTAGGTGCCGTGGCATATTTTTAGGAGCATTTAGATCTCGTATGGTAAGTTATAAAGTTTTTGGATGAAACCAGATAGAGAATCTTATCTGTTATAAGAGTATCCTTAGTCCAGTAAAAAGTTACCATCAGACTCAGTGCCAAGTCTGATGAAACAAGTCATTGTTTTTGTTAGAAGCATATTGTCACACTAAGTAAACTGTTATGCCTGGTTCACACTGCAGAAACATTTGGTCAACCTTTGTCTGGCAACAGCACATTTGCATAGCTTTGGCAACCATCTCGCCACTTTAACAATAACTGTCTGAAATATGTACCTGTCACCTCGCTACACAGTGGAAATTTCTACGGGAACACTTGGCGAGCTCCTTGTCTCACTGAAAAAAAAAAAGCTGACAATGCTCCCTTACTGCTCTTCAAGCATAGCGACTCGTATAGTAACATACTGCCTGCGTGCTCATTTCTGGGGTCAAATACTGTGCATGGAGGAGAAAGGGAAACATGCAGCACCAGCACAGCTGGTTTCATTGGCAGCCTGTCTGACTGCTTGCAAGGCGCCATACTACGGCATGCAACAAAGCGATCAAGAAGAGTTTTCTTTAAGTGCTGTCTTGATGCATGGAAACTGTTAAAAAACAGTCAGTTACCTTTAAGTGCATGCCAAGGTCTATGTACAACTGGTCGCGCAACTTGGAAGAAAACGCGTCCAGCTGCCTACTGCCAACGGCATCAACTCGATGATAAGGGCTCCTGCGAACTGTGAGGCAAATCACTAGCGCACAGAAAATACGATGTGCCAGAACCATGCCAGAACTCCAAAGAACTAGACAGTAAACATAATATTCGCGCTCAGGAATGAATGCAGTTTTTGTTTCTTGCGTAAGAAAAAAACGTGTCACATTTTTAATAATATTTTAACTTGTTTCTGGCGGCCTCTCTCGCCCACTTATTATCCGCTGCGTAGTTACCCAAAGCTCAGATATGGCTCAGACCAAAGCTTTTTTCATCCGCGGAATGGGTGCGTCATCGGCCCCGGTTCAACGTTCATTGTTGCGTGCTGCGTACAGAGTGGGTTATCTGTAACAAACAGTCAGTATTTCATTCTGCTGGTTTTGGTAGAGCTTTACAGCAAGGCTAAGACTGTCTGTGCTCGATGAGAAACTGATTGCAGCTGCATGTGCGCATTTCCGGACAATGGGACAATGCTGTGTCACTGCTCGGCGGCTCGGCTCGGCCTCCCAGGCACGTCGCAAAAGTGGTGGCTTGTTTTACGGTTAGACGTCTGCATGAGCGGCATATCGCTGCATGTTTTAATTGAGCAGTGAAGGTGAGATTTTATTGCCCCCAAGACGCGTGTCGCATTGCTGAAAGCTTTCCGTTCCGCTTTCTTTGCTGCGTGTTTTGCTTACTGCGTCATATTACCGCACCAACGTTCGCTGAACGTGGTTTAGCTGTTATTACAGTGATGTTCCTATTGTCAATTGGATCTTTCACATGAACATGTTAAATGCTTACGTTGTAAATGTGTAGCCTCACATTGACTCCTCTCAGTGACAAATGAAGCGCGAGTAAAATAATGGAATCATGAACAGGGCGAGATTTATTGGAGCGAAGCTATATCGTAGATATTTTCACTTCTCAGACGCATTAACTTCTAAATACTAGCAATGCCAGTTTGAATTGCTTACCTAAGCTCTACAGGTTGGCGTTCTAGCGCTAGCGTTAGTTATTCCGTTCGTTTGTTTGTGTTGTTCTTTGACACTGATGCGTGGTGTGACATGGTCCATAGGGTCACGAAGAGTCAGACACGACTGAACTGAACTGAACTTGACACTGATATGTACTTTGTTTGTTAGCAAGATTTTTTACCCTTTTATAATCTCACCGCGTCTCGTTTGGAGCCCTACGCTCAGGTCATTTTGTTATCAGGAGGATTTCATGAAGACGTGACGAATGAGCGGTGGTCGCTTTCCTATACTTAAAGATTTCATTGTCATGAAGCGTCTATGAAAGTAATCGTGAATTATATAAAGGCTGGCTTTCTATGCAGCACAGCTTCACTCATTTATGCCCTTATTGAAATGCCTCAAGCCATGTGATTCTATCCATGTGCTTGCCGAATTCACTTGAAGGCCCTTGTTCACAAACGTGCCCGAAGAAATAAGCCCCAGAATGCGTTTACATGTGCGCAACGAAAGACTAGGCTAATGACGACGAAGGCAGAATGATGCTATGATAAGGTGGTTTAATATGCCGTAACATTTCAGTTAACGTAAAACTTGACAGTAGAAATCCATGTCAAGTAAAGTTGGCTGAACAGTTACGGTGTCCATTTTTCTGCCTTATCCGAGTATTGTTCTGCCTCCGTCGTGTTTGGCCTTGTTTTTCGTTCATAAGTAAAAAGACAATCAAATTCCCCGCCAAAAGTGCGTCACTGTGACGTCACAAGCAACGTCACGTGTTTGTTTTGCCTCACAGTTCGCAGGGGGCACCGGGAAACTAAAGCCTCGCTCAGAGTCGACACGCAGGCTTCTATGGGAGTTACGCTACCATTTGTTCTACCATGTGCATGCTGTGGTGGTGTGTTGTTGCCGAAGTTTTGCTCAGCTGGCGAAAAAGTCAAATAATGCTGACACACGCTGTGTGCATTTAATTTTCGTTGCCCGAGGCAACACCCCGGCAACGTGCCTTGTTTCTCAGCTCTTTGGAAACAAGTTTGTAGTGAAAGAAGTTCTGACTTGCTGACAAATAACTTCATGGTATTAAAAAAAAAATAAACAGGAAAAACATCACTTAATTTCGGCCGTCCGATAGCTCTGCGACAGCACGATGCGCTTTCTCACTGTTAGTGTGCGCTCTTCTATGTCATGACCATCAACATCAGGACAGCTGGATAGCACACTAGAAATTTATCAAGCTTGGCAGGCGGCCTTGAGAGGGAAGGTGAAGTTTGTCATCACTTTTTTTTTATCGAAGGCTTGCCATAAGGCATATTATAGAAACTGATGTAAAATATTTTCCGTAAGGAACCGGAGCAGGCGCCCGCTCTTATTGTTGTCGGTGAGCCATTTAGAGAAGTCCTCTTCCCTTGTTGTTAGTCCCACTTCCCGCAGAATCTGTGTCCTTGATGCCTTTGTCCCTGCACAAGTCCACAGCAGGTGGCGAATGCTCACTTCTTCAGCTGGTGTCGAACACTTCGGGCATGTGGTTGGTCCGATGTCTGCGTGAGATTGCCATCGGCATTTTACCGACGGGGTAAGGGCCGCCCCAGCTCTTATCCTTCTAAGGGAAACCTCCTCTAATCTCGTTAGGTTACGAGGAAGGGGGAATGTACACGGGGTTATGAGGGCACGTGTACTTCTCCCTAAAGAAGATGCTAAGATGGGAACTTGAGTACACTGTCACAAGCCAGTGGTGCGATGTAATAGTGTCGAGTTGCAGTCTCACTGCTTTGAGCAATAGTTTACTTTTCTGGCTGTTGCTACTGTTTCACCAATACACTGTCGTAAATTTGTTCAGGAGAAGCTGTTCTGGACATGGTGAAAAGAATTTTCCACAAAATGATTGAAGATTTTTCAAAATATATTCTCAATTAAAAGGTACATTTTACAGGAATGCATTTGTTTCTTTTAGCACTGGCGTCTCTAGGGTCACCCGCACCTGGTGCAAAGGAGCAGCACCTTTTCTCCCTCCCCATGTTTTAAGCACCAAATCGTAACTTCCTTCTCTGTCCTCATGGTTTCCTTTGAAGTCAAGCTTGCTTTTGCACCCAACCATGCAGAGCAAGTAAAGTGTATTTTTTTTTCTTTTTAACCCTTATACGCAGCGATATTGCCCCAGGAATGACAATTCATTAAAACATTACGTCAAAAGAACATATTTCCAAAAAAGGCAGAAACACTAGCATGTGTAAGTTGCGAGGACATTCACTGACTTAACTAAGCGGCTTAATTAAGACAGGTGAATGCCCAGTATGAGAAGTATTGGAAGTCCACTTGTACCTCGAAAAGGTTCAGATTGATTTCCGCATCTAGACTGCAAAGTTACCAATGCTCATTGGTGCCATACCAACAGAAAATGTTGAGCGCCAAATGGCCTTTTGGAGCTGGGAGACAGGGGGCATCCCCAGGCTGAATTTTGTTAATGCTTTCAGTTGAATTTCTCATTTTATCAATGACTTTGCCTTTTCCAGAGAGAATAATGCACTATGTGAGCACCCTTGGGTACATTCTGAATTCGCCTTTTAAAGCACCTGGCCTTTCTAAAAGTGCCCTCCTTCTCATTTTTTTTTGTGGTCAGCACGTCATGATCTGACTTGCCATTCCACTGAACAACAGGCATTCTGTGCTTTTCTGCATTTTGAAATTGTGAGGCGGATGGGACTGGATCGAGGAGCGAGAAAGGCACAGGAGATAAATGAACAAGACAACTGCCGGAGAGATACTGCCAGCAATGCCCGCTTGGGAAAGGAGACTGAACTGCATATAAAGAAAAAGCGGCATGGCAGTACGGCTGCTGACTGGTGTCGTCTAACATGCTTTTGTGCAGGGGTTTCTGATGGGTATCGGATTAATGCTGGTGTTTTCAGGGCGCACCCGCGTGCACAGGCCCAGTTCAACATTAATTTGGCATGGAGTCTGGCATAAACTAAGGCCTGTGTTTTCAAGAACTCCAAACAGAACAATTAGTTTACGAGAAGGTCGCATTCTCCAGTCAGTGTCTCTGCAGTACCAATACGTGCTTTAAGACTAATTCATTTTGCTCCCCACCACTTCCTTTCTCTCACTGCCCAGCTGCACCCTCTGAGCGCTGCACTCTGTGCGGACCACACCTCACGCACCCCTTTCATGAGCCACTTCTTTTAGCATATCATAATTGATGTTATGACAGATCTTAAATATTTCCTTCAAAGTTGTTCTGTTCATGCTAGCTGTTCTTTCACTGCTAAAATTTTCTTTTACTGTAGCTAAAGAAAAATTTTTTTTGTACTAGAATGTGCTGTGCTGTCGTTGCACATTTAAAAAAATTTTTTATGGGTAGAACCTTTGTGTGTGCAAAACACTAATTGTTATTTTTGTTTCAATAACAGTGAACCACTGTGAGTGCCAAGGCCTCTTTGGGTGATGCTGCAATCTCACAACAGGCAGGAAAGCAGTCAAAAGGTGTGTTTCTGCTCATTGTACCAAAAAAAAAATATTGGAGGTTTTATAGTAATCTTAGATGGTCTTCAGCACTTTTGCACCAGTATTTATTCCTTGGGAGTGAAAAATAAACATAACTCAATGAGCGTAACTGAATGAGTTTGAGTGTTTATTACAAATGCAGTTTTCCTGATTCATTGAGCTTTGGCAGCCCACTGACCACAAGTCACTCCTGCTGAGAGGTAGTGTGATGGTGATGTGGGCAGCCTTTCGAGCTCCACATTCTGTCTTCAAGGCTAGCTCTCTGGGCAGTCAATGTAGTTCTCTACTGCACTGTACAGCTGTCTCATTGATATTTATTTTCATTTGACAAGATTGTCAATCATATACATGCACCTTCATCATCATTATCATCAGCCTGACTACACCCACCGCAGGGCGAAGGCCTCTCCCATATTCCTCCATTTAACCTGGTCCTGTGCTAGCTGCATCCACTTGACCCCTGCGAACTTAGCCTCATCCACCCACCTAATTTTCTGCTGCCCCTGCTAAGCTTTCCTTCCCTTGGAATCCAGTTTGTTATGCTAAGCGTCCATTGGTTATCCTCTCCTCACACTACATGTCCTGCCCATGCTCATTTCTTCTGGGCACTTTGCTATTTGCTAAATGACTAATTTCTTATTTTCGCCTCTATCATCTGGCACATATGCATCAGCATGCAGTACTAAGCTACTGCATTGTGTAAAAGCACAAGACACAGATGTAAAGACCTTTTTAACAACCCCTCCAAATTACCCGGCTTAGGGATGGCAGCTCTGATGCCGCTCTGTTCCAAGGGTCAACTTTATGGGTTGATTGCGATCTCACCCTCCCATTCCAGATGAGCTACTCTAGGTTGCAGCAGTGCTTGGCTGCTATAATTTGTTCACAAGTAGCAGTTTATGATTCTCATCATTTGTTGAATCATTTTTGCTGTTAAACATTTCTCATATTTCTCAAGTAAGAAGCCAGGAACACTAGCTACTGCAATGCAGTCAGCAAAATATGTGCCTGTAGGCAGGAAAAAAGCTCCCAACACCTCTCGTCTATCGTTTGCACCACTGAGTTGCCGAGCATTGCACCGCTCAAAGCTAGGTTTTATGAATGCCAATGTTGTATTGACTGGTGTGGAACTTAATGTCTCTATTGAACACCATAGAGTTTTATACACTTTTGCTAGAAACATGCAGAGTCCAAGTTGACTGACTTTCTGAGTTAACATGATGAGTATAGTGGTTAGGGCGTCCGTCTCGGCTGCGGGAGGTGGTTCGTTCGAAACCCGCCGCCGGACACCCACCGGTAAAAATGGGCACAAGCGTCCCCCGGCCTGGCGCCCAGCTCTCACAGGGGTGTGCGCTTGGAAGAGGCTCCGCAAACCCCGCTGCGCTCCTTCTGGGGCAAAATAGTTTCGAACACTTCAGCCTGCAAAGGTGGTTCGAGTTACCGTGTTTCACGGGGTTGAAAACTGAAAACGAGTCGTGTCCTGCACATGCGAAAACTCAGAAAAGCCTTGTTTCAAGTGCAAAACGCTTTAAGCCAACGTGTCGAAAGACGTAAAGGTTCACTGTCACTGATGAAGTTCACTTCTCAGAGATCACTGCATTCCCACGGCAAGTCCGGATCTTCCGGCCTGTCTGACTTTGCGAGAAAAAAAAAGGGGGCCACATATTGGGCTGTTGCCGCGCAAGGCGGACTTATTGTTGTCCGATGGCGGATCGTATCACTGCCACATCGGCTCAACTATTTGGGCCGTGACCCCTTTTCCCAAGCATTTCACCCCAGAAGAGCCGAGCACCAGGCCGGGGGAAAGCTTGTACCCATTTAAAAACCGGTAGGTAACCGGCGGCACCAGGGTTCGAACCCGGTACCTCCCGAATGTGAGGCGGATGCTGTAGTGCAACAAAGACAAACACTATGAATGAAACACAACGCAGGCATACACTACCAACTGTAATACAAAACAGAATGCAAACTTTGTCTTTAACGCCCAAGCACAACTTCAGTCTCTACACACAAGTCCTTCATATTAGCACACCTCTTCTTTCCTAAGCAGATATGTCTGGCCAACAGTAAATGTTTGCAACCCTCACATCCCAGGTATTGTCCAAGCAGCGAATACAAGACCAAATCCATCACATCATCCAAACAGAACTCATAACTTCCACCACTGAGACACAAAATAAAAAAACCACCACACATCTGGAGCTGCCACAAATTGCGTTCACTCACAATGCATCTAAAAGGCAAATCCAGTTTGAGTCTTAACAGGGAAAAAATGCATCAAGGCAACCCTTGCAATCACTGATCACCTTGGCTGATTTGGTCAGCTGCAGTTCATTACATACTGCGATGGCTTTTGATCTACAAGCTTTGTTCTATACAAGTACACAATCCTTAATTGACTGGGTCACCTTCTGTTAGTATTGGCTAGCCGGAACCACTGCAAAGCCCCCAGGGTTGTGTGGATCAGGGGGAACTATTGGATGAGCTGGATTGTACCCCAAGGACTTCTCGGAAGATGGATCTAGTACTGCAGGAACATACTCTAAATAATGTTTTTAGATGATAACCTTCGTCTTCTTCAAACGGAAAAAGGGGGCTTCAAAGTGGTCCTGGGTGGCCTATATAAAGAGAAGGCGACCGCAAAGGATTTCAGGAAGAATTAGGAATTTTCTGCTTGTGCAGAAGAAAGCTAGTAGAGCAAATGTCATCATGTTATGTAAAGAACTGCAGCTGAGCAGATTGGCCAAAACGATCAGCGACTGCAGGAAGGATTGCCTTGATGTGTTTTTTTCCTTTTAAGGCTCATGAACTGAACTCTCCTTTTAGCTGTATTGTGAGTGAACATGATTCATGGCAGCTGCAGATGTGTGGTGATCTTTTAGTGTGTGTCTAAGTGGCAGAAGTTGTAACTGTCTTGCGCAGACAATGTGAGGGGTGAACTTTTTTTTTTATTTCGCAAACTTTATTTCAAAAATTATGCAAAGCATTTTCTATAGTATGCCTTATGGCAAGTTTGGGAAATAAAAAAAAGTCCACCCCTCACCTTGGATGGGAGGGTTACTAACATCTATTGTTGGCCAGGTATATCTGCGTAATTAGGAAAGAAGAGTTGTTTTAGTGTGATGTACTTGGGTGTGAAAGTGAAAGCTGGGGTTCCGTTTTGTGGTATAATTGGTAGTGTGTCCTTGTGTAGCGTCTCTTTTCGTGTTTGTCGTCATTGCACTACTGTTCTGGGTACCATGCACCATTTTTCCCACATGCTGTTCAAGGAAGTGCATTTTGCTTATAACAAATGGTGCAGTTTTCTTCATAAGTGAACATTAGAGTAGTACAGCGCATGCGAAATGTGTTCTATCTTGTAAACAGATGGCTCCCTAATTCTACAGTGGGTCTGCAGAGCTACATGCCATTTTGCTCACACTTTTGGTACTATATAGACAAGCATCAGCCAGTGACATCAGTGGAGATGCGGTGGCACTGGTGACAGCAGTGACTTTTGGGGTGTAGGCAAAAACCCTAGCCGTCTGTTTTGTTTTCAAGCATAGTTCTGGATATTCCTGCAAGCTGTGGTGCGGTCAGTTACACCACGAGGCACAGGAAAGAAAATGGCACCTGTTTTTATATGTTTCTTACTGTCTGATAAAGATGAGTGCAAAGGGCAGCGTGAGCACTACAAGTAGACCCTTCAGCGACAAATTGCCTTTGCAGCTAACGTGCATTGCACATCTGCACTGCAACTTGATCATGTAGTTCACAACCCTTAATTGTCACACCTACTTTTTGGCCGCACAGCGAAGAGCGCAATAGCAAACACCTGCAGTTTGTGGACGTTTTGTTTTATATACTGTCCATTCGTAAGAAGTTTATTCAAAACTCCTTGACAACCCATTCACCTGCAGTGCCCATGTGTTCGTACAGAAAAGGACAGAAAATCTGCTGCGAAGGTAACTGTAGTTATCTTGAGCAGTCACTCCAGCCCGATATTGCCAAAACAGGCGCTGTCTTCTGATGTAGCTTTTCTGTTTTCACTTTCACGAGTTTCAATGAGTGACTTCATAACCAGTCCTATAAAGCGAGTGAACATCATTAGTATCCCGGCAGTTATGCAGTGTTATTTCTCAGATCAATAAATTTTCTTTTGAAAGTCATCAGGAACCCGCAGAACGAATTAAATATTCACGTAAAACCTAGCTCTGATCGAACAGTATATTTTAGTATGGTACATATGGTATATGGAGTTTATAGCCCCAAAGTGGATTTGTCTATGAGGGTTGCAAAATAAGCAGTTATGACTTGAATTTAAATAAAAATGTTCCAGCATAATAAAAAAAATAGCAGATTGCTCAAATTTTGCTAAGCGCTCATGGAGAACGTTGCAGTTGTGTTCATGCACCTCTCCTACACAGCGAAAAGAACAAAATAAGAGCACTCCTAAAAGCCTTCATGTGTATATTAACCTGTGAATGACATTGATGAATCTATGCGAGGAAACAGGTGTGACACTTTTTTTATCGACCAAGATGAAAGCTTGGCAGCGCACTATAAGAGAATGTTACAAAGAACTATACGGTGAATTTCTGTCTCTTAAGTTTCAGGTACCTAGGTCTAGAAATATGATTCCTAGTTCCCTATAGTTGCCGGTAATTCTTCTTTAGAGTGAATTGGTGCTTGGAGCAGCGGAAAGTCTATCAAAAAGAGTCGTCATATGAAAAGCACACTTCAAGTCATTCATATCATTGTCCTCCTTTCATGCGCTAGCAATTGACCCAGAAGTTTAACAGTGTTGACCTTTTTCTTATACATTAAGTTTTTTCGTATTCATTTTACTTAATCAGTTACTACAGCCACCCATGTACTGTAGCCACACACTGTTGAAGTCGTGGCGAAGATGCCAATGCAGCTCTTTGCCGGGTAATTCCAGCAGTAATCGGCTTCAGAAGTGCTGAACTAACACCAGTGGCAAAGTACTACTATTCCAGTTCCCGACAAATGCCCACACTGCGGAAAACCCACTTGCGACACCACTGTCTGGCATCTAATATGGACATGCCCAAGAACTTCGCATATACGCAAGATCATTTTACAAAAAGCTGGACTTTCACCGACTAATGACTCTCATTTCCACTTATGGATAACAAAAAACATTTATGCCTGCAGTTTATGTGAGTTCTTGCACATGGCCGCACTCCACACATTCCTGTGACTCTACCACCACCTTTTATGCCGTGTGGCAAACTCAGCGCCATAAATAAAATAAAATAAAAAGGGCTGAACTACTCTCCAGGCATAATCCAAACCATTTCTAAGCACAAGCGGCAGTCGGCGCTTTGGTACTGAGCGACGCTTTCCTAATTGGTCTACTCATGAAACTACCTTTATGAATCCTAATCTGCCATAGTAAAAGAATGATATGGTTAACTTTTGCAAAGCAAAAATCACAGAGCTAGTACAATCAGGGCAGTTGAGCCCAATTTGCACCGGCGGCAGCTGGCTTGGCTTGAGTTGAAACTTGCTTGTCGTGGTTATCGCACTTAGCAGCAATTTGCCACTGGTCAGCGATTCTCAAGAGTGATTCAATTTTTGTAATCTATTCAGTATTCCAGACACCAACAAATTTTGCTCGCTTCATTTCTGACATTGGCACTAGCGATACGCTGTTTTGTTCGCGGACGGTTTGCGGGAGGAGGGGCCACCGCAATGATGTTTACGGTGGTAGAGGAGGTGCTGCCCTTGTGTGGTGCTTGACCACGCTGTTGGCGCCTCGTCGGAAATAGGATATTTGTAAATGCAGCTTCAATCTGCCAATCACTGCGTCGCTTCGGCTGTTGTACTTAATGGGCAATAGCTGCTGTAACCGAGAACGGCAGTGAGCTGTGTAACAGCAGCGAACCGCGATTGGTGGTTAACCATGGTTAAGTTCGGTAACTGTGATTAAGCTAGCCGAGTAATTAGGGTATAAGAGAAACTTATGGTCAGTTTGAGTAGCAGAGCAGTTTCAGAGAGGAGGAAATTGTAAGCTGTGAATAGAAAAGAATTTGGTTGGGAGATATGGTTAGTATGCTTGAAGCAGGGCAGATGGCTGCAGGTAAAGCAAAATAGTGATAATTGAAAATCAGTGGGACAGTACTTTGTCCTACAGTGGAAGTAACTAGCCTTATGATGTCGATAATTGATGCAGACTTACCTTGCAATCCATATTGCACTACTTTCTGTAGTATAAAGTGCAAACAGTGCCACAATTTCCAATTGCATTAAATTCTATGTTGTCCAAATGGCTATAATTCCCCATCCCCTCACAGTAATTGTGTAAATAGTCGAGTTGTATCGGTCATTGATGCTGCATGCATTGTTCTTGCTTTCACTTCGTTCCTATATTACTTTGCAGGTTGTATCTGCACTGTAGTATTATGGATGAGCGTTTGTAGCGTTGTACCAAGTCAGATTGTAATATTGATATTTGACCACACTGATATTACCTATTACCTAATTTGGCAGATTCCTTGTGGCACTAGCTCAAGGTGAAGGCCTGCCCTGCCGATGAGCTGCAGAAGCGCCACAAAAAGGTGGCAGGGTACCTGGCGAGAAGTGCTTTGACCTGTGGCGGTAAATATCTTCTCATGGTCATGTTGATTCTTCTGTCCAGTTTAGGCAGAATTAAGTGGTTGGCTGTTATTTGTTCAGCATCACAGTAGCAGGTAATGATTGTCACCATGGGTGTGGTGATTGTCTTCCTCGTCGAGCTCTTCTGATATGTTGCCAGTGAGAGGAGAGCAAAATGAACATCACCTTTTGCAATGCAGTTAGCAAACAAGCCAGCAGGCAGGAAAAAAACTAACGCCTCTCATTCATCTCGTGCACCACTGATCTGCCGAGCATTGCATAGCTTAAATCTAGGAGTTGCGAAAGTCTGAGATCTGTATTAATTGGTGCACAAATAAGTGCCTCCAATTAACCAGCATTGGACATTATTGTAGCTATGCACTTTTGCTAGCACTAAGTTGACTAAATTGCCAAGTTAACAAGATCAGGATAGGTGAGAGTTCACTATCTGTTATCAAGGAAGCATATTGTGCTTATAAAAATGGTGTGGTTTTCTTCATAATTGGTCATTCGAGCTATGCAGTGCATGCAAAATGTGTTGTCGCAGTCAACAGATGTCTCTCGAATTCTGCAGTGGTCTGCACAGCTAGGTGACATTTTGTTGACACGTTGCATACTTTTGAGCTCTGCAATGCTTACGTATATTTCTTATGGGCATGCAGTCTCACAGTCTTTCTCTTCTCCAGCTAGGGCATGCTGAACTCGCACAAGCAGAAGAAAAAGGAACGTCATCAGCCGGGAGTATTGTGCTAATAATTTGTTTTGCCCCATGTAAGGTGTTTTTGATGTGCATGGCCATACTTAAGAATGCATGGAATGCAGAGCTGGACTGGTGCTCCGCAGCTGCATGTTAATTTATCAATAGCAACTACTTGACGAGGCAGACTGTAGAAATGCACCTTACTACACAAATACTACACACGAGGAGACAGACTACAGAAGGACAACAGACATGCGACACACTACAAAAAACAGACTACAGATATGCGACACACTACATAAGACAGACTACAGAACTGCTACACACTACACAACGCAGACTACAGAAATACTACACAAGACAACACAATTACGACATGCCGGAAATACGACAAACTACAAACTGCAGGAATTTTTTCTGTAGTATTTCTGTAGTACGTTTTGACTGGGGCGGCAAGATAGAGGGGGACCCAAGTGGCCACCATTATCCCAGTATGCAGTAACAACCTCAAACATTAGGTCATTTTGCACATTTTCGATCCACCAGCATCCTTGACAACACAGCTATCGTGGAAAGCCTTGTGTATGGTAGCGGTGGTGCACTGAGGGACCCCGTAACGGTACCGCATTATACATTTAAAGTCAAAGCTGATGTGTAATCTTATTGTGTTCAATATAGAGTGACACAAGTGTGCACAAAACTGTAAGTGGCGATGGTGAACCTCAGGCACAATATTCTGCTCGGCATCGGGTAACCTTGCGTGGCTTAGTGAATACTGACATGTAGAACAGATTGGTCGCCAACGGATAGAATGGGCTCCTTGATGCTGCTATGTGCACTGCATTGCGAGGCTTAAACACCCACAGGTTGAGGAAAAAGTAAGGAAGCATGTAAAGGAACCAGTAGATTCGGGTAGCGTCTTTTCTCTTTCACAATACATTCGCGTCCAGAATTACATAGATGTCGCGTGTTTAATTTCGCTGTCCTTCGCTTTCATGTTCTATCCCTGAATTCACGCCTGCTGCCGCCGCTTAGCGGGAAGCTCTGGTAATTACCCTTGAATATGCCTTCATAAAGGTCGTGTGATTGGCCTTACCTTATTACAATTTTTCTCCAAACAAATTGCGGGCTTTGGGTGGGTGCTGTTGACCGAACAGATGCATAATTCGAGCCCACGCAAAGGATGAAAAGACAAGCTATGTGAGTAAAAAGAGAGATGCGTTTACAATTCAGTTTTTGGTGTATCGTTATTATCGGTGTGAATTTTCTTTACTCGAATGGAAACCGCCGGTGGCCCCAGCAACATATATCCTCAAAGAAGTCGAACTTCTCTTACCGGGCGTTCGAAACAGGTGGCTCACGTTGTCTGGCTAGGTAGACAGACGGGTGGATAGCGCACGCAATTTGAACTCGCCATCCCGAAAACTATTTGTAGCTCTCACCGCAGTCACAACCAGAGAAATTTGAATTTGTAAAGAAATATTGGGAGGTGTAAAAGACTGTAGACGTTGTAAATACAGATATCTATTTTGTAAATTCTTGTTGATGCTGTTGGCATATTTGCTTTTGATGATCAACAGCAAATATGCCGATATTCAGTTCAGTTCAGGCGTTCAGTCGTGTCCGACTCTTCGTGACCCTATGGACCATGTCACGCCACGCTTTCCGGTCTCTCACTATCTTCTTAACATCACATAGCTTCATCTGCAATGCCTCGAGAATGCCATCTAACCATCGCGTTCGCTGCCTACCCCTTCTCCGGCGACCCTCAACCTTTCCCAACATCAAATCTTTCTCCAGCGACTCCTCTCTTCTCATCAGATGACCAAAGTAGCTGAGCTTTAACTTTAGAATTTGACCCTCCAATGAGCAGTCAGGGTTTATGGTCGACAATATCGACTGATTTGATCTTCTGGCAGTCCAAGGAACTCTTAAGAGTCTTCGCCAGCACCACAATTCAAACGATATTACACTGGCATTAAAGTCTTGCAGTGTGGCGTAGTTCTGTCTGCCAATATGTAGGAAATTTTGAAATGCTGCAACACGGAAAAATAATATGGTAAAGCATCTTGCGCAAAGCGAAGATGCTTGTGTTACAGGTCCAGCTGAGAAGAGTCGAAGGGAGCTCTTTAAGATTTTAGAAGCAATAAAAGTAACGTGTATAGCAACGGTCATGATCAAAATATATGCGTTTTTATTCAAAGATTTCTGATTTTTCCATGCATTCGTAGATTATAATGCTTACATTGTAATGGCCAATAACGCTCTTACATTATATTTAGTCATTCGTAATCTCAGCAATATTAAAGTACTTGCTGGTGCTGGGAGGTAAATTTATATTCCTCCAATACGAGCTCGGAAGAAGAATATCTCATTGAATTATATTGAGCGTTTCTTGCCTAGACGCAACCCACTTACTGCAAAGTCAGAATTGCTAAAGACTGCAACTGCTTAATTTTCTTGCAGAATAAATTTAAAAATGCAAACGTCATCGATGCAAGATGTGCGTCTTCAAAAGGTTTTATCGCCGAACAAATTAAAATAGAAAGTGCTCGCATTGGGGCAAACGGCGTTTTAGTCCAGGCTGCCCCAAAGATTGCCTAATGGAATTTTTCATACTGCTAAAGATTGAGTCTCGGTTAGAATTTTGGTAGATTTAAAAGTATGCGTTACTGTACTGAATTTTTATGTTACTATTTTGCCCCGCAAGTAGATCGCTTGTTCTCGCGACAACATAAGCGGGTTATATTTGCGCTACGACGGGTTATGATAATTTTAATGCGAGACCTACGTTTTGGATCTTGCTGTAAGCTACAGCAGGTAGTAAACTTTCAATAAAGCGTTATTAGACGTAAGGAAAACAAAGAACTGTAAATATTTCCTGTGTCCAGATATATATAGGGGCCCCACTGCATTTCTACATATCGTGCTAAATATGTTGATAATTTACTTCCTATTATTAGCGAACAGAAAAAGACACTTCGGCCGAGTATATGCTTGCAATGATTGCTTTACGTCGAGCGCACTGCCCTCCTAGCCAACACTGAAGTATTTCAACGATCATTTGAATGCAACGCATACGTGGACATAAAGTTCATAGCGAACAATAATAATGTTTACTGCAAAGAGAAGACTTGCCGCTTTAGAGAGCCCCTACCTATCATGTAAAAATCATCTCTTCACCAATATTAAGCGATTGACTAGCTCAGACAGATGGCTCGCCATTGCTGTATTTCACATTCTGGCTAGAACACCTGTGATGAATGCCAGGCTATAGCAAAACTTACCTCGAGTTTTTTGTGATAAATTGCGTGGACATGGTTTAACATCACCCAAGAGGGGCCCATAGATGCCCCGCGGTATGAGATATTCCTTTATTTATTTATTTAAAAATACTGCAGGCCATTGCTTGGCCTAAGCTGGACTGAATTCACAGTGAATGCACACAAATACAAAATACACATAAAACAATGTTAGCAGGTAAACAGACGTTGTAATGCATCAGAAACCTTATATGAGAATAAAACATGCTGGTAACGAATTCCAATCTTCCACTGTTCCGGGGAAAAAACTGAATTTAAAACTGTTAGTTTTGGCAAAAATAGCAGTACATGAATGCTCATTAACAGGGCGAGTCCATCTAACTAGTGGGCGCTAAAGGCATTCTGGAAGCTTCAGTTTAATCTTAATGTTAAACTGTTAAAGAGGAATGTCAATCGGGCAATCTTTCTGCGGGTTTACAGTCTATGAATGTTACTTAAATTCATTAACTGTGTAGGGGAGTCCTCCCTTCTATATTTTTCGAATATAAACCTAACAGCTTTACTGCTGACTTTTTCAAGAAGCATTATATCTTTTTTCGTGTACGGGTCGCAAACTACTGAAGCGTATTCAAGTGAAGACCCTACGCAAGTTTCATTAGCTAATTGTTTTATATGTGCCGGGGCAGTGTTTAGCTTTCTTCGTAAAGCCCATAGCTTTCGTAATTTAGCTGTAGAAATAATAATAATATGGGCGGTCCATTTTAACATATTGTCAAGAGCTACACCTAAATAATTATATTCTTCAATTTCCAATATCGTACTGCCGTGAAGAAAGTAAGGAAGAAAAATGGGAGATTTTATTTTGTTATTCCTATGAGAACAGTTTTTTCACTATTCGGTTCCATACCCATTTAGGACATCACTGATCAATAGCGAAAATTGCTTTTTGTCCGTGGTCATTTCCGGATGAAATTTGTTTAAACACACGACATTCGTCTGCGAATAACTTAAGAGATACATCGGTAGGTACAACACTAATTAAATCATTTACATATATTAAGAACAACAACGGCCCAAGCACACTTCCCTGCTGTACTCCTGATTGAACACTGAGGGCGCTAAAAGGAATTTTATTATTTCAGCATATTGACGTCTGTGTCTAAGATATGCTTCAATCCATCGGAGGATAAAAAAGGCACACCCATACATTCCATCGGATACAGAAGGTTTGGTAGTTGCACCTTTTTAAACGCCTTGCTGAAGTCAAAGAAAGCATCTGTTTGCCCGAAAATATCAAGCACACTCGAAAATGTTTGCACAGATAGAACAAACAGTCTGAGTAACTGTTGATAACCCCTGCCTAAACACGTGCTGATTATCAGACACGAGATTATGACCACTCAGGCACTTTCGCAGGTAGCCTGCAATAATTTGCTCTAACATTTTACAGCAACTGCTTGGTATGGAAACAGGTCGATATTTTGAAACTGACAGTCGATCACCTTTTTTATATACAGGAACCACACGTGCTATTTTCGAATCTGCAGGAATTTCTCCGTTTACTAATGACTGTTTAAAGATGTCTGTGAGAAATTCTCTTATTTGTTCAGCATATCGCATCAAAATACATTCGGAAGACCATCGGGTCCAGCGATGTTTTTAGTGTCTAGTTTCGAGAGCATGTCCAGGACACCCTGACGAGTTATTTCAATGCCATTCTCTGGTGCAGCCGTTGATTTTGTTTCGTATTCGTCTAATTCTGAAAACATGCCATAAAAAAACTGGTTAAAATTCTCAGCTGTTTCCGCAGAATCTGTAAAATCGTTTCGCTAACTTTTAATTTGTTATGTTAATCTTTGGGTTTACTCAATTGCCGCCAAAATTTCTGTGGATTGGTCTTTTAAACTCTTATAAAGTGTGCGAAAAATACTTAGTCCTGGCGCTATTCACTTTTGAAAATTGTTTGATTTCAATAAACACTGGCATTGAAGCCCCGTGCTTCTTACATCTCTCTGCGCTTAATGTGTATAATTTCACGAGTAATCCACGGATGGTTCCGCCTTTTAAATATTTTTCTATCCGGAGTGAAATTTTGAATACAATGCCTATGCACATTAGTGAACCATTGCCAGGAGCTTTCAACATCATTACTTATAATCCCAAGATTTTCATCAATATATTCAATAATGGCAACATCGTCAGCTCTGCTGTATTCCTTAGCAGTATAGTGACGTTCAATGCATGTGTTTTTCTGTTTTCAACCTTCCAGGAAAAAGAAATTAAATTATGACCAGATATGCCGTCTTCAGTTCTAACAGTCCCTCCTCTAAACGCTTCAGTAATGAACAGAAGGTCAAGAAATGATCTTACGCGGCTACGTTCAGTAATTATTTGATCAAGACCAAGAACAATCAATGTCATGCATAATATTACTCGTATGAGATAATTCGAAACGATCATACAGTTTGTTCAAAAAGCTTTCACCTGCATCCAGAGTGCGGAAGACTGCACACAAATGAAATGTAGCATCCTTCACTTTGATTTTCAAGAAAAGGATCTCATGTTCAGCAATCTGGCTTTCGACGTCAACATCGACACAGGATTTAACAACAGCGACACCACCCCCTCTAGATCCTCTGTCTCGCCGATATAACCGATAATCTGGCGGGACGATGTAATCGTCATTGATTTGATCGTGTAGCCAGGTTTGAACTATGACACACAAGTGCGGATCCAAAGAGAGCAAGCATTCCTCGAGTTTATCTGTTTTGTTCACAATGCTTCTTGCATTAAGAGAAAGTAACTGAACTTCGGACATTTCTGGCCATTAGCTTTCCGATAAAGATGTGGTGCCTCGCTCTATCAATCTTCTAGAGTTAAAAACAGCATTCCATTCATAATACCGTCCATCAATCTTGACTTTGTGAAAAAACAAGGGAACCTTACTTCCAGCCTTCTTTTCAAGTTTTGCACTTTGCCAAAGATGCTGGCGTTTGCACAACGTTTCCGCGCGGTAGTCATTATCGATTATTATTTTATCCCCCTTTAGTTTAGAAACATTGCTCCAGACTGCTTGATTTTACCGGTAGTCCTGATTCCTGATTTTACCAGTAGTCCTGATTTTACCGGTAGACCTGATTCCCGATCGGGGTTTGGACTGTTTTCAATATAGTAGTTGAGGCAGCGGGCCCCTTTTCTTGGACTCATACTCCCCTCCATTCGATCGTACCTGTCGCACCAATGTCGTTCTTGTTCGCATAAATTATTCGCGTAATTCTCGATATCCTTTTTGTGTCTAGATAGCCTGCTGCGAAGGTTAGAAAAGGCGTAAATCGCGCATTAACCGTCGACGAAAGTTTACGGAATGAGCTGACTTCCGAGAAATCAGACACAGAAAGAAGGCCGGAGGCCAAATTACGGGTACGGATATCGAGGAATGGGCGAAAGTCTTCAAGCGACACGTTCGAGATGCAACGAGAACGCTAGAAAGTGACGACGCTCCAGAAATTGCGAGAGAGCAAACTGCACCGCATGTGTTAGCCGAAACACAGTACAGAATGCTGGCTTTAAAATTGACAAAGGCGTGAATGGTTTGATCACGTCGTTACCAGTTGTGACGTTATGGCCGAATGTGATGTCATGACGTCATTTCTTGTTATTCGACGGGATCTGATGTGACGTCATTGTGACGTCACAATCGATCATGACGTCGTCGTGTGATGGCATCATAGCAGTCATCTTTGTTATTACTCATTAATATTTAGTCATGACTATTGACTAATAATACTAGTTAGTTACTACTAGTAACCCATTAGTTTGTACTGGTAGTGACTAGTTAGCCATTAGTTAATACTACAGCACCACTGATGACCAATGGCGTGCCTGCGCATGCGCACAGCTTCGCTCGACGAGACACCTAGCTGCTTAAAGGTCACGATGGAGACTGGATGTCAGCTCAAAAACCTGGCATAATGTAGCTCCCGCTACAAAACACAATTTCCTACCTTCTGTAAAAATGTAGCCGCTGTCAGCTCAGCATGAAACCCGTGGAGGGGGCGAAAATCTGCATATTGGCTCCGATTGGGCTGACCCTCCCTGCCACCTGCAATCAGAATAACAGCGAAAGAAAGAGCAAAAAAGAAGGAGCAGAAGGGAAAGACTCGCCTGGCACTAAAACCAACCGCCTAAACTTATCCGGCAGCTACTTTAAAGAAATGACCGCCACTACGGCACCGCTTTCTCTCTTTTCACTTTTACTCCCATATTCGGCCTATCCCTTATGGCGCTGTGCACGTGTACACAGTCCACAGAACAGATGTGACAGATACTGGGCCTTTCTTTTTCTGCTAAGCAACTATTATTATTGTCTTATTAGGATAATGAAAACGCGCCGATTGAAAAGGCGGCGTTACTGAGGCTATCGCAGCGGCACCCATGCTTTCACTCAATCACTAGGTTCAAGCAATACCTAAACCCCACTTTTATAAGTTGCCAAGTTATTATTTGCCTGAGTATATGGTGTGCACTCAACACTTTATCGTAAACTTTGCAGGCTGAAAATGACATACTTTCACAATTTATCGTTTTGACATTCTGCAAGGTCGAAAGTGACATTGAGTAATGGTAATATGCAAATGAAGTGAAGGGATCAGACATTAGGTACTTAGCATCGGACTTCTTTGTCAGTATGTATGAGCGTATCAGCTAATTGCACTAATAAGAGTTTCAAAACCTTTTGTATACATAATATATTCCTGGGCGCACCTACTAATGATGTAGGAGTCGCTTTTTCTCCTACTAGCCGGAATTATGAAATAATAAGGCTCTGATAACGATTCGCAGCTTGAATATATATGGCTAGCGCTAACAACACCCAAAACACTGTCATCGAGTTTGAAGCTTTTGATATGCAGCTAGCAGTTCCACCCCTGTGTTTTCTTTTAGCATTGATTCTTCTCTCCGAGTAAGCAAAATATGTTTTATTACATATGTTGTGCACTTCAAGTTACGCTACCTCTACCAAACGCCAGGGAATTATGAAAAAGAAATGCAGAATATGTTCTCTACATCTATTAATCGATCTTTAATAACGTATACTATATTGTACTCTTCAATTGTAACCGACATGCATGTGCACTGCTTGTTGTATGCCTTTATGCTGAATTATTCAAAATATATAGAGAAGAAACTGCGTCTAAAAGCAATAAATGTTGCATGCATTCCTTTATAAGACTGTTCCCTCGGCTATGTACAAGCCTTGAATTCTCAAGGATTGGGCCCAATTCATCAGCATCGACAACGAAACCTGAGCGAACAGAAACCGAGACCAGTATAAAAGAAATTATAAGTGAGGGCGGAGAATAGCGTGAAAAAAGCCGCGTAGACTGATAAGCTGATGTTTTGAGGCGAACTATTTAGTATACCACCAAAGACGGCTGAAGCGTTTGGCCGTATTTCGGAAATGTTGTAGTAACGCTAGATGTGTGTTTTTTTTCTACCATCAACAGGTTCAGGCTTGCAGCAGCACAGGGTCCCCCAAGGTAGGTGACGCGGTTCAGAAGTTTTCTTGTGTAAGTGTAGCTATAGGTGGAAGAGACGATATGTAAATTGGTGGAAATATCGAATACCTTCTTCTGGACTTGAATATAAACTAGGTCGGGCGCGATAATGCTAATAAATTATTACTCGTACCAGTAATATTCTCGCATAAATATATAAATCTTAATTTTCGTTTGAGATGACACTCACCTGACGCTTGCATTTTCGATACGCACGACGTTCGTAAATTTCAGTCATGACCAAAACGCCTTAGTGTTTTTTTCTTGTTAATCGGTTTTTATGGTAGCGCTTTACAACCGTGCGAAAATAGGCAGAGGATACAAAGCATGACTGTAAACAAAAGGCTTTAATATGATATTAGATTTAGTAATATCTGTTTTAAGACAGAACAGGAATAACAGAAAATATTAACAGTTACAGACTGCAGAGATCGAATTATTAACGCAGAGTCATGTTTTTAAATCAGGTAAGTATAAAACAAAATGATTTGTCGAAATTAGCAGAGAAATGATTAGAAAAAGGCGCCTTTAATGCTCAAACGAGAAAGTAGATAGAAAACAGGGTCTCCCATTTGTCCACCATGCGGCATCCGTACAGCCTACAAGCCCCGCCCCTATGGGGAGCACGAGAGGTGCATGAGCGAGGCGCCTACGCACCAACTGCACCCACTGACAACACTGAAAAAGTACGCATCTTCAGAAGTGTGCCTGTCGCTGGCGCTTTTGTTGATGCAAGACTTCGTAGGCTGAAACAGGCCGACAGTTCGACTGCTACTTCAAGCTTGTCCCGAAGCGACTTCCATCGCCTCTGCAGACGCTCGATGCTGTCTGCGCGATTGAAACACGAGGGTTTTAAGCACATTTCACTTATTCAATGCTTGCCTTAAACAATGCGCCTACCTGGGCTCCGTGTTCCCGGCAGCACCTCAGACGCCACTTCTCCCCACATAGATTCTTTAACTTATTTATTTTTATGCTGTTTGGGGTGGCGAGCCACAGCAAGCTTCGCCGATATACTTCGGCGAAGAACATTGTGTTGTCGATCGACTGACTGTGCGCACATCTCAACATACCGCAGCACTGACGTAAAAAAAAAAAAAGAAACACGCAGAGAGAGATCAATGAGGCGGCGCGAAAGGCATCCTCTAATTGGTGCACGCGAGCCAGAAACTGGCGAGCCTCCGCGCCAGTGAACCGCGCAGCGAGCGCATTGGAAACATCTGACAGGACAGATATCTGCTCCGCGCCTCACACACAGCGCAGACTCCAGCGTACGTTCGTGCAAGTAGGCGCACCACTCGGCCGCCCCGTGGAGCGGGGTCTTAAGGCGCTTTGGGGCGTTACACTGCGTAAACGCAAACTTTCTCCTACGCGCTGCGCTAGATGGCATTGTATGATTTTGGCATCCTTCGACTCTGAATCGCAACCGAATCTCGTGAGCCGCTCTTTTCCAATGGAGGCGATATATAAAAAGGACTTCGATATAAGTACATGTGATAAATATGAATCTCCAGAGTACAGCAGCACCTACGGCCACCCCACTTATGAAACATTAAAGGGAAACTGAAGGGGAATGCTGAGTTAATCAAGACTGCAGGGTAAAGCCACGTGATCACAAATGTGTTTTCTTCACCACATACCAATTCTCTTCAGTGGAAAATGTGCGTAAAGGCTAATTACATTTCGCTGTACCGACAGGTAAACAACAAAGTTTTTCGGCCTCTGTAGTGGTCATGCGGCGGCAGGCGCAATCTCATTTTCTATCCAACGAATGTTGTTGTTGTTGTGGCTGCATGAAGAAGGAAACGGAAATGCACGGGCCTGCTACTGGCTCTGTGGCTGAGCCACCTCCGCTGCCTCGTGATGACAGAATAGAAAATAGAGAATAAAATGAAGGAGAAAAAGACGCGCGCCGCAACAACAGCCGTCGTCCACAACTGAAGCGGAGGCAGGTGCAACGATGGCATACAACAGATAAATATTCGGTGGCAGGCTAGCCCCCGCCGCAAGCAGCAGTCACCTACCTGCCCCAGCCCCATCAGGGGTTGGTTGGTTCATGGGAAGGGAAAGGCGCAGTATCTGTCACACTTGCTCTGTGGACACCTGAACCGCGCCATAAGGGAAGGGATGAAGGTGGGAGTGAAAGTTAATAGAGAGAAAGGGGGGCCGTAGTGGAGGGCTACGGAGTAATTTCGACCACCTGGGGATCTTTAACGTGCGCTGACATCGCACAGCACACGGACGCCACTTCGTTTCGCCTCCATCGAAACGCAGCCGCCGAGGCCGGGATTCGATCCCGGGAACTCCGGCACAGTAGTCGGGCGTCTTACCACTGCACCACCCCGGCGGGGCAACCCCATCAGGGGAGATTTAAAAAAAACTGATTTATTTATAGGAAGGGAAAGGCGCGGTAACTGTCTCACTTGTTTTCTGTGGACACCGCAACCGTGCCGTAAGGGAAGGGAGGAAGATGGAAGTGAAAGTGGAAAGAGAGAAAGAGGAGCCGTAGTGGAGGGCTACGGAGTAATTTCGACCACCTGGGGATCTTTAACGTGCGCTGACATCGCACAGCACACGGACGCCTCTTCGTTTCGCCTCCATCGAAACGCAGCCGCCGAGGTCGGGTTCGAACCCGGGTACTCCGGCACAGTAGTCGGGCGTCTTACCACTGCACCACCCCGCCGGGGCCATCAGGGGAGAACCTCCCAACGCATGGCGCTTGTTGCGAAGGGTCATTATAGGATCTTTGCGGGGTTTGCCAGATTTATAAAAAGGACGAAATTTTGTGCTGCACATGAATGGGCTTTAATGTATAAACTGTTATTCTTTGGCTGTACTTTTTTTGTTCCTCTGGTGGCCCTATAAGCCTTTCGCAACTTAAATTTAGAGATGCTGAGGAAACGTTCTTTTCACCATGTAATAAATCAATATCCTCATACAATCGCAGGTTCTAGTGTATACCATTTCTATATAGTGTGTCGTGTGATTCGCTTCTTCAAATGGAGAATTAGCAAGCGCAAATGTGCCCAGTTTTGCGTACTGCTCACACTCCATTCATGAAGCGTGATGCGGATTATCGATTAGATGCGTTCTTAAAGCAAGGCGCCCGTGTGCTGTGCGATGTCAGTGCACGTTAAAGAACCCCAGGTGGTCGAAATTTCCGGAGTCCTCCACTACGGCGTCTCTCATAGCCTGAGTCGCTTTGGGACGTTAAACCCCACAAACCAACCAACCATCTTTTTTTTTTCGTTATTCTCTTCTGTTTATAGCAAGTTGTTAATTGGGTCACAGAAAAGGAAATGCGCAGTATTTGTCACACTTGTGTGGACACCTGATCCCCGCCTAGAATAAGAGAATGTGGGAGTGGAAGGGAAAAGAGAAAAAGTTTTGCCGTGGTTGAGGACTACGGAGTAATTCGGACCACCTGGTGATCTTGAGATGGTGAAGGGTGGCACTTCCTGGCCCTACGGGGCTGGGAGCCCCGCCGGGGTGGTGCAGTGGTAAGACACCCGACTACTGTGCCGGAGTACCCGGGTTCAAACCCGGCCTCGGCGGCTGCGTTTGAATGGAGGCGAAACGAAGAGGCGTTCGTGTGCTGTGCGATGTCAGCGCACGTTAAAGATCCCCAGGTGGTCGAAATTACTCCTCAGTCCTCCACTACGGCTCGTCTTTCTCTCTTTCCACTTTCACTCCCATCTTCCTCCCTTCCCTTACGGCGCGGTTGCAGTGTCCACAGAAAACAAGTGAGGCAGTTACCGCGCCTTTTCCTTCCTATAAATAAATAAAATAAATCAGTTTACGGGGGCTGGGACGGCAGGTCAATGCCGCTTGCGGCGAGGGCTAGCAGCCACCGAATTTTTGAAACGTGGAGGATAACGGCGAGGGTTTTACTTAAGTTGAGGACAACGTAGAGAGCTATGGAAAGTGGATTCTATCAAATGACGGAAGCGATATATATATTGATATGACAGCAAAAGGCAGGTGGGGTTCGCCTATTTATAAGGTTATCCAACTCGGCGATAGACCAAAGGTTGGCGTCTGAATTTAAACGGAGGGGACCATATAAAATAATGCTAACCAATTTGCGAGGGTGTAGCAGGCCATGCTGTTAGCAGCTTCAGATATTCAGAAAGAAATGATGGAGCCAGGGACTGTGACAGGTGAAAAAATCTCTTGGTAAATTAAAAGCAAAGCTTTGCAAGTCATGCCAAATTGGCCCGCCGCTGCATTGGCATACATGTCTCCAATACTTGCACGCGATCCCAAGGTAAATCATGTTGGAAGTGTCAGCATAATTTTGATCTCAGGTGAGCAGGATCCTCCTGCATCAAGGGAATCAGCAATGGATGACATTTTTTTCCCGCGAGGACCTCGACTGTTCTCGACTGTTCGCGAGGAACTCGACGAGTGGAAAGAGAGAAAGAGGAGCTATAGTGTAGGGCTGCGAAGTCATGTATACACCTGGGAATATTTATTGTGCACTGACACCGCACAGCACACGGATGTCTCTTTGTCGCCTCCATCAAACCACAGCCGCCGACCGAGCGTAAAAAACAGCGCATAGCAGCAGCAAAGAGTTAATGAGCACAGGAAGGCAAGCAGAAGAGCGGAGGGGTCCGAACGGACAAAGAAATGGCTTTCCAATTGGTGATTCCAGACTGCCGAGCGTGCCCTGCCGGGGTGGTGCAGTGGTAAGACGCCTGACTACTGTGCCGGAGCACCCGGTCTCGAAACCGACCTCGGCGGCTGCGTTTCGATGGAGGCGAAACGAAGAGGCGTCCGTGTGCTGTGCGATGTCTGCGCACGTTAAAGATCCCCAGGTGGTCGAAGTTACTCCGTAGCTCTCCACTACGGCTCCTCTTTCTCTCTTTCCACTTTCACTCCCACCTTCCTACCTTCCCTTAAGCCGCGTTCAGACTACAGGTGCAACGCACGTATCGTTCGTAAGGATCGTAAGCGTAAGCGCAAAAAACGTAACGTGTCTGTTCAGACTGCTGTCGCATTGAGCGTGAGATGCGTAACGTCCGCACCGAGTGTGGGCGTAAATGTCGGAGGACCCGCGACTTTTACGACTAGCACAGATACGTCTGTTACGCGCGACCAATGCGCACAGCCGTTTCGGTTTTCCCTTTCCGGTCACGGGCCTTCCAGTCATCCCAGATTTCGCGCGCAAACCACTAGTAGGCGACATCATCCAACGCTGCTACTCTGCTGCAATGTCTCGGCTCGCCGGTGTTATTGGTGTTGTGTCGGTGATTGTGTCTGTCCGCAGCTTGATCATGTGCAGTGCGGAATCTTCACTGTGGAATTATCAGCCTCTCATAAAAAAAGTTCGGCAGAGACCGGCTCTCTACTACGAGTCGCTGAAATCTCACATAGAGAATTGCAAAACCATGCCTGGGTGCAAATTGCCAGTGCGCTGAGCCAAAGCAGTAAGTGGTTTATCAATCCGTTTTTTCATGTGCGAACAAGCTCTCAACAAGCAAATGTTTCCTCTAGTTTAGAAAAGTGAGGTTATGGAGGAAGGGGATGCCCGCTTCATCCCCGTGCATTCTCGCATCCCATCGGCTCTGTTGACAAGTGAGGAAACAGTTGGCCTGCAGCGAAAGGCCGATGCGGGGCGGCGTTGCGGTCGGGCCGCAGAACGGAGCTGGCGCGGACTCGTCGAAGTTTGAAAGAAGCTCACCGTAAAAGAGGAAAAGAAAACAGCATTTTCTGAGGGGAGACGAGGTTCCGCGGACGTTTCCGTGCCTGCCGCGCGCCCCGGCTCATTGTTTGGAGTCAGTAGTATGGCCTTTCAGTCACCGCCCTGGCCCGTCTCCAAGATCGCTCCGGGGCACTGGTAAAATCGCAAGCAGGGATGCAGGCGGACGGTACGCCTGTTTTGGTGCGAGAGAGTGCGATCTCGGGGCACCGAGCAGGAGTGCGCAGTACGTCGACAATGAGAGCGGGCGCGTGAAGAAATGTGCGAAGGAGTGAGCGGTGCGAAAGCATGGTGAGCGGACATTTGAAAACTGTGTGCGAACGTGCGTGTGCGAAACGAAGAAGTGTATTTGTAATCGAGTGGTTAATTGTTAATATACCCATTGTTTATTTTCGTATTTTATTTGTGTGTCCAGTCTTTCCTTTCACATCTCATTTTGAGCTTGAACAGCCCAGACCTCCGCTATAGTGCCTACCTCCGCTATCAGCCGCTCGCTAACCGGCGCCATGTTGAGAGCGGCGATTGGCCGGTCGTAAAGAACGCATCTTACCGAACGGCCCAGTGTGAACATGCGCGGTCGCAAGCTACGTAAACGGGAGTTCCAGCCGCTATGCGCACTGCGATAGATACGATACTTTTGACGAATGCGCACGTAGTCTGAACGCGGCTTAACTGCGCGATTAAGGTGTTCACAGAAAAACAAGCGAGACAGTTACGGCGCCGTTCCCTTCCTACAATAAGCAATCAATCAGCAATCAGACTGCCGAGCGTAATAGTAGCAGCGTAACCGTCCAGATGAGGCCCATGGAAGAGTTCAGACAATAGGAACGTTCAGAACAGGATTTGAAGGCACGTCATGTGATTAACCACTTCAATCAAATTTCTGTAAGTGCATCTGCCACCCAAACATTTAAAGCATACCTTGTGGATAATCCATTTGGATACATGTGAACTGTTAGCGAAAGACGAACCAAATGGGTTGAATTTTTATCTGTTGTAGGCTGTCATTGCACCCGCCACCGCTGAGGCGGTGGATGACTGCCGTTGTTGCGGCGCGTGTCTTTCTCTCCCTCTTCTTTTTTTTTCTTCTCTAATTTCTCTTCTGTCCGCTCCGCCGAGGTGGTGCATTGGTAAGACGCCCGACTACTGTGCCGGAGTACCCGGGTTCGAACCCGACCTCGGCGGCTGCGTTTCGATGGAGGCGAAACGAAGAGGCGTCCGTGTGCTGTGCGATGTCAGCGCACGTTAAAGATCCCCAGGTGGTCGAAATTGCCCCGTGTCCCTCCACTACGGCTCCTCTCTCTTTCCACTTTCACTCCCACCTTCATCCCTTCCTCTACGGCGCGATTGAGGTGTCCACAAGACAAGTGAGACCGTTACCATGCCTTTTTCTTCATATAAATCAATCAGTTTCTTCTGTCAGCACGAGGCAGCGGAGGTGGCTCAGCTCTAGAGCCAGCTTTAGCCCGTCGTTTGCCGGCTCCCTAATAAAGTTATACATACATAGAGCTCTTTTCTTCCTTCCTGCAGCCACAACAACAACGTAAAGGGCTCCGCCATCATGCTGCAGTAGTTCAGATAAATAAATTGGTTCAGAGGTAAGCCGCAGTATCCATCACAATTATTCTGTGGACACCCGAACCGCTCCGTAACGGAACACGGTGGAAGTGAACATGAAAAGACAGAAAGGTTGCACCATCGGGGTGGTGGTAAGACGCCCGACCACTGTGCTGGAGCACCCGCCCTCGAACACAACCGCAGCGGCTGCGTTTCGATGGAGGCGAAACGAAAAGGCGTCCGTGTGCTGTACGATGTCACCGCATGTTAAAGATCTCCAGGTGGCCGCAATTATTCCTTAGCCCTCCACTGCGGCTCTTCTTTTTCTCTTTCCACTTTAACTCTCAACTTTCTTCCTTCCCTTCCGGCGCGGTTCAGGTGTCCACAAAAACAAGTGTGAGGGATATTGCGCCTTTCCCTTGCTGTGAACCAATTATTATTAAAAGACAGAAAGGAGAGCCATAGTGGAGGTGAAAGTATTTCAAACCGTTTAATAGGTTGTAGGGGTGGTCAGTCCCAAGTCCACAACATCCTTGGTGCTGGCTGCTCTGCGCGCTCTTTTGTCGAATTCCTTTTTTACTTAATAAGCCTGCGACTTGGGAGAGTTCGTACTTATTTATGGTGGAGTGTCTTTCTCATGTGTTGTGTCTTTCTTTGTTTGTCTCATTTTCACGCGCTGTTTTAACCATGAAGTTTTTTACCCTGCTTTTAAGCTGGTCTGAGCCGACCTGAGCTGCCTCCCACCCTTCCTGCCTTTGCTGGTTATTATTCTATGTAGCCTGATATTTTTGGCAGGTCCACACCTTATGGCACATGTCCACCTTGTCCTTCGCCCAGCAGGGGTGCGCAGTGGTTACGGCACTCGACTACTGTTCCCGACGACGCGGGATCGAATCCCGGCCTCGGCTACCGCTTTTCAATTGAGGCGAAAAGCAAGGTGCCCGTGTGCTCTGCGATGTCATTCACGTTAAAGAGCCCCAGTTGGTCAAAAGTTCTGGAGTCCTCCACTCCGGCTTCTCTCATAGCCTGAGTCGCTTTGGGACGTTAAACCCCACAAACCAAACCAAGCATTGACCCTCGCAGAGTTGGCATTGAGAGTCAAATGTCTATAGCTATTGCGTGTAGTCTTCGTGGGCTGTTGAGAGTTTGTAGCTTGTGGAAGCGTAGCTCCTCCCCTTTGTCTCAGCCGGTGGAAGGTAGACCCAGAGAGATAATCGTGCGTGCCTAAGAATTTCATTGTAAGTTAGTATAAGGGTAGGAGGTCCCACGAGGATCTGTACTGGGTGTCAGGGGGAGAAATGCTCGGGCTGCGGCGTGTGCGCTCTCGTTTTCTTGGATGCCCCGGTAACCTAGTGCCCATATTAATTTCCTGCGTGGTTAGTAGCCATGGGTGCACCTATATTGCAGGAATTTGCTGCCAGCGGAATAGCGGAGCTATCCTGCACCTGAGCTAATTAAGATATACTGTCTGTGCATCTGTAAAGTATCCTTGTGTAGTGTGTTTTGCAGCTACGGCGACAGCCACTACTTTCGCATCGAGTGTGTGTTGCATAGGCGATACTAGTTCGTCCACTGTTTGATTTTGGTGCATTACGGCAACGGCCGTCATTCCTTACTCGAGAGCCGCAGGTGTAGTGGCTCTGAGTAATTCCTACCACCTGGAGATCTTTATGCGCACATCGCACAGCACACGGGCGTCTCCTCGTTTTGCCGCCATCGAAACGCTGACGCCGCGGAAGGGTCTAACTCAGGTTAAACAGCACAGTAATGGGGCAGCTTAGCCACTGCATCACCGCGGCGGGGCTGGTTAAGATGCAAAATTACTACTCCGGAGTGCCTGGGCTCGCACACGGCCGCCGGCGGCTGCTTTTCGATGGCGGCGAAACGTATAGGCGTTCGTGTGCTGTTCGATAGAAGCGCTCGATAAAGATGACCAGGGGATCGAAAATACTTTGCAGTCCTCCACTACGGCTTCTCCTTTACCCAGTTCTCCCTAAGGTCCCACCTTCCTCTCTTCGCTTAGGGTGGCCCGCCGGGGTGGTGCAGTGGTAAGACGCCCGACTAGTGTGCCGCAGTACCCGGGTTCGAGTCCGATCTCGGCGGCTGCGTTTCGATGGAGGCGAAACGAAGAGGCGTCCGTGTGCTGTGCGGTGTCAGCGTTATGGTGGTTGTGGCTGTAGGAAGAAGGAAAAGAAAATGCACGGGCCTGCTACTGGCTCTTGTAGGTGAGCCACCTCCGCTACCTCGTGCAGGCAGAAGAGACAATAGAGATGAAATAAAAGGAAGGAGAGAAAGACGCGCGCTGCAACAACAGTCGTAGTCCACCACCAAAACGGTGGCGGGTGCAATGACGGCCTACAAAAGATAAAACTCTGTGGCAGACTAGCCCCCGCCGCAAGCGGAGCATCTACCGCCCCCAGGAGCCGAGCAGCCTAGCAATTAGCGGCGCATGCTTTTTCAATGGGCGTCATATTAGACGCGGCACTAGCTTGAGAGAGCCTATACTATTGCTACTACTACTGCTACTACTACTATTATTATTATTATTATTATTATTATTATTATTATTATTACTATTATTATTATTATATTATTATTATTATTATTATTATTAGTAGTAGTAGTAGTAGTAGTAGTAGTAGTAGTAGTAGTAGTAGTAGTAGTAGTAGTAGTATAGAGGAAGACTCGTTTCACGAAGTTGGCGCTGAATTGTCTGTATGTAACGGGCGAATTAACTGGCTAAATATTATCTTCACAGTTTTAATTATTAATAATAATAGTAATTGATTCACAGGAAGGGAAAGGCGCAGTATCTGTCACACTTGTGTCTGTGGACACCTGAACTGCGCCGCAAGGGAAGGGATGAAGGTGGGAGTAAACGTGGATAGAGAAAAAGAGGAGCCGTAGTGGAGGGCTACGGAGTAGTTCAGGTGCCCACAGACACGTGTGACAGATACTGCGCCTTTCCCTTCATGTGAACCAATTATTATTATTAATATTATTATTAAAACTGTGAAGATAATATTTAGCCAGTTAATTCGGCTGTTACCTACAGACAATTCAGTACCAACTTCGTGAAACGAGTCTTCCTCTATACTACTACTACTACTACTACTACTACTAATAATAATAATAATAAATATAATAATAATAATAATAATAATTATAATCATTACCAGAGAAATATTACTTTGTGTATTATTATTGTTATTATTATTTAGTAGCAGTAGTAGTAGTAGTAGTAGTAATATTATTATAGGCTCTCTCAAGCTAGTGCCGCGTCTAATATAACGCCCATTGAAAAAGCATGCGCCGCTAATCGCTAGGCTGCTCGGCTCCTGGGGGCGGTAGATGCTAGTCGGAACAGCCCGCTTTCTTCGTCTCTTCTGTCGTTTTGTCCCTTGCGGAGCCACCGTACCGCGCAAACCCAAATACGCGTCCCAGCTCCATCAGGGTAGTTGTTGTTGTTGTACTGGCTGTAGGAAATAAGAAAAGAAAATGCACGTGCCTGCTACTGGCTTTGTAGCTGAGCCACCTCCGCTGCCTCGTGCAGTATAAATAATAATATTAATTGGGTCACAGAAAGGAAAAGGCGCAGTATCTGTCACACTTGCTCTGTGGACACCTGAACCGCGCCGTAAAGGAATGGAGGAAGGTGGGAGTGAAAGTGGAAAGAGAGAAAGGAGCCGTAGTGGAGGGCTATGGAGTAATTTCGACCACCAGGGGATCTTTAACGTGCGCTGCCATCGCACAGCACACGGACGCCACTTCATTTTGCCTCCATCAAAACGCAGCCACCGCGGTCGGGTTCGAACCCGGGAACTCCGGCACAGTAGACGGGTGTACTATAACTGCAACACCCCGGCGGGGCATCATGCAGTATCTGTCACAGTATTTGTCACATATGTTTCTTTGGACACCTGACCCACACTGTAAAGGAATGGAGGAAGCTGGAAGTGCAAGTGTAAAGAGAGAGAAGAGGAGCCAGAGTAAAGGGCTGCGGTGTAATTTCTACCATCTGGGTATCTTTACCGTGCGCTGACATTGACATCACACCGCGAACAGAGGCCACTTGGTTTCGCCTCCACCGCAACGCAGCAGCCGGGGGTCGACAAGGGATACATTTCTTGGAGAAACGCCAAGAGTAGGTAATGAACCGAAACAGATAATAGAGGGACTAATTTCTGCATGTAAAGTTTCTCTAACCATAGACTAATTTCTAGAAAGTTGAGTGGATCAGACGGGTTAAGTGCGGCTTTCGGTAAAGAATTTAAGGAAGACATTTCTCTTCTGGAACAGCATTGTTTAGTGAGGCGAATGATTTTCAAAAGTTGCCTCCTTCTTTTAGTATATCACACACTGTCCTTATTCCAAAAACGAATGACACGGCAATAGGCCTACGTGAGAATCCAGAACGCACAGCACGGTCCCTTTTTATTAGGTACGAGAGGAACACCAGAGAAGCAGTGCTATCCCCGCTGGTTTTGAACATGGCAATGAAAACTTCTTGTGCACCTGGAGAAAGTATCGGGTGTGCGGCACTCGCTTTACGCGGACGAGATCTCCAATGGGGCACGCAGGGCTCTCAGGGAGACATGGAAGCCAGCTTGCAGGAGGCAGCCATCGTTGTGAATGAATACCCGAAAAAGTGCGGCCTTCATTGCTCACCGAAAAAATCATGGGCCTATTGATACACCAGCCTAAGCTTGCGACGACCACACTCGACAAGCTAAAAACGGTGGGAGAAGAGATGCGCCGAGTGGTCCGCAGAGTCTCGAAAAAGAAAAGGGTACTGAGAAGCAAAGACGCTCTACGACTGTCCAATGTATCTGTAACAAGCAGAATACTGTACTCGACCAAAACACGGCGAGAACATCCTCGAGGTGATCACGCTCAAAATAGCGAAGGCCCTCGACCTCCCTATAACCATGTCGAACCTGAGAGTCCAAGGAATGGGTATGACGAACTCTTTCGAGGAGCTGAGAGGAGCCCACCTCACAAGCCAATATACGCGATTATCGCATACACTGTTGGGGCGTCGCCCATTAACCCGCCTACAAATGCAACACACGACTGTAATCGAGGAAGGAGTAAGACTTCCGCAGGAGTGGCTATACACCCTGCGCATAAAACTACTCCCCACTAGAATGTTCAAGAACGACCACGAGGCTAGGCGCATGGCCCGGGCAGAAGCCTTAGCTCACCACTATGGAGAGAAACCCGGAGTGTATAATGTGGACGCCTCCGGCCCGCACCAAGGCGGGTGCTTACACCGCGGCAGTGACCCACGAGTCCAAAATGGTGAACGGGCTCACATGTAAAGCCCAAAACGTAACACAGGCAGAGGAGGTCGCCATTGCGTTAGCAGCAGCACACTCTTATTCCAAAAGAATTTTAGCGGACTCGCGAGAGGCGTGTAGGAATGTTCAACAGGGCTGGGTCTCGTACCTGGCCTACCGGCTACTGCAAAACAGCTCGGACCTGACCTACCAACTACTACTAAACAGCTCGTACGTAGGAAGTCCATCCCGCCGCTTCATAGCCTGGGCTCCGCCCCACTAGGGGTTAAAGGAAACTAGGCAGCAGATGCCACCGCCCCCGCGCTTTTTAACCGGGCTACCTCGTCCTCCTCCTCAGAAGAAGAAGGATTCACATCAGCCTACACTTTCAGACAAATCACTCAGCTGTACCAAAACAGACAGAATTATTATTTTCCCCCACCTGTTTAAAGATTTAAAGGGAGCGGAGGAACTTGTGTTTCTTCGCCTCCTTACGAACACCATGATGTGCCTGGCGTCACTTAACTACTTTGACAATGCCTTCTCCGGGGAGTGCCCACACTGTGTGGAAATGACCTCAGACATCTTCCACATGATGTGGGTGCGTCCCTCAAGCCCTGCCTTTGCGCCTAACTCAAACCTCACCCGGGAAGGCTAGAAGGTGAACCTACTCGCCCGCTCCGACCTGAGAGGTCAAAAGGCATTGATCAAACGAGCAATAGAGGCAGCGGAAGCCACTGGCGTCCCGTACTAGGGACTACAGCTAGTGTTTGTGAGGGGAAGGGCACTAAGCCTGACCCCCGAGCGACCTTTTTGTAACTCTTTCTTTTCAATAAACGTTTTCACCACCACCAGCCGGAAACAGTAATTTAGGTACAGCATGCGGACCTATATCCCCTACAAATGGACTACAAATATTTATGACGACACTACCAGTAGGTTGCAGCTGTTAATTAACACAATAATAGGTGTCCATTATACCTGTGGCATCAAAGGCCATATTATTGTTTTATACTCCTAAAGAAATATGGTGTAACTAGAAGTAATGATGTCACAGGCAGTCAGATCGCCATCGTTGGGTTAGACTTATGAAAGGCTTCTGATTGTGTTGCGCACGAACCAATAATTTCGGTAAAGTGAATGTTGGTTCAGTGATCAGGGCGTGACCATGACGTACCACAACTGCACAATGCGATTATTTGTAAATAAGAGTTTGGGGGCGCCATAGACGTAAAGCATTGTGCAGGGCTGCCCCCGTAGCCCTAACCTTTTTGCATGTACATTGAACCACACTGCCTAAACAGAATACAACTTACCCTTTTTTGCGGAAGTGGTTGGCATATGTGGAGGACGTGACGGTGTTTGCTGGTGACTTTGAGAGCATGTGAAAGGCTAACGATCATGTTAGGATCTTTACTGAATCAAAAGTGTGTCGAGTAAACTGAGCAAAATTCATTGGATTTTGGCATCGAGGATGGCGAGCGATCCTGTTAACTTTGCAATCCTGTCCTGGGTGTCAACCTCAGTGAAAGATCTAGCTGTTCCCTATAATGTTAGTACGACAGCGCATCACATGAGGAAGATCAGCTGGAAGACACCATCGTTAAACCTGACAAGTGCAAAAGAATTCTTTTATCTCCTTTTACCAGGGCCACAGTGAACAACTCATTGTTAACCAGTAAGTTGCGGTATGTGAAGCAGGTACTGCACTGCTGTAGAGTTAATGTGCACGAAGTTCAACGAAATTTCGAGATTTTCATCTTGATTTCATCCTGAGAACCGTCAGCTGAACAAACATGTTTAGATTGGTAAAGGATGCAGGACTTGGTATGGTGCACCGTTTTCACAACAAAGCGTTAACGGGATTTATTGTTTTTGAGACGGAGGTGATTCATTCTTGCGTAAGATCTGTCAATCAAAGGTTTGCCGGAGTGGGTTTTCTGCTGAGCACATACAAGCGCGAATTTGTTTATACTTCAGGGAAGTGGTTTGAAGTGTTAGGTTTTTCTGTGCGTGTTTTTCACAGCAGTGTCTGTGTAATGAATACTTTAAAAATGCTATTCGTATTTACGTGATGTTGTTCCAACTGAACGTATGCACAGGGTCACTTAGCGTGGACAAAAAGGCAGTGATGTATAAAACGGGTAAAGCAGATTCCGGTATCAGCAGCTGCAAACGGTTTCGTTTTTTAATTACCCATACAAACTGGTTATGAAGCATTTTTGGTAAACGGAGAAATAAATGTTTCGTCGTGGAGGTGTAGATTGCCTGCTTTGCAAGCAGTTGGAGGCATATTATCATGTAATGTTGAATTGTTGGGAAGGCGGAAAAACAATTATGAAGACTTTCCAATGGACCCACATGAAATTCAATTTCTTTCTGCCGAAAACGACGTGGAAGTGCCATATTGCCGGGAAACCTTCAAAACAGTATTTGTTGTTTTTAACAGCCGCCGACATACAGGCTTATCACTCTGATTCTGGACCGCGTATCAGTTCCGTAATCTTTCTTTGCTAATGCTCGATGTCGCGAGTCACACCTTTATCAGTTTTGTTGTAGCGCAAGATGCACCGAGATCTGTCTCGAAGGTTCCGGTCACTCGAGTGTCTTTCCACAATGTTCCAGCCCGCGCTGGTAGATGTTTGCGACGTTATCTAGATTGTTCTGTGCAGCTTTTAAATTGAGCGTTGACAAGTGTGACGAGCATTCTTTGTCCGACGACCGACGAGCACGTTTGTTGCTATCGCCGCCGCCGAGTTGCTTAGTTCTTTTGCGGGCGCAAGTAAGCCCAATAAAGAGTTTCTTCAGTGCAATCATCGACCCTTCATTTGTGTCGTCGACATTGTCACCCCTATGTGACATCTGGTGGAGGTGCTACCTTTGATCCTTGAAGCGAAGACCCAAGCCGTGCTCCTGTCGCCCTGGAAGACCAGCCTACAGGTCACCGAGCCAGCCGCCGACTTCAGGGCCCACAACCCGAACACGGTCTGCTACCTGACCCCATTCGATCTCGGAAGGCATCCAGGCTGACAATGGCCAAGCCTACTACGGCACCGGTTGTTTTCGTCCAACCCCGTGAGCCCCCTGCTTCCACGGACGCCCGGATGAAAATGCTGGAGACTGGATGGACCTTTTCGACCGTATGGCAGAATTCAACGGCTGGAACGACGCTGCGAAACTCAGGCAGGTCTACTTTGCTCTTCAAGGACATGCCCGAGTTTGGTGCGAAAATCATGAGGCAGCTATGAAGGATTGGGAGATTTTCAAGGAAGCCTTTTTTACTGCCTTTTCAAGCATCGTCCTAAATGAAAGAGCCCAGGCCCTCCTTCAGTCAAGACTTCAACTTACTGACGAGCCTGTCCTGGCATACGTTGAGGATATGAAGCGCCTCTTTCGCCGCGCCGACCCTAGCATGACCGAAGGTGACAGAGTCAAATTTTTAATGCGAGGCGTCAAAGAATTGCTTTTTGCAAGACTTGTCCGAAATCCGCCAAAAACCGTGGCGGAATTTGAAACGGAGGCGTCTACTATCGAGAAGATGTTGGCCACCCGAATGCGCCACTACGAGTGACCACTTCAGCCGGACTGCTCAACCCACTACCCTAACGCATCTGCAAGCGGAGAGAATCTTCGGGACCTCATCCGGGAGATCGTGCGAGAGGAGCTCCGCCGATTGATGCCATCATCGCAACAACCCCAGGTGGCGGCGCTCGCGGACGTCGTCCGTGAAGAAGTTCAGCAGGCGCTGGGCGTTCCTAAAGCGACGACTCCGACGGCTCCAGAGCATGAATCAGCAGCGATGGGCTATGCAGCTGCATTATGTCGTCCTGCACCCCGACGCGACCTCCTAAGCCGACGCGACCCCCCAAGCCCTCGTCGCTACCATCCTGCTTCCGAAAGCCGCCCCTTGGTCTCCGCCCGCCAAGCCTACTAACGACCCCCAAGCCCCAGATAGTGCGACGCCTGGAGGACAGCAAACAACCGACCGCTCTGCTTCCATTGTGGTGAGGCAGGACACAACCTCCGTCACTGCCCGTACAGGCGGATCGGCTCTGTGGTTTCGCTGTCGACGCCCCACGACCCCGTCCAGGCGAGCGACCACAGGAAATCAACGACTACCTGCGCAGCGGAGAGCACACGTCGCCAAGGCGTCTGTCACGCTCCCCATCACCATACAATGCCCGATTTGCGTCGCCGGGCCGCGGTTACGTGCAAGGAGGGTCTCCCAGCCCCCGTAGGGGAAACTAAAGGCAGTAACCTTTGGAGGTGAGGTTGCTCAACGGCGAAAAGACGAAGATCCTCCGCTGACAACGACCTCTAACGACGACGCAACCATTTCATTGCCGCTCCACACGACGGCATCGACAACAACACGACCAGAGTGCAAGCAGGCACCGCTGCCCAGCGAAGTAACAACGGTATACCCCGGCCATGATCTGAAGAAACGACGGAGCCGAGATCGGACACTAAGGCCCGCGTGCAATGCGAGGACGCGAACAAGTGACTTTGAAGTTGATATCAACGGTCGCAAAGTCACTGCCCTTGTAGACACGGGAGCTGACTATTCAGTCATCAGTGAACCATTAGCCTCCCATCTCAGGAAAGTTACAACCGCTTGGGATGGCCCGCTGATTCGAACCGCAGGTGGCAACCTGATTACTCCATCGGGACGATGTACTGCAAGAATAACCGTAAATGGGCGTACTTACCCCACCAGCTTTGTGGTCTTGCAGCCGTGTTCCCGCGACGTGATTTTAAGCATGGACTTCCTAAATGAAAATAGGGCTATCATCGACCTCCTATCCAAGCTCATCAAGCTCTCTGCAGACAAAGCCATACCTGTTACGACGACTTCGACGCAACACGTCGCTCTAAACGTCCTCGACGGAGAATTGACCATGCCGCCCCGATCAAGCGTCGCCATCAGAGTAGGTAGCACAGAGATTGAAACCGATGAAGGCATCGTCGAAGGAAATATCCAATTGCTCTTGGAACGAAGTATCGGCCTCGCAAGAGGCATCGCGAAATTCCGGAGAGGACAATCTCAGGTTTCTGGTAACAAACTTCACTGAAGAATACCGGCATCTCAACAAGGGCACGACCATCGCTTTTCTCGACGAATTAGCGGACCTCAAAGGCGTATTCGCCCTCCACGACCAACCACTGGAAGACGCACCGGACCAATTCCGTCAGGCCACATTTGACATCAACCCAGTATTGACCCACAGCAGGAAAAACCAGATTCGCAGTCTTCTTCGAAACTACAGGGAGTGCTTCTCGTCATCATCGAAGGTACGACAAACACCACTGGCCAAGCACTGCATTATAACGGACGAACACGACCGACCTCTGCGCCAAAGCCCTTATCGTGTATCGCCGCGAGAACGGCAGGCCATTCGCGATCAAGTTGAGGAAATGCTGCGTGATGACGTAATCCAGCCAACGAACAGCCCCTGGGCGGCACCAGTCGTTTTGGTCAAGAATAAAGATAGCACACTTCGCTTCTGCGTTGATTACCGCCGCTTGAATAGCATAACGAAGAAGGATGTCTACCCGCTTCTCCGCACCGACGACACTCTCGACCGGCTCTGCAGTGCAAGGTGCTTCTCATAGATGGAGCTGAAGAGCGGATATTGGCAAATTGAGGTCGACGAAAGAGATCGCGAGAAAACCGCATTCCTCAAACCGGACGGCCTTTATGAGTTCAAGGTGATGCCATTTGGCCTCTGCTCCCCACCAGCCACGTCTCAACGAGTAATGGACACAGTCCTGGCAGGCTTGAAGTGGCAAATTTGTTTGGTATATTTGGACGACGTTGTTGTCTTCTCGTCAAACTTTGAAGACCACCTAAAACGACTACAAACAGTGCTGGAAGCCATCAAGTCATCAAAACTAACGCTAAAAGCAGAGAAGTGTCACTTCGCCTACGAAGAACTCCAGTTCCTAGGTCACATCGTTAGCAAGGACGGTATTCGCCCTGACCCGGAGAAAACAGCTGCAATCGCACAATTCCCACCGCCTGCCGACAAGAAAGCTGTGCGCCGATTCCTTGGGCTGTGCGCTTATTATCGGCGATTTGGCAGAAACTTTTCGCGGATCGCCGAACCGTTGACCCAGCTTACAAAGGCTGACGTACCTTTTAAATGGGAAGCGCCGCAAAGAGAAGCCTTCGACGAACTTAAGCGCCGCCTGCAATGCCCTCCTGTACTTGGCCACTTTGATGAAAACGCCGAGACCGAAATTCACACCGACGCGAGCAGTGTGGGCCTAGGAGCCGTTTTCGTCCAGAAGAGTGCCGGACAGGAGAAAGTAATCGCCTACGCTAGCAGGTCCCTCACAAAGGCCGAAGTCAATTACTCGACGACCGAGAAGGAGGGCCTTGCAATCATCTGGGCCACTTCTAAGTTTCGTCCATACCTATACGGCCGACCATTCAAGGTGGTAAGCGACCATCACGCGCTCTGCTGGCTGGCTAATTTGAAAGATCCTTCCGGCCGCCTTGCCAGATGGAGCCTACGACTTCAAGAATTTGACTTGACTGCAGTCTATAAGTCGGGCCGGAAGCATTCCGACGCAGACTGCTTATCATGCGCTCCCGTCGATGCTCCCCCGAAGGACGATGACGACGACGCCTTTTTGGGACCGGTAAGCGCCAGCCGTTTCGCAGAACAACAGCGATCAAACCCTGAGCTGAAAGTGCTAGCCGATTACCTGGAAGGAAAGGCCGCTTCCCTTCCTGGTGTGTTCAGGCGACATTTATCATCCTTCACGTTAAGCAATGGCCTCCTCGTGAAGAACTTCGCGCCCAACAAAACCGCGCAGCTTCTCGTAGTGCCTAAAACCCTTCGGCAAGAAATTCTGCAGGCGTTGCACGATGAGCCCACAGCAGGCCATCTCGGATTTGCGCGCATGTTGCGTCGAATCCAGGAGAAGTATTACTGGCCGCGACTGCCTGCCGAAGTTGCCCACTACGTGAAGACGTGTCGTGAGTGCCAACGACGCAAGACTCCGCCGATCAGATCAGCAGGACTACTAAACCCGATTCTGCCCCCAATCCTGCCCTTTCAACAAATTGGGATGTATCTCCTCGGCCCCTTTCCATCTTCGTCTATGGGTAACGAGTAGATCATCGTGGCCACTGACTACCTTTACCCGTTACGCCGAAGCAAGAGCACTACCAAATGGTACCGCAGCAGAAGTCGCCAAATTTTTTGTCGAACAAATTCTCTTGCGACACGGCGCCCCAGAAGTGCTCATCACAGACAGCGGAACGGCGTTTACGGCAGAGCTGACACAAGCCATCCTGGAATACAGTCACACAAGCCATCGACGAACAACTGCGTACCATCCCCAGACCAATGGCCTTACGGAGCGACTGAACAAAACGATCGCGGACATGATCGCTATGTACGTCGACGCTGAACACAAGACCTGGGACGCCATCTTGCCGTACGTGATCTTCGCGTATAACACGGCAGTCGAGGAGACGACCAGAGCGGCCACGTTTAGGCTTGTGTACGGCAGGGAGCCCACGACGACCCTCGACGCAATGCTGCCGCACGTGACCAGCGAAGACAACCTTGACGTCGCCGCCTACCTGCAGCGTGCAGAGGAAGCCCGACAACTCGCACGGCTGCGTATTAAGGACCAACAGCGCACCGACAGCAGACGATACAATTTACGACGACGCCACGCAGAGTACAATCCAGGAGACCAAGTGTGAATTTGGACACCAATTCGCCGTCGCGGATTAAGTGAAAAGTTGTTGCGTCGATACTTTGGGCCATACAAAATCCTTCGCCGCGTCGGACCACTGGACTATGAAGTCATTCCCGACGGAACGTCAGCATCACAACGGCGACACGCACGCCCAGAAATTGTTCATGTTGTACGACTGAAGGCATATTACGCGCGTTAAAGAATCTGTGGTGTTTACACTTTGCAGTGTTTATGTTTAAGTTTCTTTGTTTTGGAACATCGAGGCGATGTTTTTTTAATTGGGAGTAATGCCGCGAAACCTTCAAAACAGTATTTGTTGTTTTTTAACAGCCGCCGGCATACAGGCTTATCACTCTGATTCTGGACCGCGTATCAGTTCCGTAATCTTTGTTAATGCTCGATGTCGCGAGTCACACCTTTATCAGTTTTGTTGTAGCGCAAGATGCACCGAGATCTGTCTCGAAGGTTCCGGCCACTCGGGTGTCTTTCCACAATGTTCCAGCCCGTGCTGGTAGCTGTTTGCGACGTTATCTAGATTGTTCTGTGCAGCCTTTAAATTGAGCGTTGACGAGTGTGACGAGCATTCTTTGTCCGACCACCGACGAGCACGTTTGTTGCTATCGCCGCCGCCGAGTTGCTTAGTTCTTTTTCGGGCGCAAGTAAGCCCAATAAAGAGTTTCTTCAGTGCAATCATCGACCCTTCATTTGTGTCGTCGACCTTGTCAGCCCTACGTGACAATATGATAGAGCAATGGTTATTGCCATTGACCTTATTTGACCTTATTTGGCGTTGGCTAGTATTGGGAACCTGAGGCAGGGTCAGCCCAAATCTACTTCTGCGAAATCACATCAGTAGTCCAAAGTGATGGGTCAATGTGGGTCCCAAATAGGCAATATGGGCAAGGAGCTGCCTATATCAAATCTGCATTGGTCCCTTTTGGGAAGAGTGAGGGCAAAACGCACTTCGGCTGCCCACACCATGCCTAAACGGGCCCCTTTTAGGCGGTCCATGGGCTTCATAGGCGGGGCAATCTATAGGGGCGAACAACATATACCTGCGGGCGTTGCGGAGGGCTACATGGTGGCGAAAGGTAGGCCTCCCCACTATGTAGCGCCCTGCCGTGACCGATTGCAGGAATGTGTGGGAGCAGCTAGCATGCCAGCATCTAGCCTACAAAGCTCCCGCGTGGTATATGAATGGGCTGAGCTCTGGGCATTGCAGGGGGGAAGCGTGGGCACCCCCAACCGCAAACTGGCCGTATGGAGACAAGAACCGACCCGTAGCAGATCAGTGTGGTCAAACAGCTGGCATGGCATACGCGCATCAAGCCCGCAGAGGTCCCACGCAGGAGAGACCAGGGCTTAGTCATGAGCATTGCAGTCGGGGATGTGTGAGCATCCCCTCTGTTAGCTGTCCGCTGTCAGCTTGAGAAGTGCCTTATGATAAAGCGATGGTTATTGGCCTCCACAGTATTTGGCGTTAGAGATTAGTTGGATACGCTAGGTCCCCTGAGACAAGGACCGCCGAATTTACTGCTACGAAATCATGCAATAATAGCTGAAATAAAGAAACAGCTACTATAGTGCTGGAATGGCTCTGGAATGTAGATACGCTGTTGTGCATAAGGTAATTTTCATATGGCCAAGCCAGATGTGACTGCTTGACTAAAATAGTCCCGTATGCAAGAGGATCATTTTACACGGTGTTTTGGGTTGGAGGTATTGCGTCCAACAGATAGAATGAAGAAAAAAGCGCGGCCTGGCGTAGTTGCTTAAGGTGCTCGTCTGGTGATCACAGCGGTATAGGAGTTCGATTTCCGGTCAAGGGAGATTTTGTTCCTCAAACAAATCAGAATTCCGCCGATATCCCGCCTACTAAATGAAATCTCGCGAAAACATCTCACGAACGCGCTGATCCTGCTAGCAATGATCAGCCTATAAAGAATATTGCATTAGAAAAAATGCCAAGCCTACGTGCGAAAAAGGATGCACGCATTCCGCAGCTGCTCTACATCAGAAATGTTACCCAAGACTCTGCAGATGTCACTTTAACTTTGATTTGCCGAATGAATACGCCTGTACTTATTTTTCCACTAGTTTTAAATGTATTGCGATGCATTTTTTTTTTAAATAACGTGCGTGCCTTTTTTTGCAGAATCAACCGAGAAACTGCGCACCCGGATGCTCTGTCAAGATGGTAATAACCTAATTTTTGACCGTTCTGTCTTCACGATTCGAGTTACGCACGTATGGCTAAAGAAAAATAAATTTCCGACCTTTATATATATATATATATATATATATATATATATATATATATATATATCGTACATAATAAGCTTCCCAATATTCTCCTCATGATTATTGCCAAATGCATGAATGGGTTGCTAGATGCACGATTCATCGATGGAAGATGCAATTACTCTCACTCCTTTTTTCTGGTAGGTCAAAAATTGATACATTAGGCCATCTTGAACCCTGAAACTGAAACTAAAGATAAACACGTTAAATTGTTGCCACATAATAGCGTACAAATGCTCGTCAACTCAGGAATGCTAATTTGAAATGAAATTGTTAGGCTTCAACCAAAATGAAGGATTTCACAATGGTTTCGGTTCATCTGGAAAGCATCCTGAAGTGCATATTCTGCAGCGAATATCAATGTCAATCCTGAATAAGTTCATTCACTGATTCATTGAAGTTCTTTGAAGTTTACTTATGGTATAATGTTTTTATTCCTAGGGTCATTAGAGAAAATAAGAAATACAGCCACCGTTATTGTCCTCCTTGGGTAAGCATTTTACCCGCATCGTAACTTCCATACATTAGACGCGCAGAGCATGAACTGCAAAATGAGCGTGTCTATTTTTCAAGTGGTATTTTATATGGTTACAGTAGCGTTACAAGACTGGTATCTCCTTCAAGAACAATTTATGCTCAGAGACAAAGAAAAGGGCAATGATTTGTTGTGCAAAGAAGCTCGTGCCAACCGCGCAACCTACAGTTTTAAAAACATGACGGGCCTTTCAAGAAAGCGCCGTTCTTTTAGATGTGGCTTTTCCTTCTCGTTTAGCGCCTCCTACAACAAGTTTCACATAAAAACGTGTGAGCGCTTTTCTCATAATTCGCAACATCTCAGGTGAACATACACCTATTATTTGTCACTAAGTCATGTGTTTATAATCACATAGCTAGAAAGGGCATAAAGCGGTAAACCATCTCTCACACTCCGTAATTTAAACGGTATGATCACACGTGGAAAACGAACGCTGCAGTATAATACTGAATTACAACTTAGAGGCGCGGCGAAAGCCCGCTAGATAAACCATCAAACCAATAATCGATAATTACTTTTGTCACCTCTTTATGGGTAGGCTCATCTCAAATCCTAGTTACAAGCCGGAATTGAAATGAGTTTTAAAGGAGTATGGTGATAGCAGAGATTGATTGGAGCATTTGGTGTTATCGCTATCGCCTGTTTGGCAGTTAGAAGGCAAAAGCTTAATATATATTACGATCAATGAGCCAATACATTTATACGTGGTCTGCTACTGCAACCGCAGTTTCGTTTTGGTTTTATGACTCACGGAAGGTCTCGTGACTTCACTGAGAGGCAGGTGCTACCGGTTAGGCATCGCATTAGAGATTAAAGGTGACATCGAAAAAGCGACTTCGATGACCCTTGGATTCTAAGTTACACATTTTGACTCCAGGACACACAGGCGAGTTTGTAACAGTTACTTAAAGTGGGGCTCTCTGTTCCCATTCGCTAATCTTCCACATAATCTGATAACTTAATTCTTTATGACATATAATACGTGTCGGATAAAAGGCGCACGAATTGAAGCCTTCGTCACAGCGGAGAAATAAAGTGCGTATATGCGAAGGTGAAACCGCATGAGCGGTCTCAAACAGCAAGGTGTTAAGGTTGTAGGATATCCGTATCATCATAATGAGAGTCAACCGGGCTATACCTACTGCACGGTGAAGGCCTCTCCCATATTTCTCCAGTTACCCTGGTATTATAGTACCACATCCACTTGACTTCTGCGAACTTCTCTTCCACCCGCCTAAATCCTGTTGCTCCCTGCTACGCCTTCCTGCCCTTGGAATCCAATTTTTTGCCATCAATGACATTGCGACAGATGTTAAGTTTCCATCGAATTCTTAATTATTGCGCATTTGAGAATAATGTCAAAAAGGAAAGGATCAGTGCACACGGTGTTTAAAATGAAATTTTCTTCTTATGAGTTGAATATTCTATCAGTGTCGTTTGTTTGTCTTGCGCTTCGAGTACACCATGTTTTTGCGGCACAGAAAATTTATTATAAAGAAATAGACTATATTTCTCTCTGCGAAGAAAAGATAGCTCAGGAGAATACCCGCTTGTTTTAAGGCTGGCGTACACCGAAATATACATAAACACATATGACTAAAAAGATATCTTAACAAAACTTGTATCTGAGCTTCATTGTAAACAACATTTGTAGTGAACAAACAAGCGCACTCGAAACAGAGCTCTTAAGCTCTTATAGCGCAGCAGACCCTGACAAGAAGGGGACACACAGAAAACACACACGGGCGCCTACTTAGAACAGACATGTCGAGCACAGAAGCCCATACTTTTCTAGGTGAGCTACGCATCAACTCAGAAGTACAAGAGGAAACATGACAGAAAAAAGATAGTCAAATAAGCTTATCGTGAATACGTTTCGCCTACGACCATAAATATGCCTGATTACTTTGTCGGATAAAAGGGGGCGCGGCTAACTATCATGGAGGGCGGAAGTGTTTCACGTCGATTGCTCAAAATCGACATCCTACTGCTCAGCGTTTATTCTGCACCACCAAAAACTAGTTGTACTGCCCCTGTGAACATACCAGGAACACCTGGAGAAAGTTTTTATCCAGGTGGGTCATTTTTTGGCAGCTCGCGGGCCACTGTTTTTCGAACACGTGAACGTCATACACACGAGCGCCATGGACGCAGCACCAGACGTGGTCGCTATGGCACTCTTACGGGGCTACGACCCGAAAAGCATGCGATAGATGGAGATTACGAGCGCGCAGAGACCCCACTTCGATAAAGCCAGAGAGTGTACTATCCAGAAAAAGAGTGGGAGCGAGAAAGCTCGAGGTGTGCATGTTCCGAACAACAAATGAGCCATTGCCAAGGTGGCGGCGGCGACGGCCAACCCAAGCAAGCCCCAGTTACACGTTAGAAGTCAGAAAGTGTGGTTAGGTTTGAAGCGAAATAGGCCATGGTCATAATCAAGTCAAAGGGAACGCTAACATCACAATTTTTTGTGGCAGCAACCAGATCGGAGAAGCCATGTAGGCTGCCGCAGTCATTATGCGTTCGTCGAAGGCGCTCGCTATCTGGCCAGCCTGGGATCAGATTATAATCATAATTGGCATCACAATTGCTGAAGTTATTCATCAGCTTCTTGCAATCGGACACCTTCAACTTGGATGACAGAACCGAACTGTTCAAGCCTGCATCAAGGCTTCGGAAAACACCTGACATAATGTTATCCACGGGGACCCGAAAGCAGCTGAAGCAGATATTACTGACGTCATTTACTCGCCTGAGTCTGCAGTGGCAGGAGTGCGAAACTTAGGACACATTAATTATCAGTGATCACGTTCGATGGCCGGAACTTGCCATACAACGTTTACTACTGAGGAGAAGCTGTGCCGATTCGCCTCTATATCGGAAGACTAGGCCGCCCTGCATTCGCTGGCGTACGATTGAACATCGCGCCGACGTGTCCTAATCCACAGGTCGACCGATGCCAGGCTTGCGGAGAGAAAAATTGAGCAGAGGGACATGAGTGTCGGCCTATCTCTCTACATTGTAGGGCCCACTTTGTACAGGATCTATACAGTACACCCAAGTGTATAAGAAAAGTGGCACTGAAACTGGAGCCGATCAAAAGCCCTGGCACCGGGATAGCCGATTAGTAACATCAATTCAGGAAGGCAGGAAGGCGCCAGTCAAGGAAAGAGGCCTGAGGTGGTCGTCCAGAAAACAAGCATGACGAGCCCAATCCAGGGTGGAAACCCGGGAGCGAACCATACAGCAAGGCGAGTTGGGAAGGTGTGGCTGCCTCCCCTGCCCACGCGTTCGCTAATGAGAAACTTTGGGCTGAGGACGAAATGCTCAAACTAGAAATATAAAAACTTAGAGAGAAAAGTGGAGCGAATGCTTCAGAAAATTCTAAAACAGGGCTGGAACCCCTTGCTGGCGGTGGAGGACAACCCTATCCCTCTCCCGCGGCCATCAGGCCGGGAGACTGAGTCCGCACCTCCTATGTAAGCGTCGGGATGAGAGTGTCAGGTGATAGCGTGATGTTGGCAGATGTCCCTACTGCAAAATCCAGTGTCTTCCAGCATCGTCCAGTGTGAAATCAGTGCGTTTTTTTTGCGCTTCTTTGGCGCTGGCTTTTGCTGGGGACGCTGGAGGTCTGCAAGGTTCACTGGAGCAGGTACGGAAAGACACTGGTTGCACTGGTAATATAGAAGAGGAATGCTGGGCTTAGCTTTTTGACGCTGTGTGTGTCGCTGGCATTTACCCGGGCACTCGGAGAAGCGCTATGTGTATGCTAGGGTGCACTGGACCCAGTATCAATTTCGAAATAGTCGGAAGTCTGCAAACTGGCAGGCGAGAAATACGGCACATATGAAAATAATGCTGCAAGTATGCACGGTGTACTTCCAAGTCGTTGCGCACCTGTATAAAAAACAAAGGTGCTTTTTTTGCAAGTTTCCGCGTTTTGTTAGGTCATGTCGAGCGCTTTGAGAGAGACCACGATCTGCCCAGCTCTGATCTTGTCATGAAACAGTAACGATCAATGTACAACTGAAAACTAAACTAAGTGATTTGAGCTACCATACAGTTATTTTGACAGCCCTCTAATGTGATGATTGACGGAATTTTAATGTCAAATGTGCACTTCGGGCTCAGTAGCGAGCTCCAAACAGGGTCCACGCATTAGCGAGCGTACTCGCTCCGCCGTCCAGTATAAACCACAGAAAGATATAAATGAAGCGAGGAAAAGAGTAATCTATTCAGCGAAGCACCTATGAGGAAAGAATAACATACAGCGCATGCAATGCATTATACTTGACTTGTTTGTCAAGCTTCAGCGCTCCTTCTCGCTCTTTGTATGAATCAGCCGAGCCCTTGGTCATGGCAACGCTTCCCGAGGGGTTGGCATAAAAATAAGATTTCATTACCAGTAAAATATTATTTTCGCTCGTCCGGTTGCTTGTGTCGATGCTTCTTTGCTGTTTTTCCTTGAAGGTTTGTGCTACAGATGCGTGTTTATCAACAATTAGGTGCGTGGTAGCAGTGCATGATTAGACAGCCGGCGCTTTTAAAGTTACCAGCGCTGTGAGCTTTCATAAGGTAAAATTATTCCTGTCCGCAGTATAGTGCGCATGGCATCCAGAACATTAGTTCAAAGTCGTGAGAGGAAGCAGCAAGCAAGCTCCAATGGCCAAAAAGTTTAATTGTTAGAGCAGCAGCAATGGCCTGCACATTCCAAAACATGAAGTCCCAAAATTATAAATGCGGCCGGGATATTTAATGAACAACTATTTGTAGGACTACCAGTTACCCGCAAGTCCTGATCGACAAAGACTGCAGCAAAGAACATGCGGTCGTGCTTGAAAAATTTAAGCAACTAAAGTTAAATTACACACTGACAGTTAGGAGTGCTATAGGAGTGTTAAGACATGGCATGTGTTTATTGTGATGTATTATGCATGTATTATATTTAGTTGTATTTTATTGTGTTATATTGCATTATATAGTGCACTGCGTAGTATTGTATTGTATTGTTTTCTTATATTGTACTCTACAGCCTGAAAGGCAATGAAGAGAAAAAGTGGCCGAGTGATTAGCACAGGAGGCCTAGGGTCACGAGATGCGAAGGTTGAATCCCCAATTTGCTGCTGCTTTCTTTTCTTCTAATAATCGATTCTTATTTAACGTGTCAGGTCTTTTTAATGTACCTGGGGTGCTTCATTATTTTTTAATTTTACTGTTTATCCGGAGCGTTTTTTCGCCGGGTGATCAGTGCCACCAGTGCGGAGCACGCCAGTATGCCGTGTCCGAATATGCAATGCCCGAGTATATATACCGTCTCCAGCCTCATACTGAGCCCATAATAAGGTATGGCGCTGGGGCTCTCCGACACAACGGCGCAGGTTTCTTTCAATAGCGGTGCCCTCGGGGGGAGAAAATGCGGCTCGCTCAGACGCGGACAAAATTACAAAGAAATTCATCACTTGGATGAAAAATATGAATAAGCAATTCATGAAGAATTTTCTAAAATGGAAGATCGCGTAATGCAAAGCCCACAGGTAAGTGTCGAAAGACTCGAAGAAACGCTGAGGAAACAAAAAGTCAGCAGAACTTACTGGGGGCCGCTTAGTGAACAATAGATAAAATTTTAGAGCCGTATCTTTCACAACTACAAGCTTGCGAAGTAAGGATTGCACGTAAGTTGCAAGAATTCGCAGGCAAAATGGGTACCAAGTAGATTGTTTCGGATGACACGGAAAAACCATTGCTAAACTCTTTCAGTCTGTAGCATGGCCCGACAAGTTAAAACTGAAAATATTACAGTTCAACTGCAAGGGGTTTAAACGTAAACGGGGATGCTTGCAGCAGTATGCAGACTCTTCAGATGAGAGGCCGGATATAAGGAGTTTGCAGGACGTTAATACGGAAGCTAAGCTTAGGTCGCACAGTACGCATCAAACTAACAATTCGACCAGCATACTTGTACACAAGGATAGCCCTGCTTCAAGAATAGACTTCGAGCTAAAATCTGAAGTAGAACACGTATTTATTCATATTCTGTCTAACACTCGTTCAAGTAAAGGGGCGTAAAGAATTAACACAGCCGGCTTAAGAACAGAACAGCTGTATTTGACAAAATCTTCCAGAACCGAGGCACAGGCTGCAAAAACCGGCGCCTCTCATTATAGTGGGGGATTTTAATGCGTACTGCTTTCATTGGGGTTAAAACAAAGACGATAAAAAAGTCTGAAAATTGGCATTAGCAACATCAGATATGGCTTTAAATATTATAACGGACCCATATCATTCTACGAAAAATCCAATAACGTGCCAAGGGGCATATGTCCTGATTTGACCCTGGTCAAAAATGTGACGGTGAGTGGCGAAATACGCAGCAAGCCTTGGGAAGTGACCACTACATGCTACAAATTTATCTAGACCACAACAAGCATCTTAAACACAGGGGCATGCAAGGCTCGCAGATTGGCCACCCTTTAGAAAGTCTGAGGATCTTAAACTGAACTCGAGTATAATATAATATAAGAAATGGGCTGAGTCATCGCTAGCTGCCAGGTGTAACGTTGCGAGAACGATGCGTACATCAGAGAATGTTCCGGCCGTCGACAACCACCTGTTTCACCTATGGGAGGTCAGGAGGGCCCTTACCAGAAGATGCAAGAAGCAAAAACACGATTGGAAACTGAAAATAAAGATGCTGAAATGACAAGAGAAGCAGAATAATACCTGTGGACTTTGCCAAGATCAACTGGCTAACCAATAGCGAATTATTGAGAGGCTGTTTTGGCGTTAAATCCACGTGGAGCCTCATGCGATGCCTGATCGAGGTCGACAAGGCGTGGGACCAGACATAAAAATTGGCAGACGTCCCTTGTATCCCTAAACCAAGCAAGCCTCCAAGGAACCGACAAATCTCGGGAACGTCTACGTATCGTGCATCGCACCTATCCTTAGTGATATCGTTATGTAAGTAGACAGTCTGTTGACTCCACTTCTGGGCGACTTCCCCGTACTGAAGGCAGCTCGATACGCCGATGACTATCTGATTTTCATAACCAATAGCTGTCAGTCCTTTCACTCAACCATTAAGAAAGTTCTGAGGTCTTTTACTTCTGCCATATCACCTTTAACCTTGACGCACACGTTGCCAGAGGATCAGTGCATTCGTTTCCTTCATATCAAGTTTCGCTCCAATATCCGACAAACATGTAGATCATATGAAGCCGGAATAAGACACCTGTGCTTCCTTATCATTCAGCTCACTCAAAATTAGTAAGAAGAGCGTTAGCGAGCTTGTGATTTCCTAATGCCCTCAGGAAATACTGCCCACACAACGCTCAATCTAGCCTTAAAAAACAGCGAGATAGGTTAACGAAAGCAGGATACACTTCGCATCTTATTTTCGTTGCGCAAAAAAATCAGAAATAGACAAAAATCAACATCGGTCAAAGTGCTAATGCTAAGCAGTCAACAATCAAAGGAAAAAGAAACGAAAAGTCGGCCGTTATTCCGCAATGCCACCCTATTTCACATAATCTAAAAAAAATCATGACCAGCGCAGAGGTGAAAGTGGTATTTTTTGCAGCAGAAAGTTGTCCAAGAGTTGACTTCGGGTTAACCTACGGCAAAAAAAGCAGCTGTCTGTAATAATGACCATAGAATCCGTTTCGTTGCATGTGATAAGAAACAGCTTTTTTTCCATTACATTCAAGTGCCTGAATGGCCTGTTGCCTGAGTACAAGAATAATATAAAAAGCTATGTTAAAGACCACTTAGCGAATGGCAAGCAAAGTGTTCATTGTCATTTGAAATTAATTGGATGTAAAGTCATCTGTGATTACACATACTAAATCAAACCTGAAATGATTGCAGCAGTTAATATCGTAATTAGCAAAGGCTCATGTGTCAGTGCGTCGTCGTTTCTTTTATCCTTCAAAAAAATCTGGTTTCTTTCTGGCCGCAGAACGTTATTAACGCGAAACTTCTCTATCTTTTCCTTTTCAAGTTTTCTCTTGTTTGTTTCGGGTTGACGCGTAGTTATTCTAGACAAATATGGGCTTCTTTTCTCGACCTGGCAGGTGTAAGTCAGCGCCCATGTGTTTGTTTTGCCGTATCAAGAATATATAACGCAAACTCTCAAGAATCCACATTACCAGATTAGAAAAATAGTGACGGAACAAAAAAAAAAAACGACAGAACAAGTGCCTGCCCTGTCGGTTTCTTCCTTCCATGAGGGTTGTTGGGCGAGGTTGCTCTTCCCTTGCAAACATAATAGATTTTGTGGTTGGTATGAATTGACTTTAAAATATGGTTAGAGGCAGCCCGTTTTTCACATTTACCTATTACAAATGACCTGGTGTAAAAATGAAAAAGAAAAACATGCGTTATTATATATTTGTGGCACTTGACTATTCCTTTTGTTTTTGGCTTTTCTGCAGTGTGGCTTGAAAAAACAGGCAGGCTATTACTGCCACGAAAACCGAGAATGCGTGTGCGTGGAAAACCCTCCAGGACAACCTCGGCGACCCCTTTCTTGCATCTGGTCTCCACCATGGTTCACGGAGCATCGAAAGAGGGTGGTGTGAATTGGCAAAAAGATAAAAGACAATAAAAAGGAAACGTTTTTGCCTACTTCAATGAAACGAGTTTCACTAAAACGCACATGTGAACACACAAATGACGCTTTATGCAGTATTTCCCCACGTGATAACAAATGTGCTTCTTTTGCTACGTATCCTGGGCGCCTGGTCCCTATAGGAACTAGGTGTCGAAGTCGCAATAGTCCACTTTAGCGGAGCTTCGCAATCAGTGAGCTTTTGTCTGATTTAGGTGCGACGAGAAAGTAAGAACACTGAGGATTGCAACAAAACGAAGTCGCATGGTTGATAAGGCGCCCTGATTCTTGACTCGGGAATGTGCCCATGGTTCATCGTGATGAAGCGCTTCGCGCCGCTTTCGTCGTCATGCGCGGGTCGCCCTCCTGCTGATGCGTATACTGCGTGTGAACTATCGAGCTTCCTTCGCTATCTTACAATCTTTGGCGAAGCTCGTGCTCGGCGTCACGGAACAAAGCGCACGGTCATGCCAACCTGACGGTGGCAGGTATGCTGAATGTTTAGTGTGCTTAGGGAGATTGAACTTTATGTGGCGAGCGTCGTGATGAGCTTTTTCAAAGCGGAGACTCACTCACGTAGAATAGGTAAGATGACTGGAACGCACGTGCTTGTAGCGTGAGTCAGACGGTTTTAAAAACTTGTTACCAAGCTTTCGTAGGCGCAGCGTGCGGAGCAGGAGCTTGTGTAATAGAGAAATTACATGTTCTAGCCGGAGTCTTGCGCCAAATAACTTTATTTGGGCTTGCTTAGTCAGAACTGGGCATGGTCTTACTGATTGGTTTCCGATTGAGAAAGGGCTGAGGCAAGGCTGCATACTGTCGCCCTGCCTATTTAACCTATATGCAGAGTGCATCATGAGGAAGGCCGGTCTGGACGAGTCTTCAGCTGGGGTGAAGATTGCTGGAAAACGTATCAACAACCTTAGATATGCGGATGATACCACTTTAATGGCAGAAAGTGAAGTGGAACTCAAGAGACTTCTGAAGCGCGTACAAGAAGAGAGTGAGAAGTTTGGGCTTAAACTGAACATTAAAAAGACGAAGATCATGGCGTCTTGCCCTATCAAGTCCTGGAGCATCAATGGACAAGAAGGGGAAGCTGTGACAGATTTTCTGTTCTTCGGCGCCAAGATTACCTCGGAAGGAGACTGCAGCCATGAAATTAGGAGACGCCTGCTTCTGGGAAAGAGAGCAATGGTTAGCCTTGACCGAGTAGTAAAGAGCAGAGACATTAGTCTGCCAACCAAGATCCGTATAACACGTGCTATGGTCTTTCCAGTTGTGATGTATGGATGCGAGAGTTGGACTGTGAAAAAGGCTGACCGCCGAAGAATTGACGCGTTTGAATTGTGGTGCTGGCGAAGACTCTTAAGAGTTCCTTGGACTGCCAGAAGATCAAATCAGTCGATATTGTCGACCATAAACCCTGACTGCTCATTGGAGGGTCAAATTCTAAAGTTAAAGCTCAGCTACTTTGGTCATCTGATGAGAAGAGAGGAGTCGCTGGAGAAAGATTTGATGTTGGGAAAGGTTGAGGGTCGCCGGAGAAGGGGTAGGCAGCGAACGCGATGGTTAGATGGCATTCTCGAGGCATTGCAGATGAAGCTATGTGATGTTAAGAAGATAGTGAGAGACCGGAGAGCGTGGCGTGACATGGTCCATAGGGTCACGAAGAGTCGGACACGACTGAACGCCTGAACTGATGAGTGTTAGCAATAAAGCAACTTGGCCTGTAATATGGAGGATTTCATTTCCACCCACGCACGTTGCGGCTGCCTTTAGCCTCCATCGGTGGTGAGAAAGATCGCCGCTGCGGCGAATGGGGTATTGAGGGCATCGTACACCCCTCTCAGAGTGCCTCAACCGGAGTAACAAATAATGCTCGAACCCAACCGTGCCAGACGCGTTTGCATATAAATGCGAAAGGTAAAGGGTACCGGTGTGCTGTGCCGTTGTCTCCGCGGTTAGCTCGCAGCTGACTGCAGATGCCACTGCACTACAGTGCCTGCGCGTATATATACCGAACCCAGGCGGTAAAATGAGCGGCGCCCATGCATTGCTGCGGGCATTCATTATTTTAATTCGTTGGTATAACAGACCTTATATGCAGAATCTTTCCGCGGAACGCGTCATCAGAGAGTTTGCCCGCATTCTCACAATTCGGCCGCATGGACACCCGAAATATGAACGTCTCCAAATTTAACCAAAAATAGTGTTCAACCTACATTTAATATTGGCAATTCAATGGGGACCTTCAAATGGGGTTCGCAAACCGCCAAACGCCATTTCTCTAGTGCATGAAATTATGGCCATAAATATTTTGTCCCTCAATTCTCTTTGAATTATGTATATTTACTTCACCTTCTTCTACATTGAATAATCACAGCATTGCGGGTCGTCTGGCAGTAATATTTGAAGACGAAAACGTATTTAGGTCCAGAACTCTAAGCGGCTTCTCCAAAAGCAGAGTTCCCTTTCCGGTTGCGAACAGCGGGGAAAATAAAAAGAAAATTTACGTAATAAAAATCTGCAGCCCCAGAATATACGAGACACATACGACATCAGTGCATGGAATTAGAATTGTACCTTACCATCGGCATCAGGTCCAGCTTGGTGCTCCCGGTTCTTCAGCACCAGCGCCCATTCAGCCTTCCCAAAAGGCACAACAGCCCGTAAGTGAACAGTTCTCTGGGCGGAGCACGGCTATGGCCACCCAGCTAACACACCGAGATGGACATCCAACAGTGCGACCTGAGGAGACGTGCTCTCCAATGGACGTACCGGCTCCATCATTCGTGTCAACGAGCACCCGTGCGCCTCACAAGCGTCCTTCGGAAGATAATAAACCGAATTCATCCTCGGCAAGTGGTGGCTAGCAAGGGAAGCGCTGCTGTTTAACTATCAAAAACGAGGTTGCACCTACACCGTTGTTGTCATCTTATAAAGTGGCGATTAAATCTAGAAGGGTAAATACTTGGGTTATTCGGTACATGATCGAAGAGAACAAAATGTAGCGCACCAAGACAAGGACGGAGAAAGAAGACACACACAGCGCTAACTTCCAACTAATGTTTGTTCAAGGAAGAAAGCATGGTTTTACACCACCGCGTGTCACATGCGCCAAAAGAACATGCGCTAGCAAGTCGTATCGGCCAGATACCCAATCTCCTTTGGCAACAACGCGACAGAAGGGTTACTTATACAATCATCTTTCAAGAGAGTAATTCATTCAGCTTCAACTATTTCACGCGTTAACCGTTTTTTGTGTACTTTTAAAACAATACCTTTTTTGTTTAAAACAATACGCAGATGGAATTGCGAGCCCTTTTTCGATGTGCGAGCTGCTGGCTGCAATTGACAATGCGAAACGGAAAACAGCGCCCGGCCTGGACAAAATTCAGTATGAGGTTTACAAGAACCTAAGTACTGCTGCACTTCCTCAACTACTAGACACCATAAGCAAAGTGTGGCTTGATGGTGTCGTACCCGAGAGCTGGAAAACCACTGTCGTGATCCCTATTTCCAAACCAGGGAAGCCTCGAACAGACCTCGCCAACTTACAACCAATCTCCTTAACATCAACGCTTTGCAAGCTCGCAGAGAAAATGCTAGCCGCACGACTTTCTTGGTGGCTTGAACAGCACGGTTTTTATCACCCTGCTCAAATTGGATTTCGTCCATACATAGGTACAGAGGACGGGTTGGCTGTCTTGGCACCAGCAGTTCTATCATCTACCCGCAGCCTAAATGTACGTACTATATTAGCAATGGACGTTGAAAAGGCATATGACAAAATCAGTCATGCTGTAATCCTGAATGCCATTGGCATACTTCATCTCCCTCCGAGAGTACGCATTTTGTCGCATCATTTTTGGACGAAGAAAATTTGCAATACGCCTCAGCGGTGACACTGTTGGTTCATTCGTTTCACTACGTGGCGTGCCCAGGGATAAGTATTGTCTCCGACATTGTTCAATATTACTTTCATCCCATTGGCGTGGCGCTTAAATGATATCCCTGAAATCAAGTTTTTGCAATACGCAGATGATATCACGGTATGGAGCAGTCACCATTATCTTATCATTCAAGAGGCCGCCCTTCAGTCAGCATTAGACGTAACCTCTCATTACGCATCCTCCATTGGCCTTCAACTTCCTGTGTGTAAAACTTCATACACGTCAGTCGCCAACCGCTGGGGACGCCGTAAACGTACCTAAAATCCAATTCGTCTCTCTCTATCAGGCACCCCAATACAAGAAAGTTCGAGCCAGAAAATTCTGGGCTTAGCAATTCACAAATCAGGATCAGCGATTGCTTGGCTTTCTCAGGCAAAAAAGCAAGCACTTCAAACTATGAGTTTAATAAGAAGAATTGCACCTAAAACGGGTGGCGCTGGCTCGTGTGTTGCACGCCAGTTAGTGAGGGCGGTTCTGCAGCCACGTGTTGTTTATCAGCCCCAGTTCCAGCATCTTACAAGAGCACAATGAGATCGCCTTGAAGCCTTCCACAACTCACACCGGTCGTAGCGTTACAGGAAAATGCGCAGCTGAACACCATTGATGAACTTGTGCAGCAGCGCCGTGATGCTCGCAGACTCAAGGCCACTTTGTCACATTCCACGAAAGCACTGAGGGCGTATGCAACGTCACACATTATTCGTCAGCCACCTGCGCCCAGTTCTCCCTCCCTGGAAATTTATACAGTTTGGAGACAACAAGCCAACTGACATCCGCAGACCAACGTCTGCCAACTCGGCATCGTTGCTTCGCCAGAAATTTGAAGAGCAAGATACTCACCTGCCTCAAGATTCCATAGTAGTGTACGTAGATGCAAGCCTGCAAGGTTGTGAAGCAAATCGGCAATCTACTGTCCACGGAGACCTAGCCTAAATCAGACAACTACGTTACAGCCTTCGGAACCACTTAGATCTTTCTGCGCTGAGCTCGTGGCAGTTCAGGAGGCACTCTGCTCCGTGGCTTGCATAACCATGCTCCCTACAGCCCGCGTTGTCATCCGCACTGACGCACTTCAAGCAGTACGTCTGCTCCGACGTGTCAGCCGTGGCCCCACTATTTGCCAAGACATCCACAGGCTTGCGGCACGCATCCCACAATCAATACGCATTGAGTAGGTCCCATGGGATCTGCTGCCTTCCCAAAGTAAAGGTGATTTAACAACCCGCCTCTTGCACCAAGACGCATCAAACCCTCGGCTCCACGAAGTGGACGACGCTACCCTCCTTTTGTCAAGAAAGGAGCACCTCCGGCGCCGCACACGTGCACTTATCCCTCCGTGTGCGATATCCCTTTCCCGCGGTGTCACCCGAGCAGAGGAGGTTGCGCTTAGGAGGATTCGGGCGGTGTTGCCCTTACACCAGCTGTCACTATAGGACGTGGTCATACTTCCAACACTTATATCCTCGCCCCGGATGCCCGATATGTAAAAGCGAAGATGTCGAGGCCGACATCCACCACTTGCTGTGGGACTGCCCAGCACTCAAACCAACACGAAACCGACACCTGAGCATAGCTGGCGTTTCAGCAACCAATCCTGCCCCATACGTCACTTGGACGCAGGGACCTCATCATCGCTCACTTTTGGACTGCATAAAATCAGCAACCTTTTTCCATTCATTAAATCATTTATTCATCCTTCATCTCATATCCTACTGATGCCCTGAGGCCATAAATGTCGACTAAAGAATACAATTGCACCAATAATCAAGATAAATAGAAAGAATCCATATCAAGCCTAATATTTTCATCTCCTTTGCTATAGTCCTCGTCAGTGCAAAATATTACGCAAATGTCTTTGCTCTAAATGTCCAGCCAATAATAAAAAAATTCAAACTTGGAATCAAATGTATGCAGTGTGCTGTGTAATGGTAAACACATTTTGTGCTCTACTGTAGCCGCCAAGTCAAAAACGACATCTGGTTTCAAATGGAGAATTCCCAATTGTGTTTGCTCCTTTTGTTGCACCATTGCGCACTAATTGACGTTTGGTCCATATTCCGAATGATACCAACTGCTCTGAGCGAAAACAAAAGTGGAAATTTTCCAGTAGAATCAGCTGTTTCTTTTTCGACATTGCCGTGTTTATCTGGAACGCCACAGTCTTTCTTTCGAACACGTTGCAGATACTTGAAACGCGATAAGTTGGAAAAACGACTGTTCCATTTAAATAGAGTACGTTCCAGTTAAAATGCACTCGTTCCAGTTAAAAAGAGGGCCAGAGACGCGACTTACGTGTAGCGTTCCACATAAACCAACCGGATAGGTCTGGTGCCAGATAAATTATCTGGAAAAAGTGATTTATGTGGAACTTGTGCTGAACCGGCAACGTTTATGTGGAACCAAAATTAAGATGGTAGGAAAGGTGTATACTTTTTCTTTGTATTGAATATGCCTTTGACTGGCTTTTTCTGCCTCCTAATTTTCCACTGTTTGCCCCGGATGAGGCTATTGGCAAATCCTGTCGGTGCGGCTGACCAAACGAACACCTATTTTATTGCACCGGATGATCTTTACGAATTTTATGTGCTGCCAATCGGCCTCTAATATGCACCAGCTACCTCGCAACCATTTATGCACACGACACTCCGAGGTTTGAAATGGGATGTAAGTATGTGTTATTTGGACCAGGAAGTGATGTTACGGACGACATTCAGCGACCACAACAACCACTTAGCTGTTGTGCTCGACATGCATGCTCAACGGAGACCTTGTCCGGAACTCGAAGTAGTTCCGTTTTCGAGCACACAAAGCGCTAGTTCCCGGGCATCTTGTTCATAAAAATGGCGTCAGACATTACGCCAAGACATCAGCAGTCACCTCTTTCAAGCCAAACCAGTCCGCCCAGAATGACAAAGTTTCCTTTGCTTGTGTACATAGTTTGGCCGTTTTATTCCCCGCTGCTTTTTTGATATAGCCCACCCACTGAGAAGTCTCCTAACAAACCTCCTTATCAAGGAATGTGCATATGTAGCTATCAAGAGGACACCTGAGTGCAACTTAGCCCTCTGCCACCTGAAATATCTTCTCAAGTCGCAATTTGCAGTCCGCCATGTGAATCCTTTGTTGCCCACATAGATGTGTACAGACGCAAGCGGTATCACAATTGGCACAGTTCTCCACGGCTGTGCAGCAAGTAGCACATCGCAGCGTACGCGAGTCGCTCCCTTAGTAAGCCGATGCGGTTTTATACGGTAACAAAGCAGGAATTCCTCGCTGTCGTTCTCGCTGCAGAACGCTTTCGCTCGTATCTTTAAGGTGGCCCATTTACTGTTGCCATTGTTCACAAATGCCCTCTGCTGATTATTTAACCTCAGCGGCCCGTGTGGCCTTCTTGCACGATGGGCCCTGTGTTTGCAAGAGCAAGACTTTACAGTCGCGTAGAACACATGTCGCCAGAATGCTGAGAAGACAATCTTTCCCGCCTGCCGTTTCCTACGACGTAGTCTGACACCGATAATTTCGAGAACTCGTCGATTTGGTATCACCTACATTTGCTCAAATCCCTGATTTATTTAGGCAGAGCAAAGCCTCTCTTAGAAGCGGTTAAGTTCGATAAAGTGCAGGCCAATTTCTGGTGCCTGATTGCCTCCTCTGGAAGAAAAACTCCTTCTGGTTTTAGTCGTGCATACCATGCATAGCGACGTTAGTTCCGGACATCCTGCGTGAATGTTCCACCGCGCCTGAGTACGCTTGTATTGGCCTACAAAGCGAACAACTGCTGAGCTGTACGTCGCCAGCTGCAGCCAGTCTCTGGACTAAAAAAGTCACACAAGCGTATCAGGGAGACAGCTTCACCCCATTACACTATCTGTGTGTGATTTGAGTAAGTGCCTGTGGAATATTATTAGCCTGTTTGCGTTCCCATAATCGGAACCATCTGTCGTTCTTTGCGCGGTGTACCTCACTCGATATTGTAAAACGGCAGCCATACCCGCGGCCAACCCTTATCAAGTCTCCAGGTTTATGCAACGTGCAATACTTTTCCGCCACGAACCACCATGGGTTCTTGTTAGCGACCACAGTCGCCTGTTTACGACCGAAGTCATGCAGAAGATGCTCTGTTTACATGCTTTCAATTTTAGCCATTCATCATCTCATCATCTTCAAAACCAACAGCCTAATTGAGCACACCAACTGTATGATCACTAAAATGCTCTCCATATATGTAGAATGCAAATCTCAGGAACTGGGACAGCGTCATACCATTCATTACCTATGCTTTTAATACTACCATTAATAAGGCCACAGGCTTTAGCCGGTTCGGCCTTCATTTTAACGCTCGCCAGCCATGATATTATTCGGGCCCCATCCTCCCGTTTTCTGCATCCCTTGGTAGCTGAGGCAATCTACTTTGCCGAAAATGCCCGCCGGCTTGCTTGCCTTCGTATCCTAGCCTCTCATGGTCATTCGAAAGCATGACACAATGTCCATCACTCACTTAGCAGCCTGGAGATTTGACCTTGATATGGCTGCGTATGAGGACGTGGCGTCTGTCACCGAAGCAGCTGTGCCACTGCGAGGAGCGTTTATTGTCTTTGCCCAACTCGGCGAGTTCAGTTATCTCATCGCGTGCCTGATCACAAGCGGGTGTCCTGTTGCTAAATTAAAGTGACGCATATTTTTCGTTTAAAGCCCTTTCGGCCACGACACGGTGTGTGTGTTAGTCATCTAGCGGGCTTCAGCTGCCATAGGGGGAAGTGTGGCACGCAGAAATATAGGAACGGCAAGATGAGCATGACGAAGTGTCTACAACTGGTGACTCGCAAGCAGAGTCAGTAGCTTTCCCACTTTCGTCCTCCGGGCAATAAAACCTCGCTGGTAACAATATACCAGATTTATCAATGTCGTGCTAACATTCGTTTGCAATACACGGCAAGTCTTAAAAAAAACATTAGCAGCATCCCTGGAACATTACGGACCTACATTAGGCACTACTTAGTGAATGTTTACGAAGCGCATTCCTATGCTTAGGTTCGAGCTTCGTCTCGCCGCCGAAAACGTCTCGCTGCCGAAAGCATGAAAAATATCATTGTTCGTTTTTGCTTAAACATAGATTTGTCAATTGTTTAAGGTCCATTCCACGGTGGTTCATTCCCAACATACATTTTCATACTGAACAAGTAGGCTTGCATCAGTTGAAAGAAATATATTTGTTGTGGGGTGTTTATTGGTGTACCAAGACCGTAAGCAACGTCCGCAAACCAAAGCTACGGGGTTAGCGTTCGAATCAACAGTGCAGTGCCAACAAGGCTCCGGCTCCACTTCGTCTACCTCTTCGGGTTGGCGCGTGAGCTGATGGCGATCGGGATTACTACAATACCCCCCGGCGGAAAAGAAGCCATCCTGGCGACTCATGGTGAGGAAAGGGTAGGGGGATCATAATACGGCTTGAGGTGGTCGACATGTACAGTTTCTCGGCCGCGGCGGGGATGATCTGGAGATGGGTTCAAGGGCTGTACTACGTAATTGACGGGAGAAGATTGTTCGAGAATGCGGTAAGGTCCATGATAGCGCGATAAGAGTTTGGATGAGAGGCCGGGTGCAGAGGAAGGCACCCAGAACCAAACGAGGGCACCTGAGGGATATGAAGGCGCTGGATTTTTAGGCACCCGGTTATGCTTTTGTTGAGCCTAGTTCTCCATTGTGAAGGACCGCGCCAATTGTCGGCATTCTTCGGCAAATGTGTGCGCTTCAGACAGTAGAGTGGTCTCTGAAGCGTCGGGGTGGTAGGGCAGGATAGTATCAATGGTGGACGTGGGTTCACGACCATATAAAAGAAAGAAGGGGGAGAACCCAGTCGTAGTCTGCGTAGCCGTATTGTAGGCGTACGTTACAAAAGGCAGCACTTGGTCCCAATTAGAGTGAGCGCTATCAACGTACATGGCTAGCATGTCACTAAGAGTGCGATTAAATCGCTCAGTCATGCCGTTCGTTTGGGGTTGATACGCTGTGGTGCTCCGGTGAATGATCTGGCACTGTTTGAGGAGGGCTTCGACAGTGTGGGAAAGAAACGCACGTCCGCGGTCACTGATCAATTCTTTCGGTGCGCCGTGACGAAGAACGAGGCGATGCAGAATGAACGAAGTAACATCCCGCGCGGTGGCAGACTGCAAGGCCGATGTTTCCACGTAACGGGTTAGGTGCTCAACGGCGATGACCCAGCGGTTGTTAGCCGACGTGGTCGGAAGCGGGCAAAACAGATCGATACCGACACGGTCAAAAGGGCGGCTGGGGCAAGGCAATGGCTGCAACGGAGCGGCTGGCTGAGGGGATGGATTCTTGCGACGTTGGCAGGCGGTACAGAATCGGATGTACTGACGAATGAAGCAGTACATGCCACGCCAGTAATATCCCATACGCAGTCGAGAATAGGTTTTCATGACACCTGCATGGCCGCATTGGGGATCGGCGTGGAAAGAGGCGCAGATTTCAGCACGGAGATGTCGCGGAATCACGAGAAGCCACTTTCGCCCTGTAGGATGGTAATTGCGGCGGTATAAAAGTCCATCACGAGTGGCGAAGTGGTGGGCCTGACGACGAAGTGCACGTGACGGAGACAGCTCTGCGGGCGTAGACAGGAAAGTTAAGAGGCAGGATATCCGTGGATCCTTCTGCTGCTCATATTTTATGTTGGTAATGTTGAGCGGCGACATATCGTAGGCACAAACGAAGCCAGCCGTCGAGTCGTTAGGAAGCGGTGAACGGGAAAGGGCATCAGCGTCGGTGTGCTTGCGTCCAGATCGATAGATGACGTGGATATCGTACTACTGAAGACGTAACTTCCAGCGGGCGAGGCGACCGGAGGGGTCTTTGAGGGAGGATAGCCAACAGAGCGCGTAGTGGTCGGTAACAACGTAGAATGGGCGACCGTAAATATAAGGACGAAACTTGGTAATTGCCCACATGATGGCCAGACACTCCTTTTCGGTCACAGAATAGTTCGATTCCGCTTTCGTGAGGGCACGACTAAAGTACGCGACGACATACTCGGTATATCCAGGTTTCCGTTGAGCAAGAACAGCGCCCAGACCTACGCCGCTTCCATCAGTGTGTATTTCGGTCGAGCAGGCAGGGTCAAAATGGCGGAGTATAGGGGGAGAGACCAATAGACGGCGTAGTGTACTGAACGCAGCATCACAGGCTGGTGACCAAGAGGAGAGGTTCGGGCCTCCGGCGAGAAGTTGCGTTAAAGGGGCGATAATACTGGCGAAGTTGCGGATAAAACGGCGGATATACGAGCATAGACCGATAAAACTGCGAAGTTCTTTCAAGGTTGTGCGCTTGGGAAAGTCTGCGACAGCACGAAGTTTGGTAGGATCCGGTAGAACGCCATCCTTGGATATGACATGACCAAGTATTGTGAGCTTGGTAGCTGCAAAGTGACATTTCATCAAGTAGAGCTGTAGGCCAGCTTCAGTAAGGCACGTAAGGACACGCTGAAGGCGCAGAAGGTGGGAAGGGAAATCTTTCGAGAAAACGACAATGTCATCTAGGTAACAAAGACACGTTTCCTATTTGAGCCCACTGAGAATGTTATCCATCATTCTCTCGAAGGTGGCGGGGGCGTTGCACAGTCCGAACGGCATCACATTGAATTCATACAAGCCATCTGGAGTGATGAAGGCTGTTTTCGGGTGGTTCGCCAAGGGTTCGTAATGCGGCGTCGCGGTCGAGGGATCGGGGACTGAGGGGCCATGAAACGAGGTGGAGCATAAAATGTAGGGCCGTTCTGGTAAGACGATGTAGGAAGCGGACCGCGCGTTCCAGCGGTTACTTGAGCGTAAGTGAGTGGGGCTTGAACAGGAGCGATGGGAACACTAGAAGGCAGCGCTTCGGCGACTTTCTCCTCGATAACTTGGCGGATAGCCGGCGAGATGGATGGCGCGTTGACCGGCGCTGATTGCGAAGTGCAAGCGGTCGGCTGAACTGAATGGAGGAGGGACAGCTGGCGTGCAACTTCTTCGCGGATGAAGTCTTGGATATTCTGCATAAATTGAGACTGTTCCGCAGACGACGTAGCCAGTGCCAAGCCATCAATGCCGGCAGGTGCGGCAGCCCGCCGCGTAGAAGCGCGTTGCTTTCGTAGCTCGTCAAACCTCTGGCACAGGGTTATATTGTCGGATACGGAAGTAGGGTCTCTGGCCGACATCATATAGTACGCATCATCAGTGAGACCTTTTAAAACGTGGGTGACTCTTTCAGGCTCGGGCATAGACGGATTGACCCGCTTGCAGAGGTCAACCACGTCCTCAATGTAGCTGGCAAACGTTTCCTCGGGAAGTTGAAGCCGTGCATGGAGGCGTTGTTCGGCGCGGAGTTTATGTACCGCAGGACGGCCGAAGACATCCGCGAAGTTCTTGAAGATAGACCAGATCGGAAGGTCGGCTTCGTGGTTTCGAAACCACAGATTCGCCACGTTCGTGAGGTAGAAGAGGACGGTGCTCTGTTTTATGGAATCGTCCCAGCGGTTGTAAGCGCTGACGCGCTTGAAAGAGGCCAGCCATTCGCCAACGTCATGGTCGTCGGTACCACTGAAGAAAGGTGGGTCATGGGAGCGTTGTGCCCCGGGACAGAAGATGGTGGCAGGAGTGGCAGGGATGGGCGCCGATGGTTGGCTGGGAGCGTCCTGCATGGTTGTGACCGAAGGCGGTAGCGTGCGGTTCCGAAGTTACAGGGTGAAATTTGCGAGGAGGACTGGGGCGACGACCGAGATACCTCCACCAAGTGTAAGGTGTTTATTGGGGTACCAAGACCGTAAGCAACGTCCGCAAACCAAAGCGACGGGGGTAGCGTTCGAATCAACAGTGCAATACCAACAAGGCTCCGGCTCCACTTCGTCTACCTCTTCGGGTTGGCGCGCGAGCTGATGGCGATCGGGATTACTACATTGTTTTCATTTTTCTTCGTATTTTGTCATTTTAATTGTTTCAAAGGGTTTTCAACACGTTGTTATTGCAGATGCTCGTGGGAGGCTTTATAATATACTTTCACTTGCTGATAAAAACATATGCCGACTGCAATTTCCATGTGCAGACGAACAACCAGAATTCGCTTCCGGAACACTGCTTGACGCAGGTTATGAACAAATGTCCTGCTACATTTGCAATAATTAGGCAACCAGTTGTGCCTTTAGATGAGCTGCGAAGTCGGAATCCAAGCTGATACAAGGGGATTCAGTATTCCGCCCGCTGCACGCTTGGTGTACTTGTAAGACGTGTCGTGTGCGCCCAGCATTACTGTATACCTTTGTTCTGTCAAACAGTTCTCCAGATTTGAATAGGCAGAGTTCATGTTGAGTAGACTTAATTGAAAACAAGTGCCTTCAGTTAACATCAGATTATGTAGATAGCATGTGTTGCTCCATATATGCGTACCAGGTGTCACACAGTGAAGCGGGTCGCCGCCAGTAGCCTTAGTTCAGGCTGATCCACTTTTGACGCTGGCAATGCAGGGTCCTTTATGGTTGGTTTAATTGTTCCGTGCTGTATTCATGGTAACCACATGGTCTACTCTTCATAGTTAACGCGGCAAACTGAAATGTTTTTAATATTACATTTAGCGATGAGTAGGCATCGCGCTTTAAGTCTCCCAAATACACGCGTAGTCCTCCACGAGAAATTTGAATACTTAATTTTAGTCAAATAATATGCCATACTAAAGTTGAATTGAAGGGTCAGAAATAAAAATACTCACAGCTCTAATAGCAGCCGCGCTGGGAAGTAACAATTTTTGTGCCCGATGTATATATATATATATTACATATATGGAAAAATCTAATATTATTGACCTTTCTATGCAGATGCATGTAAATTTGATTTATTATTCCCTGTATTATTTCTAAGTAGCTCCTGCATTATATTTCACTGCTTTGAATTGAAAGGAATAAAAGCCTGAGCGCCACGATTAGCATAGCGTTTGCGAACTAGAGAACCTAGGAAAAACAAGGTCGCTGACTTAACCAGTTCGAAACCTAAATTTGTGATCTACAAAGTTGCATGATTGCAAGTTCGAAATAATGCTCAAACCAGGCACACACATCATGCCATAAGAGTTTCCGGACGCACGCTTCGTTCTATAATATGCTTTAATGACTGAACCCTCTTATTACCCTAAAGCATAATCATGCAATTTTCATCACTTCCGAGGTTCAATCCAAAAAACCTCAGTAGTACTTGCGAGCGGGCTAGTTGGCTATACGACTCGGATGACCTCCGGCGCTACATGGTTATACACAAAAACAGTACACACACAAGAGAATTAAACCAAGACGTTAACACAGATGACGCGCTCGCTACCCACTGCATGTTTTTGTGGTACGAAGAAGAAAGCTTCACAATAAACGTGGGGTACAATATGAAGAAGTAAATAAAATATTGAGAAAAAATGCGAAGAAATTCAGAAAAAAAAATGAAATGGAAATAAAAGAAAAATAATGAAAAATTAGGTCTAACATCTTGTCACATAGTCCAAACGTCTTGTCACATTGTCCAAACGGAGAAGTATCACCTCCTTGCTGTTGAGCGCCACCGACGGAACACTCGCACATTACCCTTCTTCCCTCGAATACATCTTGAGTGCTTCATTATTCTCTTTTTGAAAACTGTCCCAACTAGCACAAAGTGGGCTATGACGTGGGAGCCCGCGTCGGACCCGTGAGGGCAGCCCATACGGGCCCCATGCGGGATTTGCAACACGTACCCAGAGTGGCCCCATGAGGGCCGCCAAATTTTGCGGCGATCGGTCCCAATCTATCCCTGTTGGCAGCCCAAATAGGGCTGCCCGCATTCGGCCCAGTTAGTCAAACGTGGGCAGCATTTTAGAATCACTAATGGGTCCTACGTTTCTGCACGCGGTGCCGCCCCACTGATCATGGTTTCAATTTTAAGTTGATGAATCCCTGTAATACCTGACTTTTACTGGCGCGGGCTTTGCGCAGGCCAGTTTGTTTCGGGCTGGCCAACGTGCTGCCCTCGGGGGTTAAATCTGGAATTTTCGGGGCTGCCCAAGTTCCATTAATCGAGCGTTAAACATTGAGCACTATTTCTTTTCTTTCTATTCGACACTAAGTAGCATAGGAGAAATTTATTCCCCGCAACACACTAATGTAGGGCTGTCCCACATCTCCCACAAAATGTTGGTCTGAATATTTATTTTGCTTTTTGTGTAGGAAAGATGGTTGTTGTTGTTGTGGCTGTAGGAAGCAAGAAAAGAAAATGCACGGGCCTGCTACTGGCTCTATAGTGGAGCCACCTCCGCTGCCTCATGCGGACAGAAGAGAAAATAGAGAAAAAAGAAGCGGCAGAGAAAGACGCGCGCCGAAACGACAGCCGTCGTCCACCACCGAAACGGTGGCGGGTGCAATGACGGCCTACAAATGATAAACATCAGTGACAGGCTAACCCCTCTAACAAGCGGCGGTGCTGCTTCATATTTTCTGCCGATACTGCCTAATTAATGTAGTTTTTAAAGTAAAAATAGATACTCTTTCTTCATGGGACGGATATGCTTAGGACAGTTATCTGAAACCTCCAGAAGAGGCAATTAGCGACCGGTATAACATGAGTTACATAAATAAAATGGTGCGGTAAAGATACGGCGGAGACGTCCACAGCTGTAAGCCCGCCTACAGCCAATTTGAGGCCCACTGCGGCCTTTCATGAGCAGCCCCGATTGTGCTGATCTTATTTTTACCACATGGATGACGAACATATGTTGCATTTGCCTGCAAGAACCCAAAGAAATACCCGTGTGGGCGGAGTGGGGATATGCCCGCTTTTCTACCCGGCCGGAAACCATGCGGGTCCTATTTGGCTTTTGAGTGGGCAGCCCTATTCATGGTAGCCCGTCCTTTATTTGCTTTAGGCTCACATTTGTATCAGATCTGTCCTAACGTGCCCCGTAAGACACATCGACGCGGGCAGAAGCGGGAAGGAACACTTTCCTGCCTCGCTACAGGCCATGCAGAAATTATCTAGGTTTTTGTGGCCAGCCTCATTTGGGGCAGCCCAGGAATGTTCTGCATGATGCCCACATTTTCGTTCGACGCTCCCTCGAGTACCCCCCAAAGGTCCTATCCAGGCAATGTGCGGGCATACCCGTATTTAGCCCTGCCACGGCCCATGTGGGACCTATTGGGCTTTTGAGTGGCCAGCCCCAATTAGATTAGCCCAAGCATTTTCTACGCAAAGTCCAAATTTTCTTTGCATCGGCCCTTAAGTTCACCAAGCGGGACCCTTGAGGGCCAGATGTGGGAATATGTACTCAGTTAGCCCTTTTCAAGCCTATATGATTCCCCGAGGAAAAGACAGGGGCAAGCCCAATTCGGGCTTGCCCGCTTGATCCCTAAAGGGGGCCATTATGGGTGTTATTGTGGTTGTCCAAGCCCGACTTTCCCATACGGACTTCAGGTGGGCCACGTACTGTGTGTCTTGGGGTCTTTTGCGCCTGCCAGTACCTTGGTTTTGGGGAACCTTGGTACCTAATGGGTGGCCCTCATGTCCTGTTGATAGTCATCCGTTTTACAACGGGAGAAATGGGTCGCCAAGTTTCGTGGAGCAGAGAATGCGGCACAAAAAGTTTTGTGTTCCCTTAGCCTTTCAATGATGCATCGGCCTGTTTCCCCACATAGGCCTTCCCACATGTCAGGGGGATCTTGAACGCGACACGCGTCCGACCCGATAGACTAAGGAAGGATGTGGAGTACTGCAGAGGAAACGCTTTGTCAAATTCTGTACGGATGTCGCGTACAAGTTCCCCCTGACATGTGGGAAGGCCTATGTGGGGCAAACAGGCCGATACATCAATGAAAGGCTAAGGGAACACAGCAATTAGTGTGCTGCAAAGTCTGCTCCAGGAAACCTGGCGACCCATTGCTCCCGTTGTAAAACGGATGACGATCAACAGGACATGAGGGACACCTATTATGTACCAAGGCTCACCAAAACCAAGGTGCTGGCAGGCGCAAAAGACAGTTTTAAAAGAGAGATTATTGAAGCATTCAAGATCATTTAGGGGGAAGAAGGGGAATGCGTGTGTTCCGTTGGTGGCGCTCTACAGCAAGGAGGTGATACTTCTCCGTTTGGACAATGTGACAAGACGTTTGGACAATGTAAAAGAAGTTAGACCTAATTTGTCATTATTTTCGTTTTATTTTCATTAAACATTTTATTCTGAATTTCTTCTCAATTTTTTTAATCTTTTGTGCACCTCTTCATATTGATACGTGGGAAGGCTAGTCCACGAAGGTTAGTACAGGCTGGCACCGCACACAGAACACAGAAACACAGCAGCGTCGACCTTATTCTAGCATCAATTGTTGCTGCCACTTTGTCTTCTTCTGTGTCATTGCTGCTGATCGTTTTCATCTTCAACTTCCAGCGATGCAGGGCATATATGTCACATTACCCCCCCACGAAAAGCACAGTCCCGGTGGTGCGCACTAGGACGAAGTACTACAGGGGTAATACGGCTTCATCCGGGCGACATGAACAATCTCGGTGCGTGGCATAGAGGACTGTTGCGGCGGATGTGCAGGGGCGATCTCTTATGTCACAGGAGTGACTGGCCGTAAAATACGGTAGGGTCCTGCGTATCGTGGCAAGAACTTCTCACACAGCCCTACTTTACGAGCGGGAGTCCAGAGCAAGACGAGAGAGCCCGGAGAGTAGTGGACATCCTGGTGGCGAGAATCATGGCGCCGTTTTTGAGAACTTTGTGAGGAAGCTAGTCGGCGGCGAGCGATAACACGGGCGGCGTCAGCTCGGGAGATGGCGTCACGAACGTATGTACTGGCGTTAGCGGTGGGAGGCAGTACGCTGTCAAACGGAAGGGGAGGGTCACGGCTGTATAGAAGATAAAAGGGTGAGTAGCCCATTGTGTCGTGACGAGAGGAATTGTACGCAAACGTTACAAGCGGCAAAGTAATATCCCAGTCACGGTGATCATCCGAGACATACATTGACAGCATGTCCGTGAGCGTGCGGTTGAGGCGTTCGGTGAGGCCGTTCGTTTTTGTATGGTAAGCAGTGGTAAAGAGCGCTTGATGGAGCAATACCGAAGAATTTCGTCGACTACTCGAGCAAGAAAGCAACGGCCACGGTCAGAGAGCAGCTGGCGTGGAGCACCATGGAGCAGGATGACGTCGTGCAGAAGAAACGCAGCCACGTCAGTTGCACAGCTGGTGGGTATCGCTCGGGTGACAGCGTAGCGCGTAGTATAATCCGTGGCCGCCGCAATCCATTTATTCCCCGACGCAGAAAGTGGGAAAGGCCCGAGAAGGTCAAGACCAACTCGGGAAAACGGGTCTACTGGGATGTCGACCGGCTGCAGGGATCCAGCTGGCATAACCGAGGGCTTCTTCCGTCGCTGACACCGGTCACAACAAGCCACATAACGACGGACAGAGCGATAGAGGCCTGGCCAAAAGAAGCGGCGGCGGACGCTGTCGTACGTACGAGATACGCCAAGATGACCCGCTGTAGGTGCGTCGTGCAGCTGTTGAAGAACGGTGTTACGCAGGTGTTCGGGGACTACGAGCAGAAGCTCGGTGCCATCTGGTCGCATATTCTGTCGGGATAAGATGCCATTGTGGAGCACAAACAGAGCTAGGGTACCGTCAAAGTTGTCAGTGCTGAGGCGATTGATAATGCTGTTAAGCTTCGGATCTAAGCGCTGCTCATGGCGAATGTTTGAAAGGTCAGAGACGGCCAACACATATGTGTCATCGTCACATTCGCTCGCAGGTGGTGGATCTACCGGTTGCGGGACAGGCAATCGGCATCAGCGTGCAGCCGGCCATGGATGACAGAAAAAGTGTATTCCTGAAGGCGGAGGGCCCAACGGCCCAGGCGACCAGTAGGGTCCTTCAGCGTAGAAAGCCAGCATAAGGCATGGTGGTCTGTGATGACGGAGAACGGGCGGCCAAACAAGTAGGGGCGAAACTTTGTAATGGCCCACACGAGGGCTAAGCACTCACGTTCTGTGATCGAGTAATTCCGTTCAGCTGCAGTAAGGAGGCGACTAGCATAGGCAATGACGCGAGTGCGACCCATCTGCTGTTGGGCGAGTATGGCACCAATACCGTGACCACTGGCGTCGGTGCGTACCTCCGTTGGGCCGAGGGATTGAAGTGTGCCAGGACGGGCGGGTTGGTGAGGGCTGCAATGAGCGCAGAAAAGGCTTGGATCGTTCTTGGTCCCAGCAAAATTGAGTGTCGTTCTTCAAAAGATTGGTGAGTGGTCGAGCCGTCTCCGCGAAGTTGGGTACAAACCGCCGAAAATAGGAGCAAAACCCAAGAAAACTACGTACGTCACTGGTACAACGGGGTGTAGGAAATGCACTTACAGCACGTATTTTGTCTGGGTCGGTTTGAACGCCACGGGCGTCGACCACCTGACCGAGCACCTTGAGTTCACGTCGGCCGAAGCTACATTTCTTCGAGTTCAGCTGAAGGCCAGTTCTTCGGAAGACGCCAAGAATGGCATCAAGGCGATGGATGGTTGGTTTGTGGGGTTTAACGTCCCAAAGCAACTCAGGCTATGAGAGACGCCGTAGTGGAGGACTCCGGTAATTTCGACCACCTGGGGTTCTTTAACGTGCACTGACATCGCACAGCACACGGGCGCCTTGCTTTTCGCCTCCATCGAAAAGCGGCCGCCGAGGCCGGGATTCGATCCCGCGTCCTTGGGAACAGTAGTCGAGCGCCGTAACCACTGCGCCACCCCGGCGGGGAAGGCGATGGAGATGGCTCTCGAATGTAGAGGAAAATACAATGACGTCATCGAGATCGCACAAGCACGTCGTCCATTTCAAGCCGCGCAGAAGAGAGTCCATCATGCGCTCGAATATTGCGGGCGCATTACACAAGCCGACAGGCATCACCTTGAATTGATACAGGCCATCGGGAGTGACGAAGGCGGTCTTCTCCTGGTCCCGTTCGTCGACTGCGATCTGCCAATAACCGGAACGAATATCAATGGAAGAGAAATAGCTGGCAACGTGGAAGCAGTCGAGGGCATCATCCATCCTGGGGAGCGGGTAAACGTCTTTCTTTGTAATTTTGTTGAGGTGTCGGTAATCAACGCAGAATCTCCAGGTATTGTCCTTCTTTTTGAGAAGCACGACAGGCGACGCCCAGGGACTGCTCGAAGGCTCTATAATGTTTTTGCTAACATCTTGTCTACTTCATCTTGTATGACGCGTCGTTCTGAAATGGAGACTCGATAAGGTCTTCTGTGAATTGGGCGGGCGTCTCCGGTGTCGATACGATGCGTAACGAGGGACGATTGTTCTAAGGGGCGGTCACCAAAATCAAAAATATCGCTGTACGAATTCAGAAGAATCGTAAGTGCTGTAGCACGGTCAGGGCGCAAATTAGGTGTAACCATTCCTGATATGCGAGCCTCCGGAGATGGGGACGGTGCAGGTCGTGTCGACACTTTAGCAGTAGGGTCAGGCAAAAGAGCGGCAACTGTGAGATCAGACAGTGAGATCAGATCAGAAGCGTTGTTATTTTCTACGTGCACGATGTTATGAGGGAGAGCGATTCTACGCTGCAGTGTCACGTCGGTTATGGGGCAAACAACGTAGTCGCCATCAGGAACGGAGGAGAAAGGCGTCATGAGCACATACACTGCAGCTTCTGGTGGCAGATGAGTAAATGTAGAGGAGCGGAGACGCAGCGTTGAAGTATCAGAGACCTGTTTGTGAGGACAGAGTGGCAGGTCCAGATGCAGCAGTCCAGAAGAACAGTCAATGAGCGCGGAATGTGCAGTTAAAAAGTCGAGTCCTAATATAACGTTGTGAGGGCAACTGGTGAGGACTGTAAATAGCACAGGAATATGGCGGTCGGCAATTGTGATTCTCGCAGTACACATACCAATCACAGTAGCTGTGTTGCCATCAGCAACACGAACGGTAGGTGAGGGAGCGGGTGTGAGGACTTTGTTGAGGCGTTGACGGAGCGAGGAACTGAGGACGGAAATGTGGTCGCCAGTGTCAATAAGGGCACAAAATGAGACTTCGTCCGCAAGAATGTCAATGAGATTACGTCTGGGTGCGAGGGTCAGTTCCGAGTTGACAGTCCGGGTCGGTAATGCAGCGTCACTTCCGGGCGCTGCATTCGCTAGTTTCCCGAGTAGGTGCCGGCGTATGATTGAGAGGAGCCGCGACCAGGTAGCGGTGAACGGGATCGATGAGCCCGGGGAGATGGAGATCGGCTGTAGCGACGAGCAGTTGGGACGGATTCGGTGCGAGGCTCATCTGGTTGAGCGGGAGAGTGTGTAGGTCGATCATAGGCGGAGCGGGGCTCCTCTGGTGGGGCGACAAAGCGTCGAGGTCCATAGTAATACCGACGGTCAGCGTTGTAAAAAAAGCGAGGGGTGAGGAAAGTACGGCTACGGCAATACCGCGAAGTGTGGCCGGCTCGACAGCAAATGAAGCAGATTGGCCTGTCGTCTGAGGTGCGCCACTCTGCAGGGTTGTGACCAAGGTAGCGACGTGGGGAGACTGTGCTGGCGGTTGTAGCAGCCACTAAAGGAACAGGGTGCGATGGTGGCGGGGGCGGCACGGAGCTAGAGGAGAGGCCGACGTTTGCAAGTTCCTGGCGGACAACGGCCTGTATCATGGCAACGGTGTCGGGCAGCGGAGACGAGAGAGGTGCAGGAGTTAGAGCCTCAAGTTCTCTGCGGACGATCCGAGTCACTGTCGTGGGATGGGAGGATTGGTGCAAAGGGGCCAGGTCATCGCAGGATGAGGAAGCCGCCGTGTTCGGAAGATGCTCAAAGCGATGTACGAGACGTCTTTGTTTAGCCTGCTCGAATTTTCGGCAGACTTGGAGCACCGAGTGGACGGTAGAGCAATCCATGCAGAATAGCATGTGGAATGCATCATCCGCGATACCCTTGAGGATATGCTCTACCTTGTCACTTTCCGGCATGGAGGTGTTAATCTTGCGACACAACGCAAGCGCATCCTGAATGTAGGCGAGGTAGGACTCCGTGGGGATTGAACACGAGAAGAAAGTTCCGTTTTTGCAGCCAGAGCGCGTCCAATTGGTTTCCCGAACAAGTCCTTAAGCTTGCGCTTGCAGGTATCCCAGGTAACGAGCTCTTGTTCGTGGTTTTGAAACCATGTTCGAGCTGTTCCCGCCAAATAAAATATGTTAGCGAGCATGATGGTGGCGTCCCAGTGGTTGTTGCGGCTGCAGCGCTCATACTCATCAAGCCAATCGTCAACGTCTGGATTGTCGTTGCCAATGAGGATGGGAGGGTGGCGTATTTTCGTTAGAACGACTGGCTGAGCCGATGTTCCCGAGGTGGTAGGGGCTGTTTCGGAGGTCATCGTGGCTGTTTGAGACGTGGTTGTGATCTCAGGTAGGTGGCGGCCGCTTCGTAAATCCAGCTTTTGGCAGCGTAAATTGACTAATCGGCGCTCACGGGGATCTTGATTCACCTCCACCAAGATGATAAGTGGCAAGGCTAGTCCACGAAGGTCAGTCCAGGCTGGCACCGCACAGAGAACACAGAAACACAGCAGCGTCGACCTTATTCTAGCATCAATCGTTGCTGCCACTTTGTCTTCTTCTGTGTCATTGTTGCTGATCGTTTTCATCTTCAACTTCCAGCGATGCAGGGCATATATGTCACAATATTGCAACCCCACGTTTTTGTGAAGCTTTCTTCTGCTTCGTACCACAAAAACAGGCAGTTGGTAGCGAGTGCATCATCTGTGTTAACGTCTTGGTTTAATTCTTTTGTGTGTGTATTGTTTTTGTGTATAACCATGCAGCGCCGGAGGTCGTGAGAATCAGAAAACCTACACGAAATGTGCTCTAAATATTTTCCTAAACATCAAGTTATGAGCAATGTCTCACAGGTGATTTGTTTCCCCTTCAGTCTTTACAACTTGAAACAGACACTGTGGTACCCACACATAATCTTCAAAATCTTTTTGTGTATGAAGTGTACTCCCTAAGGTTGCTGCAACGCTCGAAACACAGACGGATCAAAATATGACGTACAGATAATGGATGCTTTACTTAATCACGGATGCTGCGCAGACTAAAACACGCACCTTAGTACATATACTTTTGTAGTTTTCATGGTGTCAGCAAGAAAGTACTGGTCATTTTAACCCCATTCGCTAAAACACAAAAGCTGAATTTGATAAATTGGTTTTCTAGGTTACTTATTTTTCTTTGTAGCAAAAGCTCGCATCCCTGTTCACACACAATAGTCCAATGGCACATTGGCACTTTCAGAAGTCTTGGCTAAAGCTTGGCTTGATGTATTCGACGGATGGTCTATAACGCATTTTTTGTACCTTATACAAAACGTCATTTATTTGTGTGAGGTAACAGAGAGAAATTTAGACTTAGCAACCAAACTAAACGCGAACTGCGGGTACACTAACGAGCACTTTTAAGGTGACCATCGAAATGAAAGGGGCTATAACTCTGTTGTGTAACAGTGAAGAAAAATCGACGGAGATTGAGTATACTCCTCCTATTTCTTCTTCCAATGTGGCGGAATTTCTCGAGGATGCATTTTCGTTGAGACTAAAAGATGTTTGCTATATTCGTCTACCAAATCTTTTATCGCTTTTAAAAGCGACAGGGCGAATAAGCCCATAATTAGCTGTAGGATTGGTCACACGGCCTTGTAAAACATTACACACGTTCTATGCTACTGAATCCTGTGCGGAGCAATCGCTTTAGCTCCTGGTGACCCAGCTTTGCATCGAACACAACCAGAGTTTCGTTCAAATTATCAAATTTAACAGGCGTTTTAGATGGTTGTGGTAAAGGCGTTTATTGCACCTAATATGTTGGACACTTTAGTTCCACCTTTGAGGGTATGACGCGACAGCCTAGGCTAACAGCCCACATATAAGGCCCCGCTCTAACCAAGAGTTATGCACCTGCTTTAGTGGTTATATGGGTAACGTGAATACCAGGTTCCTGGCAGGCTGATTCCTGACATAACCATCCCATGTGAAACGAGAGACCCAAATTGGCAGCTACCATCACGGTGCGACGCTGTCACGCCGACGGCTCAAAAAGCTACAGTAGTGAAGCTTTTTCTACAAATAGAGCAGTGCCTGTATGTACTTTTACGCAGTGGGAAAGCAGGGTTGCTTTCAGACAGATGTTACAGAAATGGACTGCAGCTACTTGCTTCCAAAGGTCATCGTTTTCCTTTGAAAAGTTATTGCCTTTTATTCCAGCAATGCCTCCTTTAAAAAAAACGCAGAATGCATTATATTGAATTCTGCATTAAAGTATGCCACTTTTTTAGCGCAATTAAATGCTAAGTGAATGTTGTCATTGCAAGAAAAGCGCATATTATGCTGTGCACTTTCATATTCCAAGGTTCGTGCGTTAATCAATACAATGTTTTTGTCATGGCACCTATGTATGATTTCATTCTGTTCTTTTATGAAGCCAGATTAGATATGAATCTTAAAGGCACTACCCCAACGAGGATACACAAAAGAAAAAACACCGTGCTTCATTTAGTACCCAAGAAAATTGCACGCAATATGCGCCTATAACATATTTCATTAAGAGCTTCCTGCCCAAAATGCTGCAATGATGCCGCTCACTTTAAGCTGTCATGTTGCAAGGGCAAGAAGTTAAATTGGCGCCGCGTTTATGTAAGCTATCTGCAGTAGGAAATGCGAAAAACTGTGCCTAACTACTGATTTCCTGCAAAATCCGAGTAGTCATGGTTTCCTCTTCTGTGTGCCGTTTCTTTATTTGTCTCTAATGCAGAAACTTTTGGTTGGTTTGTGGGGTTTAACGTCCCAAAGCAACTTAGGCTATGAGAGACGCCGTAGTGGAGGACTCCGGAAATTTCAACCACCTGGGGTTCTTTAACGTGCACTGACAACGCACAGCACACGGGCGCCTTGCTTTTCGCCTCCAACGAAAAGCTGCCGCCGAGGCCGGGATTCGATCCCGCATCCTTGGGAACAGTAGTCGAGCGCCGTAACCACTGCGCCACCCCGGCGGGGTTGCAGAAACTTTTGCTTCCAATTAAAGTTCCTGAATAAATGGTGGTAAGGCTGCGATACTTCTCACCAAACTAACAACGCAGGACTTCAGGGTTATTATAACGCTGTCATGTATTTCATGTGCCAGTTCCTTACGCAGCTGTTCACTGGTGACAGCAGCCCCATAAGAAGGGCATAATTTTCTGTGTAATACCCTCCGGACAGTACATTGCCCGCGGTACTATTTTTGTGCATTCGCGTTAAATAGACACTTTTGGTTTCTCAAGAAGGCAACCAATCTACCACCATTGTTTACACCTTCTGTCGAAATTTCACCGTATAATACAAGCAGTTCATCAAACAAAGTATTTTCAGGCTGTACAAGCATCCTTTTATTATTGCCATATATCATAGTGGGCGAAATAGTATTGCACATCAAGCGAACGCTACAACAAAATTTTAGAGAAAAACCACGAAAGGAAATGTTAACATATATAGAGGAACTTCATTGCGAGATATATATGCCTGCAATAAATATCGTTTGCCCGCAGAAGCCCAAGAGCTTTCGGGCGGGAAACGGCAGTCACAGTCATGTGAAATTGATATAACAGACTGATAGCGTACCAGTTCACTTTCACTGCAAGAAAAAAAACGTTGCTGGTAAAATGCGCATAAAGTTCATTCTTCGTACAATTGATAGATAATGTAGCAAAGCAAACAAAATTTCTACTCAATAAATGAACAAAATTTGCAAAAAAAAAAAAAAACTGGATAGCATTTGTGAAGAAACTGAATGTTGACTTTGTTCACGACTAACCATCCGAGCTTTCAGTGCAGATTTTGCAGCCTTCATAAAATTCCAGCCCAACGAATTTGCTGGTACTTTGTTAATATAGTAAGGAAATGTCGGAACGTTTTGTAGTAATTAGTGCAAACCCTAGGAACACTAACGCATTCGGGGGCCAAAGAGCTCTGTTTCTTCTTTGGCTCTTTGAACTGGTTTGAAATTTAATGCCTGTGAACTACAGTAATTTCTAAGTGTTTTTTTTTTTGTTATGTTACGCTGCAAAGTCATATTGAAAAACATAATTTAATCATGCATATATTTACAGGGCAGCTCTTTTGGCCGCCTGCTACGCCTCCACTACCGCTATCAGCTCAGCTTGCCGGCGACATAGAGGGGTACTCAAGTGCCCACCATTATCATAGTGTGAACTAAGCAACCTGAAATATTAGGTCCTGTTCGCACTCAATTAACAAACTAGCATCGTACAGGATACAGACATCTCGTACAGCCTGAAGAATGACAGCGTTGTCGCACTCACGGATCGCGTAACGGTATGGAATTTTACATTTAGAGGCAAAGCTGAGGCGTATTCCGTGTTTTGTTTCGTATAGAGTGCCCAGGTGGGGGTGCACAAAGCTGTACTTTCCAAGATGAATCTCAAGTACAATACTCTGCTCACCCTATGCAACCTTGCATGATTTACTGAAAATTGACTCGTGGAACAGTTTGGCCTCCATTGGAGCTATCATGATGGGCTCCTTGATGCACATATGTCCACTTCTATGTAACACTAATTGAGGACACTAAGTGTCAACTAATTTCGCAGCACGTTGAGTAAAACATAAGCAAGTAAATAGCCGAAGCAGTAAATTCCAGCAGCGGGTGTCCTCTTTCAAAATTCACTGATGCTCATACCAACAGAGACATTGCGCCTTTCATTACCCTGTCACTCGCTTTCGTGAAGAGTCTGATTTGCCGCCTGCTGTCACCACTGAACTGGAAGCTGTGGTAAATGACCTTGATAGTGTATTCGTAAACGTCCCGTGATCGGTCCCTTGACGAAGTTGCTTCGCCGGAGGAAATTTGGACCATGGGAGGGATCTGCTGAACGAACAGGTGCGTGATTCTAGCGCACGCAAATGACGATGACAAGTTTTGTGAAAAAAGAGACCAACGTTCACAGTTCATATTTTCAAGTATCGTTGTTATCGGTGTCACTTTTCGCTACGCTGACAAATACCTCCTGTGGCCCAAGCAACACATATCCTCAAGCAGGCCTTCGAAACTGGTAGCTCGTGTTGCCTAGCTAAGAAAACAGACATGTCGATAGCGCACGGAACTCGAATATGCTATCCCTAAAATTATTTCTGCTCCTACCGCATTCACAATAATGAGAAATGTTGACAATTTAAAAAAAAATATTTGGAGGTTTTAGAGACTGCAGACGATTCAAACTCATATATCTATGTTTGAAAGCTGCTGTTGATGCTCTAAAGCGAATATTTCGATATCGCAATAGCATACAACTCTAACAATGTGGTGAAGTTTTATCTTCAAATATTTAGAAACTTCTGAAATGCAGCAACACGGACAAACGTGTTAAAGCATCTTGCGTACAGCGAATACATTTATGCTACAGATCAAGTTCTGGAGCGTGGAAAAGAGATCTTTGTGGTTTTTAAAAGAATAAAAGTAACGTGTTTAACAACAGACATGGGCTACTGGACCGTCTACTAGCCCCGCGGCGATCGGTCCAAACATTCTTTACATATTTGTTTGCGTGCAAATATGCGTTATTCTTCTACGCTTTAGGTTGCTTATGGAATCGCAGGCCGTAATGCCTAAAATGCATAGAGAGATAACTCATTTACACTAAATTTATTATTGGTGATCACTCCAAAATTAAAGGACACGCTTGAGCTGAGAAATTCCGTTATATTCCTCGAATGCGAGCTCGGAAGAATAATTTTGCTCCGAATTGTAATGAGCATTTCATGCTGTGCCGCAACCAACTTAAGTCCAAAAACACCAACTGCTCAATATTCTCGCAGAATAAATTTCAGACAGCGCTCCTCATTCACGATATACATGCGTCATTAAAAGATTTTATCGCTGTGCGAAATAAAATAGAAACTGTTCTCTTAGAAAAAAACTTAGCTTTGATTAAAGCTGCCCGAAAGATTGTTTAATGTGATACTTTTAACGGATAACACACAGTGGTTTCGGGCAGACTATTGGTAGATTTAAAACTGTTGGTAGATGAAATGTGTTGGCCTGCTCGTCCAGCAGACCATCGATGTATTACGCGTCTAAGTGTTGCGCTTTAATAAAGCCTTTTACTACTACTACTACTACTACTTGAGCTTCAGCGGATTATGATAATTGCAATGCTAGAACTACGTTTTGGAATTTTGTGCAAACTACTGCTTAATCCAACAGATAGGGAACTTTGAATAATATGTCCAGATAACATGTAAACGGATTCGACTGCATTTAGACATATCATGCTAAGGCTTTTGATAATTTTGTGCCGATGGCGAAAGAACTGGAAGGGATATTTTGGCCGAGTTTAAGCATTGATTGATTGCTCCACGTCAACCGCACTGCATCCTATGTCTGAGACTTCAAAAATCCCGAGGTGGTTGGAATTACTCAGTAGCCCCCCAATTATTGCACCTCTTTATCTCTTTTCACTCGCGCTTTCACTTACACTCCAAAATTTGGTTTATCCTTTACTGCAGTGTTCACATGTTCACAAAACAAATGTGGCAGATACTGCGCCTTTCTTTTCATGCCAAAAACTATTTCTATTTAAAAAATTAGAAAAGAAACACGCGGATTGAAAAGGCAGTGTTACTGAGGCTAACGCTGCAACGCACAGCTTTCGATCAATCAATAGTTTCAAACAAATGCTTAAACTTCCTCAATGCCATTTTTCCCAACTTAATTTTATAGAATATCTTGTGTTCGTTTACTGTTTGCTAGCGAACTTCGCATGCAGCAAATAAAATATGCATGACGTATCTTCCGCAATCTATCATTTTGACATTCTTCAAAATCAAGGTTACATCGAGTAATCTTAATATACGAAAGAAGCGAATGAATCAGACAGAAAGCGCAATAATGATAAATTGGTATCCTGTGTCAGTATGTGCGCGCGTATAAGCACTACGGAGTTATGTAAGTGCTTCAAAATCATTTGTTTCATAAGCATACCGGAGCTACATAAGTGTTTCAAAATCTTTTTTTATCCCTAATATATTCCTGGGCGCACTTAATAATTCCATCTGCGTCTATATATCTCATATAAGCTGGAAACATAAAATGTATAAGGCCAGGAACTCTGATACGCATTCGCATCTTCATATAAATGACGAGTGCTTAGTACACCCCGAGCAGATTCGTCGAATTTGAAGTTCTTAATATGAACCTAGAAGTTCTGCCTCTGTGTTTTCTTTTAACATTGATTCTTCTCTCCGAGTAAGCATAAGCTGTTTCATTACATATGTGATGCACTTCAAGTTAAGCTACCCCTGACAAAATGGCAGGCAATTATGGAAAAGAAATGCAGAATTTGCTAAAATCTAAATAGCAGTGTGCGCCTAGTTTGTCTTTAGGTATGCAGCTTGCAGAAAGATCTACGTCGCGGATAACAAGCCGACCTTTGGTAACATAAGTTAGAATAGATAGAACTGCCAGTTTTTTTCTTCTCTGTGAAGAACTAAGCTTTCTGCACGACGGCACTAATTTGCTAAGTATGACAGGGAACTGACAAACATGTATAGGTCAAGTGTAACCACAATTGATGTGTATTTTTTTTTACGGTTTTTTTTCGAAATATTCAGAATATATAGATCAGAAAATGCGACCAATGCCAATATTTGCTTTAGGCACTCCTTTTAAGGGCCTGTTTCCTCGGCTACGCGCAATCTTTGCGTTTCCAAGTCTTGGGCCCGATCCATCAGAACCGATAAAAAATTCTGAGCGAGTGGAAGCTTTGACCAGTAGGCAACAATGCATTAGCGAGCGCGGACAAGGCTGTAAATAATATTGCGCAAACAGATTAGCAAATGTTTTGAGGGGAACTATTTAGTATACCATTAAAGGAGGCTGTATTGTTTTGATCCATTTCGGAAAAGTGTAGTAATGGTATATTGAGTGTTTTGTTTCTGAGTTTGGCTTCATTTATACCTCTTGTCTTTCTATCCTCAATAGATTCAGGCTTTCGGCAGCGCAGGGAGGACCAAGGTAGGTGATGTGATTTGGAAGTTAACTGGCGTAAATGTGGCCATAGGGGGAAGATAGTTAAATTCGTTGATTGGTGTTTGACTTGTCCTAGACTGGAAGAAGATAGGTTATGCGTGCTACTGTTAATGAGTGAATTTATTAATAATAAAAATATTTTTACATATTGTAATATTGTCGCTGAAAAGGTATAGATGTTAGTTTTTGTTTTAGATGGCTCTCACCTGGAGCTTGCATTTTCGATACTCATGACTGTCGGATATTTCAGGCTTCTTTAGGCTTCTTTGCTATCTATTAGCAACCGTGCCAACAAGCCGCAGGATACAACACAAGAGCGTAACCAATAGTGTTTTATATCTTCATAAAATATCTCTATCTGTTTTATAACAGGACTTTAATAAGAGAAAAGTTTAACAAACACAGACGGCAGAGATCACATATAAAAATGGCGTTTCAAAATGGCGTAAGTATACAAAAAAAATAATTAAGCAAAATTACCAGAGAAATGTTTAGTGAAAGCCACCCCTTATGCGCAAAAGAGAGTAAAAGTAGATAGGAAACAATGTCTCCTTTTTTTTTTCATGCGGCGTCTGTAAAAGGCGCTTTGGGGTGTTCAACAGAATAAATGAAAACATAAACTTTCTCCTATGTGCCGCTCCCGATTGTAATGTTTGGTTTTCGCTGCCATCGCCTCTTAATCGCACTCGAATCTCGTCAGCCGCGCTAAGTCAATGCAGGCGATGCAGAAGACGCAACTCCGAAACAGCTGAAGCAGTTGAAATAGCGCTCGCTTACATAGGAGCGGAAGCGGAATTCATAAATAGCGTTAACAAAACAGCCATATACTATTACGCAAAGGACAGGATCGCAGCGGAAACAGTGAGAATCCTGAACGAAAAACAGCTGAATAGAAAAGCCAGCTTAAGATGGACTCAAGCGCACGTGTCTGTTCCTGGTAACGAAAAGGAACACGAATTAGCTCGAGATTTCTAATTTTGTGTAACCGTGGAGCCGCCCGATTGCTAGAACATGGACGAACGTCTATTAAATTACACAGAAATAGAAGAAAATTACAGAAAAAGCCGAAAGCTTATTTCATAACTTGTAAGCATCTGGTGCAACAAAAGAGGTGAACCATATGGCCGCGTCTACAGGCAAGGAAATACATACATTCGCGTCTGGGCCTATCGCGTCCAGAAACATGAGAGACAGGAAGATAAAAGGAAACAATGTGTAAAAAGACGGACCCCCAACGACATAATTCGGGAATGCGCTAGCTCCCCAGTGGCCAAGAAAAAAAATAGATAGTGGAGACATCTACACAAGTGATACGTGTATTGTAGGTCAAGTAGGTCCGGTGGACCAATGGCACATCATGTGGGACTGTGCCAGGTTCCCGACCGAAACTGCATCCAGGACATACCCGCCGGAACTTCAAAGTGCTGTGCACAATACAGACAAGGACAGGACATTCAACTATGGGCCGTCCAGGAGGGCCAGCATGCACTCGAAAAGCACAAGCCTCACAACCCACCACAAACAGGCCAATTTAGGTAGTGCAGAGTAGGGCATAAGCCCGGGTCGACACTTAGCCAGCGTCCCGACGCTTTAACCCATCATTTGCGGGTCCCTAATAAAGTTATACATACATACATACATACATACATACATACATACATACATACATACATACATACATACATACATACATACATACATACATACATACATACATACATACATACATACATACATACATACATACATACATACATACATACATACATACATACATACATACATACATACATACATACATACGTACGTACATACATACATACATACATACATACATACATACATACATACATACATACATACATACATACATACATACATACATACATACATACATACATACATACATTGTGTAGAAGCCTGAGAATCATTATGTGGAGCGAGGACCCAAATCTGCAGAAGCAAGCCATATCCACCTGGCGGATTGGGCCGCGAGGAGCCAAGACTGCTTTGCCTGTTTCTAATCGCGGAGGTCCTGGAAGGGGAAGTGGTGAAGGGTGGTTAGTTTAGGCCCTAAGGTGCTGGGACGATAGGTGAATGCCGCTAGCGGATGGGGCTAGCCTGCCACTAATTTTTATCTGTTGTAAGCCGTCATAGCACCCGCTACCGCTTAGGTGGTGGACGACGGCTGCTGCGGCGCGCATCTTGCTCAGTTCTCTCTTTTCTCTTTCTTCTTTACTTTCTTCTGTCCGCACGAAGCAGCGGAGGCGGCTCAGCTACAGCGCCAGTAGCAGGCTCCCTAGAAGGTGACCCCCTCTGTCGACAGCTCCTGCTCACAACAATAAGGCAATAAAGACTTTCACCTTAATTTCAGGCAGTTGGCAGTATGCAGTTATATATCCCCTACAGACGGGACTACAAGGTATTTATGAAGGTACTAGCAGTAGATTGCAGTTGGTAATAAATGATTATTAGGAGCCCATCCAACCTGGGGCATGAAATGCCTTTTTATTATGGATAATACTCATACAGTAGGACGTGTACTTGAATGTGGTGACGTCAAAGGCTGCCGGCCCAGGCACAACGAGGGGAAAAGGTTAAAAACACGGCTTTAACCAGCACTGAACAAGGGTAGCAAGGGAGGCCTTCGTTCGCAGGTCGAGGCAGCTTTTCGACAAGTGGACTTTTATTCATGTGGACAGAGTGATCATCAGTGACAGGGGTTTAAATCAGCTGCTGCTTCAAAAGACGAAAAGCTAGGTAGGGTAGGCTGGCTGTGAAGAAAGTAGACCAAAAAATGGACTGGGGATGGTGGGGGAGAAAAAAAGTAGGTCTAGGAGTAAAAACATGAGTATGTATTTCTCAGTCTGGAACCGATGACTCTGTGGCCTTAAAAGGAAATAAAAGATAATCAAGGACTTGAAACACTCAACGGACAACAAGGTCGAGCTAGGTTGGTTCCCGGCACATATGGAAAACGTCGATCCGCATATCATCAACCTCAACGAAGTCGCTCACTCCGTAGCACGAGGCCTCGCTTACCGTGCCATGCAATCACGACGGTGAAGGGGCGAGAGAGAGGATGACAAGCTTTAATGACTTAACCAAACTCTTCAACCTCGCCCACCGGACCTTCCCTCCGCCTAGCAGCAAAAATGTATGGCTCAGGTAGTCGCATGGAGGCAATTACAAAGGAATACATACCCGAACCCGCTTCAGTAGAACAGGGTTTACCCGGACCTATATGACAACATTTGCAAGGTCTGCAGGATAAACATATCAACACTTACCCACATACACTGTGAGTGCAAAGCGCAATTCAATTGCGTTAATCCCGAAACCCTCTCGTCGAGATGGTCAGCCGCTCTGCGCAGCTCCAGCCTCAACGATCAGCTATCTGCCGTCCAGCAGGACATCCTGGCAGCGAAGAGACAAGATATTGTTGTTCCCACGTAGGATATATAAACACGATCGCAATAAACCCTGCGGGAAATCAAGTAAAGTTATTCCTCTCCCTCCTACTGCAGCACTAGGAAAACCTACAATGCGGGGTGGATGATTAGTCAGCACCTGAGCTACCTCTGGAACGTTTTTTCTATCTCTTAGGTGTGGTTCACTGTCCTGTTATTATTCTGTTTCTTTCTCCTTCGGCCCCTTTTGCGGAAGGCATTTGAGAGTCGTTTTCCTAAATATATTGTGACATATATGCCCTGCATCACTGGAAGTGAAAGAAGACGATGAGCAACAGTGACAAAGAAGACAAAGCGGTAGCAACGTTTGGTGCTAGAAGAAGGTTGACGCTGCTGTGCTTCTGTGCTTTGTGTGATCTGTCATTCTGGACTAACCTTTGTGCACTAACCGTGACACGTATCATCTTGGTGTGGATGACTAAAAATCCCCGTGTGCACACATAAATCCATTTAAGCAGCCGAAAGCTGGATTTGCACAGTGGCCGCCACCTACCTGGGATTACAATGGTAAAAACGGCCACTATGACCTCTGAGGCAGCTCCTATCACCGCAACACATCGGCGCAGGCACTCGTCCTCACAAAACTCCGCCACTCTCCCATCTTCAGTGGCGAAGACAAGACATGTTGACGACTGGCTGGATGAAACGAGCGATGCAGCAGGAACAATCATTGGGACGCGACCATCATGCTGGCCAACCTGATTTTCTATTTGGTGGGAACTGCTCGCACGTGGTTCCAAAATCACGAGCACGAGCTGGTGACCTGGGAAATTTGCAAGCAAAAGCTTCACTACTTGTTCGGGAAGCCCATTGGACGGGCTCTCGCAGCCAAAACCGAACTTGCGTCTCACGCCCACTCAACCACTGATCTCGCCTACATTCAAGAAGTGCTCGCGTTGTGACGCAAAGCGATCAGCTCCATGTTGGAAAGTGGAAAGGTCGGGCACACTCTCAAGGACATCGCAGATGACGCGTCCAACATCCTCTTCTGCATGGATTGCTCTACCGTCGAGTCGGTGCTTCAAGTTTGCAGAAGATTCGAGCAGGCTAAACAACGACGCCTGGTACAGCGCTTTGAGCGCCTTCCTAACATGGCAGCTACATCATCCTGCGATGATATGGCTCCTCTGCAACAGCCTTCTCAGTCCACAACAATGACTCGGATCGTCAGACGAGAACTCAAGACCTTAGCTCCTGTACCACTCCCATCTCCAGTGCCCGACACCGTGGCCATGATACAGGCTGTTGTCCGCCAGGAACTTGCCAACGTCGGTCTTTCCTCCAACCCCGTACCACCCTCATCACCATCGCATCTTGTTCCTGTAGTGGCTGCTACAACCACTACAAAAGTTCCCCCACGTCGCTACGTTGGTCGCAATCCGGCAGAGTGCGGCCACATTTCACGTTATTGCCGCAGTCGCACCTTCCCTACCCCTCGTTCTTATTACAACGCTGACCGTCGGTACTACTAAGAACCTCGCCGCTTCCCTGCCCAACCTGAACAGCTCCGCCCCGCATATGATGGACCTGGACACTTGCCTCCTCACCCAGATGAACCTCACACCGAAGCCATCTCAAGTGTCCGTCACTCCAGCTGATCTCCATCTCCATGGTCTCATCGATCTCGTTCACCACTGCCTCGTCGCAACTCCTCCCCTTCATACGCCGGCGCCTACTCTAAAAACTAGCGAGTGCAGCGCCCGGGAGTCACGCTTCATTACGGACCCTGACTGTCAACTCGGAACTGATCCTCGCACCCAGACGTAATCTCATTGACATTTTTGTGGAGGGAGTCTCAGTTTCTGCCCTTATTGACACTGGTGCCCACATTTTCGTCCTCAGTTCCTCGCTTCGTCAGCGCCTCAACAAGGTCCTCACACCCGCTTCCTCATCTACCGCTCGTGTTGCTGACGGCAACACAGCTACTGTGATTGGTATGTCTACTGAGAGAATTACCATTGCCGACCGTCATATCCCTGCTCCATTTACAGTCCTCACCAGTTGCCCTAACCACGTTATATTAGGACTCGACATTTAAACTGCACTTTTGGCGCTCATTGACTGTTCTTCTGGACTGGTTCATCTGGACCTGCCACTCTGTCCTGACAAACAGGCCTCTGATACTTCAACGCTCCGTCTCCACTCCTCTACATTTACTCGTTTGCCACCAGAAGCTGCAGTGTATGTGCTCACGTCGCGTTTCCCCTCCGTTCCTGATGGCCACTACGTTGTTTGCCCCATAACCGACGTGAAACTGCGGCGCAGAATCGCTCTCCCCCATAACATCGTGCACGTAGAAAATAACAACGCTTATATTCCAGTCTTGAACTTCGGCCTTTTTGTGCACGTTCTTCCTGAGGGCATTACTCTCGCCGAACTGACACCACTGTCTGACGTCACAGTTACCTCTCTTTTACCTGACCCTACTGCTAATGTGTCGACACGACCTGCACCTTCTCCACCTCCGGAGGCCCGCATATCAGGAATGCTTGCACCTTACTTGAGCCCTGACCGTGCTACACCACTTACGAGCCTTCTGAATTCGTACAGCGATTTTTTCGATTTTGGTGACCGCCCCTTAGGACAAAGGTCACTCGTTACACATCGTGTCGATACCGGCGATGCTCGCCCAATTCACAGATAATCTTATGGAGTCGCCATTTCTGAACCACGCGTCATACAAGATGAAATGGACAAGATGTTAGCAAAAAACATTATAGAGCCTTCGAGCAGTCCCTGGGTGTCGTGCTTGTTAAAAATACCTGTCGTGCTTGTTAAAAAGAAGGACAAAACCTGGAGATTCTGCGTTGATAACCTACACCTCAACAAAATTACAAAAAAAGACATTTACCCGGTCCCCAGGATAGATGATGCCCTCGACTGCTTGCACAGTGCCAGCTATTCCTCTTCCATTGATCTTCGTTCCGGTTATTGGCAGATCGCAGTCGACGAACAGGACCGAGAGACGATCGCCTTCGTTACTCCCGATGGTCTGTATCAATTCAAGGTTATGGCTTTCGGCTTGTGTAATGCGCCCGAAACATTCGAGCGCATGATGGAATCTCTCCTACGCGGCTTGAAATGGACGACGTGCTTGTGCTATCTCGATGACGCCATAATATTTCGTCCACATTCGAGAGTCATCTCTATCGTCATGATGCCATTCTTGGCGTCTTCCGAAGCGCTGGCCTTCAGCTGAACTCGAAGAAATGTAGCTTCGGCCGACGTGAACTCAAGGTGCTCGGTCACGTGGTCGACGCCCGTGGTGTTCAACCCGATCCAGACAAAATACGTGCTGGAAGTGCATTTCCTACACCCCGTTATACCAGTGACGTGCGTAGTTTTTTTGCATTTTGCTCCTATTTTCGGCGGTTTCTACCCAACTTTGCGGAGATGGCTCGTCCACTCACCAATCTTTTGAAGAACCACGCTTCATTTTGCAGGGACGAAGAACAATCCCAAGCCTTTTCTGCGCTCGTTGCAGCCCTCACCAACCCGCCCGTCCTGACACACTTCAATAATTCGGCACCAACGGAGGTATGCACCGACGCCAGTGGTCACGGTATTGGTGCCATACTCGCCCAGCAGCAGGTGGGTCGCACTCGCGTCATTGCTTATGCCAGTCACCTCCTTTCTGCGGCTGAAAGAAATTACTCGATCACAGAACGTGAGTGCTTAGCCCTCATGTGGGTCATTACAAACTTTCGTCCTTACTTGTTTCGCCGCCCGTTCTCCGTCATCACCGATCACAATGCCTTATGCTGGCTTTATACGCTGAAGGATCCCACTGGTCGCCTGGGCCATTGCGCTCTCCGCCTTCAGGAACACACTTTTTCTCTCGTCCACAAGTCTGACCTGCGCTTCTTTTGGCCAGGCCTCTATCGCTCTGTTCGTCGTTACGTGGCTTCTTATGACCGGCGTCAGCGACGGAAGAAGCCCTCGGTTATGCCTGCAGGATCCCTGCAGCCGATCGACATCCCAGTAGACCCGTTTTCCCGAGTTAGCCTTGACCTCCTCGGGCCTTTCCCATTTTCTGCGTCGGGGAATAAATAGATTGCGGTGACCACGGATTATACTGCGCGCTACGCTGTCACCCGATCGGTACCCACCAGCTGTACAACTGACGTGGCTACGTTTCTTCTCAACGACGTTATCCTGCTCCATGGTGCTCCACGCTACCGTGGCCGTTGCTTTCTTGTTCGAGTAGTCGACGAAATTCTTCGGAACTGCTCCATTAAGCATAATTTTACCACGCTTACCATGCACAATCGAACGGCCTCACCGAACGCCTCAACCGCACGCTCACGGACATGCTGTCAAAGTATGTCTCGGATGATCACCGTGACTGGGATATTACTTCGCTGTTTGTAACGTTCGCGTACAATTCCTCTCGTCATTACACAATGGGCTACTCACCGTTTTATCTTCTATACGGCCGCGACCCTCCCCTTCCTTTTGACAGCGTACTGCATCTCACTCCTAACACCTGTTGCTACGTTCGTGACGCCATCTTCGGAGCTAATGCCGCCCGTGTTATTGCTCGCCGCCGACTGGCCTCCTCCCAAAATTCTCAAAAATGGTGCCATGATTCTCGCAACCGGTAGGTCCACAACTCTCCGGGCTCTTTCGTCTTGCTCTGGACTCCCGCTCGTAAAGTTGGGCTGTGTGAAAAGCTCTTGCCACGCTACGCAGCACCCTGCAGTGTTTTACGGCCAGTCACTCCTGTGACATACGAGGTCGCTCCTGTACATCCGCCGAGGCAGTCCTCTATGCCACGCGCCGAGATTGTTCATGTCGCCCGAATGAAGCCGTACTACCCCTGCAGTAGTTCGTCCTAGTGCGCACCGGGACTGCGCTTTTCGGGGGGGGGGGGGGGGGAGCAATGTGACATATACATCCTGCATCGCTGGAAGTTAAAGACGACAATGATTAGCAACAGTGACACAGAAGGAGACAAAGTGGTAGCAACGTTTGGTGCTAGAAGACGATTGACGCTGCCTTGCTTCTGTGCTTTGTGTGCTGTGTCATCCTGGACTAATCTTCGTGCCACGTATCAGTATATTCCTTATTAGGACACTTTTAAATCCCTGTCCCATATAAAGAAAATGTGTCCACTCCAAACCGGCTTGAGCAGCTGACTAATCATCCATCCCACATTGTAGGCTTTCCTGGTACTGCCGCTTTTATTTGCTTTTGAGGCCACAGGAGCCCCTGTTCCAGGCTGAGAAATACATACTGAAGAAACAATTTATTAATAATATAATTTTACCTTGCCCTACTTTCTTCTCAAACATCCTCCCCAGCCCACTGTTTCACCTACTTTCTTCTCATTTAACCTCCCCAACCAAGCTTTTCTTCTTCGGAAGTAGACGCATATTTAAACCCCAGCCAGTGATGGTCACTCTGCACCAGACGAAGACAACTCCACTTCTCGAAACAATGGCTCTACCTTCGAGCTGAGGCTTCCCCCTCTACCCTTGTTCAGTCTCTTTCAGGCAGTCGAATCGCCATTGGATGATGAGACTGCAAAAGCGTTTCATTGTGTTGCACACGAGCTCTTGTTTTCGATTCTCGCTAAAGTGAATGTTGGTTCAGTGATCAGGGAGTGGTCATGGCGTACGACAGCTATTTTTAAATAATAATTTGGGAGCCCCCACGAAGGTGAAGCATTCAGCAGGGCTGAGACCGTAGCCCTCACTTGTTTTGTATGTGCATTAAAGCCCTTTGTCTAGAAAGAAAAGAAAACACCCTATTTCGATTATACGTATGGCTTATGCGGAAGACGTGGCGGAATTTGCTGTTGACCATGAGAGCTTATGAAAGGCTGTGGATCATGTTATGCTATGTAATAAATCGACAGGACGTCGAGTAAGCTGGGCTAAATTCATTCTTTTGGAATGGAGGATGGCCAGCGATCCGGTTATCTTTGCAAACCTGTTCTGGGGTTTCAACCTCTGGGATACATCTAGCTGTTCCCCTGGTGTGTTACTGCGACAGCGAACCATATTGGAAAGGTCAGATGGAAGACACCCCACTCAAATCGAAGTGGAAAAAGGCAGTTATCTCCTTTTGCTAGGGCAACAGTGTAGAACCTATTGGTAATAAGTAAACTGTTGTACGCAATGCAGGTACTATACTGTTTTCGCGAACCCCCAGGTCCAAGGGGATCATTTTAAAAGGTGTTTTGTTTTGTGTGTTGTGCCTAATACAGGAAACGAAGAAAGAATCTTGGCATGGCGTATTAGGTTAAGGTGCCCATCTGTTGTTCGCAGCGTAGGATTTCGATTTGCTCTGGAGAGCGTTTTTTTCCTAAACAATTAACAGAACCTACCCGATACCCCGCACAATCTTCGGAATCTCACGGAACTATATCATGAACTCACTGATCCTGCTAAGACTGATGGGCCTATAAAAACTTTTTCATGAAAATAAATTCAATGCTACGTGTGCAAAATAATGCACACGTAACTGTACATTAGAAATTCAACCTAAGACTTGGTAGACACTTTTTTAAGTGTGATTTGTCGAATTTTCATTTTTATTTTTTCATTGGGTTAATATGTATGACGATGCATTGCTTGCTCAAATTTACGTGGCTGCTTTTTTTTTTGCAGAGTCGACCGAGAAACTTCAGGGAGGAAAGCTATGACACAATGGTAATAACCCATCTAGTGACCATCCTGTCCAAATGACTCGAGTTGCGAAAGTATAGCCAAAGAAAAATAAATTGCGGACCTTTATTTTCATGTTATACCGTACCCATTTAGGTTCTCAATTTTCTCCTCATGAATATTACCATCTGAATGAATGGATTGCTAGGTGCCCGAGTCATCAATGGAACAGGCTGTCCCTGTTATTTTTTTTTTCTGGCAGGTTATTAGCGGATACATCAGATCGTATTGGAGCCTTAAACTGAAATTAAATACAAGCAACTTGTTAAATCATTCCCACATAAAAACTCGTGCACTTGCTTCGTCGACTCAGGAATGGTAATTAGGAATTTTGTTGTTAGCTTCACCCATAGTGAAGGCTCTCGCAATGTCTTCGATTTGTTCAGGAAGCATCCTCAAGTGTACATTCCGCTGCGAGTATCAATATCATGCCCGTGGGAGTGCATTAAAGTTTAAATAAGAAATATTGTTTTGATTCCTAGGCTTTATAGAGACAATAAGAGGCACAGGCACCGTCATTGTCTACCTTGGGTATCTTTTCCATCATTATATATTGGACAAGTTTACATGCGCAGAGCATGAACTGCAAAATGACCGTTTCTGTAGTCAAGTGGCATTTTAACGATTATTGTGGCTTTATTAGACTCGCGTCTCCTGCAGGCACAGTTTATGCAAAGAGGCAAAGAAAAGGTTATTTATGTGATTGCAAACAAAATCATCGCTCTTCTGCTATTCGCAGAGCCCACAGTTTGAAAAACATGCAAGGCCTTTCGAGAACGCGGCTTTCTTTGAGGTGTTGCGTTTTCCTCTCCTTTAGTGCCTTCAGTAACAAGTTTCACCGATAAATGTGTGAGGACTCCTCTAATAATTTGCAACATCTCAAATACTCATAATTTGTCTGACAATAATTTGTTTATAGTCATATATTTAGATAGGCCATAACGAGGTAAACAATCTCTTACTTTAATGTAATTTAAAAATTTGGATCGCAATTATAAAAAAAAAAACGCTTCCGTAAACCACTGATTTTGAATGTCAAGGCGCGACAAAAGCTCGTTGGAATAACCGTCTATATTTAGAGAATATTGAATAATAATCTTTGTCAAAAATTCATGTGGAGTCTGATGCCAAATTTTATTTGCAAGCTGCAATTTGAGTGAGTCCTAAAGTGGGCTAAGGTGACACCTGAGATCGAATGGTGCATTTGCTGTTATCATAATCGCCGAGACGGCAGTTTCAATGTAAAATCTTATTCTTATTACTACTAGAAAATGAACTGCAAAATGTGCCTACAGGAAAGTGAAAAGAGGGAACAAACACAGAGCACACCACCCTAATATTACAAACGTACGTGATGTAGCGGCATACCATTGCGACAGATCTTTAGTTTCTATAGAATTCCTAATGAGTTTGCGTTTGAAATCAACAGTGAAAAAGAAAAGGTTTAATATGCACGGTATATAAAATGAAGCTCTGTTCTCTTGTATTGGTGTCGTCTATAGAATTAAGTAATTCCTTTGTTTTCTTGCACTCTGAGTACATCAAATTATTAAGGCACTGAAAAATCTTTATTGAAAAATGCAATTGAATTCTCTCTTAGACGGATGATCACTCCGCAGAATGTGACCTCGACTCAAGGCTGAAGTACTTGTTAACCGAGATTTTCATAAAGCACCAAATGATTGTAAATAGACATCCTAACAAAACTTGAATCTTTGAGGTTTGAACATAAATTTCGAAATTGACTAACAAGTGCAATGAAAAACGTAATTCTTAAGCTCTTGATACAGCGCAACGGACGCAAACGACAAGGGCACACAAGCTAAACACAGATAGATAGGCGTTCACTTACAACTGACAGGCTGTTGTTTTTGAGAGTGTAAAAGAAGCGACAGAAACTGCACTGGCCAGCTGCCCGCGCTAAAGCTGAGCCACCTTCACTGCCTTGTGTAGACAGGAGAAAAAAGAAAGAAATTTCAAAAATACGGAGAGAAAAAGGCGCGCGTCGAGACGTCCATCGTCCGCCACCGTAGTAGTCCTGGTGCAATGACGGCCTACAGCAGGTACAACGAACAGTGGAGGCTAGCCCCCGCCTCAAACAGCGGGTACATACCAGTCCCAGCCCCGTAAGGCCAGCAACAACTACCTACTTGCCCTCCCGAAAGACTGAACACACAAGCTCATATTTTTAGGCGACTACATATCAACACAGAAGCCCATATTTTGATAGGGCAGGTACATCAACCCGAAACCACAAGAAAAAAAGAAAAAGGAAAAGATAGTCAAAGAAGCATATCGTAATAACCTTTCACCTGCTAGTATAAATAAGACTGATTTCTTTTTCGGTTAAAGGGGGCTCTGCGAAACGTCAGGAAAGTAGACATGCTTAAGACCGGCTCCGCAAACTGTATTTATTGCTGCTGAACCTTTGATCTGCATCACACGAAACCACTTAAAATGCATCTGCTATCTCACCAGGAATCCGTGGATAACATTGGTATCCAGTCGGTGCATTTTCTGGCAGATCTATGGGACATTGTTCTTCGAACACGTGAACGCCATAGACGCGCAATGTGCGGACACGGTACCAGACGCGGCCCCCATGGCTCTGGTACGGGCCCATGTTGCACAAAATGGGCTATGACGTGGGGGCCAACGTTGAGCCCAGGGGGGCAGCCCATACGGGCCCCATGCAGGATTTGCAATACGTACCCAGAGGGGGCCCGCGTGGGCTGCCCAATTTTGCCGCGATTGGTCCCAATCTGTACCCGTGTGGGCAGCTCAAACAGGGCTGCCCGCATTCAGCCCAGATAGCTGAATATGGGCAGCATACTTGAATTAATAATGCGCCCTACGTTTATGAAGGCAGTGCCGCACCATTAATCAAGGTTTTAATGTTTATGTCGATTAATCTCTCCAATACCTCAATTGTTCCAGCGCGGTCTTTGCGGAGGCCATTCCGTTTCGGGCTCGCCCCCGTGCTGCCCTCATGTGTAGAATCGACACTCAGTAACATATTTATTCCCAATTCACTACAATTATGTGGGCTGGCCTACATCACCTTTCAAATGTTGGTTTGAGTATTTATTTCGGTGGTGTATGTAGAATATTAATGGCGCAGGAAAAATTTTGAGGTAGTTCAGTACATACTCGCAAAGCGGAATAGTTACTGCTGCATATTTGCTGCCAATACTGCATAATTAACGTGGTTTATAGAGTAAAATTAGATAGTGAAATGTGGATTTAATGGTTGGCTGGAACGTCTAGCGCTGGCAGTACTTCGGGCACAGCAGGATCGAATTACCAGCCGCAGGGCACAGCTTCAGCGCGAGCGAGACGGGCGCCGGGGACAAGCGATGGTGATGGCGATGCCGCAGCGTTTTTCTGTTCTTTGCCTTCTTTACATTTCCCCCGCGTGAAGAGGTCGCCATCGTGGCGACTCAGGGAGAAGAGACGACCAGAGGGTTGTAATATGGCTTGAGGCGGCTAACGTGGACAACCTCGCGGCCGCGATGGCGGTGGTCGGAAGAAGGGGTGACTGGCTCGATGACGTAGTTCACAGGGGATGTGCGTTCCAAGACGCGATAAGGTCCGTGGTATTTGGTGTCTAGTTTGTTGGTGGCAGGAACGCATAGCCAAACGAAGCTGTCGGCCAGGAACGTGGAAGCAGGGGTATCGGTATCATGCTGATCTTTGCGATAGCCTTGAGTGTTGGAGGTAAACATGGGAGCTAGCTGACGGCATTCCTCGGCCTTCTGTGCAATATCTGAGAAAGCACTGTACTCAGAGGCATCTGGATGGTATGGCAAAATTGTATCCGGAGTACAAGATGGTTCACGGCCATATAAGAGAAAGAAGGGCGAAAACCCAGTTGTTGCTTGGGTGGCAGTGTTGTACGCGAACGTTACGAATGGCAGTACCTGGTCCCAGTTGGAGCTTCCCGATTCAGATGTAACATACATTGCGAGCATGTCCCCAAGCGTACGGTTGAAGCACTCCGTGAGGCCGTTTGTTTGCGGGTGATACGCGGTTGTAGCCCGATGTATCGATTTGCAAGACGACAGGAGCTCTTGAACTACTTCGGAGAGAAAGACACGACCTCTGTCACTCAGTAGCTCGCGAGGGGTGCCGTGTCGAAGAATGAAGTGGTGCAGAAGAAAATGGGCTACCTCTCGGGCTTTCGCCGCGGAAAGTGCAGCAGTCTCGGCGTAACGGGTCAGGTGATCGATTGCGACGATGATCCATCGATTACCAGCGGCAGTGCATGGTAGCGGACCATAAAGGTCGATTCCCACGCGATCAAACGGGCGATCTGGACGCGGTAAAGGCTGGAGAGGGCCAGCGGAGTGGCGAGGAATCTTGCGTTGTTGACAGGCGGTACAAGAGCGAATGTAGTGCCGTACGAAATTGTACATTCCCCGCCAGTAGTACCTCCAACGAATTCGATCATAGGTTTTGAGGACGCCGGCATGAGCGCTTTGAGGGTCAATGTGATGTTGGGCACGAACCTCAGAGCGGAGGTGGCGCGGAATGACAAGAAGCCACGTTCTGCCGTCTGAGTTGTAGTTCCTGCGGTAGAGAAGGCCGTCCCGAATGGCGAAATGGGAGGCCTGTCGGCGGAGTGCCCGAAGATGCGTAGCCGCGGAAGTAGTGCCAAGGATATCCAGCAGGTTAGAAACCCAAGGATCTTGTCGTTGCTCGAAAGGCAAATCCTCAATGGTGAGTGCTGACAAGAATGCTTGAGGAGGGGCCGATGAGTTAGGCGAGCGCACCGGTGACCGAGAAAGAGCGTCGGCGTCAGAGTGCTTGCGGCCAGAGCGGTACACTACACGGATGTCGTATTCCTGAAGCCTGAGAGCCCAGCGCCCGAGACGGCCAGACGGATCCTTGAGAGACGCGAGCCAGCAGAGAGCGTGATGATCTGTAACTACCTCGAAGGAGTGGCCGTATAGTTACAGCCCACACGATTGCTAAGCACTCCTTTTCGGTAACGGAGTAGTTGGACTCGGCTTTGGTGAGAGCACGGCTTGCGTAGGCGACAACGTATTCGGAGAAGCCAGGCTTGCGCTGGGCGAGGACGGCGCCGAGGCCGACACCACTGGCATCGGTGTGAAGTTCTGTAGGTGCAGTAGGGTCATAATGGCGAAGGATTGGTGGTGATGTCAGAACATTGCGCAGTGTCGCGAATGCATCATCGCAGGCTGGCGACCAAGAGGAGAGGTTAGGGGTGCCTTTCAAGAGCTGTGTAAGGGGGGCTATGATGGTTGCGAAATTCCGAACAAAACGACGAAAGTACGAGCAGAGGCCCACGAAGCTTCGCAGTTGTTTCAAGTGGTCGGTTTCGGAAAGTCAGCGACGGCGCGCAGCTTCTCAGGATCAGGCAGAACGCCATCTTTACACACAACATGTCCGAGTATTGTGAGCTGGCGGGCACCAAAGCGGCACTTTTAAAGGTTCAGTTGAAGACCGGCGCGGGTTAGGCAGGTGAAGACCTGGCGAAGTCGAGTCAGGTGGGTCGGGAAGTCGGTTGAAAAGACGACGATGTCATCGAGGTAGCATAAACAGATGTTCCATTTCAGGCCGCGCAGTACAGTGTCCATCATTCTTTCAAATGTGGCTGGGGCGTTACAGAGTCCGAATGGCATAACATTAAATTCGTATAGTCCGTCTGGAGTAATAAAGGCGGTCTTAGGACGATCCGCCTCTGCCATGGGCACCTGCCAATACCCGGAGCGTAAATCGAGTGAGGAAAAGAATTCTGCGCCTTGCAAACAGTCTAGGGCATCGTCGATTCGTGGGAGGGGGTACACATCACGACGAGTGATTTTGTTGAGGCGGCGATAATCAACACAAAATCGTACGGAGCCATCCTTCTTTTTAACTAGGACCACAGGAGATGACCATGGGCTACAGGATTCTCTAATTACTCCGCGTTGCAGCATGTCGACTTGTTGGGCAATAACACGGCGCTCAGTCGGGGACACCCGATACGGCCGCTGATGGAGAGGTGGGTGAGCGCCAGTGTCGATGAGGTGGGAAATGGTCGTCGTGCGGCCCAAGTGAGATTGCGGAATGTCGAAGGAGGCGCGGAATTGGTGTAGAAGGTCAAGAAGTTGCTCGCGGTGGCGCGGTTCTAGAGCGCTGTCCACAGAATGGTCAAAAAGGCCCCGCTGTAGCGGATCTGAAGCCACACGAGTTGGAGTCAAGGCGTCAACTTGGCAAGCAGGGAATGACACATCATCAAAGGTGAACAGAAGGTCCACGGGCTCGATGCGGCCGAGGCACTCCCCTTCGATCAACATAGCGGGAGACGGAAGAGGATTGGCTACCAGAAATGTGCTAGCGCCGTTTTTCATGTCAAGGACGGCAAACGGCAGCGGTAAGTGGCGGCGGCAGACAACGTTAGAGGGCACAAAGAGGACTGTCGCGGTGGTGGTAAAAGAGGCAGTGAGGGGAACCAGAACAGCGCTAACGGGTGGGATGGTTGTGTCATGTGCTACGAGGAGTTTGGTCGCAAAACGAGGACACGGCTCGTGGAGCAGGGCATCAGACGGTGCATCACTCGATTCAATGAGCTCTACTTGAGGACTGGCGCAGTCAATGATAGCATGATGCTGGGACAGGAAATCCCAGCCGAGAATGACGTCATGAGAACATGTGGGGAGAACGACGAATTCGATGATGTACAAGGCTGCAGCAATGACGACGCGAGCAGTGCAGATAGCTGTCGGCTGTATACTGTGAGCGGATGCGGTATGAAGCGATAGTCCCTCGAGAGGCGTAGTCACCTTTCGGATGGAGCGGCAGAGTTTTTGGCTGATAACTGTTACAGCGGCACCGGTGTCGACGAGCGCAAGAGTATGAACACCTTCAACGATGACAGGAATAACATTCGCGGGATTAAGACGAGGACTTTGAAATTCTGTCGAATACGCAGTTCGTGCCTCGCGAACTGCGGCGGTTAGTTTTCTGGCTGGGTAGCGGGTCGTCTTCGCATTGGCGAAATGGAGCGGCGACGTGGTGATGGCGAACGACGAGGGAGGAAGTCCGGAGGATCAGGGGGTGCTGTTGAAGGACCCGATGGGACTGGGAACTGGGGGGCCAAATAAGGTGGCGCAGGCAGTGCAGCAAATGCCATATTTATTCGGCGCCTGCAGTAGCGTGTAATGTGCCCAGGGATGCCGCAGTGGTAGCAAATAGGCCTGTTGTCTGCAGTGCGCCATGGAGATCGTGTCGGAAGCAAGGGGGGAGCAAAAGCTGTTGGTGCCGACCGCATGGGGGGCGAAGCATAGGCATATGCTGGCTCAGGCGGTGGACTTGAAGTGACTTCGGCATACGTGCGGCGCAATACTTGAGGAGGAGCCGGCGCGAATGCTGGAGCGTAGCTCAGTGGCGCAACGCCGGACGATGAAACTGTGGGCGTGAGTAACGGCATTGAAGGTGCGACCGGAGCTGGTTGAGGAACAGGATTAGGGAGGACTTCAGATACAAGCTGTTGGATTGCATGGCGAAGCTCCTGAACAAGGCCAGTTGTTGACGACTCCTTAACATAGGGCTGCAGGGACAGTTGTCGCGCGACTTCCTGGCGTAGAAAAGCCTTGATGTCTTCAGAGAGGCTAGATGACTCCCTCTCCGCGGCTAGTCCAGCAAGCGATGTATGAGGCTGGCGAATCAAAGCACGCTCCCTCCGGAGCACGTCGTAGCTTTGACAGAGGTCATAGATTTCCTTGACCGTAGTGGGGCCTTTCGCGATGAGCATGTGAAAAGCGCCGTCATCAATTCCTGTGAGGACATGACGTATTTTAGCGGCCTCGGTCATGGTCGGGTCAACGCGACGACACATATCAACAATGTCCTCAATGTAACTGGTGAACGTCTCACCGGGCAGCTGCAGTCGCGACCGAAGACGCTGTTCCGCGCGAAGTTTTCGGAGGGCGGGGCGGCCAAAGACATCAGAAAATTTCGTCTTGAAATTCGCCCAAGTGGCAAAGTCCGACTCGTGGTTTCGAAACCACAGATTAGCGACGTCGCTCAAGTAAAAGATGACATTGTTGAGCTTACGGTTGTCGTCCCAGTTATTGTGACGGCTGACCCGTTCGTAAGTGGTCAGCCAATCGTCGACGTCGTCATCGCTGCTTCCACTGAAGGTAGCCGGGACCCGTTGACGAACGGCACCTGTGCAGGTGACTGGCGGAGATAGGTGCAATGAAGTCGGCTCCGTCATTGGGGTAGTCAATGTTCTGCTGCGAAGTTCCAGGGCGAGATTGGTACAGGGAACCTCAGATTGACCTCCACCAAGTGAAATGTGGATTTAATGTTTGGCTGGAACGTCTAGCGCTGGCAGTACTTCGGGCACAGCAGGATCGAATTACCAGCCGCACGGAACAGCTTCAGCGCGAGCGAGATGGGCGCCGGGGACAAGCGATGGTGATGGCGATGCCGCAGCGTTTTTCTGTTCTTTGTCTTCTTTACAATAGTCTTTATTCATGGCACGGATATGCATAGAATGGTTATGTGAAAAATCCAGAAGATGGAATTAGCGGCCGTATAAAATGAATTACTCGAATAAAAGGATGCCTGAAATATAAGGTGAAAACGTTTCAGAGCGGTAAGGCCGCCTACGGCCAATCTGGGGCCCGCTGCGGCCTTTCATGGGCAGCCTCCATTGGGCTTATCTTATATTTACCGCATGGAGTACGAATATATGTTGCATTTGCCCGCAAATAACCCACGAAATACCCATGCAGGCGGCGTGGAGGCATGCCCGCCTTTTAGCCCGGATGCAGACCATGCGGGACCTATTCAGTTTTTGAGTGGGCAGCTCCATTTGGGCTAGCCCGTCTACTATTCGCTTTAGGCCTACATTTGCATCGGATGTGCCCTAAAGTGTCCTGCAAGAGACCGATGCGGGCAGAAGCGAGAAGGAGCACTTTCCTGCCCCGCTACAGGCCATGCGGAAATGATCTACGTTTTTGATGGGCGTCCCCATTTGGGGCAGCCCAGGAATTTTCTGCATGAAGCCTACATTTCCGTTTGACCTTCCCTCGTGAACCCCTCAAGAGTCCCATGTAGGAAATGCGTGGGCATACCCGTATTTAGCCCCACCGCGGCGCATGGGGGACCTATTGCGCTTTTGAGTGGACAGCCCCAATTAGATTAGCCCAGGCTTTTTCCACACAAAGCCCAAATTTCTTTGCATCGGCCCTAAAATTCCCCGAGTGGGACCCTTGAGGGCCAGATGTGGCAAAATGTACTCAGTTAGCCCTTTCCACGCCTATATAATGCCCAGATAGAAAAAGCAGGGGCAAGCCCAATTTGGGCTTGCCCACTTGATCCCTAAAGTGGGCCCTCATGGGTGTTATCGCGGTTGCCCAAGCCCAACTTGCCCATACGGGCCCCAGGTGGGCCACGTAATACGTACTACTTGAGGGGCTTAGACCAAGAAAGCATGAGAGGTGGAAATTACGAACGCGCAGACACCAGCCATCGATATAAAAAACTAGAAGGGTGGGAGCAAGCAACCTCGAGCCGTGCCCGTTCTGAACAAAAAAGGAGCCATAGACACGTTGGCGGAAGGGACGGCCGAGCCAAGCAAGCTCAAGTGAAACGTTGGAAAGTAGAAGTTGTGCATAGATTCAAAGCGGAGACAGCCGTGATTATGATCGAGTTGAAGGAAACGCTAAACCTTGCAAACTTTCGGGGCAGCAAGAAGATCGGAGAAGCCATGAACGCGGCCGCCGGCATTGCGGGTTCGTCGCAGAAGCTCGCTCTCTGGCCGGCCTGGGATCAAAATATAGTCATTGTTGGCATCAAGGATGCCAAACGTATTCGTCAGGTCATATGAATGACCTGACGAATACGTTGGCGGACATGATCTCAGTGTAGATCAACGCTGAACATAAAATGTGGGACGCGATCCTGCCGTATGTCACCTCCTTCAATATGGCGTGCAGGAAACCCCGAAGTTTACACCGTTCCGTCTCGTATATGGCAGGGTGGCCCGCACGATGTCGGACGCAATTCCCCACGCCATCTTCGCCTTCAGAAAACACTAATCCTCGCATGACATGCTGCAGCAGGTCAAGATGGAATTATTGACCCATCCAGTAAACGCAATAGTCGAGCCATCTTACCCTCAGATCTCAAGGGAGCTGCTTATAATTTGAACACTCCACATTGATGTGTAATCTGCAGAAGACACAATGTGGAAAAATGGTATTTTTATGACATTGAAGTCTTTCTAAAGACAGACAAGCCCATGTAAGCGTTGGAAATGTCAGGTTCCAAACAATCCCTATTGGCACTAGAGGTATGCCGCAGAGAGCAGTCCTCTCTCCTCTGCTTTTCACCCCCCCCCCCCCCCCATTGCTCAAATGCATTTTCCAGAACAATGGGATATCATAGAGTGAATTTGGCATGCCCTCTATGCAGATTGTTCTACTCTCTGGGTGACAAGAGGCAACTTGGGGGAGATGGAAAAGGTGCTCCAAGGGGCTCCTTATACTGCCCGAAAATATTGAGGATGAGTGTGGTGGGCTTCACTGCTCTAACAAAAAAAAAATCGGAACTCATTATCATGCGCAGTTAGGGAAATAAAGCACTTCTCGGAATTACGCTACGCGCTGCAATGATTCCTGAGGTGGAAATAATGCGGATCCCGGGGCTACTAATTAAAAAGGGTGCCAACGCACCAATGATACCTAAGCTGCGCACTGTATGCGAGCATCGAATGCGCATCCTCACCCGTATAACACACTAAAAAGAATAGCATGATGGAGGAAGGCATTATTCAATTGGTTGAAGCCTTTTTACTCATCTGAATCCGGTACATGACTTCATACCTTCGGATGAGGAAGTGCCTTCTAAACCATTTCAATATCACCGCATAGAGAAGGCATTGGGAGTGTCGACCAAGACATCTACAGGGCGCTTGCTACAATCGGAAGTACACAATACCATAGACGAGCTGATTGAGACTCCACCTCTCAAGTCAATATTCCAGACTATTAGGAACAAAACCTTGGCTCAAGGTACTCGAAGACATAAAAGTCAGCTGCCCTTGCAACCCGGAAGCAATTAAGACATGACGTAGGAGTAGAAAGGCAAGTTTGAGACATTACCGCTTCCTAAGAATATGCACCCGGAACGTCATCAAGCAAACAGTAGTGGGAGGCCACGAAGTTGGACAACAGTTAGTCGAAGTCAGAAGAGGCCTTCTTGGATTCTGCGGGTTGTTGCAAGAGGGATTTCGACATAGTGGGGCATCAGGGGAAGACGGTCAACGGACGTTCTGTTCGGCCAGGAAAAATTGCAGAGCTGGAAGAGGTGGCGAACGCCATGGCTGCTTCGCATGCCAATTCTGAATGCACAGCTACTGACTTCAGACTGCGTACCGATTTTATATGCTGGGAAGAATTGTGCCGCTCGCCTGCAAGATGCTGGAACAATCTGGTGTATGCGCTTCTCGTGGAGCTTATTTAGGTACCAGGCCACCAGGGTGTAGAGGGACATGCCGCTGCCAGATCGTTTCTTCCCCGGGTTCCCTTCACCTCCCTCCCTGATGTATCATTATTAAGCTACGCTGACGTATTACAGCACTTGCGCTCATCAGGATGAAAGTTTCTGTGCTCAGCCAACGGATTAGATAAAGTAGAAAAGTGTAGTTTACGCCGATTTCAAACCTGTTAATAAATCAGTAAAGCATCATGCTATCGATCCAGGACTATTGTCATTCGAGTGCAAATTTTGCGGGCACAAAGCAGATTTGCACCCTTTGATATGAGCCTGCCAGGTCAATAGTCTTGGACACTATAAAGTAGCCAACATCGTAAGGATGGGAGGCAGCCCTGTCCAGCTCAGACCACTAAGATCAGGGAGCCCTCATATAAGTAGCAAGGGCGGCAGCCTTAGTCAAAGGAGTCCCGGATCCCGCTCCTTTTTGTATTTCAGTAAAACGTTTTCAGCATCGATTGACGGATAAAAGGTCCAATGGTGGGCTGACGCATTAGTTTATAGATACGATGTTAAGTGACTCAACCCCTTCTCTTCTTCGTGCGTGTTATGACAGATGACTTCACAATAATTGAAATCCGAATGGCAATGAGTACATATCCTGAAATTAGCCGATAAGTCGTTTGACACAGTTTATACATCGTTCTTATTCTCACATAACCGGTCATTAAGGCACTTCAAAGGAATGGAATAAACCAATTTCTTATCACGTGGAACGAAAAGGTTTATATGGCCCTTATTAAAGACAGCTGTTTTTTTATTGTCGAAGATTTACGCGAATGCAAATTTTCACAAGCATCTCTGGAGTGGAAAAGACCAATTTCACTTCTACGCCGCCAATGATCATGTAAGTGTGGCAATACGAAATACCGGCAACTTTTCGTTTCTCTTTCCTTTGATTAATAATTGACTGTTTTTGCATCCCCATTTTGACTGATTGTCACCCGTTAATGATTAGAGGGTATTATTAACGATGCGCCCTTAATGGTGCGCACACTCCCAGACACCCTTAGAGTGAGTAGCGGTAGCTGTTCCGGTCGCAAAGGAGATGCCATCGACCTGCGTGGCAAGCTCAGCCGGAATTCAACTACCTTGTAGTGACAGAAGGGGGTGGCCGTTTGGTGCCCAGCTGTAGCCGGTTCAAGCGGTAAGGTTCGGAGTCAGAAGTAACAAACAAAACAAACTTTATATACTGCAAGAGACGATACAGAGGAATATACAAGAACACTTGAAATGCACAGATGAGAGGTTCATAGAAACGACAAACGCTAAGCACGCAACTACAAAGGTATTCAATAACACAACGGCTTTACAACACAGATCAAACACGAGAGAGACACATAAACAAACACCAAATTGTTCGCCGGGCACTGTTGCAGTCCGACGCCTCGAGATTCACGATGTGGCCGCCATATAAGACGAGCGCCGCTCCCTCGCAGGTCCGTGGCCTTGCCAGCAGCGGGTGATCCCCGAGAGTCCAGCCGAAGCACTAGCGAATACGTCGCAAACACTGACTGACTGACTGACTACACAAGCGGTGCGATCTCAATAAATAAGGCGTGCCGCGTCTGTCTGTTAAGGCGCGCCAAAGCTAGCGCACACACAAACTTGGCTTCGCTGGTTTAAGCGCTCCCTTTTCTTCCCGTCGAGCCGCGCGTCATCATTGGCTAGGACCCGTAGAAATTTCTGGATGGTTCTGGCGTATTCCAGACTGGTGAGTCAACTTCATCGCCTGGTGGTGAGAAAGAGCGCGACGGCGACGCGTACAAAGCTACGCGCTCTCTCGCGCGGGAAAGGAGGTTTTTCTCGAATCTTGTGCAAGTTATCATGCGGCGACGCGCGGGCCTCGCGCCGCGCCGCCTTAATAAAATGTGCGCCGATTTCGTGCCACCGACGCAGAGTTTTGTCTATGCCTTAATTTTTTTAGCAACACAAGTAAGAAGGTACGAAGGGTACCCTGTTTTCGTTAACATATGAAGCTCGTTTCTTAGCTAGATTACATGCTGTGCGGGCGAATGTTCGGTGGGTATTAGAAAAACACGCTGGATAAGGCATGGTTCAGTAATTTCGAATGAGCATAACGGAAAGGAAGCAAAGGGTTTTTGGTTCGGGGTTCTTATGACAAACAACTATGCCGGATCTCAAGGCATCAAGGCAACAAATGAAATTATCCTCTGGCAAGTCATGTGCCAAGGTTAAAAGAGACATGGCAGAACTAAAACTTCAGAACTTCCTGAACAGTTCAGAGAAAGGAGTGAGAGCAAATGCTTATGAAAACTAGGAAGTCATCGACCATGGAAACGCTTTTTTTATGGGCAAGACGCCAAGAACAGGAGCCAACACCATGTCTACTGTCGCAGCGAAGATATCACTTAGGAAATGTGTAATGCAGGATTCTATAGATATTCAAGGTTTTTGCAGGCAAATAAGCTCTTGCAGGCGAAAAATGTCTAAGAGATGTACATAGATAATAGCTAAAGAAAAGCTTGAATCAAGATTCCGCAATATTGTTTGAAGACCATACTGCGGTAACGATATATGGTGCCTTCGACAAACTAAGCAATTGGTCCCAATGAATAGATAATAAAGGTCCCTAATATCAATGCAAAAGCTATCAGAGATTCGCTTGTGTGTGTCTGAAGGTTGTCGGTAACTTCATGTGAGCTTTTCATTTGAAAAGTGTTGTTTACAGGAATCGTTTGCAAGTCTGGCTTCAGAAAGGGAGATACTCCCCATGTACCGTCTTCGGGTGCAATACCTCTAAGGGCCATCCTCTCTGATAAGTTTTCGCTGGAAATAAAACACTAGGGGTGTAATTTTCACATGCATCTATTTGCTTGGAAACACGTTCTCAGTTCATCTTCAAGCATGCGTGTTTCGCTTTGTTCATCACAGATGCTAAAGAAACTCTAATCTTCTGCTCGAAAACTGAAGCATTTTTTTTTTCGCAAGCGCAACTTCCTTTCTTGTCAGCTCACAACACAGTTTTTTTTAGCTAAGAGATAGCGCGGCTAAAAGGAATATTACAGTTTGAGCGCTGGTAGGTCGCTTTACAACATCCATGCCTTCGGATATGCATCTGTCCTTTTCCGAGTCTACTACAAGACAGGAGGCATGGTGAACCATCTCTCTTCGACTTTGCTCATAGGAAGAACATATTTATCTGAAAACATTTTATTCCTATTGTATCCTGCATTGCACCTATCATAAATGACATCGTTGCTTCAGTAGGCAGGGTGTTGGCTCCACTTCTTGGCGACTTCCCCGTAGTGAAGACGATTCGATACGGCGATAACCACCTCGTTTACATAAGCAATCGCAGCCACTTCTTTCATTCAACTTTTAAGGAAGTTCTCAGGTATTTAGTTCTGCCAGGTCTCCTTTACTCGACATAGGAGCTGCAAGAGTATCAGTGCATTCGTTTCCTTCATATAAAGCTTCGCTTCGGATCCGCAACACTTTTTGGTCATATCAACCTGGAATAAAAAAATGTGCTTTGTTACCATTCTGCTCACTCGAATTTAGTGAAGCGTGTCATAACTAGCTCGTGACTTTCAAATGCCCTCAGGAAGTCCTACCCACACAGCATGCAATCTAGCTCTGAAAACCAGCGAGATAGGTTAACAAAAGCAGGGTACATTTTGTTGATTCTTTTCCGTTGGGCCAAAACAATTCAGAAACAGAAAAAATCAACATCGATAAAAATGGTGAGGCTAAGTAGTCAACAATTCATCAAGCGAACAACAGACAGTTGCCGTTATTCCGTATTACCTCAATCTCTCACATAATCTAAAGAAGACCATGGGCAGCGCAGAAGTGAAAGTGGCTTTCTCCGCTCCAGAGAAGCTGTCCAAGATTTGACATCGCATTAACTTTCGACAAGAAGACACATCTACCTCCAATGAGGACCATATAAACAGTTTCGTTCCATGTGATAAGAAAACGGTTTATTCGATTCGTTTGAAATGCTAAATGACCGGTTCCGTAAGCACAACAACGATTTAAAAACGGTGTCAATGGATACTTAGCGGCATTAGATTCTCTAATTTTATCCGGAATCCTGTAATTGTGAAGTCGTCTGCCCACACACGGAGTAACTCACAGGAGAGGTGATTGAGGCATTTAACATCGTTCTTGCAAAGACTGATGCGTCAGCGCACCACCGGTCTTTTATCCTACAAATAAATCAAGTTTTTTTTTGGTAGCAAGCGAAGCGTTATTGAATATAAGCTTCGTTTCACTCTCTCTTGCTCATTATGTTTTCTCTGTTTCGGGTTGATGCATAATGAGCCTAGAAATATATGGATTTTTGTGCAGACCTGTGCGGTGTAAGTCAGCGCACGTGCTTGTTTTGTTTTTGTCCCATTGTTGTCCGCGTCCGTAGTGTAGTATCAAGAAGTATGGAACAGCAACCTTAACTCACCCAAGCCTCCATATTACCACTATATGAAAAATAGAGATGGAAGTAAGACAACGACGGGAGAAGCGCTTGTCCTGTCAATTTATTCCTTTCAGGGAGGTTTTTCGGGGCGCTTGCTCTTGCAATTCCAAACATTGAAATATAATATCCAGCGCAGTGTGAACTGACATTAAGAGATGGTTAGATGCAGTCCGTTTGCCACCGTTACTTATTAAAAATTACTTTGCTGAAAAATAAAAAGAAAGACGGGTATTGTTATTTCTTTGTGGTGCTTGATGATTCCTTTTTTTGTTCGATTTTTTTGCAGTGTGGTTTGAAAAAGGAGATAGGCGATTACTGCAGCCGGAAGCTAGACTGCGTGTGCGTGGCAAACCCTCCAGGACAACCTCAGCTGCCCCTTTCTTGTATTTGTTCTCCTGCTCGGTTAGAGGAATATAGAAGTAGGAGGCCGTTTTGAATGAACCGAGAGATAAAAGCTTTTAATGTCGGAAATGTTTTTGGCTAATTCATTGACATGAGTTTCACAAACACACACATGTGAATACACAGAAGATGCATTGTGCAATAATCCCCTACGTGACGAAAAATGCGCTTATTTTGCCATATACAAGGTTTTCATAAGCTGAAAATTTGAGAAATGATAACTACATATCGCAGTACCCGTAGGTAAAACCACAGAGTTATGCTGCTGCTGTCGTGGTCCCGCAGAGGCAGTTGCCATTAAGACCTTTTTTCCATGCAACGGATGGAGCGCGTTGCGATTGGCAGCAGTGACAGCGGTAGCACGCAGAGGCTAAGATCAGATCTACACTTTGCAGGAACGCCGCGGCAGTCCTTCACGGTCAGCAAGGCATCGCTATCAACCACGGGAATCATCACCGTGTCATCAGCTAACCATCCCTGCCTACTTGCTCTGATCGTCGTATCAAGCGCCCTTAGCCGGACCACGTGACACGTTGGACCCCGTGACATTTGGTCGACAGCTATAAAGCCTAGACATCGACAGCGATCTGCTCATTGGCAGCAGTGACAGCGGTAGCACGCAGAGGCTAAGATCAGATCTACACTTTGCAGGAACGCCGCGGCAGTCCTTCACGGTCAGCAAGGCATCGCTATCAACCACGGAAATCATCACCGTGTCATCAGCTAACCATCCCTGCCTACTTGCTCTGATCGTCGTATCAAGCGCCCTTAGCCGGACCACGTGACAAGTTGGACCCCGTGACATTTGGTCGACAGCTATAAAGCCTAGACATCGACAGCGATCTGCTCATTGGCAGCAGTGACAGCGGTAGCACGCAGAGGCTAAGATCAGATCTACACTTTGCAGGAACGCCGCGGCAGTCCTTCACGGTCAGCAAGGCATCGCTATCAACCACGGGAATCATCACCGTGTCATCAGCTAACCACCCCTGCCTACTTGCTCTGATCGTCGTATCAAGCGCCCTTTGCCGAGCCACGTGACAAGTTGGATCCCGTGAGACTTGGTCGACAGCTATAAAGCCTGGACAGCGACAGCGACCTCCTCATTGGCAGCAGTGTCAGCGGTAGCACGCAGAGGCTAAGATCAGATCTACACTTTGCAGGTTAGTGCACAGATCTGTTTTCATGAATCTGGTCTTATTTCTCTCGCTGTCACTGCTGCCTTGAGTGCCTTGCGTGTTCTTTCTAGCCTGCTATTATTTGCATTTTTTTTTTCACACGGCTAAAAAAGTTGCGAAGTTATTCCAGGATTTTAGAGAGGAAGTGAAGGCAGAATTGAAAAGCTTGAAGGATGCTCTTATACGCAGTTTTAGGTCCGAACTGAGGAATGTGAAAACTTCTGTTGATGAAATGAAAGAAAGCATGGACTTCATGAGCAGGTCGCTTGATGAGACAAACCAGCGACTTGATGTAAGCTTTAGCGAAAACAAGGAACTGAAAAAAGGAGAACCAAATGCTTCAGCAGAAGCTTTTGAAAGCCGAGAAGGACCTAGCTGAAACTCAAGCACAGCTCATTAAGTCTGAACAATATTCGCGTAACAGAAACCTAGAAATAAAAGGAGTAGTGGAGGAGCCAAATGAAGATCTTGCACAGGTGCTTGAGGAAATTGGTGAGGCAATTGACGAACCTATTACGCGGAATGACATTGATGTGTGTCACAGGGTGCCGACCAAAGATGCAAACAAGAAAAATATCATTCAATTTCAACGCCGTGAAAAACGTGACATTGTTCTTCAACTTGTTAAAAAGAAACGAGTAACAAACACTACCCTAGGCTTGACTTCAGATAAGCCCATTTTCATAAACGAGCACCTATGTCCAGCTGTGAAAAAACTGCTTGGCATGGCTTCTACCCGTAAGCACGAGCATGGCTGGAAGTTCGTATAGACATGAAGTGGTTCCATCTTTGCGCGGCGCACTACGTCATCCCCAATCATTCCGATCACTCGAGAAGCCGATCTAGACAAGATCAGCAACGACGCGCATGATACTGTGTCACCTGCAGTCGCCCCGAACAGCGATGTTTCTGCTTAAGATCGTCCTCTGATGATTATCGATGTACATATCAGAAATGGCCAGTGCTTTCACTTCTCCCGAAGACGTCGCTAAACTTATCAGAGAAAATAACATATCGAAGTGTCTTAAACTGCTCCATTTAAATGCAAGATCAATCGAGTCAAAAAAGAATGATATATCTGCATTGCTAAAATCTTGTCATTGCAACTTTGATGTCCTTTTTTTTACGGAGACGTGGTACAACCAAAACTCTGACTATTTTGTGCTACCTGAATATCACCATTTCTGTTTAAATCGCAAATATAGGAGAGGAGGCGGCGTGTTGATACTGACGTTGTTGTCGCATTGTGAAATTCTAAATGAATCTAGTCTTGTAACAGACGATTATGAATTACTTAGTGTGAAAAAGGATAAAACTTTGTTTGCAGTAGTATACCGCCCTCCTACCGGTAATATTCGCTCATTCTTCGAGTTCTTTGAACGTTTTCTTTCTTACACAAATGAGTCTGCATATACATTAACAATTGGAGGGGATTTTAACATAGATCTATCCAAAACGTCTACACATGGAAATAAATTTCAATCACTACTGGAGTGCAATGGTTTTTATAATGTCATTTCCGTACCAACACGAGTCACTTCATCATCGTCATCGTTGCTGGACTTATTCATTACAAACTCATCTGATGTGATAGTGAAGTCAGAAGCTGTAACCTGCGACATTAGCGACCACCTAACCATATTTTTGTTCGTACAGCGCAAAGAGCCCCCGTGCAAACAGACACAAGTGTGCATGTATCGCTCCATATCACCTAAAGCTTTAGAATATTTCAAAGAAATGATTAGACAGACTGACTGTACAGGAATTTTTGACATTTCAGACACGAACCCAGCATATGAAGTATTTTTAGCCAGATTCCAAGCAATATATGCTGGTTGTTTCCCACTCAAACCTTATTGTCAGCCTAGAAATGCTAGGAACCCATGGATTACACGGGAGTTGATGCAGAAAATAAACCAGAAGAACAAACTTTATCAGCGGTTCTTACAAACACGCGATCCGGTAAAGTGGCTGGAATGCAAAGCGTTTCGTAATAAACTAAACACCGAAAAAGAGAAAGAAGTACCACCGTATTTTTGACGATGACTGTCTACGGAAGAGCGACAAAGTATGGAAGAAACAAAACAAATTGCTAAACCCGGCGAGCACCATACGCATTGATAGCCTCGTCATAAACGACAAAGACATACATGGAACCGAACTTGCTGACTGTTTTAACGATTTCTTTGTCAAAATAGGTGAAACATCGGGCATAGCGGATCAACAACGCAAATACCGATACATCCTAACAGCATATTTCTTAAGCCAACCTGCGCTAGCGAAGTCAGTACTGTATTCTAAAGCCTTACAATAGTCGTAGCACAGACGCAGATGGTTTAGAGATAAGGCCTATTAAATATGTAATTGATCACATTGCACCTGTGTTAGCCCGTATATTTAATTCAGCACTCTCAGCAGGTGTGTTCCCAAAGGACATGCAACTGGCGCGCGTTATCGTAATTCATAAGGGAGGTGACACAAATAATATAAATAACTACCGTCCAATATCCATTTTACCAATATTTTCTAAAGGGCTAGGAAAAACAATTAGTATTCGAATGGATAATTTTTCTCAAAAACACAGTCTGTTGACTGAATGCCAGTTTGGATTCAGGAAAAAGCGTTCCACAGAAAATGCTTTGCTCAACCAAAAAGACACCATCTTGGAAAACATAGAAAATAAACTAATGACTTTGGGAATCTATATTGATTTCAGCAAAGCCTTTGATCGTGTTAATCACAATCTGTTAATAGACAAGATAGAAAAATATGGTTTCCGTGGTAAGTGCACTCGACTAATTCCTTCATACTTATCCTCACGCTCACAGTTCGTTGAAATTAATGACCATAAGTCACAAATACGATCCATACAAAGTGGTGTGCCTCAGGGCAGCATTCTTGGTCCAGTCCTTTTTCTATTTTATTTAAATGATGTAGTGCTAATAGATAATGAGTCCAAATTTGTCATCTACGCTGATGATTGTAACATATTTTTTAGTGGAAAAAATGTGACGGATATTCTACCACTCGCAAGCTCAGTTTGTTTTCGGCTGCAGGATTGGACTGAGAAAAACAACCCCTTATTAAATGAATCGAAACAAAATGTGTTTTGTTCCGCGCACCCAATACGTGTCTAGAAATGCCTGAAACCATCATTATTGGTCCATATATAATTAATAGAGAGGCATCTGTGAAAACACTTGGCGTTATTTTCTCTGAACACATGCTTTGGAACGACCATGTCGATCATCTTTGCTCAAAAGCGCGAAGGTAGTTGACATTCTCAATAGAAATCGACATTTATTTCCTGCCAAAATTAAACAGCTTTTGTATAATTCCTTATTCCATTCCGTGCTCAGTTACTGCGCACTGGTGTGGGGAAACACTAGTGCGCATAATTTAAACAAACTAATCTTACTGCAAAAAAAAAGCTGTTAGGGCGATAGAAAATGTTCCATTCAACGAGCATATTAAACCTCTATTCTACAAGTACAAACTAATGAAAGCCGATAGCATATACAAGTACAAACTAATAAAAAGTTACACTGCAGCAATGCAGGGCAATTTAGGTACATTCCTCTCACTCGCCAATCTCCATAAGCAAGAATACATATACCCTCATCGCCATAAACTACCATGGAAAGTTCCCGTCACGCGCACAGGTTATGGCCGCCAACGCGTTGAATACACAATCCCCCACACACTCAATGACTTTGCGAAGCAAAACATATTCACTACGAAACTTAACAAAAGGGACATAGAGCAGTTATTTATAAAATAGCATTAGTGTATCTGGATGTTTCATTTTACTTTCGCTTTGTACAGTTCCTAGTACACTGAACAAAAATCTGAAATGTTACAGTGCTGTCATTGTTGTCAGGGTGGTTGGAGATTTGTCAAGCTGCTATTTTGCAGCTTTTTCTCCCACCCCCTCTTTTCGCCATGTATTTTTTGTTTCGGTGAAAATAAAAATTGATTGATTGATTGATTTCTTGAAATGTCATTTTCGGCTCCCTTCTATGTTCATGATACTCACAAAAACGATGAAACATTGTGCTGAAGATCAATGGGGTTAAATACATAACATTTTATGGCTCTTTGGCTCTGTTGATTTTGTTACTCGGTGGCCCCATAACCCTTCTGCAATATAAAGTAGAGATGATGAGAAACAATTCCCTTGTCAATGTAAAGATTTAACATCTTCATGCGATAGGAAGTTCAATGTATAGACATTCCTATATGGGTGACCGTGTGATTCAATTACCCGGGTGCAAAGCAAGCGCAAATCATTGTACTCCGGCCTGCATACTAGGCACAATTCATTCAGGCAGCGTAATGCGGATTAGTGACAAGTTTTATTCTCCTTTTTTTTCGCTAGCCTTTATTGTTCTTTACGAGTGGTTAGAATAAAAAGGTTTTAATAATTTATTTCATTTAATTGATCATGTTATATATTTGATGCCATGTGCCGAAGAAGTTGGAAATGAACATTTTGTTTTCATCAGTGTCCTCTGCAATGTAGTACTTGCCTTGGCCGGATCTAGGAACCTCCCATGTCGGATATATTCGTTATATATGTGCGAACTATGGTTTCGTAAACACTAAATATCGATAACTCAACCACATTTTCCTTTGCAGCACATAAATTTCAATGTCGACATATTGCTGCTATTTCAATTTATTTTTCATTTATATATTTCCGCGCCAGTATTTTGCGAATTAGCTCTACCCAACATGGAGTATCATAAGCTGGCAGTCTTTGGAGTCCCAATGCACTAGCTACCTTGTCCTCGGCCGCAGTAAAAATAAAGCTATTCCCTGATAAAAATCTCGCGAATGATCCAGGACTATTTCTTCAGCCACAGATAATACGCAAAATGTGTGATGTGACTGATGCCGCGAAGCTATTTCTGACATTCCTGATGTTCAATAGTATGCAAGCAGATAATGTGGTGTCTGACAACAATAACTTTTCAGAAGAATATAGGACAATATATACTGTGATATTACATGAAATGTAGAGGGAAAGCCCCTATATTGGCACATAACAACCTCTAGGAAGCAATTGAACAAGTTGGTTGTAGTCTAATAGCAGTATCGTAAGAATGGCCGATATATGTGCATATGAAGTACCAATTCAGTGGATTATGACAAAAGTAATTTTTATATCTCCAAACGTGAATACCGACTGCTAAGTGGACAACTGCTATTCAGATTACAGGCGAAACTGACTTTTTGATACATGTTGCAGATTTCGGCTGTGATTCAAAAGAATCCAGCAAGGTGATGTATTCCCTGTTGCAGAGTGGTTCTAATTGTGCACCGTGACAAAGAGAAATTGTCATATAAAGTATGTGGAATATTTGTCGCTCTTCCGGTGGAAAGAAGGTTTAACTAAGCCTATCGATGAAACGATCAAACTCGACGCGAGACCAGTGGTTGGCTCCTGCAGTGCAGTGGAGCGGACAATATAAATGAATGGTGACCAATTTGAGAGACCGTAGTTCCAAGACTATTAGCAGCTTCAACACCTCAGAAGAATGATGGTGAGGTGTCCAGAAACTCTGACAGCAGAGTTATGAGCTTGTTCATCTGGGGGCAAAGCCATGCAAGCCACGCCAAGATGCCTGAGCCGCATTCGGATACTCGTCTTGAACACTTGCGACGACACTGTAGACCCGCTAGGTAGTATTCACATCATTTTGATCATTGATGGCGAGATAAATCTGAGTAGAACACATGCTTCATTATTCATCTGTTCACTTATGGGATGAAAACTTGGAGGTTCATCATGAAAAGGATTCTATTAAAGTTGAGGACCACACAGATAGGTATGAAACGACAAAAGGTTGATTTACCGTTAAATACGAAGCTTGCATAGTAGGTCCCAGAAATTACTGTGATATATTGACGAATCACAGTACAGCTACTGCAATGATGGAGGCAAAGCGGAGAGGCGTCTGTGTGCTGTGCGATGTCAGCGCATGTTAAATATCATCAGGCAGTCAAAATTGCTCCGTAGCGCTCCAGTAATGTTCCCCTTTCTATATGTACACTTTCTCTCCCAATTTCCCCCATATTTTTACGGATCGGCAGAGAAAGGTGTCCCCAGAAACAAGTGTGAGAGATACTGCGAATTTCCTTTCTAGTAAACCAATTATTTCTAAATATTCTAACTTTTTAAACATAAGTACGTGTAACTGCTACTTAGCTACAGTACTTATTGTTCCTAAGTGCCACTCAGACAGCTTATTAAAGCTAGTATTACTTGCAAACGGGATATTTTAGTAGGTTCGCTCATTTTTTATGGTCTTAGTCAATGGCTCTGGCAAATTCGAGACCTTGGTTTCCTTATTTTCATTGTACAGTATACTGCCGCATTGGTTACCTGGCGTCTTGTGTCAATAGGTTCAACGGGTATTAGTGCAGGGTTTAAGTAATGTTAGCTTATAAGTAAAAGTACGGCTGATTGGGCGATGTCTTGAACTACGACGAACAGTTATATATGAGCGCAATAAAACGGGACAATAAAACGGGAACGGCTAAGCTCCCGTTGAAGAACGGCACGCAGGCCAAGAAGCACCAAATAAAGGTGATCAGTCCAGTACACACGATGAAGGGGAGCAGCGAGGGCATTCATAAGCTAGCAATGGAGCCGCATAACTATTCCTCTGGCACAGGAATGGTATGCTGTGTTGCGGTAGTGTTTAGTACCAAACCGGCGGACGGGTGAGGGAAATGAAACAGGTGCATTCAAACTGGCCGCCGCGATCCGTGGTAACAACTCCGGGCAGCCGAAGTGATAAACCCATGCTGATAAGAAGGCGTTGGCAACTGTTTCCACAGAAATGTCCGAAATCGGCAATGCTTCGGGCCGTTGAGTGAATCAGCCACTGATTGTCAGAATGTACCGGCATCCTTTAGAGGGAGGTACCCTCATGAACGTAGTAAAAGCGACAAACCGGTAGAAGGCAAGACTGGGTGGAGTCTTTGTATGGCGGATCATTTTGGTCGGTGTCGGTGTTAATGTTCGGTCAGACATACTGCTTGGCAACAAGGGGCTTAGTGGCTCTTATGTTTGGATGGCAGATTTCGTGAAGTGAATAAAAAATGGCACAACAAAAGGTCTCCGGGATGAATGTACGCGGTAGAGATGATGACATGTCAAACAAGAGCAATTCGGTCACAAGTGGATGAGGCAAGAGCTGCAGACTTAGGGCATAGGGGTTGTCGCATAGGGCCTGAAACTATGGGCCTTCTAGCTGCGGCCGGGGTTCCAAGTCCACAGCAGATTTAGACACGCCAATAGAGTAATGCGTGAAAGTGCACCAGCTGCCTCACTGTTCATGCCTTTGATGCGCCGGATGTCTGCTGTGAACTCCGATATGTAGTTCAGCCGACGAATTGCGCGGACGACGTACTTGGATACGTTCGTACGGAACAAATGCACCAGAGGCTTATGATCCTTCGGAATGTAAAATGGCTGGTCCTCCAAGAATTGGCCGTGATACTGGATGGTAGAATAGATAGCGATCAGCTAACGTCCAAATACGTTGTAGCGAGTTTTGGCAGGTTGGAGCTTCAAAGAAAAGTAACCCAGCGGCTGCTACTGGAAGTCGAGTTTCTGGTGGAGAACAGCGACAATAGCGACGCTAGAAACATCTACCACAATGCGAGTGGGCGTGGATGTCCCAGGGCGTAATAGAAACATCGAATCAGCAAAAGCTTGTTTTGCAGCCATGAAAGCAGCCTGAGCTTCGGGAGACCAGCAAAACGCGGAGGAGGAGGATTTGTTTGTTCAAGGAAGGTCCCCGAAAGGGTGAAGAAGATCGGCGCAGTGCGGGATAAACCGTCGGTAAATAATTCGGTGGGGGGGGGGGGAATAATTATGGCTTGGACTTAGTGAGAGAGCGAAAGTTGTGAATGTTAAAGCGATGTTTTTTGCGGATATCATCATCATCATCATAATAATAATAATTTCTTACTTTACTCACTGCAAGAGGCCTCTCCCATATTCTTCCACTTACCCCGGTCCTGTGCTAGCTGAGTTCTGTTCACCCCCGAGAACTTCTTAACCTCATCCGCCCACCTAATTTTCGGCCGCCCCTGCTACGCTTTCATTACCTTGGAATCCAGTTTGTTATACTTGGCGATGATTCGTTATCCTCTCTTCGCACTACGTGTCCTGAACATGCTTATTTCTTCTTGATGTCATCTAGAATGTCAGTAACTTGAGTTTTTTTTCAGAACTACTCTACACGTTTCCTATCTCCTAATGTTACCCCTACCGCAATGTTACCCTTATCTTGGATTAAATGAGCAGCCGTCACAACGTTCGAACGAACATTCTGTCCTAGCATCTCACTGTTGTCCTTCGCTTCTACCAGTTACCGAGTTATCTGCCTTTTCCTTCCTTTTCTTCTTCTGCTAATTATTTTCCCCTTTTTCTTCTTCTTTCTTCTTTCCCTTCATCTTCTTTCATCCTCACGCCATATATACCAAGATTTGGGCCTCCTGGCCAAAATCTTGGTATATATAACGTGACTGTTCCTAGGCAACGGCCACGTGCCACGGTGCCACGCAGACTGCTTGAAATCTTACCACAGTGTAGCTTTCGATACAAATTCACAATGCCCAGGAACTTGCGGAGCTTGCATTGGGTAGTGAGTCTTTAGCAACTTGGACGTGTGAAGGCAATGAACGAATTTGCATGCCGAGGTGCGGTGCCCAAGAAATTCAATCTCACAAGAGCCGAAAGCATTTCTGTGCGTTGAATGCCAAGATAAATACTGTCACGTCCTAGCCAAAGGACAGGACGATGAAAGCCACCGCAGTTCAGCGGGGCAGCACCAGGAACCAGCGCGACGGCGGCGGAGAAAACAGAACACCGAAAAGGATCGCCCGCATCAGCGTCATCTTTCTTCACCGAACGCTTACACTGCCTCCCTCAGAAAAGAAGCATCGTCCAGATGCTAAGCACAAAATGAATTAACTGCCGCGCAGAAGTACACACAGCCTCGGAACATTTGCGAATAATAGAAACGGTTCTAGGGGATCACTAGTAATACGGCTTAAGCCGCACTACGTGCACAATGTCAGGACGCGAGGAACGGCGTGACAACGGTTGGGTTGCACAGGACAGCACCTAGTAATTAAGATCACCAATGTGACGAACAACTGTGTACGGCCCGAAATACCGCTTCATGAGTTTTTCTGAAAGCCCTCGACGGCGAACCGATGTCTACACCCAGACCTTGTCTCCAGGCTAGAAATTTATGTCACGTCTCCGGAGATTGTAGTGACGAGCATCGGTACGCTGTTGCTGGCGTATGTGGAGTCTGGCCAGTTGCCGAGCTTCCTCTGACGTTCGCATCCTAGCCGAGCATCATCGGCTACGTCGGCTGGCGGGTCGTGAGGCAGCATAACGTCAAGCATGGTGGTGACTTGCCTTTTGTACACTAGCTGGAAAGGGGACATACGATTGGTCTGCTGGACTGCGGTATTATAGGCTAACGTGACATAGGGCAGTACCTCGTCCCAGTTCTGATGGTCGACGTCCACGTACATGGAAGTCATATCGGCTATAGTTCTGTTGAGCCTCTTCGTTAGTCCATTAGTTTGCGGATGATAGGCTCTAGTTCAGCGGTGGCTGGTATAGATCTCTTGTGTGAGTTGCACCACAAACGCGGCGCCACGGTCAGTAATCAGCACTGCTGGGCCACCGTGCCGGAGTACAATGCTCTCGATGAAAAATTTCGCTGCCTCGGCAGCCGTCCACGACGGAAGTGTGTGGGACTCCGCGTAGCGCGTTAGATAGTCCATCGCTATGATAATGTACTTAGTGCCGGATTGCGACGTCGGAAATGGACCCAAACATCCATTCCAATTGTATGAAACGGAGCACTCGGTGGCTCAATTGGCTTGAGAAGACCCGCCACTCGAGTAGGAGGTGTTTTTCGCCTTTGGCACTCGCGACAGGTCCTTGTATATTGATGCACGTACTTTGCGAGTTTCGGCCAGTAATATTTTTCTAGAATACGCGAAAGCGTTCGGCTGTATTCTAGATGACCAGCGCTAGGATCATCGTGGCACGCTTCAGTGACCTCGCTGCGTAGGTCTTCCGGCACAACAAGAAGCCACGGTCTCTAGCTGCTGTCGAAATTCTTCTTGCAAAAGACACCATTCCGGATCTTAAATGCAGGAAGAATACGCAGGAAAACCCGAGCTGATCCACCTTTCTCTCCTGCGAGATGCGCCATCAGTTGACGAAGCTGTGGATCATGTCGTTGCCGATCTGCCATATCTTCCGGATTCAACCTCTGCGCCTCCTGACGACGGTCCCACGGGTGCTCGAGACAAGCCGTCAGCATCATAATACCTTCTTCCGGATTTATGTACGATTGTGACTTCGTACTCCTGTAGCTGAAGGCTCCACCTCGCAAGCCGGCCCGCAGGATCCTTAAGATTGGCTAGCCAGCAGAGCGAATGGTGGTCGGTGACCACACGAAACGGGCGGACGTACAGATAGGGCCGAAACTTGGTTATGACCCAGAGGACGGCGAGACACTCTTTTTCTGTTGTTGAGTAATTGCCTTCCGTCCTGGAAAGAGTTCGGCTTGCGTGCGCAATAACCCGCTCAGCTCCATCCTGGAATTGTACGAGCACTGCCCCTAGTCCTTTGTTGCTGGCTCCAGCGTGCTGTCCAGTGTCGGCATTTTCATCGAAATGGCCTAAAATAGGTGGTTATAAAAGGGCTTGCTTTAGTTGCTTGAATGCTGCATCTTGTTCTTCGTTCCACACAAAGTCGACGCTCGCTTTCGTAAGGTGGGTAATTGGCGCTGTGATCTGGGCGAAGTTGCGAACGAAACGTCTGAAGTAAGCGCTGAGACCGAGAAAGCTTCTAAAGGTATTTTTTGTCTGAGGGCGGCGGAAAAGAAGCCACGGCCGCTGATTTCTCGGGATCTGGTTTTACGCCTCTGTGGCTAACTACATGCCCAAGAAACCTCAGCTCACCATAGGCGAATCGACATTTTGAAGGCTTGAGCAGGAGTCCGGCGTTCTGTATGGCACGAACAACAGTTTGAAGCGCACAAGATGGTGACCGAAGGTGCTTGAAAAGATTACAACGTCATCCAGATAAACTAGACACGTCTGCCGCTTCATTCCGCGGGCACAGTGTCCATGACGCGTTGAAATGTCGCGGGCTCTGTACATAAGCCAAACGGCATCACCTGGAACTCATAAAGGCCATCCGCTGTTATAAACGCAGTCTTCTCTCGGTCTCGCTGATCCACTTCGACCTGCCAGCATCCACTTTTCAATTTGATAGACGAAAAATAGCTAGTGTGGCGAAGCCGATCGAGGGTGTCATCGATTCGCGGCAGTGGATAGGCGTCTTTCTTTGTTACCTTATTGAGTCGCCGGTAGTCCACACAAAACAGAAGCGTTCTGTCTTTTTTCTTCACCAGCATAACAGGTGCGGCCCACGGACTGTTGAAGGCTGGATAACATCTCCATGTAGCATTTCCCGCACTTGGTCTTGTATTGCCAATCTTTCCTGCATGGAAACTTGGTGCGGCGTTTGGCGAATCGGGTGGGCCGCTCCATTGATGTGAGGTTCTTTTCTTTAACTCTTCAGGCCACCTTATTCTGTGGCTTATTCAGAGACAGCAATCTAAATAGACGACCGGACTGACCAAGCTAACAACGAATACTTTTATGTACACATGGACGGGACGAGAGTAGAACGATCAAGTGGGTCAAAGACTTAACACTAAGTTATCTACTGTCACCAGTTAGTTCGTTGGGTGGAGAAGCCGGTGTAGACGCTCCGGGTAGTCAGAGTTCTGTAGGGTCGGTGCAGTAGGGCCTCGGTAAGCCCAGCGGAAGACTACGCCACCGGACGGGGCCCACCAGAGGCAAGAGGCCTCGGGTTGCCTTTCCGCGGCCGATGCGTCTGGCCTCCTCGACGTGCCTGGACCCAGCACGGCGCCGAACGCTCGTGCCAGTGAAGAGCTGGCGCTGTGGCACTCCTGGGCCCGACCACCGTTCCGAGCTTCGTGGAGAACAGGAGAACAGGACAGGATACGGCCGGCAGGCCCCAGGTCTGGATCCCCGGGTCAGGCCTGGCAGAAGACGAACCGCTCCGAGCTCCTTGGACAGCCGATCGGCTCCGCTGCTCGCCTGTTCTCCCCTGCTCGTGCCTCGCGCTCCTCGAGCCAACCTCCACGTTTTTCTCCTCTTCTTTTTCCAAACGTGATTTTCTTTCTTCGTCTTTTCTCAAATTACAATATGTTCTTCACAAATATGCCTCCCTTTTGAGAAGTTTTTTTTTTCGAGAAAAAAAACTTGGGGCCATGACACTGATGCACTCTTCCGGAGGACGACCGCACACCACAACACTGCTGCACCCATCACTGCACAACCCACAGAGTGGCCACACCATTGCTATTGTCTGCTGAGAGTCTGAGTCACTCGCGCACACAAAATAAAAAACATTCGTACTAATACAAGTAACATTAACACTCAACACTTGTCAGAAGAAATAAACTCTAACAAACATACTATGAACAGCTTGTAGGGCATTCAATGGCTGGAGCTCTTCGTAGCTTTTTGTGTTAATGGACATGCGTCCTAATGGAGCGTTCCTCAGGTTTCCTTTAGGGACAGTCCTCTGACAAGCATCGCACGACCTCACAAACCGCTTAATGTCAGATTGCACCCCTGGCCAGTAAAAGTCATCAAGCACTCTGGCGGTAGTTTTTGTGACACCCTGGTGGCCGACAAGTGCACTCCCATGTGCCTGCACGAGGACCTGACGGCGCAAAACCTTCGGAACGACCGTTTGTTTAATTGTTTTTCCTGGACAAAGTTGATAGGTCCGGTACAAAATGCCGTCGCTTAGATGGAAGGTGTAGGCAGTCTGCCCTTTTCCGTGATAGGTTTTCTTACGTTTGCGACGGCACACGCCTAATCTGGCGTCCTCTTCTTGTTTCTTGCGAAAAACAGACCGAGATAAGTGGAGTACGGTTTGAGTGGCATCCAAACTAGTCCCTGTAACTTTCGCCGCCAGAACCTGGAAAGAAGCACTGTACCCATCACCACTGGCAGGTGTGCTTCTCTGGCCCGTCAAGACTGTTGGAGCGTCGGCGAATGGGACGCTTGCACCCGGAACGTTGCCGATAATAACGTCATATGATGGCGTCGGCAGGCACCTAGCAATAGCTTTGCCTGTGAAGTATGGCGACTTGATAATAACCTCCGCCTCAGGCGCTTCGATGTCAGAACCATCCGCTAAACATAAAGATGCTCGCTCTCCGGTATATGCAGCCTCGGGCACCAAAGCCTGACGCACCATGATGCCATTAGAACCAGTGTCGCGCAGCACCGACACTGCTTGTCCGAGCACTTCTCCATGCTTCACTGGTATGTTGTTAATAATCTGAGATGTACTAAGAGCCGAATCGTCCCTTCGAACATCTAGGCATGTTCTTCCCAGCTGACGACCAGGGCGGGAATCTCGAGGGGACGTGCAGCAAGCAGACGTCTCCCGGTCATTTGAATTTCCGTATCGACACAACTGGGTTTCATGCCCAGATTTGCGACATAATGTGCAATATGGGGCTTCGGGTTTGTACGGCAATCCGCCGACCTATGTCCGATCTCTTCACAGATGAAGCATCGAATTCTAGTCTTTGGGTTTGGGGCTGCGTCCTGCGGTTTCGCAGAATTCTGCTCAGCTCTATCTTTAAAAATCGCGAGGTTATTCTGTCGCTGAGCCTCAAGAAAGTGATCGGCGGCCTCAGCAATCTCGTCCACCGTTTTACAATCACGCTCTCGCAAGAAGAGAACTAAACGATTGTGACAGCTGTTTAAAAACTGCTCAGCCACTATCATGTCCCGAACCACTTCAAACGTGCGACCTTTACCTCGAATCTCAACCCAGCGGTCAAAAAAACTTAACAGCCTTGTGGTGTACTGGGAAGCTGTCTCACCATCTTGCGGCTTGCTTCCACGAAACTTCTCTCTGTAGCCCTCAGCCGTGAACCGAAACCTCCGAAGTAAGGCAAGTTTCGCTACATCGTGATTGACTGAGTCTTCAGGAGAGAGTGGTCCAAAGACTCTGAGAGCTTCTCCGCCGAGGCACAGACTCAAATCCGTGGCCCACTTCTCTTTCGGCCAGCCCTGGCCAATGGCGACATGTTCAAAACGCTTCAAATACGCGTCCAAATCGTCCCTTTCCTCAATAAACAGTGGAATCAATTCATGAGGACTAATTGGGAAAGACGGAGCTGGTACGGTACCGTGCTCAGCGCTTCCAGCAGTAGGGGCGTTTTCTCCCAATTCCGCAAGTCGTACTCGTAGCTGCAAATTCTGGTTTTCTTGCTCCAAGCGCTGCTTCGCCGCTTCACGTTCTGCAGCTCTCACTTCGCGTTCGGCAGCTTTGTCTTCCCTTGCCTTCTGCAATTCTTTCTCTACCCACTCGCGCACCTCGAATCCCTGCAAAACCTATACGTCCCCCTACCGCGAGCAACTCTGGTGCACTCATTTTTCTCAAATCTCTAGCCGCGGGAAAATGTTGCTTGGCCGGCCTGGTCCTGTCGCGGACGCAAAAATTGTGAGGTTCTTTTCTTTAACTCTTCTGGCCACCTTATTCTGTGGCTTATTCAGAGACAGCAATCTAAACAGACGACCAGACTGACCAAGCTAACAACAAATACTTTTATGTACACATGGACGGGACGAGAGTAGAACGATCAAGTGGGTCAAAGACTTAACACTAAGTTATCTACAGTCACCAGTTAGCTCGTTGGGTGGAGAAGCCGGTGCAGACGCTTCGGGTAGTCAGAGGTCTGTAGGGTCGGTGCAGTAGGGCCTCGGGAAGCCCAGCGGAAGGCTAGGCCACCGGACGGAGCCCAGTAGAGGCAAGAGGCCTCGGGTTGCCTTTCCGCGGCCGATGCGTCTGGCCTCCCCGACGTGCCTGGACCCAGCGCGGCGCCGAACGCTCGTGCCAGTGAAGAGCTGGCGACCACCGTTCCGAGCTTCGTGGACAACAGGAGAAGAGGACAGGATACGGCCGGCAGACCCCAGGTCTGGATCCCCGGGTCAGGCCTGGCAGAAGACGAACCGCTCCGAGCTCCTTGGACAGCCGATCGGCTCCGCTGCTCGCCTGTTCTCCCCTGCTCGTGCCTCGCGCTCCTCGAGCCAACCTCCACGTTTTCCTCCTCTTCTTTTTTCAAACGTGATTTCCTTTCGTCGCCTTTTCTCAAATTATCATATGTTCTTCACAATTGACAATAATTCTGTGTTTCGCGACAGGCGTCTTGCAAACACTGGATGTCGTTGATAAACAATCGCGGTAACGATGCAAACGTTTGAGTATTTCGCGTGTCTGGGACGACTCAAGTTTTTCCTCGATGTTCAGTTGTAAAGGTTTTTCTTCCTCGTGCGGGTCTGGCGAAAAATCCTTCTCAGGCAACACAACATTCTCACGAGCGTAACGTATCTCTTCTATATGGGATATAACTTCCCCTTTTGTCATGTGCTGCGGCTCGTTCCTAAAGTTCGTCACCAAGATGTTCGCACCTCCTCCCTGAACATCGACTATTCCTCACGCAACACCAATTCCCTCGAAAGCAATATTTAGACACTTCCTTTCAGGAGACCTTTTCCACATGTGGGGGTCTCGGCTGGAAGAGGTAGAAATACTGTCGAGAGCAGTAGCCAGTAAACATGGTCGGCATCAACTTTAAGGGCAACTGGGGTGGCTCTGCGAAACTTCGGCGATGAAGAATGTGCTCAGAGGGTCATCTTATTCGGCCCTACATCGATGACTGCGCCATATTCACGAAGAAAGTCCCTTCAAGAGAATAACATCCTTGGAGACATTATTCAAGATTACAAATTTGGCGGGATAAGTCTCACCATCACTTTCGATGCAGGGGGTGCATTTTCCGAGAGGAATTACGAGGTGGCCTCCTGCAGTTCGTATCGGAGGCCCATCCCACTCACCTTGCGAAATCAGCAACATGACTTTCCGCTTTAAACTTTACAATTTACAGTCTCGCTGTGAGCTACATCATGATAAAGATACAAAACTTTTTTAATCACGACATCACAGCTCACTTTGCCCATGTGCATCCACAAAGTAAATGTAGTACCTCCAGTCTTTCAATAAATCAGTTGAATGTTCAGCGCCGTTGTTGTCTCTTCTCCGCTTTTTGCTGTTGTGTAACGCTCATATATTAAGTTTGTCATGCTTATATGTAGCAGCTGAATAGAAACTTTAGTAATTATAGGTATGTTCATACGGCAGTAAAGTGCTTTAACTCCTTAGAATACTTAAAGGTCAAGCCCAGCGACTTTTCGATGCTCACAGGTATCAACAAAATTTGCATCATACGTTATTCTCAATATCAAGATTACGTGTTTCAAAAAGCACTATTGAGGATGCCTTAGTTTTTTTTACGAAGTAATTTTGTATATAGCTTTCGTGGATTCGCGAGTCGGGTTGCCAGAAAGAAAATTTCTACGGTTATGTTGTGTTGTTGTTGTTGAAAACTTTTATTGTCCAACAGAAAAGGACCACACCACCCGGGCCGCTCTGTCTCACTCCCCTTTAAGGGGGAGGGGACTTAGCGGCCCAGCCGCACTGGATGGTCGCATTAGATGCTGGCCGGTTTGGTTTCGCCGGCGGCCTCTGCTGCCAGTTGGACGGCGGTCAGTTGGAGCTCAGGGTCCGAGCTTCGCAATAAGGTTTCCCAGGCTTCCCTACTGCTAACGTTTCGCGCCCTGCCTGGGGAGTAAGCGCACTCCCAAATTATATGGTCGAGGGTTCCTCTCGCCCCACACTTTTTACATTTATCGTCCTCGCAGTCTGATCGGATATGTTTATTTAGTACTGGGTTTGGGTATACTCCAGTCTGCAGGCGTCTCCACGCCATTCCCTGACCTCTATTTAACGCCGTGTTTGGTGGGGGAAAACGCCTCCGGCATTGCCTGTACTGTTCTGTAATGTCTTGATACGAGATTAATCGCCCTTCTCTATTATGTTCTGCCTGAGCCGAGTCATCCTGTACAGCTCGGAGGTAGAGATCTCGAGCTGCACTGTGGGCTGCCTCGTTACCGCTGACAGATTCGTGCGCCGGGGTCCAGATGATGTTGATCGTCCTGTCAATCACTCCTTGTGTTAAAATTTTGGTGGTGAAGGGGTTTACCCTCCCCCTACTGAAATTTTGGATTGCAGTTTTACTGTCGCTAATAATATATCTAGCTTTGGTGCCAACGCAAGCGGTCGCTATCGCAGCTTCCTCCGCTATCTCGGTTTCTTTCCCTAGTATGGTAGCCACCGTGATGAGGGTGCCTCGCCCATCTACCGCCGCTATGGTCATGTATCGACTGTGTCTGTTTCCTGCCGCATCTACGTAGGCAACTTCATTTGGGGGTTTGCTCCGATATATTGTTTCTATCGCTTCCGCCCTTTTCTGTCGCCTTTCCTTATTAAACTCAGGGTGCATGTTTTTGGGTATGGGAGGGATTCTTAGGTGCGCCCTGATTTTCCTGTCATTGTCAACCCTTTCCTTTTGCCCCCTGTCTGTGGCTATTCCAAGGTTACTTAGCGTAGCTCTTCCCACTCGCGTCGTGCTGAGTCTTTCAAGTTGCGAGGTTTTAACAGCTTCCGTGATTTCTGAAATCGTATTGTGCAGTCCTAGGGCCAGTAGCTGCTCCGTCGATGTACATATAGGGAGGCCTAGGGTCTTTTTAACGCATTTTCTGATGAGCGCGTCTATCTTTCTCCTCTCATCTGCCTTTAGGTTCAGATATGGCGTGGCGTAGGCCTCTGCTAATGATGAAGGCTTGTACCAATCTCAGGACGTTTTTTTCCTTGAGGCCGCCTCCGTTACATGAGGCCCTCCTGATGAGGTTTAATGTCTGGGTCGCGTGGTTTTCTAACTTTTTAATAGCGATCGTGTTCCTTCCGTGTGTTTGTAAGTGGAGTCCCAATATTCGTATTGTCTCTACTTTTGGTATCTCCCTTCCTTCCACGTACACCTGTGGGTCAGAGGGAGGTTTGTTCCTGAGTGCCTTGTCATTATACACGAAGATTTCTGATTTTTCAGGCGAACATTTAAGTCCTCTGTCCGTCGCGTACTTAGAGATGACATCAGCTGCCGCCTGCAGCGTTTCGTTGATCTGTGCGTCGCTCCCTTTGTTGATCCAGAGATTGAAGTCGTCCGCGTACAGGCTGTAATTTAAGTTGTAATTTCCAATTTTCCGGTTAAAACTGCGCTTGATGACGTCACAGTCGTGCAAGGGTTTTTGAGCAGACGACGGCAACAATACGACAACCCTACTGGGTGCGGTTTTATATGATGTGGCGTCGCCTGTAAGATCCCATGAGGTGGTGCTGGCACGGGGCAGGGCGATTTTTGCGCCACTCAGAAACTATACCTGACAAAACACATGGCACGGCCCGCATTTTGCTTTAAAACAGCAGACACCTTAAAATCCCTGTCATGTAGTTTTTAGATAATAGTTCAATGCGTTCCTTTACAGTGATGGGTGCTAGACAGTGTGGTATTTTTGGCTGTACAAGGTATTCTAGAAAAACAACACAATAATTTACCACCGATTTCGCGGCAAAAAAGAAGCTTCGCTACAAATTGAATCGTGCGATCCGGCGCCCCCTCTCCACCTGAAAACGTATGCATGCTCGGAACATTTCACGCGGGCCTGCTACCAATACAGGATGGTTCTGTAATACGAGTTTGACCTCGCGACTGCTAGGCGAATATTGAAACCGGATGCTGTGTCCACGATTTTTCCGCACACAACATAAGCTAAATCGCCTGCCGCACTCCGCCGGGGCCGGCATGGCGAATTGTTTTCGAGCCGCAAAATCTGTTCATCTCCTAAATAATACGCGATTGATCAAATTAATGTAAAAAAAAAACTTTACTGAGGATTGCTGATCTGTAGCGAGATTCTGGGGATAACTGCGATAAAAACAATTTTTTTCTCGCAGCTAACTGCCTATATGTCGCTCGGCTCATCCGATTTCGTGCTCCAGCTCCACTGCTAAGGCGTCGCTGAGATTACGTTCTACCTTTAGTCTCAGACAGTTAGGTTGACATAAGGTTGTTCTACGAACACACCATTTACTATAGCGCTGATAAATTCCGATGCGTCGTCCACTGCGGCTTCGGTGTGAAACCGCTTAGGCCTAGTGACGAGTAGAGCGCAACTCACGGCCAACATTGGCCGCCGCTCTCGCGGGAAGCACCGTGGCGGTAAGCTCGCTGCATTCAGTGCGGCAAGTGTTGCTAATTTGTCGTCTACTTTCATGATGCGGCTTCGGGTAGTTCTTATTTTCATATACCGTTTAACAGTTATTACGCAAAGCAAACGCTCCAGAGATGGCAGAATGGGGCTACATGCTGCACTGTCGGGTACGTGCGTATTCTGGAAGGTTGTATCCGTCGAACGGGACGCTTTAGGCAATGCCGATATGTCTTGTTGCTCTTGAAACTTGCTTTAGTGAGTGAAATACACGTAGTTGGAACTGCGTAGGCAGCCCGTGCATTTTAAAATTTTGCATCCAATCTTGACACACCTTTCGTATTCCTTCGTAAACAAACGCCAACCACACCACTGAGCTTCTTAGTGGATAGTCCTGATCAGCAGGTTGCTCACGTATGGCACCTAAAACGTCAACGGGAGTTTAAAAACTGCTTTCGATCAAAGCGCAATTATTTTCCTAATATATCGATGCCCTATAAAATTTTGTGTACGCTCTATTTTTATCCATACCATTATTTTCAAAAGGCATTAGTTTTAGTCGTTTAGCAGCACGTAGAAAAAGAGATATTGAATTAAACAAATGCCATTAGGTGGGAAGGGCACTAAATTTTCCATGAGGCTGGTGATATTGCTTTGTGGGCAATAATCTCACTGACAGCGAGGCGGATTCAGGCTGACATCGAGAAAAAAGAGGAAAATATGTATAGTAACAATCGGTCGCCCTCATATTTCCGGCCACTTGGATCCGGTTTGTGAGTGCACAAATGGCTTAAAAATTCTAGCGAACGGATGCTGCATACGGCAATTATTTAGGTACATTAAAGATCGCTCGATGCTTCTTCTCTCATTGGGCATGCATGCATAACATTGTTTTTCATTATTTGAATTTGGATGACTAACATTATAGCGGCCTCTGTCCGACGACATCGAGGGCGACTCAGCGACATCACATAATATATTTTACATGTTGCCATAAGTGACAGCGATTGATGTTCGCGCACCTCGCCAGAATGACAACGGGTGCGTGCGAAGCGGCTGTATGCCTGTGTCGTTATCATTTTCTGTCTCGCAAAGCACAGCTCTCCGGACTGTAAAAACCTTGAGCAAAATATATCAATCATTACCTCAGTACGGTCATAAAATCGCCGGAGTTGCACTTTAGGTTTCAGCTAATATATATTCCTGCCCATGGAAAGGAATATCGTCCCGCTAACTAGTGCAGATATACTGTTTAAAAACCAGCAGTAGAGTTGTTGGAATGCTCTACAGACGCATAGATATAGTAAGGGCTTATGCTTAAGACATGATCTAGAAAACGCCGTAGCGCACAGAAAAAGCATAAGCAAAGAAAAAAAATGTAATGGAAGAAAGAAGTCTACGTGTGCTGTTCTATGTCAGAGCATGTTAACGATCTTCAGACGGCCGAAATAATCTGGCACCCTAATCCACAGCACCTCTTTCTCGCCTTTCACTTTGACACCCACCTTCCTTCCTACTTTTACGCAGCGTGACTTTGTATCGCAAAACATTTATTTCGTAGCTAAAGCAGGTCTAAGGGAGACATACTAGATGGCCGCTAGTCCATGGCTGGCGGGGACCTCATTAGCCCGCTCGATGGCCCGTAGTTGGATCCTTGGGTCGGAGCTGACCAGCACGACTTCCCACTGCTCGGAAGAAGGGAGCTGTATTAATTCCACCGCGGTGTATCATTTGCACAGTTCCAGAGAATGTGGTCGTATGTCGCTCTCTCACCGCATTTACTGTAGCGGGTTGTAGTTAGGAGGAAGCTTGTTTGTAGTGGGCTCCAGGTAGCTTCCTGAGCCTTCGTTAAGTTTTTGTGGGGAGGCGGATATGTGGCAATTTCCTGCCTGAAGTGGTGCGTAATATCATGGAAAGAAATTACCCTGGTGTCAACAGAGCAAGTGTGACAGATACTGCACCTTTCCTTTCCTTGAAGCAGTTAGTGTTAATACTAATATTATTTTATTATTATACCATATAACCAAAGCAAACAAATTTTTGAATCATCACGGGAAATTCATCGTTCCTTTCTACGGAAAGCTAACACGAAGTATCTGGAAGGTAGTTTCCACTTCTTCGGCGATATCTGTTGCGTCCTCAATTTTCCTAGAGGCTATAGATCATGTCTATTCCGGTACCACTCCCTGCTTCCTCCTTTGTTTTCTTAAAGCGCGGTTAGATGCCCTCTAAACAATTGTGACAGACACTGCATCTTGCCTTATTTTATAATAGAAGAATGAGGTGTTTATAGAACCGATAACACATTTTGCTACTTAAAGTTTTAATTTTACCTATTGGCGTTGTGAGAGAAAATTAGTACATTGGTTTGCAGGAGCCCTATCATCAGACAAGACTTGCGATCCTGCACGTCGTGCTACTTCTGTGGCAGTTCATGAAGTCCTTATACTTATGAAGAACTGGAGGCAGAAACGTTGGTATATGCAATGACAGCTGGAAAACAGAAGAACAATGCTCATTGCGTGTAATCTGATGTTGTAACTTTTGTTTCATGAAATGAGAGAAACGGCCTTTCAGCACATCTCATTCGTTTTCTGATTTTGAAGTATAGAGGGATGATTATAGACAATGTGGATGCGCAATGTCCCTTTCTTTTTTTTCTCAGGACACGAGTGCCTATCGGTGTGAGTATGGTATGACAAAAGTGGCGCGTACACTGATAGTTTTGGGATGGTTTGATTACCGGTCTTACAGACGACTTAGCACCGCATACAGAATTTCGTCTGTTCTGTACATCAGTGTTGTTCGTATAGACGCACCATATAATGTCCATATACGACCGGGCATGAGGAAAACGAGAAAACGAAAATACATGAAGCTCATTCATAGTTGAGTGTATTGTCATGAAATGAGTGACAAATAACTTGTTTATGTCGCAAATTAGGCCGTAATTATCATCAGCAGCAGCATTAGCAGCCAGACTGCACCCACTGCGTGGCAAATTCCTCTCTGTTATATTCTTCCAGTTAACCCAGTAAGCTAACACAGCTTAACAAAATGCAACGAGCAGTTACCGGTGTAGTCATAGATTTGTACGTAAAGAACGAAAATGAATCAGAGGCTTTAAATACTGAGAACAGCGAATTGTTTCCACTGTGCTCGTGCTCATTTTGCAGATTTAATACTGGCTGAACCGACCACGTCTGGCAATTTTGGTCGTGCTTCGAAGAATGCAATCGCAGAATAAGATATGTGTCCCGTAATGCCTGGAAAGACGTGCCACTTTTCATCAGTGGCATTCTACAGTGCTTCCACTGAGAATCTGGAGGTTTCACCTGTGCAGGCAGGATGGCATTCACTCCTGCATGTCTTCCATGGTATTTCAGTCAGCGTATATCACAGGGTACATTACGCGCACACAAAGAGACATGCAAAATGGCTACTCCTTTGGCATGCAATGTGCGTGGGGCTTGTCTTGCTAGTAGAGAAAGGAGGCATGGGGCACAGACTTATCCACTACATAATGAGCATGGTGTTTCGTAGGAGAAATATTTACCAGGAAACTAAGAACATCCTATAAAAGTGAAAAGTAGCCCGTGTTTCATCTTGTAAAGAAAAATATTGGCGACAACCATGACGACATGCAAGCTCACACTTTGGGGGCATGTAGAAATAGCGTTCATGCATCTCGTTTGTGGCATGCCTTCAAATTGGGGATCGTTACTCATCTTCATTTACTGGGCTACTTAACTTTCCTACTGACCAATCATTATTATTATTTATGCCTATGATATGCAAGTAATAAAATAGTATCAAGCTATAACATTATTTGAAAGGCCACGGCTTGGATACTTTTTACTACCAGCTGAACTCTCTGCACTTTCCCTGGTTCAAGTGTCACTTGCACCTGATTCTTGGAGAGCAATTGGAATCATTCATCCTTTCCTTCAAATATTTGTCTCTACTGGCAGCAGGGCAAAAATGTTTTCTAGTTCTTTGTATATTTTGTTATTTTACGGTCACGTTTCGTCGACCCACTTGCTCCCTAATGTCTGTCCAAGCCTCCCAGAGGTGGTGCCACTAAGCTATTACCCGCTCTTTCTGATCTTGGAATGTCTGCTTTCTCTCGCATTCTTCCATTGATTCCAAACATCGATCATGTTGTCTACTCGAATGAACTGAAAGTCTGGTGCACTTTGGGTTCTGCTGATACAATGGAGGACATTTTACACTAAGCAACAATGCAAATACTTAATTTCTTGCCACGATAGATGACTACTACCTTTCCTAACAAACTATCAGTGCCAGCCCAATGATCGCGTCGCTCTCAGCAAGGCAGGCCACCCCATCCTTCGCCTATATTGCTAACTGCATTACTTATATTTCTCAAACAAATTAATGAGTGTTGTGTTGTGTTGTGTTGGGTTTTATGGCGCATAAGCAACTAAGGCTATCATGCGCCAAGAGCAAGGTATGTTTTGATTAAAAAAAAAGGAAATGGATATGTTAAATCTACAGTTTATTTAAAAAGTTTCCTTCTTCTAGGAAACTGAGAACAGATGCTAGGTTTACAAGTGCTCTTTCTCCTAAAAGCAAGGTGGGATGGAATGGGATGGTATGATTGTAAAATATAGTAAAATGTTTTCTCCGTAGTGCCTCAAGTTTCGAGCATGTAATTAGAATGTGGTTTACAGTGAGTATCTCGTCGCATTCTTCACAGGTCGGTTTGTTATGTTTCATTAGCAGAAAGTTATGTGTAAGATGTGTATGTCCAATACGAAGACGGCATACTATCACTTCCATAAAACGTTGTTGATGTGTGCTCGATTTCCATTCTCCTAGTACAGGCTTTATGAGACGCAACTTATTATTTTCTTGGTTGTTCCATCTGGACTGCCATTTATTCATCTGTTTATGTTTTATTGATTTCAAGCAATCACTATGTGGTATGTTTACTTTCTGAATCAATTTGTTGTGGGCAAGTGCAGCACATTTGTCTGCTCTTTCATTGCCGTCAATGCCTACGTGACTAGGGACCCAACAGAACACTATGTTATGTCCTTGTGTCGTGATCATTTTTACATTATGTATTATGTCACCGATTAGAGGCATGGCAGCATTTCTGTGATTTAAAGCCATCAGTACACTCAACGAATCGGTGTAGATGACACTGTTCCCAATGCCTTCATTCACTATTTTTTCTACAGCTGTCAGGATAGCATAAGATTAAGCTGTAAAAATTGATGCGCACTGAGGAAGCCTAATTATTTGTTCCCAGTTCTCTTCAACTACGGCACAGCCAACATAAGTACAAGTGTTTGATCCATCTGTATAAAACTCTGTATAATTACTGTACTTTTCTTTTATTGTGCGAAATTCTTGTATAATATGCTCTTTAGGAGTTTGGCTTTTGTTGAAGTGTGTTAGAGTGAGATCACAGACATTTGAAAGTTTGTACCATGGGGGTAGGGGGCTGTTTTTTGGTGCAGTGTCGGGCAAGGTGTCCAGAATTTCTAGCTCACTGCAAATGTCTTCGAAACGCATTATCAGTGGCCTCGTTGCTTGTGGTTTATTTGTGAAAATTACTCGTGAGCGGCATGTTGAGACTATTGGATAGCAGAGGTGTTTTTTCTGTGACCTTATTCTAAGGACATAAGCACATGTGAGTGAAGCCCTTCTATCCTTCAGCGGAGGCTCATTCGTCTCTGCATACAGACTATCAACAGGGGATGTTCTGTAAGCGCCGCAAGAAAGGCGTAAACCTGTTATGTACCGGGTCCAATTTCCTTAGATATGATGGTCTAGCTGACCCGTAGACTATGGACCCGTAGTCCAAGCTAGACCGCACTACAGATCGATATATATGTAGAAGACACGCCCTATCAGACCCCCAGTGTTTCCGAGAGAGAACCTTCAGTATGTTTAGAGATTTTATGGCTTTCCTCTTTAGGATGTTTATGTGAGGCAGGAATGTTAGTTTTCTGTCGAACGTTACACCCAAAAATTTATGTTCGCTCTTTACTGGCAACTCAATCCCATTTAGGTGTAGCTTGGGATTGAACTGTATACCTCGTTTCAGCGAGAACATTACTGCCACTGTTTTCTGTGGGGAAAATTTGAACCCATTTTAAAAGCCCATGAGTCTAGTTTATTTAGTGTTAATTGTACTTGTCTTTCACAAATTGATATGTTTGAGGATGTGCAGGCTATTTGAAGGTCGTCGACATACAGCGAGAACATAATGGATTTTGGAATTACCTTGCTAATAGAATTCATTTTTACAATAAACAAAGTTGTACTTAAAATGCACCCCTGAGGTACCCCATTCTCTTGAATAAAGTTCCTCGAGAAGGTGGTATCGAGACGTACTTGAAATGAACGACCTGATAGGAAGTCCTTCAGAACATTTAGCATCCGGCCTCGGATGCCCAAATCTGCTATATCGCGTAGGATCCCGAACCTCCAAGTCGTGTCGTATGCCTTTTCCATGTCAAAGAAAACGGCCAGGCAATTTTGTTTATGTATGAACGCTTCCCTGACAGTATTTTCAGGACGCACTAAGTGGTCGGTCGTTGCGCACCCTTTTTTAAAACCACACTGATGAACATTAAGAAGTTTATGAGATTCTAAGATGAAAGTTAGTCGGATGTTTAAAACACTTTCAAAACATTTTGCTAAACAGCTGGTCAGAGCTATGGGTCTGTAACTGCCCGCTGAGGTCGGCGGCTTTCCTGGTTTCAGAAACTGAACAATAACGGCTTGTTTCCAAGCCTCTGGGAGTTTACCCAGAGTCCAAATTTTGTTAAAGAATTTCACAAGTGCCTCTACAGAGGATTCGGACAAATGAGCCAGCATTTCGTAATGAATTTCATCAGGGCCAGGCGCAGTCTGTTTTCCAAGATCAAAAAACAGCGCGGCTACTTGGGACAAACAGAGAAGGGAGAATAACGGACAAGCGCTGACTAACAACTGTTTTTTGATCTTGCAATGCACCAACTAGCTCAGATTTCCGTTCTTCTGTTTTCCAGCAGCAAGGACGTTCTTTACTTCTTGGAGTGTAATAAAACTATTATATGATTCATTTCTGCCACCACTTGTTGGGAGTTTTTGTTTCTCAGCTATGGTTTTGTATTTTAAGAATGTTTCTGTGTAGTGTGACGAACTTGAAACGTGTGTGAAATGTTCGCCTAGTATATTGGCCTGTTCTTCTATGCTAGTCTGAACACCAGGGGCTGTGAGGATGGGAATTGTAAACGGGGAAAAGTTACCACTAAGTTTACGAACTTGTTCCCACATTTTCTTAGACGTCATTGAGCTATTTATTGATGTGACATACTTCTGCCAGGATTCTTTTTCAGAGTTGCGACGGATGTGTCGAGCTTTAGCTTTGGCCTTTTTAAAATTTTTGAAATTTAAAGATTTTTGTGTGTAGGGTACCTTCGGAAAACACCCCATGCTTTATTTTGTCGCTTTTTGGCCTCCTTACATTCCCGAGACCACCACGTCTCGTGTTTTTGTCGCACCACACCTAAGGACTGTGGAATGGCGAGGTGAGCGGCAGTGATAATGCAAGTCGCGAACAACTCATTTAGTCTGTCGACACTAAGGGCATCTGAGAAAACTGCTCCTAGATTCGCCTCTACTCTAAAAAGCTCCCATTCTGCTAAGTGAAGTTTCCACCGTTTCGGTTTGGTCGGCATGACTGATGGTGAGGATGATAAGCTGATTATTGCTGGCAAGTGGTCGCTACTATACGGGTTGTTCAGAACATCCCATTTAAAATCATTAAAAAGGGAAGGTGAACTAAAAGCGAAATCTAAAAAACTCATTTTTCCTGACCTTGGTGAACAGTACGTGGGCTTACAGGAGTTCAATAAGCAAATGTCTGAACTAAGAATAAAATCCTCGATAAGCTGTCCACGTGTATCACTTTTTTCACTTCCCCACAAAGGAGAGTGTGCATTAAAATCTCCTACTACTAGGTAGGGCTCTGGTAGTTGGCAAAAAAGGTTTTCTAGATCATGGAGTGTTATTTTAAGATTTGGTTCAAGATAGACAGAACACACAGTAAGAGTTTTAAAGGTAATTATTGTGGCCGCTACAGCTTCTAAGGGAGTGTTTAATTTCAGTTCTTGAGCTGGAACTCCACTTTGCAATATTATGGCCGCACCAACCGAAAGCCTGCTTGCTTGCTCTCGATCTCGGCGGAAGACTTGATATTTTTTCAGTATATTCGAGTGCATGCAACCTAAATTTGTTTCCTGTACACACAGTGCAACTGGCGAGACTGTATCTAGAATGTCTTTTATGTCATTAATATTCTTTAGAAGTCCTCTACAGTTCCACTGTACCAGGAATGCCATCTTATTTTGTTGAAAGCTTGGAAATTAAGTTAGGTTTTTTCCAGGGCCCGTGATTCGGGCCTTGTCTGTTTTTGTTCGTTCCAAGGAGCTCCGCCGTCTCTGTGACGAAGATGGCAAAGAGCTGTCTTGGCCTATGTCCATTACCTCGTCTGAGGTGCTGGACGAACGTGCCAGAGGCACGTGTTCCTTCTTTTTAGACCTTGCCTCGTGGGCAGAGGTCTTGGGGCCCGCCGACCCTGAGGGACGCGTAGCCTGTTTTGGGGGTGGTGGAGGAGCGGGAGCTGCTTCCACCGGGGCAGGGGATGGCACTACCTCAGCCTCGTTTGAGGTCTGGGTAGGTGCCGAAGGCCGTTGTGGTGCCCCGCCCTGTCGCACCACATCGGCGAGATTTGGTTTCGCTGTGAACTGAAATGTGTTCTTGGTTTTGTTGTACTGGGTACGTGCCTCTTTGTATGTGATGTTCTTTGTTGTTTTTAGTGTTATGATCTGTTTTTCTTCTTTCCATTTTTGGCAGGATCGAGAGTATGCGGGGTGATCCCCCTCACAGTTTGCACAGCGTGGGTCTGCGGTGCAGTTATCAGAGTTGTGGTCGTTCGCAGCACATTTCGCACAAGTTCTGCGGCCACGGCAACTTTGCGAACCATGGCCGTATTTCTGGCAGTTGAAGCATCTCCTCGGATTTGGGATGTACGGTCGGACGTTTATTTTGATGTATCCGACTTCAATTGACTCTGGGAGGGTGCAGCTATTGAAAGTCAGAACCAGATGTTTTGTAGGGATCTCCTTGTTATCCTTTCGGATTTTTATTCTGTGAACCGCTATGACGTTTTGGTCTGCTAGTCCTTCTGCCATTTCATCTTCAGTGAGAGCAATGAAGTCTATCTCAGATATTACTCCTTTTACAATGTTCAACGATCGGTGGGGAGTGATGACGACGGGGATGTCCCCAAGCGACACAATGTTTTTCAGGTTGGAGGACTAGCACTTTGTTTGTACTTCTAGCAAGAGGTCACCATTTGCAAGTTTTGATACTTTGTATCCAGGGCCCAGGTCTTTAGTGAGACACTTTGACACTATGAAAGGGGAGATTTTTCGAGCGGGTTTTTCTAGCTCCTCGCTATGTATGATATGGAACTTTGGGAAAGTCTCTTTTGTTTTCACAAAGAAATGGCATGTAGCATCGGTCCTCCCTCGTTTGTTTGGAGGGCGATCATTTGTTTGGGAGAAAGAATCCATGAAAGGGTTTGTGTTTTCGGTAGTTGTACCTGCCACCCACCATGGAGCCCAACGAGGGGACGGGACAGGAACTTGCAAGAAGTCCTGCCCACGCCAGCAGTACACCGCTACTATAACCAAATATGGGCAACTCAGGGTAGCTACTCCACACAAGGTTAACCCTCGCCGCCAAGAAAAAAGGAAAAACAAGAAATAAGGAGGAGACAGGACAGTGCTGAGAAAAGAGATAGGAAAGCGAAAGATGAAGTGGAGGACAGGAAAAGGCGACTGCCGATTTCCCCCGGGTGGGTCAGCCCGGGGGTACCGTCTATGGGAAGCGTGGGCCAAAGTGGTGTGTTGCCTCCGCCGAGGGGCCATAAAGGTCCAAACACTCGGCATCGGCTCAACCACCAGGATCCCCTTTTCCCCAGACTCGGCGATGCCATGCACGGCTAAGCGTGGGTGCTGGGGTCCGTGGTGTCGCACAGTACACACATTAATGAGATCATTTTGCTATATCCGTGAAAGCTTGCCTTTAGCTTGCACTTCTATTTCGACAACATTGTATACAGGCCAGCCTATGTGCTTGTTTATTCAAAGAAGCCCAATCATATGCAAGCTGGACATAGGCGCTAAACGTGTTATTTAGACCTAGGATATCGGCAAGCTGCCGAGCGAACCACACAACGTCGCAAAACGCTAACGGCGTTCTTGGCAACAAAATGCTGGCCCAAAACAATATTAGGCTGCGTCTGCCCGCTTAGAAAAAGTGCATGAAGAGACGTTTTTCGTGGTTGACCAACACGTTCATGTGACACTTAGTGTAACAGTAGACTAACGCCTTGGTTTTATTTGTGGAGTGCAACATGTGAACGCAGACCAGATGCACCCTGCAATGCAAGCGGTTGATGATGTTTCCTAGACTGGGGCAGTTAAAAGGCACTGAATGCACAATGAAGCTTAAGTCCGGATTAGGGGGGGGGGGTAGGCGTTCCGGCGAAAAATCTCCGATGGCCTTCAAGAAAAGGTCAAGGAGGAGCTCCAGCGCATAGGAGAACAAAGCCTAACATCCATGGTAAATGAGCCAACGGGATGGTCCAGTCATATGACCTCTGTAGTTAAGTATGAAAAATACGTATCTTCCTCGTCCCACATCACTAAACAAAACTTTACTAGGAGAGAATTGCCCTGTGCCAACCCTTAAAGATGTGCTTCTCCTTGCCGGAGCCAGATATTTTACAGCTTTAGATGCCTCATCAGGATGCTGGCAAATAAAACTGTTGAATGCAAGTTCCAAGTTCTGCACAATGAGCACACCTTACAGACGCCATCGCTTCCAGCCCATGACTTTCGAAATTGCCTCCGCCATGGTTGAGTTTCAAACAGAAATTCATCACATGCTAAATGTTTTGCCAAACGTTGCCTTAGCAATGGATGGCATCCTCTTACAAACCAAGACAAAGAAGAGCACAACTAGCACTGCTAGAAAGATCGGCTCGTAGCAACTGATGACGACAACAATCTGTCAATTCTGCGGGATTATGCCGAGATAATTTTGCTTCTTCACAAGCTCGAAATCTCAGAACAACTTCGGACTTACTGGGCACACTGAGATAAGATACAGACACAGGATTGCCTTTTGTTTTGCAGCAATACTATATTCATACCTGAGTCAGAAAGAGACGACATTATCCGCCTCCGTCACGCCGCACAAGCTGGAGCTGATAGAATGAAGGCGAGGTCTAGGAACGTGATATTTTGGCTGAACATGGCAAAAGAAAGTGAAAGTTCCGAAAGGCTGCAAGGTGTTATTTGTTAGGCTTTCTCCGGCAAGTTGTGTTTGGACGGTACACTATAGTTCTTGTTGCATGGCCTTCCTTGTCGCGCGTTCAAGTCGGTGATTGTAGATTGAAGGTGCGCTTGGATAGAACATGTATTGCGAAATCTCGAGCACAGATCCCCGCATACCTCTTGCGCACGGTATGTCGTTCCGCGATTTTATAAACGCTTTCCCTTTAATAAGAAATTCAGCTCTGAATAGAACACTAGAATTACTTATATCGTCATCTGTACTAGCTTTCCAGTAAGAATGCCGTTCCCCGTAAATGTTGTTTTAAAACCCAAGGGTATGATCTATCAGAATATTTCCAACCTGAAGATTTGTCTAATCACTATCTTGTATGATGTAGCCATAATAATTTATTTTTTTGCTTTCTCATACAAAAAAACATGCTACAGTTCCGGTTAGTGTGTTTCAATAGGACAACTGTTCGCAAGACTGGTTACTTATAAGTCTTTTCAAGCCTTTTATGCGCCTTTTGATTAACTGTAATCTATAAACAACCTCACATTAACATATATCTTGGGGCTTTTGTCGTGTTTTCAATAAACTTCTGTATTATCTAAATTAAGTTTGGTTGATATCTCGTAGAGATGCAAAGATTTTGATAAATGCAGATAGAAATGGTCAGTTAGGCTATGTCGGCCTAAGCACATTAATTGCTCAACATTTCCCATTTCCTAGTTGAGAATACTTGCTTTCATATTTGATTGTGCGCAGTTATGTCAATGATTTAAAATAGATAAAAAAGTGGAGGCAAAATATAGCTTTTTGAGCTATTTCACAAGTGGTAAATATAAATTCTAAGCAAAGCCTCAAACAATGACGCCAAAAGCCAGCACAGCTGAGTTCTCACAGTGCTGTATCCAGAGGCCTTTTATGCTAAAATGGACTGTTGCCATTGCAGTTGTTCAGGCTACATAGGGACGCCAGACAACAGCTGTGTATGTTAAGAAACTATAGCATCTTCAATAGTCTCTGGCAGCTTTCTCTCTTTGACTCTTCGAGTGCAAACTTTTAATGCTGCGTGGAGCTATGGCAAGGATTTGTGATTGACAAATTCTGTCTGTATTCTTGTAAAGGTGCCAAAATGCGGACGAAAATTTCAGTGAATATTTTTGTCATCTTCGTGATACAAAAATTTCAAGACAACAATTGCCGGGAAATAAGGTACGTTTTGCAGTGCATTCTGCATTTAGCCCAAATAATGCAGAAGGGTAGTGTTACCTTATGTGTGTGAGAATTATTCAGCTGATATAAGAAAATTAACAAAGATGACCCCGTTAATACGTAGCACCTAGTTCCTGATTAAAAGCATGTGTGCAGATGTAATGCCCATCTACGGTCGTTTTGCGAATAACTGGATTAACGCATCGCGGTCTTTCACAGAACTGCTGTCACGTTTCTACGGCCTTTTAACGCCACCGTGTGAATACGTGTTTTGATTGAGTGCAGGTAATGTGTCTGACCCGCGATTAAAAGGAGCAAGAAAACAAATATTGAGGGATCAGTCGTTAAGGTACGTGCCTAGACTGCCAAGACCCACTGGCACCAAAAGGAGAATAAGTAAAGTTTCGGCGTTTATTTCTTTTAATCAATATTTTGATAATGATAATTTGAAAAATTATTGTATTTACTGCTGCAGAGGAAGACTGTTGGCTGCACCACGTGACTAGTGCGATTTTGTTATTATTGTCCCTCAGCTCGACCAATCAAGCTTTTCCATTAACTTGCGCCGTGTTTGCCGCCGACGGTGCGGCTAATTTTGTAGCAGTAATCCACCATACTTCTTCAGGACGTACCTCCAGGTCAGAACGTACTTTGCTCCAACCTTCATTACCGCCCCAGAAGCATTGAGTTTTTATTTTCTTAAAGGGTGATCTCCAGCGCCTTTAAAAGACTACAATTCTAGAGCTCGCTCACTGCCGCTTTTGCGTCGGCTAGTGGTGTTGGCCTAGCTTCGCATAATCACCCGGTAGGTTTGTGCTTAGTAGTGAAGAGAAACAAAAAAAAGCATGTAGATTCTCTATCTGTGTTCGTTTTTCAACAATTTTAGGTGAATACTGTTCAAAGAAAAGCAAATCAGTTTGGTTTAATTGCCCAGGTGTACTGTAACTGGCCCTGTACACAAAAAGTGCAGAACTTTTGCTGAACTCTACAGGAAGGGCAACGAGCTACTCCAGAATAGTGCTCTATTCTGACCATGGATGAAGTATCCCATCCGCGCTTCAACCCTTCTACCTATAAATCACTGTCACAGACGCCCAGAGAAGATGGCCAATTCTAGCCCATCAAGACAATCTCAGGGGTTCCTAAGGAACAGTAAGAAAGCCGTGTTGCTGTCCCGGAAGACAAAATGTGGTGAAAGCGGCGTAAAGAATATTTAGCAGTCTAAATCTCATGAGCAGAGCCCACATGCGAAATAAGTCCTCAAAGGCAACTTTATATTTTAGAGCCGTCACGAGGACACATTAATATCGTTGGCCAAACGTATGTCACATATGGGTCAAATATTTAAGCATAAAAGCAGAAGGTGCTGTTTAACGCGTCCTGTCCTGCATTAAAAAAAGTGGTGACAGAGGGACGCTCAAGCTCGGCTTTTTGGGGTTGTTTCCTGTTTTTGTCAAAAACATTTTTTAACGCAGGTACGTAATGCACCATGTCTCTTTTCAGTCTCTGTGGCCAACAAATAGTTTTAAATATACAAGGAAATCAAGATAATTTTTGCTATTAAATAAATATACAGTGAAATTATACCTAAATAACCTCATTCTATTTGATGCCTATTTTTATAGGTGACTCAAGATATTTTTTTCTCAATAACCTGTCAAATTGAATGTAGATTAAATTGTTTTAAACCTTTTTGGTAGTTATACGTGCGGGAGCCGCAGCCGGTTCTGGAAAGGTAGGTAAGAATATAGTCATGGGAGACTGAGTCGAGTGCCTTGAGGACATCGACTGTGACCAGGGCGTGAAGCTGAGAGCTACCACAGGTGAAAAAAGTATGCTGAAGTTTGAGGAAACGGCTCTGTGCAGATACGCGGGAACGAAAACCAATAAGGGTATGAGGAAGCGAGTCTGAAACCTCCAAATGCATATTAAGCCTTGTGAGCGCCATTCTTTCCATCGTCTTGCCGACACAGGAGGTCACAGAAATAGGCCGGAGATGTGAAAGGGCTGGAGGCTTACCAGGTTTAAGAGTGAGAGAAATAAGTGAGGAAGTCCAGGACGATGGCAGAGAGCCTTCTTCCCAGGCGGTGTAATAGATGTTGAGAAGGTGTTCTTTTGCGTTATTGGGAGGACTGCGAAGAGCGGAGTAAGTGATTCCATCTTCACCGTGCGCCGATCTTGTGGCAATGTACAGGGGCATCGAGGTCATTGCTAGCACAGCCTGTGTATTCAGGGTAACAAGGGGACGAAGGGGGTGGGAGATAAAGATCTGGAAGAGTTTCGAACACCTCATTGGGAGACTTTGTGGCTAGGGCTTTAGCAAGAGTCGGGGCAGGGGCAGGGGTGGCACCAAGGATGGTTCGAAAAAGAGTCCAGGTTGATGTTTTATGGAGCGCCGAGTCAAGATTGTTGCATAGGGTATTCCAACGAGAATCCTCAAGCATAGCACAATATGTCATGATATTGTCTCGCAACTTTGAAAGCGTGGTCTGCAGTTGGATGCTGCGGGGTTGCAGTCTGGCTGTTCGAAGAAGCTTATTGCGACGCTTCCGTAGCCTGATGAAATGGGGTTCAGGGTCAGAACTGTGATATGCAGCGGTCTCCGTGCGAGTAGAGGATGAAACCGCTTGGAGAAGGGCATTAGTTTACTCCTCCTAGAACATGAAGGAGGCAGAGGAGAGGAGACAGCGAAAGGACCAAACAGTAAGTGAGGTCATGGGGTTGTGTGGTGTTGGGAGAAGGTGCCCGCCCTAGTGGGTACTTCGGTGGTGTTTAGGAGAGTGAGGTGAACGTGCTGGACCAATAACCCTATAATTCGTGCGCGCCATTAAAATCGCCACAGAGAAGTATACCCGTATGAGAGGGCAATGTGTTAAGAAATTTACCTAGGGCCGTGAAATGTGTGCCGTGAATGGGGGGGAGGGTGTAGAAGGACAACAGTGCCAGGCTGAGGTGAGCCTGAGGAAGAGAGTAGAGGGTGCCCACTAGGTAGGATTGAAGCGATGAAGTAATTTCAAGGGATGCTATGGAGAGGTCACGGCGAACGAAGATAGAAGAGAGGGGGTTAGTAGCTATATAGTGAAATGCCCGGTAGCCAGGGACGTTAGCGGAGCAGCGAGTTTCCTGTAGGCGAAGGAAGTGGGGCAGAGAGGGTAGAGTAAGAACATACTGGTGTAATGGAGTGCGGTTAGTATTGAGATTGCGACAGTTCCACTGAATTATATTGAGGTTCTTCATGCTGACATCTAACTAATTTGATTGCGCTGTGGCGTGACATCGCGCTTCTTTGGGGGAGGTGGAAGAGAATCCGTGATGGTTTGCAGTGAAGTCTGAAAGGTGGATGTCAAATTAAGGATATGTTCGAACTGAACGTTGACGTTAGTATTGAGGCTATTGAATGTGGCATCAATTTGGGTGATAGCCTCCTCATGCTGTTGGAGGCGGCGCTCAAGGTCAGACTAATATTTGAGACAATCAGCGACGACAATCTCTGTTTGAGAATTTGGAATCTATGGTACTGACTAGCTGATCCATGCGAGCCCCGAGAGCATCTAGGCGAAGATCGATGCTGTTGAGATCTTGTTTGAGGGGGAGAATGGCCCCTTCCAAACTAGCCACACGGAGCTCGAGGATATGAAAGCGTTCTTCAATAAAGGACGGAGGAGGGGGCGAGTAGGAAACGAGTGACTGTAGAAATGATTGGAGAGAGTAACGAGGCCTGGGAATCGGACGCGTTGGAGATTGACGAGATGGACAGTACCCGACCTGAAACTGGTAAGGTCCCTGCGTTACTGCTGCGTAGAAACCGGTAGGGGGATAGAACGCAAGCTCTGCAAGAGAAGGATAGCCATCATGTATAGAGGGCTGCGGAGGAGCCGGCTGAGTGGCCTGGCGAAGGTTGACACGCTGTTGGTAGGCGTTCTTGGCACACTCCTTGTTTTTCTGCCTATAATAGGGGAAAATAGGGGCGAAAGTAGCACGTTCATTTGTCTGGCAGTGCTGGCACCAGGGCTGCGTGAACTCGTGGACAGAGGGTGGCGGGGAGATGAGTGAAGTGCACTTGGGTAGTTAACAATGGTACTAGAGCACTGATGTGCACGGTGGCCAGTCTGGAGACAGCGCGTACATGCAGAAACGCGGCGTTTGTGAGGGCGGCATCGAAATGCTGCTCGAAGAAAGTAAACAGTGCGGGGGACGGCAGTGCCAGCCAATGCAATTAGTACTGTTTTTGTGGACCCCCTTATCGGCTGTGTATGTCTTTAGGTACCACATGAGATCAGCGGTCGAAAGGCCGCATTCGACACCATGAATGACACCGTGGCAAGGAAGAGGAGGTTTACCAGGGTAGGGACGGACATTCACGAGCTTACCGGAGAGGTTGATGTGGGTGATATGCAATAGAAGGTTGGCAGTGAGGTCAGAGTGCGTTTTCAGAAAGACCAGATTCCGCACTGGCTTGGTCTCAAGGGCGAGGTCGTTACTGAAGCTTTCAGAGAGGTTGGCAGCATCGATTATAGTTTTAAGCAGTTTGCAGGGCCGGGTGCGGGTGGAAAGGGTGCCAGACGGGAGCTGGAGGCCAACCGATATTACGTCCAGGCAAGATCTGGCTGGCTGCGCGGCCTTGCGAGTGGCACCGACCGTTTCCCAGCCTTCGTCCGGGAATGGAGTGAAGTCCATGGTCTGGTGGAGTGCAGCAGCCGTGAGATCCAGCGGGTCAGAAGAGGCGTCTGCCGTCACTTCATAGAGAGGAGGCGAGTCTGAAGCAGATGTCACAGCTGGCGGGCCATGAGGCGGTGGCGGAGGCACTTCAGACGCGGGCTCGGGGGTGCGCGTCAAAGATGCATGGACGAGGGTCGGCGGTGATGCGGCGGGTGCAGCAGCCCCTTGCGGCTGGTGCAGGGTACGGTCAGGCATGCCTTGAGATGCGGGCTCGCGGGCACGCGTCTGGGATGCATAGCTGAGGTTCGGCGGCTATGAGGCGGGTGCAGCAGCCCCCTGCGGTTGATGCAGGGTGCGATCAGGGATGCTGGCAGTCTGCGTTCCTGTAGGCTTAGCGTGGCGCGGCGCCGCTTAAGTCCTCTTAGAAGTCCTGGCTAGATGGTCGAAGACCTGACCTTGGTAAAGATGGTATCATCACGTTCCTTGGAACGTTAGGGATCGCTTGACGCGAGTCTCGAAGAGTACGGAGTTTGTCGTTAAGTGGTCGTTACACTTGCTGCATCCCACGCATGCTTAAGCTTCTTCAAGCACCCGCAGAGATATACTGTCTGCGGCTCCTGCTTCTCGGCACACTGTAGGTAGTGTCGGACCAAGGCAGCTCGGTATTGTGCTTCTGGTTCCCACATTTTTCCGGCGTAAAATGGCTCAGTATTAGAAGTCATGTTTGGTGGAAGAAAAATGAGGTTTATATTTTTGAACTCTTCAAGGAAGATAGTATGGCAGCCGATATTATCAACGAGAAGAACCACTTTGCGACCGCTTAGCTTTAATTTTGGTCAAAATTTGCAGAAACCCTCTAAAATTATTTGAAGACATTCATGATTTTCTGTTTGCCTCATTTGACAGTATATAGATAGAAAGAATGTTTTTTTCCAAAGCTTAGGGTTCCTTTTGATTTGGCGACTACTATTGGCTTCACCTTGTCCGTCCCACTGGCATTCCACATGAGGCCTATTAATTCGCTCTTTTGTTCCTGTTGCAGGGCCGCAAACAAGAGTTGCAGAGGGACTAAGCTTATAGAAACAGCCAGTTTAGTTAATGTTCTTGACATCGTCCGGGCGATAGCCGCTACGTTGCTGCATAATATTCTCCTGAAACGAGGAAACAGTCGAGCTGTCGTTGCAACCCCCTTCTCCATGAATCCGTCGTCTCGAAGTGCCGTTTCTGTTGTTAAACCTTGTCAGCCACCTTTCAGCAGCTGAAGTCATTCAAGGCTAGACAAAGCGCAGAATACTTTTTCTCAGTAAACATCACCCTGGTTCACTCAACAGAACCGTCCGTATGTCATCACAGCTAAAACCTATCAAGACGGAGGAAAAGGAATGGTACGCACTAGAAATTTTGCCGAGGCAGCGAGCCTTCTCATGAAGCATTTTGTCACTCACGACAGCATCATTCGCGCGCACATTCCCGAACCACATTAACAAGGCTGACTCCATTTTTCGAACGGTGCTTGGCGTTTTCCAACTGTGGCGGACGCTGCGATGCTGACGTTGAGCCATTTATGGAAGTCCTGTAGTATCGATGCTACTGTCTACATGGCGAGGCTCCATTTCCTTTTACTCGTCTTGATAGGTTTTATCTTTGATGACTTGGGGAATGATTTGCTCAGTAAAACAGGGTGACGTTTAGTGAGAAAAATTGATATATGCTCTGTATCGCTGTGACAGACTTCAGCTACTCAAGGATGGCTGACAAGGTTTAATAATGTTTTGTTCAGCACCACTGTAACACCCGTTCAAATTGGATAAGCCAGTTTTCGACGTCTTCACTCTGACTGCGGTGGGAGGGCTGGGGCAGTCGTGGACTGTGCAGGGTGTAGTAAGTTGGAGCTTGCATAGCAGTTCGAGGGGCAGCTGCGGTGTTGAACTCCAACGGCCCCTGCTTAGGGGGCAGGCCTTGATTCCTTCGGCTAGTACGGTGCACAGGTGTGTCGATTTGCACAGGAGTTGAGTGCTGGGCATGAGGTGGTGTACGGGACATGTACTGGGATTAAAACCTAGCGCCGACACCAATATATCTCACGGATAACAGGGCTAGACCTGACTAAAACGACGGGACAAAGCTGTACCAGCAGGCAAGGTTCCGCGCACAGCACGCGAGTCAACTTCGGCGTCTTTTTCTTCCAGGCGCCACCTAAGAACATAAGGGACACCAGGTGGTAATATGGTTTGGTTTGGTTTGTGGGGTTTAACGTCTCAAAGCGACTCAGGCTATGAGAGACGCCGTAGCGGAGGACTGCGGAAATTTCGACCACCTGGGGTTCTTTAACGTGCACTGACATCGCACAGCACACGGGCACCTTATATATATATATATATATATATATATATATATATATATATATATATATATATATATATATATATATATGTATATATATATATATATATATATATATATATATATATATATATATATATATATATATATATATATATATATATATATATATACATATATATACATATATCCTATATCCAAATCCTATACTCATGGCAATGTGAAACAGTGTAGTCGCTGTACACACCCGAGATGTTTCTCGTTGTAATGTACCGTCAGCTTCTGTACACTCGGACTTTTCCTTCTATGCAGCCAAGGATAAGATGGCAGAGCTCCCCTCATAGAGTTGCTGCACCATGTCGTTCTGGCATAACTGGCCTCAGTTACCGTTTCTGTTTCATTTCAACCTTTCCTACAAATTATTGATTTTAAGACAGCGCCGACGCCTAAATGACTTTCCTAAAGGGGTCACGACAGCTAACATTGGAGCCTGAACTAATTATTGGATTTCGCTCCACACACGTTATTTATAAATGCTCGAAATTTGAGATGAACGTGTAAAGCAGATAGTTTTAAAACGAATGCTATTAATATCGACAGCAGCTTCCTGGTCACATAACGATTGACCCCTGAAATCACAATGAGATATCTCCATGTCTGGCTATTCGCCCTGTCGGCTGCACTCTTGCATGCACGCCGTTGCCGGTGGTCACTGAGATACCGAGACCTTTTTTGTTTCTTCAGCAAAAATGTTTTATTCGCATATTAAACTTTGTCTTTGAGAAACCTTCTATATAATCTGTGACCTTAGTGATCATGGGCCTTTTTTTATGCTTCACCTAGAGTTTGTCGAGGAGGCCAAACTCGATGGGCTCATAATGTTTTACTTAAGCACACAATAAGAATGATATTATTCTTACGTAATGAGAGTCAGCTTGTTTTAGCAATAAGTATGATATAAAAAGGGACATGTCCAGTTTCCTTCCGCCGTATGCGCAGCGAAAGTGGGGTGAGAGGGGATAGCATTGTTTTTGATTGCTAAGGCATGCCCATCATTATTTCCGTCCAAAATCTAAGATGAAATCCCAAACAAGCATAAGTTGACGCGAGAGCACATTTTTCAATATTAGAGGAGCAGACAAAACTTTTGAATGAAGCGGTACCTCTTGATTTGCTGATGTGTGCGCGTGGTAGTCAACAACCCAATTATTTTCGGCTCGTAAATATTTTTTTAAAACTATTGTGAAGGAAAGCCAGGTCCAGACGGCAAGGTCATGAAGGCAAGGCAAGGTATGCGTGTCAGCGTTTAATCTGATGGAGAAAACCCAAGCGCGTGCCGGAGCCGGCGCCGCGGGACGATGATGATGGTACGTACCGGAGGAAGAAGAAGATCATGGTATGTACAAATGAAAGAAGATCCGTGGAGGTCTCATACAATCTACCCGGGGGTCGGAAGCGGTCAGTATGGCCGCTCCTAACCAACTGTCCCTTCTCCGCATCCCTAACCCTTCCCGGGAGGACTGGGAGGCGATCCAGCTCGGCTGCTGCGACCTACAGGCCCAAAGGGCCTTTGCGCGGGCGGCGCCAACTGCCAATGGGGTCCCTGACTAGGGTCTCCACCCAGTATTGTAAGGCCGAAGCCCTTAAGGCTCCGCGTCAAACCTCCCAATATGAAATAAACGTTTTCACCACCACCACCACCACCTAACCAACCGATGTACCGCGGTGCACAAACGGCTTCAAGCGAGATACATGAACAATTTCAGTTCCACGGTAGCGTCGGTCGGCGGGTGGATCAACAGGCGTGACTAAGTAGTTTACTGGAGAAGTTTCGTTGATGACCTTGTAGGACCAAGATAGCGGCGCTGAAGTTTATCACTAAGGCCAGTGGTGTGCAGGGGTGTATAGAGCAGTACTTCGTCACCAAGACCAAAAGAGACCACACGATGCTTCGAATCGTAGCGACTCTTCCGGTCTTGCTGGCACGCTTCTGTGTTGAGGCGGGCAAGATGACGGCATCTGGCCACACGGGATAAGCAGTGGGCTGGTAATGATGAGGAGTAGTCGGGCGTAGAGAAGAAGGAAGTGTCGAGGATTGTAGTGAGAGGACGGCCGAAAACGAGGAAAAATGGGAAGTAACCGGTAGTCCGCTGTACCGCAGTATTATAGGCGAATGTGACGAATGGTAGAACAGTATCCCAATTTCGATGATCTGGTGTGATGTACATGGATATCATATCCGATAGGGTGCGATGAAATCGCTCAGTCAGACCGTTAGTGGGGGGATGGTAGCTTGAGGTTGTCTTATGGAGGGTGGATGACGCACGAAGAACTTCGGATACGACTGTCGATAAGAAGGCCGTCGCGCGGTCACTCAGAAGTACCCAAGGAGCGCCACGACGCAATACAATTGACCGCAAAAAGAAATTAGCTACCTCTTCAGCGAAACCAGTTGGTACAGGGGCCGTTTCAGCATAGCGTGTAATGTGGTCGACAGCTGTTATAAGCCAATGGTTACCCCCATTGGAGAGAGGTAGGGGATCATATAAGTCGACGCCGACTACGTCGAATGGTGTTGTGGGACAGGGAAGGGGCTGTAGGAGGCCAGCGGGGGAAGACGTCGGCCGCTTGCGACGTTGGCACAGGTTGAAGGAAGCAAAGTATTTAGCTACGGTGGTAGAGAGGCCAGGCCAAAAGAATTATTTTTTCGCGTGGTCGTATGTTTTGTTAAAACCAATGTGACCTACAGCAGCGTCATCGTGGAAAGCCGCTAGTATACGTGGGCGAAGCGCACGCGGTACGACTGGGATCCAGCGAGTTCCGTCAGGATAATGCACGTAGCGGCGTAGTATGCCATCTTCAAGCTTGAAATTGCGAAGCTGTCGGCGAAGCCTAGCGTTGGGTGGGCTCGAAGCGCCAATAAGGCGGTAGATGATGGGCCGGCAGTAGGCATCAGCTAATTGCTGTGAGTGGAGAGTGTGCTTGTTCTCAGAGCTGTCAAAAGAAACTGCAGTGATATGCGTCGCTGGAAGCGATGGTCGGCTGTGGCCAGAGGTGGAAATGCATTGTGAAGAAAAACAGCAGGCTGATTCCGAAACCGGGCAGCGAGAAAGAACATCGACGTCTTAGTGTTGGCGTCCCGATTTATAAACTACGTCGAAATGGTATTCTTGCAGGCGTAGAATCCAACGGCCAAGTCTGCCTGTCAAATGTTTCAGTGAAGATAACCAGCAAAGAGCATGGTGATCGGTCACAACTGTGAAATGCCGACCATATATAGGTAAGGGCTAAACTTTTGAACAACCCAGACGACGGCGAGACATTCCTGCTCGGTAATGGTGTAGTTTTTCTCAGCTGGAGTCATGGTCCGATTGGCGAAGGCAATCACTTTCTCACGCGAAGTTGCATCGCGCTGCAGAAGGACAGCGCCAAGACCGTCTCCACTGACATCAGTGTGCAGGATGGTAGGAGCGCTGTCGCTGAAGTGGCCAAGAACGGGATTTGATGTGAGGGCGTGCTTTAGGTCGTTAAAAGCAGTGTTGCACTGTTCAGTCCACACGAAAGGGCTGCGCGCTTTAAATAGTTCATGAAGTGGCGCAGCAATAGTTGCAAAATGCCTTATAAATCGCCGGAAATAGGACGCCAGGCCGAGAAAACTGCGCAAATCTGTAGTCCGTTGCGGACGAGGAAAGTTAAGACCGCGATTATTTTTTCACGGTCTGGACGAATGCCGTCATGCCTAACCAGATGTCCCAATAATTTAATCTCCTTCTCTGCAAAGTGGCACTTCTTGGTGTTGAGCTGAAGGCCCGCTGAAGCAAGACACGTGAGGACTTCATTCAGGCGCGTTAGATGGTCGGTAAAAGTTGAAAACATAACAATGTCATCCAAGTAACATAAACAGGTTCTCCATTTAAGGCCACGAAGTACAGTACCGATCATTCTTCAAATGTTGCGGGTGCGTTACAAAGGCCGAAGGGCATAACATTAAACTCGTAAAGTCAGTCGGGAGTTGCTAACGCGGTTTTGTCTTTGCCGTCCTCGTGCATAGGTATTTACCAATAACCTGAGCGGAGGTCCAAGGTCGAGAAATATTCGGCGCCTTGGGGAGAGTCAAGGGCGTCATCAACACGCGGCATAGGGTAGACATCTTTGCGGGTAATTTTGTTGAGTGCGCGATAATCAACACAAAATCGTACCGATCCGTCCTTTTTTTTAACTAATACTACTAGGGAGGACCATGGGCTTGTTAAAGCACGAATAATATCGCGACGGAGCATGTCATTGACACCTTCTTCAATTACTCTGCGTTCCGAGAGGGAAACCTGATAAGGTCGTCGGCGTACAATTGAGTTACCTTCAGTAAGGGATGCGGTGATGTGCAACACTATCCGTCCCAGTGGTGGGGAAGTGGCATCAAAAATGGCTTGGTGGGCTTGAAGCAATAGCAGCAATTCTTAGCGTTGGTGCGGCATGAGGTTCGGATTGATTGTCTTCGACAGGATGTAAAGAGAGACTTGCGACGAATCTCTCTACGGCCAGCGCACAAAACCATGTTCCACAACCAGCGCTTCAGTCCCGTCATTGCAAACCACACCGCGACTCGCATTCGCTTCAGTCACCCCCGCTCCCATCTGCCGCTATCTCCGTCTCGCCTCCCCCGCAGCCGTGCGCGCGACTGCGACCCACTACCGAGCCTAACTCTGCGTTTTTCTGAAACTTGTCAGGCAAATGACTCGTGATTGCTTCAATGCAAATATGTACAATTTATTACATAGAGTGTGAGCCCTAAACTTCAACAGACATGCGGCGATTCTTATTTCTATCGGGTTTTTGTAATATGCGCCGCTCTCTAGGCACCTAAATTTCACGAGTAGAATAATAGACCTGTATATTATTTACAGAAGCATAAAACGCCAATACATCGGACGGCCATGTCATCGCCCCTTTTAGTACAAAAGGCCTTAAATTCGCGGGTAATGATTATAACGAAGTGCTTAAGTTGTCGAAACAAGAGCATTGCGAAAGCCTACAGAAACAGGCCGGTTGACGGAGGAGATGGCGGCCACATGAACTTCTGGAGATTGCAGACTGATGGCACAGCGATCCCATTTGATCGGTGTATTTTACTGATTTCAAAATGCACTACTCTCACATTGTACTGGCTTGTGTTGTAGTACAATCGTGATATAATACTAACATGAATATATCCGTAATATTAATATAATCTAATGCATGCTTTGCTACTTTTATGAAGAAACTATATTCTGCTGCGCTGTGAGCTGATGAGTTTCGGCTCTATAACTTTCGCTACGTAGCCAGAAAAACTGTACAGGTTATAGTTCTCATTTAACTGCATATCAATTGCTAAAACTAGACGTGTGTTTCGCTGCAATAGTGCAATTACTCTTTACTTGAAATCGCTTCATAAGACCCTAGGAAAAAGTTGGTAAAGTGAAATTTCCATGCACTGAAACAGCAAGCTTGTTTCCATTACCTACACGATATATAAGTCATATCAACCCATTTATTTTTTACTGCGCTCATTTGCAAGCCAAGAATGCAATAATCTTTTGCAGAACTTTTCAACATAGAACTGTAGCGGTCTTGAGCTCAGACACTGTGTGCAAGCTCTTGTGAGCCTTGTCCAGCATAACGGTCTCTGGGAAGCAAACGCCTTGTTTTCCTGTAAACTGATCATTGCTTCAACAGATCATGGTTAATCATCATCCATACGTGCGCCTATCTGGGAGCTAAAAGCCTTAGTGTTGCTGAGCATTCCCTTTGCAATATATTTCTATGGCTGCTATGACAGAAGTGCCAATTAGGTGTTCAAAGCTACCGCTCTGCATTTTGCTGGATACAAACTTGTTTACATAGCCAATGCAGTTTAAACCTAAAAGACGGGCAGTTTTCTTCACGCGCTAATGAAACGTGGGTCTGAACATACAAATTGTAATAGGGCGTTCATTGACGCTCAGATGGAGAGCTGTGAGGAGAGGACCTTGCAACGGCGAGCCCAGCGTACTTCTTCTTTGTCTTCGTTGCACAACGCACTGGTGCATGTCGATGGCTGAAGTGCTGACTATCACAGTACATTTTCCCCCCGGGTAAAAAAAAGGAGCCATCCTGGCGACTTATGGCGCGGAAAGCACAGCGGGGTCATAGAATGGCTTCAATCGGTTCACGTGAACTGTTTCACGACCACGGCGACCCAAGTCCGCAGAGGGCGTGACGGGTTCAACTACGTAGTTGACTGCAGATATTTGCTGGAGGACCCTATATGGCCCGTGGTAGCGAGCAAGAAATTTCTTTGAAAGGCCAGGGATTGTGGAGGGCACCCAGAGCCACACCAGAGAGTTCGGGAGATATGACGAAGCTTCGCCGGTATCACGGAGGTATTTTTGTTGCCACTGATTTTCTGTTGTGAGAGAGCGGGCGAGCTGACGGCATTCTTCTGCGTATGTGACGGCATCGGATAGCGGGGAAGATTCGGAAACGTCAGGGCGGTAGGGAAAACGTGTGTCCATGGTACAGGGTGGCTCGCGCCCGTAAAGGAGAAAGAATGGAGAGAATACAGTAGTGGTCTGTGCCGCGGTGTTATATGCGTAAGTAACAAAGGTCCCAATCGGAATGGTCGGTGTTCACGTACATAGCCAGCATGTCACCGAGAGTGCGGTTTGAAACGTTCTGTCAGTCCATTCGTCTGAGGGTGGTACGAGGTAGCGGTGCGGTGTATGATGCAGCTTTCTTTCAGGAGAGCCTCAAGAGCGTCTGATAAGAAAACGCGTCCGCGGTCACTGAGCAGTTCGCGAGGGGCCCCATGGCGAAGAACCAGGTTTTTCAAAATAAAGGCAGCCACGTCGCGTGCGGAAGCAGAGGGCAGTGATGATGTCTCAGTGTAGCGGGTCAGATGATCCACTGCCACGATAATCCAGCGGTTGCCAGCTCCAGTTGTAGGAAGGGGACCGTATAGATCTATGCCGACGCGATCAAACGGATGGGCAGGACAGGGCAACGGCTGCAATGGAGCAGGAGACTTGAGAGGAGTTTTTTGGCGTTTGCAAGACTGGCAAGAGCGGACAAAATGGCGGACAAAGCGGTACATTCCACGCCAGAAGAAGCGTAGACGCAAGCGCGTGTAGGTTTTCAACACTCCGCCGTGGGCGCACTGGGGATCAGTATGGAAAGCAGCACAAATTTCGGCGCGGAGATGACGGGGGATGACTAAAAGCCACTTCCTTCCGTCGTGTAGATAATTGCGGCGATAGAGCAGCCCGTCACGAATTGAAAAATGGTGAGCTTGGCGGACAAGCGCCCTAGACAAACGACCTGGAGAGTGACTTGAAAGAAAGTGCAGAAGGGTAGATATCCATGGGTCGCGCCGCTGTTCCGTGGCCATGTCGATAGTGGCAAGCGAAGACAAATCGTAGGCGCAAATCTCATCATACAACGAAGAGGGAGGCAGCGGTGAGCGCGAAAGAGCGTCCGCGTCAGTATGCTTGAGGCCTGAGCGATATATGACACGAATGTCATACTCTTGGAGGCGAAGAGCCCAGCGAGCAAGGCGGCCGGACGGGTCCTTGAGGGACGCCAGCCAGCACAGAGCGTGATGATCAGTGACCACATAAAATGGTCGGCCATAGACATACGGACGGAATTTGCCGATGGCCCAAATAACGGCCAAGCATTCTCTTTCCGTAACAGAATAATTTGACTCTGCATTGGTCAAGGTGCGGCTTGCGTACGCCACCACATAGTCTCGGATACCAGGTTTGCGTTGGTTGAGAACGGCGCCTATCCCAATACCGCTAGCGTCAGTGTGAATCTCAGTTGGCGCATTCGGGTCGAAGTGGCGGAGGATGGGAGGCGAAACCAAAAGACGGCGTAAGGTGTTGAAGGCGTCATCACAAGCAGGTGTCCATGCGGAGAGGTCGGAGCTGCCGGAGAGGAGCTGGATGAGAGGAGCAATAATAGAGGCGAAATTTAAGATGAAGCGGCGAAAGTAGGAGCACAGGCCGATGAAACTTCGTAGCTGCTTCAGAGATTTTGGGCGTGGGAATTCGGCAACTGCACGAAGTTTGGTGGGATCGGGAAGAATGCCATCCTTAGAAACAACACATGACCTAGAATAGTTAGTCGGCGAGCAGCAATGCGGCACTTCTTCAGATTCAGTTGGAGGCCGGCGGTAGCGAGACAAGTGAGAACGTCCTTCAGTCGGAGCAGGTGGGATTGAAAATCGGTAGAAAAGACTACGATATCATCGAGATAGCAAAGACAGGTTCGCCACTTGAATCCGCGAAGCACAGTGTCCATGAGGCGTTCAAATGTGGCCGGGGCGTTGCAAAGCCCAAAGGGCATGACGTTGAATTCATATAATCCATCTGGTTTGATGAAGGCAGTTTTAGAGCGGTCAGCGTCATTCATTGGCACCTGCCAGTAGCCAGATCGTAAATCCAAGGAGGAGAAAAACTCGGCGCCCTGCAAGCAGTCCAGTGCGTCACCGATGCGTGGCAGAGGATAGACGTCCTTGCGCGTGATCTTGTTGAGCCGGCGGTAGTCGACACAGAACCGGAAGGAGCCATCTTTCTTAGGCACCAACACAACTGGAGACGCCCAGGGACTGTGGGATGGCCGAATGACACCACGACGGAGCATGTCGTCCACATGATCAGCAATTACTTGGCGCTCCGAAGGCGACACACGATAGGGGCGCTGGCGCAAAGGTGCGGTTTTGCCGGTGTCCATGATGTGCTCTACGGCAGACGTGCGGCCCAAGTCAGTTTGAGGAAGGTCGAATGAAGAAGCGAAGTTCTGCAAGAGGGCGACAAGTTGATCACGTTGCGCAAGTGGAAGATCAGCATCAATAGCATGTTGGAAAACGTCGGAGGGCGTCGAAGCGGTCGCAACATCGTAAGAGCACAGACTAACGTCGAAGGAGGGGGTTGAGTCAGCAAGAGTGGTGATATGACCGGGAACAAGCTCTTCAAGACGTCCAATGCATTCGCCACGGAGCAGGACTGCTCGGCATTAAAATGGGTTCGAGGCGTAAAGTGCACTCTTGCCGTCTTGAATTTCGAGAACTGCGAACGGAAAAAGGAGGCAGGGATGACGGGAGGCGGCTTCAGAAGGTGTAAAAATCGCAGTCAAAGGAGTTACGCACTCACAAGACAGTGGTACGAGGGCAGCAGAGAACGGAGGAATGTCGGTGTCATGGGCGACGAGAAGTTTTGCAGTGCGGGGAGGGGTATCACAGAGGGGGCATCACAGAGTGGGGCGAAGGCAATTTGCGCACGAGCACAGTCAATAACGGCTTGATGAGTCGATCGAAAATCGTATCCGAGGATGATATCATGCGAGCAGTTCGGCAGAACAATAAACTCGATGGAGTACAAGACGTCTTGAATGAGCACTTGGGCTGTGCAAGATGCGGAGGGGTGAATGTGCTGTGATGAGACGGTGCGGAGCGAAAAGTCGGAAATCGGAGTGGTCACTTTTGCGAATTCGACGGCAGAGCGCTTCACTGATGACGGAGACGGCTGCACCGGTATCGACGAGAGCGAGAACTGTGGCGCCTTCTACAGAAACTTTGATAACATTAGCGGGACGACACGGAGGACTTGAGGAATTCGAAACAAGCGCAGTTCTTGCCCCCGGAACTGCGACTGTTAGTTTCCCTCAACGGTGCTAGTAGAACGTCGCAGCATTGGAGAAAGCGATCGGCGCCGAGGAGAATGTAATCGACGAGTGGCATAGGTTCGGCGATCTTGTGAGACAAATTGAGAACCGGGCGGAATCATTTGCGAGCGTGAGTCGGTATCGTACGGGTAAAGTCGAATGTCAGGCTGTGAAGGTTGGAGGCGCTGGCGACAAAGGCGCGCAACATGGCCCGGCCGACCGCAGGCATAGCAAATCGGAAGGTTGTCCGTAGTACGCCAAGGTTTCATAGGATGTGGGCGGAACCTTGAGGGTGGGGCTTGAAACGAAGGCTCAGCATGCGGCGGTGAACGGTAGGCAGGGACCTGCACATAGGAGCCAGACGTGGGCGAAGGTGGTGGCCTAGCCGTTACTTGGGCATACGTGAGAGGTGCCGTCACAGGCGGCAGCACGGGGTTGGACGGCAAGACATCAGCGACGTGTTCTTGCACGACACGGTGTATAGTAGGGGCCAAAGATAGAGCCAGTTCAGGAACGAGGCGGCCCGAATCTTGAAAATGGGGACGGAGTGAGATTTGACGTGCGACCTCTTCACGAATAAAATCTTTGATCTGTTGATTCAGCGGGCTCCCTTCAGAAGTTGGCGAACCACCCAGGGCTAATGCGGATACGCCTTCGTCGCACACACTGGAGCGGCGCCTAGAAGCGCGCCGCTTGCGGAGCTCGTCGTAGCTCTGGCAAAGCTTCACGAGTTCACTAACGCTGGTGGGATCTTTCGCTACCAGCATCTGGAAGGCGTCCTCAGAAATACCCTCGAGGATGTAGCGGATTTTGTTCGCTTCCGGCATGGCCGGGTCGACTCGTTTGCAGAGATCAACGATGTCTTCTGTGTAGCTAGTAAAGGTCTCATCAGCGCGCTGAACATTATCGTGCAAACGTTGTTCGGCACGAAGCTTACGCACTGCCGGGCGGCCGAACACTTCCGCGAAATTCTTTTTAAATGTCGACCAAGATGACAGGTCAGCCTCATGGTTGCGAAACCAGAGGTTCGCCACGTCCGTCAGATAGAATATGACGTTACTGAGCTTGTATGAGTCATCCCACTTGATATGGCTGCTTACTCTTTCATACGATGACAGCCAGTCATCGACATCTTGGTCGGCCGTGCCACTGAAGAGGCAAGGGTCACGCTGGCGCACGATGCCAGAACACATGATCGTGGGTGGAACGGCCGGCAGCGTAGAAGTGGACTCGTCTTGCATGGCGGTTGTAGAGGGTAGTGTACGGCTTCGCAGTTCCAGTTTGGATGGGATCGTTTCCGCCACCTCCGCCAATTGTAATAGGGCGTTTATTGACGCTCAGATGGAGAGCTGTGAGGAGAGGACCTTGCAACGGCGAGCCCAGCGTACTTCTTCTTTGTCTTCGTTGCACAACGCACTGGTGCATGTCGATGGCTGAAGTGCTGACTATCCCATTACAAAATATTCAATAAGAATTGCGGGTTGTTCTTTTGTAAATTCTCAGTATCGTGCAGGAAACATATGATGAAGAAAATATTGGTAGATCTGAAATGAGCAAGAACTTAATTCTTTAAATTAAAGGATGTTTGATTAGTATGCAATGCAGCTTCGGTGAGGGAATTTAATAAGTACGTACAAGCGAATAATTCGTTTAAAGACGTTCGTTGAAATAGTATTCTACTGTACATCCTTTGTAAACCCTGTTCCATTACGCGATAAAATGTTAGTTATTGTCATCAAAATAGAATCGTCTTTCTTAGCAAGACGATATTAACACCAGCCCGGATAAACCCGGAGGTCGTAGGAAAAAAATATATATATATGTTTGAATATATTTTTATTTCGCAGTTCGTTATTGCTTTTGTCATGTGGGGTGTCAAGGCAGAAGGTAAGATTTGCATTCAGTTGAGGCAATAATTGATAACCCTGCTCCTTCAATCATTCGGCGAAATATAGGGTTTCTACCTAGATATGGCGCTGAAGTATGGGTTGTCCTCTTTCACTGATAATTCACAAATTCCGTTGCGCTTCTACACAATGTCTTGCAGAGTTCAGTAGTCTTGATCTTTTTGATTTCGGGGTGTTGCTTTGTCGTCGTGCTGTTTGTTCCATGTGCTGCTTTCTTCCTTTCCTCTCTTTCTGTATGTTCTTTTGACTCTTGCTCTCTCTTATATGCGCTATATTGCCACTGTGCTGTTTTTCTAGCTGTACTTTAGCTGGTGTGCTGTTTTGGTGCGAACTGTTTTGTCGTGTCTCGGAAGTGCTTACAATCGTACACCTGAAGGTTTCTGCGACCAGCCGGTCGCAATGAAGGCGAGCAAGGGCGCACTCGGATTATGAGTAGCTTTTTGTACATTTTTAATGCAACTGGTAGACACTGAGTATATGGTATTTTCGTTATTCTAAACTAATGAAATATGAAGTCTTGCCTTCTACAAATGATGCGCCTGGGGCCGATGGCGAGCACTCTCTTCTCCAGAATGGCTGTGCAGACGCGGCTCAGGGGGGTGGTGGCGACCTCGTCAAAGTGCCGCGCGAAGTGGAAACGAATCTTATTTGGAATACTGTAGGAATTGAGCGCCCCATTTACACCGACACTGTACATGAGGCACAACACGCATTATACCTGACAGGGCAATGTAATAAAAAGGGGAGTGCGTGGCCGCTAAGAACATCTTGCTTTTTGATGTAATGGGAAAATAGACCAGCGTAACCATGTGTATTAAACGCAATTTAAAATTGAGCTGTTTTGATAAGTAGCCCTCCTATATTTTCTTTTGTTTGTACCTGACAGTGAACTGGACTCTAGGATTTTATATGGTAAGTAGACATGCCATTCTTTTTTGTTGTAACTTCCTCGCCCTCAAGAAAATGGTAAAAGTTAAAGCAAAAGTTGTGCTTTTTTGTACTGCTGTAGTTTTAGAGGACACCATAACAGGGTATGAATTCGCTTCATAACAATTACACGTGGTTCAATGCAAGGTAACTCTACAAGAAAGACATAATAACGAGCAGGTGAATAATTTACAGGTATTTGTATAGTGTAACTTGATATTTTGCTTTGCGTGTTTTTCGCATTAGGAAGTAGCGCACCATGGTGTAATGTTTACTCACGGGAAATGTAACATCACTCACTACAAAAAAAATATCTTTCCGCCTTCTTTGGTTGCCAGGATAATTTTAGTTTTGAAAATCGGAAGTTGGGGGCATGGGTTGCACCCAGGCGCTCAAATCTGATTCTACAGTCATGTGCTTCGTCTTTTCAGGCCGGCGGGGTTACTCCTAATCCTATACCTGCTACTCCACTCAAATAACACTGAATCCTTCTTGACTGACAGATTACTGCAGCGGGACAGGAATTCTTACCTAGGTACTCTTGCAATGTCTGCGCTATATATATTTATTTAGACTCACTTCTAATTAACCAAGTTTAGAATTAACCGTCCGAGAGTTTTAATTATTCACCCTGGAAAGAAACTGGAGAAACGTGTTTGAACATAGTATTTCTGGATAGTAGCATTACGTAATGTCAAAAAAATAAGAGAACATATATATGCCGATAGAAATCTCGCCAGCGTGTCATTGCGCTGCAACAAGTTGTATTATATCAATGTGATCGCTATACTAAAGCTTATTCCAAAAACCCATTTCAACATTAAGATTATTTCATAAAGTGATGTCTTTCCATTCTGACTGCTAGTTGCATAGTTTGATTACGAGCTAAATATGCTAGGGCTCGTATGAGGTGCTTCTAGATTTCTAGGCCTGTAGTATTAGGCACTCAATACAACAAAAAGGAGTGATAAAGGCTATCTGTTATAGCCGCCACATTGTTTCAGACTCTTCTGCTCTCGACACAATTGCGATAATCATGATACTCTATTAGTGTTACGACGCATGAGTGATTACTTCTTAAATCTCGTACTACTATACCTACCTTCATACCCGAATAGCTCGTCCTGGAGCCGGGTTCGCCAGGGGTGCATTTCACTATCCAATAAGTTTGTTTAATTAGGGCTTGGTGTCTAATGACGCATATCGCTGGCTATTGGAACGCGGAGAATCTTTGCACGTTCGTTATAGGTACCGCACGCGTTATGCACGTGATCATACCTTAATATACTGTTCTTTCCAGATGCTGAAGGCGCCACAGCACCACACAACTGTGAGTAATGCTCTTGCATAAATATCATCTGAAGGAGATTATGTGTTTGTGATTTAGGCTACTGAATATCACAATCAAAGTTCGTAGCTAGGTGAACATCAGCCTTTCTAATAATAAGCTCTAACCCAAGACTATTTGTCCATTTTGCAGCAATCAGAATTGAGCGCTTAATGACAAAACCTTCAAGGGGGGATAATTACGAATCTCGATTAGGTTCTACTACCAGTGAAAGTAAGATTGTCGTGCCACCTATGATGAGGATGGCAACATAGAATATGGCAATTCCAAAGCCTCACTTAAAGCGCATTTTACAAAGCACCATTACTAGTAGCAGGTACATTATTTCAATTCGCTTTTGCATCAACCTAACAATTTGAAACTAGAAGAAAATGGCAGCTGGTACCACAAATGAAAGCAGCATAGAAACAATTACTATTTCTGCAAGCAATTTAATTATATTAGTATATGTGTCTGTTTCACTGATGATGAAATGAAAAAAAAACGGCTACAATAACATAATTGTAGACTTAGGGTGACACCAAAAACTTTGAGAGGTAGGTAAAACTGCAGCTAGTTTTCAGTGTGATATACGTGTACTACATAATTCTATAACTGAAGACACAGTGGACAGCTTTGACAAATATTTGCAGACGTAAGACACACATTGCTTGCACTGTTTTCAGATAATTTGTATCTTACGCGCTTATCTAGACATGTTTCTAATTGTTTTGCCATGCTTGCAATACAAATGTCTCATATCGAATCAGTAGTAAGTAATCTACAAATTATAAAGCGGCCGGCTTGATACAATTATAGCCAGAATAATTAAAGATTATATAGACATTCCGGGAGCCACATTTTGCCTATCTTTCGTAATTGGCAGGAGTCAGGTGTGTACCCGCATGCGCCTTATTTGCGTAAAGTAGTGCCTGTATAAATTATGAACACCATTCAAGTGCCTCAAGTTACAGACCAATGCCTGTCTTAAGTGAAAATAAAACAATTTCTGCGAACGTATATAAGAAACATAGACAGATAGACAGACACAAAGACGGACAGGCAGATAGACCGGCAGAAAGACAGACATACAGCTAGACAGGCTGATAGAAAGAAAGAGATAGACAGATAGACAGACATATAGATACACAGAGAGATAGACAGACATACAGATAGATAGAAAGACAGGTAGACAGATAGACAGATAGATGGACTGATAGACAGATACTGAGACAGACGGACGGACGGGCGAACAGATAGATAGAAAGAAGGTAGACAGATAGACAGACATATTACCACCTGGTGTCCCTGATGTTCTTAGGTGGCACCTGGAAGAAAAGGACGCCGAAGTTGTCTCGCGTGCTGTGCGCGGAACTTTGCCTGCTGGTTCAGCTTCATCCTGTCGTCTTAGTCACGTCTAGCCCTGTTGTCCGGGACATATTTTGGCGTCGGCGCTAGGTTTCGATCCCAGTACATGTCTCGTACACCACAGCATACCCAAGACTCAACTCCTGTGCCAGTCGACAACCCTGTGCACCGTACTAGCCGAAGGAATCAAGACCTGCCCCCTGAGCCCCCTGACAAGGAGACCTGTGAGCGATCTGGATTTTACGGCACCGACGACAGTTCCTACGCATGAACATCGACTCTCGCTGGACATACCCGTGCTTCTCGACGGCCATAAGGTTAGCGCATTGGTGGACATTGGCGCGGATGTTTCGATTATAAGCGGGAAGCTAGCAGCGCTTCTAAAAAAAGTCATGACACCATGGTCGGGCACGCAGATTCGCACCGCTGCGGACATGTCGTAACTCCTAGTGGACTGTGCACGGCACGAGTTCAAATTCGCAGCTCCACGTTTATTGTAAGCTGCCTCGTTATACCTGACTGCTCCCGTGACGTTATCCTTGGGGTTGATTTCCTCCGGGAGTATGGAGCTATTATCGATCTCCGGAAGCGCACAGTGACATTTTCAACCGAGAAAGCTGCTGATACTGACGCCAAGAATCGGCAACGCCACGCCACCCTTCGAATTTCCGCCGAGAGCGTTTCGATTCCGCCACGCGCCAGTGTTTTTGTGACTGTTACTTGCGACGAACTGCGTGAAGGGCATGCGGTCGCGGAAGGCAACCAGTCACTTTTGCTCACCCACGGCATCTGTACAGCGCGCAGCCTCATCCACCTCCGCGACGGCCGGTCTGATCTCCTGGTGACTAACTTCACCAACGAACCCCGGAATCTTTTTCGTGCTACTGCCATCGCGTTTGCTGACACCTTAGCGGATGTTTCTGAATGTTTTACGTTTGGGGCTGTTAGCACTGTGCAGCCCCCACTTGACCGTCTTGATATTAGTCCGGATCTCTCGGACACACGGAATCGTGAGCTACGTGCCCTCCTACTAGAGTTCAGCTCTTGCTTTGCGTCCTCATCGAAAGTACGGCAAACACCCCTCGTGAAGCACCGCATCATTACTCCTGACGACGCCCGTCCTATCCGCCAGCAGCCGTACCGTATCTCAACGACGGAACGTGAAGCGATTCAGACACAAGTTCCGGAGATGCTTTGCGATGGTGTCATACAACCATCCAACAGTCCGTGGTCATCCCCTGTCGTGCTGGTAAAGAAAAAAGATGGGACCCTTCACTTCTGTGTCGATTATCGAAAGCTGGATGCCATCACTAAAGAAGACGTCTACCCGCTGCCCCGTATCGCCGATTCGCTCGACAAGCTTCGTCGCGCCCACTACTTCTCCTCCATTGACCTGAAGAGTGGGTACTGGCAGATTGAGGTTGATGAGCGGGACCGCGAAAAAACAGCTTTTGTCACCCAAGATGAACTGTACGAGTTCAAAGTGCTGCCTTTTGGCCTAGGTTCAGCGCCGGCAACTTTTCAGCGCATGATGGGCACCGTCCTCTCCGGCCTCAAATGGCAAATCTGCTTAGTCTATCTCGACGACGTTGTCGTATTCTCTGAAACCTTTGAAGAACACCTGGAACGCCTGCGCGCAGTATTAGATGCCCTCCGGTCAGCTGACTTGACGCTCAAGCCCGAGAAGTGCCCACTTTGGCTACAAAGAGTTGAAGTTTCTTGGTCACCTTGTGAGTGCCTCAGGCGTTAGGCCAGACCCCGACAAGACTTCTGCTGTCGCCAAATTTCCCGTTCCTGCAAACAAGAGAAGTCTGAAACGCTTCCTGGGTCTCTGCACGTACTACCGCCGCTTCATCGCCGATTTTTCCAAAGTTGCCGCCCCCCTGACTCGCCTCACGCGCGATGATACACAGTTCGTGTGGGGCGCCGAGCGACAAGAGGCTTTTGCGGAGCTGCGCAGCCGACTGCAAACAAGCCCTGTTCTTGCGCACTTTCATGAAGACGCTGACACCGAAGTACACACCGACGCCAGCAATATCGGCCTTGGCGCTGTACTCCTTCAACACCAAGCTGGCGTCGAAAAGGTAATAGCTTATGCCAGCCGCACGCTCTCCCGCGCCGAGACAAACTACTCCACTATGGAAAAGGAATGCCTTGCGGTTGTGTGGGCGACCATGAAATTTAGGCCTTACCTCTACGGCCACCAGTTTAAAGTTGTCACCAATCATCATTCCTTGTGCTGGCTGGCTAACCTCCGCGACCCATCGGGGCGCCTAGCACGATGGAGTCTTCGCCTCCAAGAATTTGAGTACACCATTGTGTATAAATCTGGCCAGAAGCACGAAGATGCTGACGCGCTGTCGCGCGCACCCGTCGGTTTAGTCGATGAGAGCACGGACGATGAGAGCGATTTTCTTGGACTGGTGAGTGCTTCAGACATAATGACCCGACAGCGAGCTGACCCGGACCTTCGACCTGTCATTGAGCACCTGCAGGGTCGCGCTGCTGATATCCCTCGGCAATTTTCTCGGAACCTGTCTGCTTTCTGTGTCCGGAATGGCATTCTATACAAACAGAACTCCAGCACTGTTGACCGAGCGTTCCTCCACGTAGTGCCAGCCGACCGCCGTGCCGATATCCTTTTTGCTTGCATTATGAGCCCACCTCTGGCCACTTGGGCTTTGCACGCACACTCGCCCGAGTTCGTCAAGCCTATTATTGGCCTAAACTCGCTGACGCCGTTCATCGCTACTTCAGAGGCTGTCGTGAGTGCCAACGTCGAAAGGCGCCACCTCTCAAGCCAGCGGGTTTACTCCAACCTATTGCGCCTCCCCGAACACCATTTGACCAAATCGGCATCGACCTTCTGGGCCCATTTCCGCTGACATCGGTCGGTAACAAATGAATTATAGTCGCGACCGACTATCTCACACGGTATGCTGAAACCAAGGCAGTGAAGCGTGGCACGTCATCTGAGATCGCCCAGTTTTTTATGCAGCAAATCGTGTTGCGCCATGGCGCACTGTCCCAAGTAATCACCGATCGAGGCACGGCGTTTATGGCACAACTTATGCACGACGCATTTGAGCTGAGTCACACGAGCCATCGCAAAACCACTGCTTATCACCCACAGACGAATGTCCTCACGGAGAGACTCAATAAAACGATCGCCGACATGATAGCAATGTACATAGACTCCCAGCACAAGACCTGGGACGAGATTCTCCCGTACGTCACATATGCCTTCAACACTGCCATCCAAGAGACTACGCGTTTTACGCCATTTCACGTGCTCCTGGACGCGACTTTAAGACGATGTTAGATGCCATGCTTTCGTGCTGCACGGATAATACTCTCATCCCAGACGCTGAGCAGTTTGCTCAGCGCGCCGAGGAAGCACGTCAACTTGCCCCCATCCCCATTCAACAACAGCAGGGAAAGGATACGCGTCGCTACAACCTCCATCATCGACACGTCACATACCAACCAGCAGAGCAAGTTTGGGTGTGGACACCGGTGCGCCGGCCCGGCTTGTACGAAAAACTGATGTCGCGATACTTTGGACCTTACAAGGTTCTGCGCTGTGTCTCAGAAGTGACATACGAATTCCTTCCAGCGAGTAGTGTGCAGACCTCGCGTCGGCAACCACGCTCCGAGGTGGTGCACGTTGTCCGCATGAAACCGTATTTCACGCAGTAATGTGCAGTGTACTATGCACTCGTTTAGTTCTGTAGGGCACCGCCTCCGTTTTATATTCGTTTTCTGTACTGACTTGCATCACCCATCGCTCGCACCCAGTCTGTGCTTTCGTTTTTTTCAGGAGGGGGAGTAATGCCACCTGGTGTCCCTGATGTTCTTAGGTGGCACCTGGAAGAAAAGGACGCCGAAGTTGTCTCGTGTGCTGTGCGCGGAACTCTGCCTGCTGGTTCATCTTCGTCCCGTCGTCTTACTCACGTCTAGCCCTGTTGTCCTTGACAATATAGGTACACAGACGGATAGATAGACATACAGAAAGAGAGAAAGGCAGGTAGACAGATAGACAGATAGATGGACAGATAGACACACAGACAGACGAACGGACGGACGAACAGAGAGACAGACAGACAGACAGACAGACAGACAGACAGACAGACAGACAGACAGACAGACAGACAGACAGACAGACAGACAGACAGACAGACAGACAGACAGACAGACAGACAGACAGACAGATAGATAGATAGATAGATAGATAGATAGATAGATAGATAGATAGATAGACAGATAGATAGATAGATAGATAGATAGATAGATAGATAGATAGATAGATAGATAGATAGATAGATAGATAGATAGATAGATAGATAGATAGATAGATAGATAGATAGACAGACAGACAGACAGACAGACAGACAGACAGACAGACAGACAGACAGACAGACAGACAGACAGACAGACAGACAGACAGACAGACAGACAGACAGACAGACAGACGCAGAGACATACAGACAGACAGACAGACAGACAGGCAGGCAGACAGACAGACAACCAGACAGACAACCAGACAGACAGACAGACATGTAGATAGATAGATAGATAGATAGATAGATAGATAGATAGATATATAGATAGATAGATAGATAGATAGATAGATAGATAGATAGATAGATAGATAGATAGATAGATAGATAGATAGATAGATAGATAGATAGATAGATAGATAGATAGATAGATAGATAGATAGATAGATAGATAGATAGATAGATAGATAGATAGATAGATAGATAGATAGATAGATAGATAGATAGATAGATAGATAGATAGATAGATAGATAGATAGATAGATAGATAGACAGACAGACAGACAGACAGACAGACAGGCAGGCAGGCAGGCAGGCAGGCAGGCAGACAGACAGACAACCAGACAGACAGACAGACATGTAGATAGATAGATAGATAGATAGATAGATAGATAGATAGATAGATAGATAGATAGATAGATAGATAGATAGATAGATAGATAGATAGATAGATAGATAGATAGATAGATAGATAGATAGATAGATAGATAGATAGATAGATAGATAGATAGATAGATAGATAGATAGATAGATAGATAGATAGATAGATAGATAGATAGATAGATAGATAGATAGATAGATAGATAGATAGATAGATAGATAGATAGATAGATAGGAGTGGAGCCTTAGTGGTGGGATCCAAAATTACTCCGAAGCCCTCCGCTACGGCACCCCTTTCTCTCTTTCTGCTTTCACTCCCACCTTCCTCGCTTCCCTCACGGCGCGGTTCGGGTGTCCACAGAACCTTTCTCATATCTGAAGCATTCAATAATCACTTCCAGTCAGTATTCACTCCTGATGACGGAATCGTTCCTGAATTTATTTCGAATCCTGCGCTTGTTCCATTTCCTAGCGTTGCTGATGTTGCTGATGTGCATAATCTGCTATCGAGCACAAGCAAAAGTGCTAACCCTGAGGTATGCTCAACATATTCCTGAAACTGTATTCCAAAAGTATTTATCCTATTTATCAGTAATGTTTAGAAAACTCTAGAGTCCTAAACTGTAATGTTGGTGGAAAAATGCGAAAATAATTTCCATGCATAAGGATAGTAATGATCTCCTGGTCAGCAATTACAGACAGATTTTTTTATTATCAACAATGTGCTAGCTCCTGGAGCATATCGCTCATAAATACTTTGTTCATAATTTGGCTGACAATAACATATTGTCCAACGCACAGCATGGGTTTCGCGCTGGTTCTGCAACTGTGTCACAACTCATCGAGTTCACGCATGATATTTCTGCAACACGTAACGCGCATTAACAAATTGAAGCCATATGCATACAATATGCGATAGCCTTTATGACATATTGCACCCAGAGCTTTTAATTAAGCTGAAGGCTTTCAATCTTGATTTAACAGTGTTGGCTGGCTAACAGTTTTCTAGTACTTAGAAGCTCGCAATTCGTTTCCTAACCCCAGTCGAAATCATCTAACATAAGGGTGTGAGGTTCTTTTCTTTGAATCTTCTGGCCACCTTATTCTGTGGCTTATTCAGAAACAGCAATTTAAATAGACGACCAGACTGACCAAGCTAACAACGAATACGTATATGTACAGACATGGACGGGACGAGAGTAGAACGAGCAAGTGGGACGATGGCAAAACACAAATTGTCAAAAAGTCACCAAGTTGTTGGATGGAGAAGCCGGTTCAGACGCTCCGGGTAGTCAGAGTTTTGAAGGGTAGGTACAGTAGGGCCTCGGCAAGCCCAGCGGAAGGCTAGGCCACCGGACGGGGCCCAGTAGAGGCAAGAGGCCTCGGGTTGCCTTTCCGCGGCCGATGCGTCAGGCCTCCTCGATGTGCCTGGACCCAGCACGGCGCCGAACGCTCGTGCCAGTGAAGAACTGGCGCTGTGGCACTCCCGGGCCCGACCACCGTTCCGAGCTTCGTGGACAACAGGAGAACAGGACAGGATACGGCCGGCAGGCCCCAGGTCTGGATCCCCGGGTCAGGCCTGGCAGAAGACGAACCGCTCCGAGCTCCTTGGACAGCCGATCGGCTCCGCTACTCGCCTGTTCTCCCCTGCTCGTGCCTCACGCTCGTCGAGCCAACCTCCACGTTTTTCTTCTCTTCTTTCTCCAAACGTGATTTTCTTTCTTCGTCTTTTCTCAAATTACAATATGTTCTTCACAAATATGCCTCCCTTTTGAGAAGTTTTTTTTTCGAGAAAAAAAACTTGGGGCCATGACACTGATGCACTCTTCCGGAGGACGACCGCACACCACAACACTGCTGCACCCATCACTGCACACCCCACAGAGTGGCCACACCATTGCTATTGTCTGCTGAGAGTCTGAGTCACTCGCGCACACAAAATAAAAAACATTCGTACTTATACAAGTAACATTAACACTCAACACTTGTCAGAAGAAATAAACTCTAACAAACATACTATGAACAGCACGACGACACCTCCAGAAGCTTTGTAGGAAATGTGCTCTAAGACGATATATCTCCAACGGCGTTGGAAGACAGCACAGAGATTAACATTGTCTCCCGTATCATTCTCGATTCAACAGTTCACTATTCTGTATCGAGTGTCGGTTCCCCAGTCCACTGTGGGACCAAGGTTCTTCACTGAACGTTGACAACAGAGTTTTCGACTCGATGTTATCAAGAACTACGAAGGATGAAGCTTGTAGGGCATTCACTGGCTGGCGCTCTTCGTAGCTCTTTGTGTTAATGGACATGCGTCCTAATGGAGCGTTCCTCAGGTTTCCTTTCGGGATAGTCCTCTGACATGCATCGCACGACCTCGCAAACCGCTTAATGCCAGCTTGCACCCCTGGCCAGTAATAGTCATCAAGCACTCTTGCGGTAGTTTTTCTGACACCCTGGTGGCCGACAAGTGCACTCCCATGTGCCTGCACGAGAACCTGACAGCGCAATACCTTTGAAACGACCGCTTGTTCAATCGTTTTTCCTGGACAAAGTTGATAGGTCCGGTACAAAATGCCGTCACCTGGCAGGTATGCTTCTCTGGCCCGTCAAGACTGTTGGAGCGTCGGCGAATGGGACGCTTGCACCCGGAACGTTGCCGATAATTACGTCATATAATGGCGTCGGCAGGCACCTAGCAATAGCTTTGCCTGTGAAGTATGGCGACTTGATAATAACCTCCGCCTCAGGCGCTTCGATGTCAGAACCATCCGCTAAACGTAAAGATGCTCGCTCACCGGTATATGCAGCCTCGGGCACCAAAGCCTTACGCACCACGATGCTATTAGAACCAGTGTCGCGCAGCACCGACACTGCTTGTCCGAACACTTCTCCATGCTCCACTGGCATGTTGTTAATACTCTGAGATGGACTAAGAGCCGAATTGTCCCTTCGAACTTCTAGGCATGTTGTTCCCAGCTGACGTCCAGGGCGGGAATCTCGAGGGGACGTGCAGCAAGCAGACGTCTCCCGGTCATTTGAATTTCCGTATCGACACAACTAGGTTTCATGCCCAGATTTGCGACATAATGTGCAAAATGGGGCTTCGGTTTTGTACGGCAATCCGCCGACCTATGTCCGATCTCTTCACAGATGAAGCATCGAATTCTAGTCTTTGGGTTTGGGGCTGCGTCCTGTGGTTTCGCAGAATTCTATTCTGCTCTATCTCTAAAAATCGCGAGGTTATTCTGTCGCTGAGCCTCAAGAATGTGATCGGTGGCCTCAGCAATCTCGTCCACCGTTTTACAATCACGTTCCCGCAAGAAGAGAACTAAACGATTGTGACAGCTGTTTAAAAACTGCTCGGCCACTATTATGTCCCGAACCACTTCAAACGTGCGACCTTGTCCTCGCATCTCAACCCAGCGCTCAAAAAAACTTAACAGCCTTGTGGTGTACTGGGAAGCTGTCTCACCATCTTGCGGCTTGCTTCCACGAAACTTCTCTCTGTAGCCCTCATCCGTGAACCGAAACCACCGAAGTAAGGCAAGTTTCGCTACATCGTAATTGACTGAGTCCTCAGGAGAGAGTCGTCCAAAGGCTCTGAGAGCTTCTCCGCCGAGGCACAGACTCGAAGCTGTGGCCCACTTCTCTTTCGGCCAGCCCTGACCAATGGCGACATGTTCAAAACGCTTCAAATACGCGTCCAAATCGTCCCTTTCCACATTAAACAGTGGAATCAATCCATGAGGACTAATTGGGAAAGACGGACCTGGTACGGTACCGTGCTCAGCGCTTCCAGAACTAGGGGCGTTTTCTCCCAATTCCGCAAGTCGTACTCGTAGCTGCAAATTCTGGTTTTCTTGCTCCAAGCGCTGCTTCGCCGCTTCACGTTCTGCACCTCTCTCTTCGCGTTCTGCAGCTTTGTCTTCCCTTGCCTTTTGCAATTCCTTCTCAATCCACTCGCGCAACACGACTCCCTGCAAACCTATACGTTCCCCTACCGCGAGCAACTCTGGTGCACTCATTTTTCTCCAATATCTAGCCGCGGGAAAATGCTGCTTGGCCGGCCTGGTCCTGCCGTGGATGCCAAAATTGTGAGGTTCTTTTCTTTGAATCTTCTGGCCACCTTATTCTGTGGCTTATTCAGAAACAGCAATTTAAATAGACGACCAGACTGACCAAGCTAACAACGAATACTTTTATGTACAGACATGGACGGGACGACAGTAGAACGAGCAAGTGGGACGATGGCAAAACACAAATTGTCAAAAAGTCACCAAGTTGTTGGATGGAGAAGCCAGTGCAGACGCTCCGGGTAGTCAGAGTTTTGAAGGGTCGGTGCAGTAGGGCCTCGGCAAGCCCAGCGGAAGACTACGCCACCGGACGGGGCCCACCAGAGGCAAGAGGCCTCGGGTTGCCTTTCCGCGGCCGATGCGTCAGGCCTCCCCGATGTGCCTGGACCCTGCACGGCACCGAACGCTCGTGCCAGTGAAGAGCTGACGCTGTGGCACTCCCGGGCCCGACCACCGTTCCGAGCTTCGTGGACAACAGGAGAACAGGACAGGATACGGCCGGCAGGCCCCAGGTCTGGATCCCCGGGTCAGGCCTGGAAGAAGATCAACCGCTACGAGCTTCTTGGACAGCCGATCGGCTCCGCTGCACGCCTGTTCCCCCCGCTCGTGCCTCGCGCTCCTCGAGCCAACCTCCACGTTTTTGTCCTCTTCTTTCTCCAAACGTGATTTTCTTTCTTCGTCTTTTCTCAAATTATCATATGTTCTTCACAAAGAGTAACTTCCCGGGAGCCTCAAGGGTTTGTTTAGGGCCGTTTTCATTTATTATCTACCTCAATGATGTAATTACAACGTTTGGTTACCTTCCGGTAATCATTCGATTATATGCTAACGACTGCATCGTTATATTAAAATATTGTTACGGGGCGGTAAGCTGATGAAACCAGGACAACAGAGGACAGGGAGACGATGTTCGATTACCATGAGATGGCGTTAATGAATTGCTGCGGGCTTAGTGCGAGCGCTCTTGCGGCCCCACTGCCCGCTTCTTCTTCGTCCGTAACATTACCAGGGTGTCACGAAATCGGCGCACATCTTCATCAAGCCGGTACGGCGCGAGGCCGCACGGCGTCGCGTGGAAGGCATGGAGAGAAAAAGCCCCCTTCCCCGCGCGGGAGAGCGCGTAGCTTTGTACGCGTTGCCGTCACCCTCTTTCCCATTGCCCGGGGAGGACGGTGGTTCATCGGACTGGAATCAGCCAGAAATTTCCAGCATGTTCTATGGGACCTGGCCAATGGCGACGCGCGGCTCGACGGGAGGAAGAGAGAGCGCTATAACCAGTGAAGCTAAGTGTGTGTGCGCGCTAGCTTTGACGCGTGCTAACAAACAGACGCGGCGCGCCCTATTTAAAGAGACCGCGCCGTTTGATGAGTCAGTCAGTCAGTTCGTCAGTGTTTTGCGACGTGTTCGCCTGTGCTTCGGCTGGACTCCCGGGGATCACCCGCTGCTGGCAAGTCCACGGACTTTCAAGGGAGCGGCGCTCGTCTCGTATGGCGGCCACATCGTGACTCTTGAGGCGTCGGACTGCAACAGTGCCCGGTGAACAATTTGGTGTTTGTTTTTATCTCTCTCGTGTTTGAACTGTTGTAAAGCCTGTGTTATTGAATCATTCTGTAGTTGCATGCTTAGCGTTTGTGTTCTGTGAACCTCTCGTCTGTTGTATTTCAAGTGATCGTGTGTGCCTTTGTATCGTCTCTTGCTGTGCATAAATTGTGTTTTGTTTGTTACTTCTGACTCCGATCCTTACTCTGGTTTGAACCGGCGACAGCTGGGCACCAAACGGCCACCCCCTTCTGTCACTACTAGGTAGTTGGATTCCGGCTGAGCTTGCCACGCAAGTCGAGGGCATCTCCTTCGCGACCGGAACAGCTACCCCCACTCACTCTAAGGGTGTCTGGGAGTGTGCGCACCGTTAAGGGCGCATCGTTAATAATACCCCCTAATTATTAACGGGTGACAATTATTCTGGCGTCCGCGACAGGACGTTTGGTGCACTCAAGCTCAGAGGACGGAGAACGAGTTAGAAGAGTTTACGAAGAGGTCGTAAACTGTGTAGCAGCAGAGGGATAGCGAGAGGTTGTGCCGCGCGGAAGCGTTTAGGCGAGGTTCGCTAAGCAGTCTTTAGGTTACATCCAGACTGTTCGCGCTTCAGATATGAATCTGAAAGAGTTGATCGATGCTGGCACCCAGCTGGGGTTGTCCGGTGCCGAACTGCGCAAATGGGTTAGCCAGAGAGAAAAAGAAGAAAGAGAGAGAGAAGAAAAGGAACGAGAGAGAGCAGAAATAGAACGAGAGAGGGCTCGAAAAGAAGCCGAGGAAGAAAGAGAGAAGCTCGAAAGGAGCGTGAAGAGGAATTTCAGCGAGAAAAGGAATTACTTACTATGAAACTTCAGCTCCAAAACGCAGGGAACAACAACGGTTTAACTGAAGTGCATAGCTCCAGTGAAGGACATAGCAGCTTGCGGATAGACGCAAGCAAATTGATCCCGAAATACGACGAGAGAAGAGACGATCTCGACGCGTTCCTCTTGCGTTTCGAAAGGATCGCCATAAATGCAAATTGGACAGACAGTGAATGTGCTACCATCTTGAGCACTTGCCTTAGCGGCGAAGCATTAAGTTTGTTTGGAAGACTTCCTCCTGAGGATGCAGGCAGCTATAACAAAGTGAAAGCTGCATTACTTAAAAGGTTTAGATTTACGACGGATGGGTTTCGAGAGAAGTTCAGCACTGGAAAACCTATGGACGGTGAAACGGCAACACAGTATGTTGCACAATTGAGTCATTATTTTGACTGCTGGACTGAACTCTCAAAAATTAAACTAGAGTATGGCGCACTTCGCGAACTCCTAATTAAGGAGCAATTCCTGGGCAGCTGTCACCCTGGTCTGTCACTTTATTTAAAAGAAAGAAAAGCGAGTAACCTGGAAATAATGATGAAACTTGCAGACCAGTATTTGGAAGCCCAGGGAGGCGAAAATTTGAGCAAAATTGTAAGTGCTGAAACCCCTCGAAAGCCCGAATTTCGGCAGACAAAACCTAGCGTAAAGTCACCCCCGAGGTGCTATCTCTGCGGACAACTAGGCCATTATGCACCTAACTGCCGCAAACTCGCAACCAACAATCCATCCTCGTGTTGGAAATGCGGACAGAAGGGCCACAAAGCAATGTCGTGTCCCGACGCTGACAAGGCAGCACCGCAGGCGGCATGCGCGAGGACTCCGTCAGAGTCGGAATATCGCCTAGAGGAAGAAGATGCCGATGGCTTTGTTGAGCTTAAGAACGGCAGGAAAGTCCGCGTGGTGCACGACCTAGAGGAGGAGGAAGCAGAGAAGGTTGTTAATCGGAAGGACAAGAAACTCCGGGTGGTGAACGCCGTAGTACATGCACAACCTGGATCTGCGGTGAATCGTATGCCGGTTTCGAGGGGAAAGATAGGAAGAAAGTCAGTCTCTGTGCTACGAGATACAGGTAGTAGTGCCGTAATCATGAAACGAAGTTTGATTCAGGAGAATGATCTGACTGGAGAGAAATGCCCTGTGAGGCTGATTGACGGTTCAATTCAGCTGCTACCTGAAGCAAAATTGAAAGTGCAGACGCAATACTATTCTGGAAAACTGACAGCCCTGTGCGTGGAACGCCCTATCTACGATTTGGTGTTGGGAAATATCAAGGGCGCAAAATTTTCCGAGGATCCTGAACAAAGTCCCGCGCCTGTGCGCTGCAAGGAATCTAAAAAGAAAAAGGCAGGGCGAGGAAAGCAAGGCCATGAGAAGCCGGAAGAAAAGACTCGAGACATGAAGAAACAAAAGGAAGCCTCTCGGGAGGAAACCGAAAAGAAAGAGGCAACACAGGCAATTAAATCAGGAATGCCTAGGCTGTCGTTGATGCAGGTAGCCCGAGTGTTTCTCCTGCTTATGGGGACATTACTTGGAATATTTCACCTTCAGCGGAAGGAATACCGGTGCCTAGGAAAGAGCACTACTACAGTGATTCTTTTTGTCGGACTGTGCACGTTGGTACAGGTTCCCGTGTATCCGTCGGCGCTACTGGTTGTAGGGGAAATTATCAGCACACATTGGTTGTGTGATTTGCAAGAGGATAAGTCCTGCCTCAGGGAATTTTCAGTAGCCCGATCGGAGAACATAGAAGCGTCTCAAATGCGAGAGACTAGAGCGAAAGCAGAATCCCTGGCGGACAGAAGCGTGTCACGCACTGATCGCGGGTTAGAATTACGCTCGGAAATTTAGGTTTGTGCGCTTCGCATTTGAAGAGCTGTGTGTTGTTGATTCTTATGTGTATCTGACGACAGTGTGGCGCTATGTTTGTGAACATCATGGCATTGATGTGGGAATTTTGTAATGTGTTATTGCAGTGTGTGAAATTTGTGCAATGTGTGTGTTGTGGACATTTGCCCCATATACTTGTGAACGCATGCATGTGCGCGCGATGTTCGTGGTTGTTGTGAATATTGTGGGACAATATTCTTTAAGGGAGGGGCAGTGTCACGAAATCGGCGCACATCTTCATCAAGCCGGTACGGCGCGAGGCCCGCACGGCGTCGCGTGGAAGGCATGGAGAGAAAAAGCCCCCTTCCCCGCGCGGGAGAGCGCGTAGCTTTGTACGCGTTGCCGTCACCCTCGTTCCCATTGCCCGGGGAGGACGGTGGTTCATCGGACTGGAATCAGCCAGAAATTTCCAGCATGTTCTATTTGACCTGGCCAATGGCGACGCGCGGCTCGACGGGAGGAAGAGAGAGCGCTATAACCAGCGAAGCTAAGTGTGTGTGCGCGCTAGCTTTGACGCGTGCTAACAAACAGACGCGGCGCGCCCTATTTAAAGAGACCGCGCCGTTTGATGAGTCAGTCAGTCAGTTCGTCAGTGTTTTGCGACGTGTTCGCCTGTGCTTCGGCTGGACTCCCGGCGATCACCCGCTGCTGGCAAGTCCACGGACTTTCAAGGGAGCGGCGCTCGTCTCGTATGGTGGCCACATCGTGACTCTTGAGGCGTCGGACTGCAACAGTGCCCGGTGAACAATTTGGTGTTTGTTTATATCTCTCTCGTGTTTGAACTGTTGTAAAGCCTGTGTTATTGAATCATTCTGTAGTTGCATGCTTAGCGTTTGTGTTCTGTGAACCTCTCGTCTGTTGTATTTCAAGTGATCTTGTGTGTTCCTTTGTATCGTCTCTTGCTGTGCATAAATTGTGTTTTGTTTGTTACTTCTGACTCCGATCCTTACTCTGGTTTGAACCGGCGACAGCTGGGCACCAAACGGCCACCCCCTTCTGTCACTACTAGGTAGTTGGATTCCGGCTGAGCTTGCCACGCAAGTCGAGGGCATCTTCGCGACCGGAACAGCTACCCCCACTCACTCTAAGGGTGTCTGGGAGTGTGCGCACCGTTAAGGGCGCATCGTTAATAATACCCCCTTATTATTAACGGGTGACACAGGGGCTACCGAGCGATCGTTCCGATAATGGATGAGTAAGCGTGCCGATGTCAAATCCATGGCATGATTATGGGCGTGCCTGGATGACTAACGAAGAAGATGAGGAGGAAGAAGGAATGAGAAAACTGCTTACCAGCACAATGATTCTCGATTAAGCTGGGCCCACAACGCTGTAAGGCCACAGGTCGCCATGACCCGACGGCGGAGGTTAAGGCACGCACCGCGTGGCATGGGCAGGGGAGGATGTCTTAAGTTTAGCGACATCTTGGGTTGTGTGGTCTTTGGTCGCCACATCTGGTCAATTGGGTCATATATGGTCGTTCGGTTCTCTCGTGTCTTGTGGTCATGTGTGGATCTCGGTTTCGTTTCTCCTTCGTCGTGTCTTGTGGTCGGGGCGGAGGAACGGCAAGGTCAGCTGGCTCCGGTAGGCTAGTGACTAGCCATGCGATGCTTCCTAACCTTCTGCCGACGGCGCAAGAAGCAGCAGGGCGCCGAGCTCCGGGCCTGGATGAGGGGTGATGATGACAAACCCAGCACCTCCACTAAATGTTACGGGGCGGCAAGCCTATGAAAACCGAACAGAATACATAGAGATGATGTTCTATGACCATAAGATGATTTTATTGAATCGCTGCGAGCTCAGCGCGTGCGCCTCTGCCCGCGCCACTGCCCGCTTCTTCCTAGTCCGTAACAATATCCTCAATTAGTGGTCAAGACAAGCTAAATAACGCATTTTGAAAGGTCTGTTACTGTAGTGAGAAATGCAGATGTTGATAAATTTCAAGAAATTCGTTTCCAAGGCTTTTCTTAACAAACAAAAACGACCTAAGTATACCTGTAATAATAAACATAAACACATGTAAATGAACTTAAATATCTACACGTAACGTTTACGCCTCATGTGAAGTGGCACAGGCATGTTGAAGTAATTTGCGAGAACCATCAAGAAAACTAGGGTTTCTGAAACGCAGCTTGTGATTCTTATAACTTCTCTTTTTACCGCTCAGTTTAGAAATGTGGAATTCACTGGGCAGTTCCTTTCTGCATTGCCGCAGGACAATTTCCCTGATCAACTACAAAACCATAAGTAGTAGTGGTTTTTCAGCACTTTGTTACCAGATCTACCAGATCCTTTTATATCCAAGGCATGACTATGTTCATTTTTTTTGCTTCCCTTTGCCCACTTGCGATATATTGTTATCATTGTTTGAGTATGTATGCTCTTCTTTATTGCCTCGCTCTGCAAAACAGTAGTATATGTAAATAAATAAATAAATGAATTTCGAAGTGTTGTCGCGAGATATCCTGTTTATATCTTTAATACCCATCGCCTTTTATTCTTATATTTTACTTCTCTAGATACTTCACCGTGCGATGAGAACGATGTACGGGAGTGCGCTTCTCATGACAGGGACTGCATCATACATCATCGCAGGCCACACTGTACAGGTAACGAACAATGAACTCTTCCTCTGGAATGCACTTTTCCATTCTTTTTTGCATTCGCTTTTTTTATTTTTTCGACAAATCCTCGGCTCACTAGGGAAAACCGATATTTGAGCTCAATATATTAGGTGCGACCAAACTCGCTACCAAGGATGCTTCGTGTGTTCAATGCATACCTTTTGCTTCCTGTTCATCTGGACGTCCAGTGCGTTTCGTTTGCTTCCTTTCTCAAGTCAAGCATTAGCGCTGTTGCATAATAAATTGAATCGGCGCTGCTAGAACGGCAGGAGAAATACTGTTCCGAAAACATTATTTACAACTCTATTACTTAGATACCCTTTATTATAGAAACTTTTTGATTTAGAAAATGAATAACCCCATTCACTGATAGAGGTCCGTTGTAGCGGATCTCTACTCCCCGAAAAACAAAAAAACCTAAACAATCCTAACCAAACTAACTAGATTTGGGTATAATTCTTACATTTGGCTTATATCACAGGCTCGTGTTAAAACTCAGGTCAGAGCACCTTACAGCTAAGCCATCATCGTGACCATTTAAAGTATCAATACCTAATTTTTATAGTCAACTTAGGGCAAACATGGATATATCTTCACAAAGTTAAAAAAAACACTAGCTCGAAATATTATTCTAAAACGCAAATATGACTTTTCTTCCATACCAGTGTGTTCAAGCAGGCAGTTCTGTCTTCTGCAGTTAATGCTTTTAAAAGATCTGAACCTGAGACGCTGGAATCTTCAGTGCTTGATCATTCACATGTCAGCTTAATCCTCACATATCATTGTTCCGGTATAAAGGTCGGTGGTTAATTTGTTTAGACGCTAGCACAGACCACGAATGATCGACTTAGAGCAATGAATCCCAAACAGACTAAAGGTAATTTCTTCTGTTGGCCGCCAAACACCTCTATTCTGCACTGCCTCGCTCTTTGTGCGCTTCCCCCTTTCTCGTGAGGAAAGAAAAACCCACCATCTTAAGCAACCGACGGCCTTGCGGCCGAGGGCTTTTGTCGCCTTTGCAGGTCCGTCCACGATATGGGCGCAATGCGCGAAAGTACATGATTACAACTTCGTGCACTGCTTCGAAGTGTCACGAGATGTCCTTTCAAGTGTGGCTGTAAAGAAATAGGGAGTGCAATTATATTGATATTTTCCCTTCACAGAGCATACCGCAAGCCTTTTTGTTTTACGAAGACATGTCTCATTATTTTTATTTTCCTGCATTCATTGGTAGACGCTTTGCTAGAGCGGGTTTTATATATATTGTTACGAGGCACGTCGAGATATTAGGAGGTGATGGTACGTCGTAGCCACAACAGTTCACCGTCAGGGACACACTCACAGGAGAACCAGACGTAGCTGCAGCGTCGTCTTCGTCATCGCCTCTTTCACTGCGTACCGTAACAATACCCCCCCCCCCCCCCCCCCCCCCCCGCGGAAGAAGCACAGTCCCGGTGCGTAGACTACACATGTGAGCGCGAGATATAAGGTTTGAGACGGGCGACATGCACGACTTCTGGATGATGGTTTGCCGGGGAGTGGTGGTTCACAGGGATAATCTCGTACGTCACGTCGGTAAGTTGCCGCAAGACCTGGTAAGAGCCCACGTAGCGGGGCAGAAGTTTCTCGCACATGCTTACACGTCGAGCAGGGAGCCAGAGGAGTACGAGGGAGCCAGGAGGGTAGTAGGCGTCACGGTGCTGGAGATCGTAACGGTGCTTTTGAGAACGCTGGGACGGACGAAGCCGGTCTCGAGCAATATGACGGGCGGCATCTGCGCGGGCGATGGCATCAGAAGCGTAACTGCAGGAGGAATCGTCAAGAGGCAGTAAGGTGTCGAAGGGAAGTAGAGGGTCGCGGCCGAAGAGTAGATAAAAGGGAGAGTATCCGGCGGTATCATGTCGTGAGGAGTTATAAGCGAACGTTATGAAAGGTAAAGAGATGTCCCAGTCACGGTGATGGTCAGAAACATACATTGACATCATATCGGTCAGGGTACGGTTAAGGCGCTCAGTAAGACCGTTCGTTTGTGGATGGTAGGCCATTGTGAAGTTGTGGCGCGTAGCGCATGAGCGCAGAATGTCATTAACAACTTTAGAAAGGAAGCAGCGACCGCGATCGGTGAGCAGTTAACGAGGAGCACCATGAAGCAAGATGACGTCATGCAAAACAAAAGAAAGTCTGCAACGTCGGAGGAACAGCTGGTGGGGATAGCTCTGGTTATGGCATACCGGGTGGCGTAATCGGTCGCTACGGCAATCCATTTGTTCCCTGAAGTCGATGTGGGGAATGGCCCGAGCAGGTCGAGACCAACTCGAGAAAAGGGCTCAGTTGGAACTGCGAGTGGTTGCAGGGGCCCATTAGGGTGAAGAGACGGGGTCTTCCTGCGCTGGCACAGCTCACAGGCGGCGACGTAGCGACGAACAGAGCGGTAGAGGCCAGGCCAGTAGAATCGCCGTCGAACATTGTCGTATGTGCGGGACACTCCTAGGTGCCCTGCTGTAGGAGCATCATGAAGGTGCGCAAGAACAGCAGAGCGTAGATGTGTCGGGACAACAAGCAAAAGGTCTACACCATCTGGGCGCATATTGCGTCGGTATAATGTGTTATTAAGCAGCACAAACATACTGATGGGCGGATCGGTGCTGTCGTTTCGCAGGTGATCAATAATGGGGCGCAGGGAAGGACCACGACTCTGTTCGACGCCGATGTGGAGAAAGTTCGAAATGGACAAAACGAAGTCGTCAGCAGTATTGTCAGGAAGTTCAGGAGGGTCAACGGGGTGGCGGAACAAGCAGTCGGCGTCTTGATGTAGGCGGCCTGACTTGTACACAACAGTAAACGTGTATTCTTGTAATCGCAAGGCCCAGCGACCTAAGCGGCCAGTAGGGTCCTGAAGTGATGACAACCAACACAAGGCATGATGGTCCGTCACTACGCTGAAGGGCCGCTTAAACAAATAAGGGCGGAATTTGGTCAACGCCAAAACAAGTGCAAGGCATTCGCGCTCCGTAATGGAATAATTGCGCTCGGACTGAGATAGAAGGCGGCTGGCACAGGCAATCACACGAGAGTGGCCGTGCTGATACTGGGCAAGGATGGCGCCAATACCATGTCCGCTAGCGTCGGTGCGCAGTTCTGTAGGCGCAGACGGGTCGAAGTGCGCCAGTACAGGAGGAGCGGTGAGCGCGGAAATGAGCGTTGTGAAGGCCTGAGCTTATTCATGGCTCCACGAGAAATTCAAGTTTTTCTACAAAAGGGAGGTAAGGGGACGGCTAGGTCAGCGAAGTTCCGAATGAAGCGACGGAAGTAGGAGCAGAGCCCGAGAAAACTTCGCACATCACTTGTATTACGTGGTGTAGGGAACTCGCGGACTGCACGAACTTTATCAGGGTCGGGCTGCACACCATTTTCGTCAACCAAATGTCCCAGGATTTTGATCTGGCGGTGGCTGAAGCTGCATTTTTTTGCGTTCAGTTCAAGACCGGCGCGACGAAAGACTGCCAGTATCGTAGAAAGCCGTTCAAGGTGACTTGTGAACGTGGGAGAGAAAACGACAACGTCATCTAAGTAGCATAAGCACGTTGGCCACTTGAAGCCACGGAGAAGCGAGTCCATCATGCGCTCGAAGGTCGCAGGAGCTTTACAGAGGCCAAATGGCATGATCTTGAATTGGTATAGTCCGTCAGGGGTGATAAATGCGGTTTTCTCTCGATCCCGTTTGTCGACAGCTATTTGCCAGTAGCCGGAACGCATGTCGATCGAGGAAAAATAGCTGGCACCATGCAAGCAGTCGAGGGCGTCGTCAATTCTCGGGAGCGGATAAACGTCTTTTTTAGTGATCTGATTGAGGTGGCGGTAATCTACACAGAATCTCCAAGTTTGATCTTCCTTTTTGACTAAAACGACAGGAGACGCCCAGGGACTGCAGGAAGGCTCAATAATATTATTTGTCAACATCTTGTCGACCTCCTTCTGTATCACGTGGCGCTCAGCAAGAGAGACTCGATAAGGCCTTTTGTGAATAGGGCTGACATCACCAGTATTGATGCGATTGGTAACGACAGATGTCTGGGCCAAAGGTCGGTCGCCAAAATCAAAAATGTCGCTGTATGAGAACAAAAAGTCGGAGAGAGCACTGGCTTGCTGAGGTGTCAAATCCGGTGCTATCATGGGAGTAAAACGGGTCGAACGAGAAGCTGATACGGGGGGTTCAGACAGAGGCACAGGCTTGAGGGCAGAAACTTCGCAGTCAGCCAACGGAAGCAAGTCAGCGAGTGCAATGCCATGGGGCAAAACTTGGACAGAGCGGCTAAAGTTAAGGACGGGAAGATAGGTTCTGTTATCCGTGACGGTCAGGACAGTGTGAGGGAGTATGACGTTACGGTGGAGAACAACATCGATGATTGGACAAGTGACGTATGTACCATCAGGAATAGCAGGAAACGGGGCCAAAGGAACATACATGGCAGCTTCGGGCGGTAGGCGAACAAACTCGAAGGAGCAGAGGCGTGGCTTGATATCTGTGCGGTCGGAGCAGAAAGGCAGGTCTAAGCGAAGGAGGCCACTTGAACAATCAATCAGGGCAGAGTGCGCCGTTAAAAAGTCGATGCCGAGGATCACATCGTGAGGGCAGCGGTCGATTATAGTGAAGATTACAGGGGAGTTCGACCACAAATGCTCACGCGCGCAGTGCGAAGTCCCACGACGGCAGCGACGCCTCCATCGGCGACACGAACGGCTGATGAAGAGGCGGGTGTGACAACATGTTTGAGTCGGCGGCGAAACGAAGAGCTGAGGACGGAAATTTGGGCACCAGTGTCAATGAGGGCGGTAACAGGCACACCATCTACACAGATATCTTGAAGATTGCGGCGATGAGCGAGGGTCAGCAGAGGATTTTCGGGCCGGGTCGTCAATGCAGCTTCACCTCCGGGAGCTGCATTGATCAGTTTTCCGGGAGCGGGCCAGAGAAGTGAGGGGACGAGGAACGGTGAGGTAGGGGCGAGCGGGAACGGCGGGTCTGGGGAGACGGCGATCGGCTGGACATGCGCGGGGATGGCGGGTTAAATTCACGAGAGGGCATATCACGGAGAGAGGTTGGGTGTGGTCCGTAGGCGGTGCTGCGATCATGATAGTAGCAAGGTCGAGGTGGCGGAACCCAACGGCTGCGCCAATGGCGATAAATGTGGCCGGCACGTGAGCAGTTGAAGCAGATGGGTCGGTTGTCGAAGGTCCGCCATTCTTCTGAGTTGCGGTAGCGTCGGGTAGATTCGGGGTATCGCGTCGGGAAGGGCGCAGTCGGAGCCGCAGCAGCTACCACCGGAACGGTGGGCTGGATAGATGGCTGTGCGGACGGCTGACCAGAGCTGAGGCTTACGCTCGCATTAAGGTCCCCGTTCGCGAATTCTTGGCGAACGACAGCTTGGATCAGTGCTATAGTAGCATCCGCCATCTGAGGTTTGAATGCGACAGGGGCCATTGCCTCCAGCTCTCTGCGAACGATCCTGGTCAAGTTTGGCTCATGGGACGGCTGCTGCAGTGTTGGCAGCAGTCTTCGCACGAAGACGTAGCAACTGTGTTTGACAAGCGGTCGAAGCGGGGAGCAGTACGACGATGTTTAGCTTGCTCAAATCGCCGGCATACCTCGAGGACGGAGTCGACCGTCGTACAATCTTTGCAAAATAGAAGGTTAAAAGCGTCGTCAGCAATGCCCTTTAACATGTGGCCCACCTTGTCACACTCGGGCATGGCGCTGTTCACTTTGCGGCATAGAGCTAGTACGTCTTGTATGTACGACAGATATGATTCGGTCGATGACTGTGCTCGCGATGCCAGGTCCTTTTTTGCGCCGAGCTTGCGTCCGATTGGCTTGCCAAAAAAGATCCCGAAGCTTCTCTTTACACATGTCCCAGGATGTTAGATCTTCTTCGTGCGTCTCGAACCAGACGCACGCCGTACCAGCCAGGTAGAAAATGACATTTGCAAGCATCAACATTGCGTCCCATCGGTTGTGCTTACTGACTCGCTCGTACATAGCGAGCCAGTCTTCGACGTCGATGTGATCGGTGCCGCAAAAGGTTCCCGGATCACGAGGCTGCGCAACGACGACAGTGGGCGCTGGTTGTGCCGCTGTAGAGGTAGCTGCGTCGGACTGCATGCTGCTAGCGCCAAGTTGGCGGCCGCTACGGAGATCCAGCTTTTGGTATTGGTGTTTACCCAGCACCTCCACCAAGATGTTACGAGGCACGTCGAGATATTAGGAGGCGATGGTACGTCGTAGCCGCAACAGTTCACCGTCAGGGACATACTCACAGGAGAACCAGACGTAGCTGCAGCGTCGTCTTTCTCTACTAGCCCAGCACTTCATCTTTGCTTTCACTGCGTACCGTAACAATATCTTTCTATTTTGAGCTGCTTAGTGCCCACTCCTCGTTACAGTAATTTGCAAGCTAAATAGTGCTGTGTTGAGAAGTAAAGAAAATGAACTCTAAAGCAGTGTGAAACGTTTCCATTTCATAATTTTTGCTCAAATACACTGCAAACATTATGTTATGAAATGAATAAATATTACAATAGTCGTAATTTTGCGCCGGCCGGATCTTCACTGCGAACTGTGTCCATGTATATACTAAGGACAATAAACCTCGAATAAAAGAATAAATGTCAACCATTTTTAAATACTCTGGAAAGCGGACCGCAGTAATACATAAGAACCAATAGTAGAGAACCTACGTCAGTCTGAAATATTGGCCTGCTTAGTCAACAGCCTTCTTCACAAGACTCACGAGGTAACGTTTGACGACGACGTGTCGTGTTAGCCCAGGCAGTGGGGGGGCGCTGTTGCACCCGCGCTGGAACGCTGCCAGAGAAAGCAGTCCAGACACCGAGCTCCCAAGCGACTAAATGAACCCCCGTTTATTCTCGCACTCCGCTTTTATGCACTTGCGCCACACTTGCGCCACAGATACACTAGCGCCACTATCGCAGTCGCAGCTGCCAGCCAAGCCAAGCCAAACCAAAACAGATGATAACAGCACATCCCCCTTTTCAAGCACTATTAACTTTACATGCATACACTTCAAAATAACATTGGAACACACCCAAGAAAACACGACAGAACACAGTCACTCCAGCATCAGTCGCCCACGCCCAGCCTTATGGGTTTGCGAACAACTCTTCCAAATCTGGTCGTAGTTACAATTCTAGCTTGAGAATTGTCACCGTCAGTCTCCGTCTGAGTTAGAGGCACCAAATCTTCCGGAGCTTCGTCAAATTGGTTGTCTACTCCAGTTACCAATCCGGCCCTGCTGGGCTGTTCCTGACTATCCGGAAATTCGTAGTTCCCGCTATCTACCCGGTCTTTTGGGAGACGGTTAAGCATTCTCCTGTTTCGACGGACTTCAACCCCGTTTTCCGTTTGCACACGATATGAACGCGGCTGTGGTGCTGCTCCGAGCACTGTACCTTTGGTACGGAGATCAGTCACCCACACCACATCACCTGCTTCCAGCTTTGGGAGATTTTTAGACCGGTGACGTCGGTCGAAGTGGCGGCTTTGCTCCTTTCTGACTTTACGGTCCTTGGCTGCCGCTTCTTGCAGACAGCATTGTCCCGGATTGCGGTGCGAAGGCAGCATTGGGACTCTCGTCCTAAGCCTTCTACCCATCAGTATCTCCGCTGGGCTGACGTTCAGAACACCAGGTGTGGCCCTATAAGCCAGCAAGGCTAAGTAAGGGTCGTCCGATTTTAGAATGAGATTCTTAACCGTCTTTACCATACGTTCGACTTCCCCGTTTCCCTGGGGGTGCCTCGGACTCGAGGTGACATGACGGAAGCCATACAGCTTTGCAAATTTCTCGAACTCGGCACTGACAAATTGGGGACCATTGTCGGTCACCACACACTCGGGAATGCCATGTCTCGCAAAAATGCTTTTCATTCGGCTTATCACGGTAGCAGACTTTGTTGACGGAAGAATGGCAATCTCTGGGTATCGCGAAAGATAGTCTACTACAACAAGATATTGCCGTCCCTGAATTTGAAACAGATCGACCCCTACTCTCTCCCAAGGAAAAGAGAGCGTTGGCGATGCAATCATCGGTTCGATCTGTTCTGGCGCATGCATCGCGCAAACGCTGCACTGCTTCACGAATGACGCTATCTCAGTGCTAAGTCCCGGCCACCAGACAGAACCTTTAGCCACACTGCGGCATCGCGAGTTGCCTTGGTGACCGTCATGCAGTTTTCTTAGCGCTTCCTTGCGAAGGGTCTGAGGAATGATAAGCCTCATACCTTTGAGCAGAAACCCGTTCACCAAAGTAATGCATGCACGTTCCTGCCAGTATGGCAGAAGATAACAGGGAACATTTTGTTTTCTGGGCCACCCTTTTTTTGCACACTGTGCGCAAGCTTCGACACACTTCGTCTTTTGCTTGACCTTCTTTTACTCTTTTCAAGAAATCGTCGCCTGTTTCTAAACCCAGTAAACAAGCTTTCGAGTAAGCGGTTACCTCTGAGACAGTTAAACAGCTTTCCACTTTCGTACGAGCTAACGGCGAACGTGAAAGAGTATCAGCAGTGGTTAGCGATTTGCCTGGTACATATAATACAGAAAAACTGTATCGCATCAGGCGCAGACGAAAACGTTGAATTCTTGGGGGCATAGCGTCGATTGCCATGTGACCCAACAGCGACACCAAGGGCTTGTGGTCAGTTTCAAAAACAACTTCCAGACCACGTATATACTCATCAAACCTTTCCGCTGCCCACGTCAACGCCAGCGCCTCCTTTTCGATCTGGGAGTACCGTTGCTCGGTTTTGGTGAGCGAACGAGAAGCGAATGCAACTGGTCTACTTTGCCCATCTTTTTGCTTTTGAAACAAAACTGCTCCCAGACCAAAAGACGATGCGTCAGCTGAAAGAGTGGTTTGTAGCGAAGCGTCGTACAAAGCCATGCATTGCGCTGAACAAATGAGCTCTTTGAGTTCTTGGAACGCTTTTTCCTGATTGCTGTCCCAGACCCAGTCCCTATCCTTGTGCAAAAGAACACGCATGGGAGCAGTCACTTGGGCTAAATGTGGCAGGAAGCGGCCCAAATGATTCGCCATGCCCAAAATGCTTCTAAGCTCAGTAACGTTTCTGGGTGCTCTCAAATCTTTTATAGCACTGACCTTCGCTGGATCAGGATGGATACCTTCCTCATTCAAAATGTGACCCAAAAACGCACTTGCCTAACCCCGAATAAGCATTTCTCTTTGTTTAATGTCACATTTGCCCTTGCTAGGCGTGTGATCACGTTACTTAAACGCTCATCGTGTTGAGCTTTGCTTTCGCCAAACACTAGGACATCGTCCATGAAATTAACGACCCCCGGCAGGCCACCTAGTATCTCAGACATTCTCTTTTGGAAGTATTCCGGAGCGGAGGTAATTCCAAAGGGTAGTCGCGTGAAACAGTATCTACCGAAGGGTGTTAAGAACGTGGTTAGCTCTTCCGAGTCTTTACTGAGTCGAACCTGGTGGAAGCCTGAGTTGGCATCGAGCTTTGAAAACCATTTCGCTCCCGACAGTGACCCTAGAGCTTGATCCACAGTTGGTAACGTAAATCGCTCTCGAACTACGCATTTGTTCAATTTAGTGAGGTCTACGCAAACTCTCAGGTCTCCTGAGGGCTTCACTTCCGGAACTATTCCGGCGCACCATTCGGTGGGCCCATCCACTTTCCTGATTATGCCTAAACGCTCCATTTTATCTATTTCGCGCTTCAGGGACTCCCTCAGGGGAATTGGTACCCTGCGTGGAGCGCTTATGGCATGCGGGATAGCGCCAGCTTGTAGCCTGATGGTGTACTGCCCTGGCATCGTACCTAGACCGCGGAACATTTCTGGAAAACACGTCTCGTACTGCAGGTTTCCCGAGTCGACCGCGTCTGCAAATTTCACGGTACCTAAGACCTCAAGTGCAGGTAATCCTAGAAGGACGTCGCGTAACGGACTGACAACGTAGCATGTTTGATACACAGTTTTCTCTTTCCATGCGATCTCTGCTACGAATTTGCCTAGTACGTTAAGCTTACTGCCTCCTGCACCTAGCAAGATTTCATCGGTTTTTACCAGTCGGGACAGTAATCCCGGAAACGTTGCTGGTAATACTGACACTTCAGCACCTGAGTCAACCTTTGCAAAAATGGGCACAGAATTATTGCGCACCTGAACAAATCGCGCTATTCTGCATGCATCTATTGATCCCACGAAAGTCTCTCCAGTTTCCTGGTTGATCGCTGAGACGCGTAGCTCTCCAGTTTCCTGGTTGACCGCTGAGACGCGTACCTTTCGTTGAGCGGAAGCCGTTGCTTTCTTCAAGCAGGCCTTTGCGAAATGTCCCTTCTTGCCACAGTGAAGACACTTGGCAGCTCTGGCTGGGCGCATTGTCCTGGGGTGGGCGTCGCCACTGCAGAAAGGACACCGCACCTCCGGCGTTCGTTGCCCATGCTGCCGCACCTCCGGCGTTCGTTGCCCATGCAGACGTCCCTTGTGCCTCTGTTGAACCACCGCGTCCACATTGGGGTCCTGGTCACGAATTTCCGATGACTGATGGCTGTGCTGTCCTCGTAGAGTACTTTGCTGCTGTTGGACGCTTTCCTTTAAGCGAGCCTTCGACAGCGCCGAAGCCAGCGTTAGCTGAGAGTCCATTTGCAAAGCTTCCGAGAGATTTGCGTCGCGGAGCCCGAGAACCAGTCTGTCTCGGGTCATTCGTTCTTTTAGTTCACCGTAGTCGCAACGTTCCGCCAAGCCGTGTAGCGCAGTGACGAACTGGTCTACCGACTCTCCTGGCATTTGTACGCGTCTGTGAAAACAGGCGCTTTCGTACACGATGTTCCTCTCTTTTACGAAGTGCCCGTCGAACTTTTTCTTTACGGTTTCATAGTTCTTGGCGTCTTCGTCAGATAGTGAAGACGTCTTGAATATGTCACGAGCTTGCCTCCCCATTGTGTACAACAGCGTTCGTACCTGAGCCTCCCCGGAGCATTCGTTGAGTCCCGTTGCATATCGGAAGTCGTCGAAATGTTCGATCCACGCCGGCCACTCTGACGTGCGGTCAAAGTCCAGCGGTGGCGGTTGCTGCAGTCCATGCAGCCGCATTGAAGGCGTCTTCGACATCGTGGATGGAAGGTGCCTGGCTCAGTGCGAAGATTCTTGACCATCTGACCTCATGTCGTAGACGGCCACTTCTGACACCATGTCGTGTTAGCCCAGGCAGGGGGGGGCGCCGTTGCACCCGCGCCGGAACGCTGCCAGAGAAAGCAGTCCAGACACCGAGCTCCCAAGCGACGAAATGAACCCCCGTTTATTCTCGCACTCCGCTTTTATACACTTGCGCCACACTTGCGCCACAGATACACTAGCGCTACTATCGCAGTCGCAGCTGCCAGCCAAGCCAAGCCAAACCAAAACAGATGATAACAGCACAGACGTTTTGACCTCTTGACGCTCCCTTGCAAAACATCTTTAATTCTGTGTATCGTTCTGTTTGCTCTGAAAATAAGCAGTAGTCGACCATAAACTCTGGCCAATAGTCCGACCACACATTAACAGCTAACAATGTCAGCCACTGTTGTGAGTTTGTGGGTGGGTGTCCGGTGCCGGCAGGCCACTCCCGCAAGAGACTGTGCGCTAATATTTCGGGAACAGAGTATCAGCCACATTTTGGAGGCTCTAAAGATAACCAACTGCCGATCTTGGGAAGTGCAAAAGCTTATCTCGCTTCTCGGGTTCGGATGTGTGCACCATGATATTGCGGCTTTCTGGCATGTGCTGTATATAAAAGCAACACTTCAAAGGAAATGACACTAAAATATGGCACCACTCTTTGCTGGTGGAGTTGTAATAGTTTCAAAGTTAAAGTAAAAACCGCTAGCGTTCTGACTGAGTCATTCACTTTGAGCCCTTAAAATAATAAGAACGGGGGTTCATAAACTTTTCCCTCAAACCTATAGCCTGGTGTTTGAGAAACAGGTTATTTAATCCCGAACGAACAAGCTGAAAGCCTCTCGTACATCAAACATTTTTTCAGTTATTTCCAGATGTCCCAAAGAATTGGAAATGGAGTGCGCTGAAAACCTCAAGCATTGCGTTTTAATTAATAATGTAGCGGTTTGCGAAGGTGAGTTGCTGTTTCCTCGTGTAAGTAAATCACTAGAGGACTTCTTGTCAACGGTTTTGGCAGATGTTTTATAGATCTACAAGCAGTGAAAGAAAGCGACAGATATTAACAAATATTGCTGATCATAGTATACCATGATAACCTCATGGCCAAGCATCATTGTTTTGTGAATAACCTTCTCTTTTTTGTAAAGCATATGTTGCTCACGCTGTGAATCAGAAACTCACTGTAACAAAAAGCTGTTTACTCCACTTGGATAAGCAGCTGGGCGGAAATGTGTACTTGCCTAATTGTTAGGCCTATCACTTCAATCATAATTATGCACTTTGAACATTACCTCCTTTTACAGTCAGGTTCTTTGCTTTTTGGAGTCGTCAAATTAACTCCCACTTTTTGTATGAACGAGAGTGCGACCACAACGCTCTAAAAGTGAGCGACTGTTGTTGAAAGCTGTGTGGAAACATGCGGACAAATGTATAACATATAAGCTAATCTTCTATATCGCTTGGAATAAGGAAGCGAAAAATTCTGAATTATGTATTGTTCGCGAAGATAAAATCACAAAAGAAGATCCTCACCCTCAAGAATTTGTACTCGTAAAACTCTCATGCTATTTCAACATTTGAATTCATCTTCTATTAGTAATTATCATATTGCTACGAAGACGAAGAAGCGGGAAATGGCGCGAGGCGGGGGGCTTTCTGCTCAGACCCGACCAGCCGCTCTCCCTAGCCCCGTCCCTAGCCCTGATCACAACACACGATGACTAGAAAGAGCCGAAAGCTGACCCGACCGATCCCACGACGAAGCGATCTCATGACCACTTGAGTGAAGACAGTATCTCAGCCAAAACCGTCCGGCGTGTCCAGGGGCCTTGGTATTCGTCATACCGTGAAGATTGTACCTGATGCTCCGGGGAAAGCATTCATCCCATCTCGCATTCATTGTGGTGGCAAGCATTTCATCTCCGAGTCCTCAGCCTGTGTTCATTTGTCACATTATGCATTGGATAACAAACAGTCGATCGGGACGATCACTCCGTGGCCACGGGTCATGCTACGAAGACGGAAGAAACGGGCGGTGGCGTGGGGCGGAGTGCTCGAGCTATGCTCGCTGATCATTGAAGCATATTTCAACCTCATGTCATCACGTCGTTCTGTTTCTGTTGTGTCGACGTGTTCCATCGTTTGTCTTGCTACCACGTACCATTATGAATACAACCCTACAAGCTCATAAGAAAAAGGCTAATAGCGCAACAAAAAGACAGTCACTATGTGACTATGCACCAACTAGCCCAGCAATCAGTTTTAATTGACTACGTCCCTAGAAGATGTTAAGCTGGTGTCAATTTGACTATACATGAAGATATCTCGCGTTGCGTTTTAAACTATGAAAATACACTACGCCTCCCACGCGTTTATTTAAATTATCATCTGCCTACAGGTTCATATCGTCGTTAGTGTTAACAAAATGAATAAAAAACAAGAAAAGAAATATTATAAATAAGCACAATATCTGGAAGTGGTAAATGACAAAATTAAAATACATTAAATGCTCATGTGCAAGAATGGTGCCACTTTAGAGCAGCATTTTAATCGGTTACAAATTTTTTCTAATGAAAACGTTACTGTATGCCTCCTAGTTTTGCGACACCTTTCGTATCTTATTGATATATCCTCGCCTTGAAAAAGAACATTGCGAGGATGTAAATGTTTGCCAGGCCTGAGGAGCACAACTGCAATCATTATAACAATTTAAAATTAGTTTGTTTCCGCCATTGTGAGCTTAGAGCCACATTAGTATATTTGTTTTATTAAAAATAGCGATGTCCTAAGTAACGCCATGGTATGTATTTACAATTGCACACCGGAAGTAGGTTTTAGGGTTTCTCGATTATTTCGTTAATATCCTGCAGATTGAAAAGCAACGGACTACCTAGGCATTGTACCAGTTCGCAGAGTTCTTCAAATAATGTTTTGAAGCAGGTCGGGCATATTGCCGGAAAGGCAACGCTACTGAATTCAGAGAAGCAAGCAAGGAAGTAGGACTGAGTACCTATAATACTCCCAGTAATCAGAAAGACCGAGGTCGTAAAAATGGCTCATGTAGCACTTTTGATATATTCTGAGCCTTTTTAAAATGTTTTGTACAAATTATACACTCGCTGATATCCTTCTGTTTAGATATCCTTTGAAGGAAGTAACGTGTAATTGGTATTGTTATACTAGAAAACCTTTTTAACCAAATACCAGCCGAATGTGTGGTACATACCTGAATTAAAGCAAAGATAAGGATTCAACAAAGAAATTCGTGTCTATATATAAATATATATATATATATATATAGGTAAATTGTATGCCTTCGTAAAAAGATTAAAAGAGTTCAACGCTGCTGAACCAAATATTGAGCGAAAGCAATAGCTGCGGGTGACCGAGCAGTCTTCTAATTCTTCTTCTTCTCCAGCCCACACATAAAGCCCCGCTTCAACCAAGCAACCAAGGCTGTATGAATGTGCCTTAGTGTCTTAGTGGCCTAGAGGGGTAACGAAATGCCAAGGTCCTGGCAGGTTGATTCTAACATAAGCGTCCCATGTGAACGAGAGACACAAGTTGGCAGCTCCTGCCAGCCCACATATAAATCCCCTCTTTAACCAAGCCGTATGAACGTGCCTTATTGGGATCTAGGAGTAGCGTGAATGCCAGGGTCCTGGCAGGCTGATTCTTACCTAACCGTCTCATATGAAACGACCCAAGTAGCACAAAGTGGGCTATGATGTGGGGGCCCGCGTTGGGCCCGTGAGGCCAGCCCATACGGGCCCCATGCGGGATTTGCAACACGTACCCACAGGGGCCCCGCGTGGGCTGCCCAATTTCGCCGCAATCGGTGCCAAACTGTATCCTTGTGGGCAGCCCAAATAGGGCTGCCCGCATTCAGCCCAGATAGACGAATGTGGGCAGCACACCAGTACCATTAACGGGTCCCACGTTTGTGCAGGTAGTGACATCCTATTGATCAAGGTTTTAATTTTTAATTCGATTAATCCCTCCAATACATGAATTGTACAGGCGCGGGATTTGCGAAAGCCAGTCCGTTTCGGGCTGACCCACGTGCTGCCCTCATGGGTTGAATCTGGCATTTTCAGGGCTGCCCAAGTTCCAATAATTTAGTGTAAAACATTAAGCACTATTTTTTTTTACTTGTATGCGACACTCAGTAACATGAGAGAAATTTATTCCCAACACTGCATAAATGTGGGCTGGCCCACATCACCCTAACATGTTGGTCTGAATATTTATTTCGGTGCTGCGTGCAGAATAGTAATGCCGTAGGAAGCATTTGGAGGTCGTTCAGTACATACTCGTAAAGCGGAACAGTTACTATTACATACATTCTGTCGATACTGCATAATTAACGTAGTTTGTAGAGTAAACATAGATAGTCTTTATTCATTGCATAGATATGCTTAGGACAGTTATGTGAAACCTCCAGAAGCGGCAAATAGTGGCCGGTATAACATGATTTATATAAATAAAATGGTGCCTTAATGATAGGGTGGAGACGTTGCACAGCGGTATGCCCGCCTACGGCCAATATGGGGCCCACTGCGGCCTTTCATGGGCCGCCCCAATTGGGCTGACCTTATTTTTACCGCATGGACTACGAATATATGTTGCATTTTCCCGCAAGTACCCCAAGAAATACCCGTGTGGGCAGCGTGGGTGTGTGCTCGCTTTTCAGCCCGGCCGCAAACCATGCGGGACCCATTCGGTTTTTGCGTGGGCAGCCCCAATCGGACTAGCCCGTCTTCTATTTGCTTTAGGCCCACATTTGCATCGCATCTGCCCTAAATTGCCCCGCAAGAGACCGATGCGGGCAGAAGCGGGAAGGAGTACTTGCCTGCCCCGCTAACGGCCATGCGGAAATTATCTAGGGTTTTGGTGGGCAGCCCCATTTGTGGCAGCCCAGGAATTTTCTGCATGAATTCCACATTTTCGTCTGACCTTCCCTCGAGTACCCCTCAACGGTCCCATGTAGGCAATGTGCGGGCATACCCGTATTTAGCCCCGCCGCGGCCTATGCGGGACCTATTCGGCTTTTGAGTGGGCAGCCCCGATTAGATTAGCCCAGGCTTTCCCTACACAGAGCCGAAATTTTATTTGCATCAGCCATAAAATTTCCCAAGCGGGATCCTTGAGGGCCATATGTGGCAATATGTAATCAGTTAGCCCTTTCCACGCCTATATGATGCCCAGATGGAAAAAGCAGGGGCAAGCCCAATTTGGGCTTGCCCGCTTGATCCCTAAAGGGGGCCCTCATGGGTGTTATTGTGGTTACCCAAGCCCAACTTGCCCATACGGGCCACAGGTGGGCCACGTAATGTGTGCTACTTGGGGAGAGACCCAAGTTGGCAGCTCCTGCAAGCTTGGGATCATCTACGGGGGTCGTGTATAGGTCAAATGACAATGGTGGTCACCGCCGGGCCACGTTGACGGCTCAAACTGCGAGCAGTATTGCTTTCGCAATAAAAATCCAGTCGAAAAAGACGACAGAAATTTCTGTAGTACCACAGAAATTTCTATCGCGCTACAGAAATTTTTTATGTTACTATAGATATTTCTGTCGCGAGAACAGAACTTTTGTTGTTACGTCAGAACTTTGTGTCGTTACGACAAAACATTGTGTTGTGACAACAGAACGTTGCGTTGTTACGTCAAAACTTTGTGTTATCGCAGCAGACAACGCAAAGTTTTGACGTAACGACACAACGTTCTGTCGCAACAAAAAATGTTCTAACGTAACACAACCTTCTGACGTAATTGTCGCGATAACGCAAGGTATGTAGGTAATAGCGGCGTCAGGTAGCGAGGTCACAAGAAAAATTCCATAATGTGTTCTGCAGTGGCAAGCAATTTTTTTTTTCGGGCATAAGAACCTCCCATATTTTTCTTGTCCCAAATAAAACATTAGGTTTTTCTTTGTTGCGTATCAACATGTTTATTTCAGTTCAAAATACAAAATTCGTAAAAAGACACTGAACAGTGTTAGAGACAGTTTCATGTAGAGGGTAATTTTTTACCAGCCGTATTTTTTTCTTCTGCGCGACTACCTCTCTGCCCTCAGCCGCCTTCGAACAACCTTAAAATCAACTCATTGTTCCAAAACAGAGCGCGCCTTGATATCTGCTGCCGTTCATGCATACCGCTAATTGCGTCATTCGCGCTCACGTCAAGTAGCATCACGGGCGATTGCCGGCGCAGTCGCGACCGCAACACTCATGTTTCGTTCCATGCAGGGATTAGCTTCTCGATGAGTGCGAATGAGTTTCACAGGAACAATCGCAAAGCTACTTCTGTTTTATCTCAATCCTTAAGACAACCGGATGAATAAATCTTTCTCACCTGTGAAATCTGCTTCCAAATTTGTAGCGATCTCTTCGAATGATCTATCCTTGTTCTCACGTCGATGATACATTCCATCCTTTATGCTCTACAAAAGATTCGACTCTCGTGGAGCAACCTGATATCACACGTTCTTGGCCAAAAACGAGGACGGCATATGCTTGCACAAGCAACTTCCCCGCACGTCTCCAGCACTCGCGCGCAGTCCTTGCTGGCTCGCGCCCAGCTCGGCGGGACCGGCGCTACAGACATGGCAGATGCACGGGCAGTCTCAGGGGAAAAAGGGGCTTTCTGTATACTTTAGTGCGGTAGAAGGACACGCTAATTTCAGTACGATAATGGTACGGCGTTTGAAGAGAATTGATTTCCCACTGTAGCCTGCCCACCTACACGCATTAGCTCGCTACAAGGCACCTATTCCTCCGCGGTGGACAACGGGACGAAGAGACAATTTTGCAAACTACGTTTGGGAGGGCTTGCAGGCAAGCCGCCTCTCTGGAGGATCGGATTCGGGAACTGGCCAGCAACCGGTTTAGGCCCCTCTCACGCGCACGCCTCTCCCCACTTCCCCTTCCGACCAGATGGCTGGATAGGGCTCTTCGCTGCTAGGAGAGAGGGTGCGTCTTCGCTCCGGCAGAGTGTTCCTTGTATGCGGCAGCCTGTGTGGCGTTTGTGGCGGTGCTGTGCCGCCATTTGATACCTATCTGTATTGGCAAAGTTTGATAAGTTGAGACAATGGGCGGCGGGCATCATGCTATTGTACACTTTCCACGTGACTGACTAATTTTATACCATTATAACCTGCCGTGTCCTTTCTTTCGTATGTCCCTTCTCTTCTTTCCAATCCCTGTCTTCTCGTTGTCCTTTCTATTCCTTACCGTAGCTCGGGCGCCGCTGCATTTGATGGCAGATACCGCGGCTGGCAAAAGTCGTTTTGTTTTTGTACTATTTAATAGTTAACTACGGCATCGCGACAGGCAGTGCCTGTAATGGTTACATGCGGCGCTATTGAAACGTTGAATCGCTTGCTCCGTCTCCTTACCGTGTTCGTCGAACCACGCTGATGTTAAAATTATGACATTTTCGCTCGAATTTACTGTCTGGACCCTTCCCTGTGTGTTTTGACTTAAAATGATTCGATATTGCATCTTTATATAGGTTCAGAGCCTCAGATTTGATTGAACTTCGCGACTGCGCTGTCAGACACTTTCTTTATGGCCAAATAATAAAATGATGTATTGATATGAAGAAGTAAATTAGGATTAAGGTATAATGAATGATCGTCGAAGATTTGAGCACTTGGCGAAAGCGAACCATGATCGATAGGGCAGCAGAAACGGCACTAAATTTGAGTAACATCATCATCCGTCACGCAACGAGACGCTGCCAGTTGAGGCAGCAGACCTCGGCATTCTAAAATAAAAAATTAAACCATTCGCTACGAGAAACGACCAGCATGCAAGAGACAAGACAGCATGCATTGAAGATAGGTCACTCATAGGCAGCGCCTAGAACCACATACCTAGTAAAGAAATGACATCCCTAAACAGCACGAAGCACAAATTACACTATGGATTCGTATTAATTTAGCGTTAAATGCACGTACGCGATGCATTTCATCCTTACCCACACGGCGTGAAAATGAAACACTCAGTCGAGCAGGGAGGGCGTCTTAATCGCTTTATCTCTATCTGCAAGTCATCCCTAACTCTCATACGCGCTCCCGCCCAAAGGCCTTTTGCGACATTTGCGAACAATGCTAGGCGAACTCATAGAAGCGCGCAAGCGCGCGTTTAGCCTATTGTGTCAGAAACCGTTCGGCGGCACAGCTCAATGGATCCATGAACCATCAATCTCAAGGACCACAACTGCATGCAGTACACGTGATGCGGTGGCTGTGTGCGCACCCATCGCTCCACCCCTCGCGCGTTTACAATATATGCTTAGGAGAGGCAGCTCAAATAGGAAAAAAAAAATAAGCCACCGACATTCCAAGCCGCGTTTACTGCTGACAGGGAGGTACGAGACAGGACTGCAAGACAGCAAGGCGACAAGGTCGTCTGCGGGGCACTCTGAAGAAAATAAGGACCTTTTCAGCGGTGCATCAAAGTAAAAAAAGAAAAAAAGTCAGCTTGTTCAAACGAAGCAATCAAGAGAAGACCCAAAATGCGCTGACTAAAACCTGATCGCTTACAAGATACCCGCCGACCCGACACTCCGGGCCTGCTCAAAACGAGCGTCGACGGCGGCACTATGCAAAAGACGCTGCCGGCTGAGTGAAGGCTGGGGAACGTGACCAACGAGGTAGGGACATGGAAGGGGACTGATGGCCCCAGAAAGGAAAGAAAAGGATAGTTGCGGCGCGGCAGACAAAGCTGTTTACTGCTGTGTATTTTCTTTACCTAGGCGCCCCCACAAAGGCGAGTGGGGTTAAACGACAAGAAGCGTTACTGGTAAAGCGGGCAGTAGAAAAACTGGCCGGAGCTCGAGCGAACTAGGCTGAGGATTAAAATAAAAGCGAAATAAAGATGGAAGAAGAGAAAACAAGATTTATAACTAAGGCTCGGAAGAAATCAAATTTCCAGATACATAAAGTCGCTGTGAGCAAGGTTGATGAAATGGTCGCTACACTATGTAAAAGTTCTGCTGTGCCTTCATCATGGTCGCCCAGAGAATGAATCTTGAGACACGCGCAGCCCATGCGAAAATAAATATTGTTGAACAAACGATCGCCCAACAAGGTCAAGGATACGTGTGATGAAAATTCAGCCTTAGGCAATAACTTAACTTATTGCTTTTCTCTGGTACCCTTACGCGAAATAGATCGTTCACGTGCCTCCTAATACAGCTCCCCCATTATAAGATTGCCATAGCTTACAGTTATGCTGTTGATCACATTCAGGCCACAGTTAGTCAAAGGGCTCTGATGTGTCGGGGGCAGTGGTCTAGCGAAATTTGATATAAATTTACCTTCCTGTAAAGACCTTTGTGACAGTCCTGCACTAGGAAGAGAATTATCACTCCGGTTTGTTGTTTGATTGAGTCATTGGCCTAGCCCACAAAAGTAGGAATGGTGCGGCTTCCGAAGTATTGCAGAACCAATTGTTGCAAAAAAGAGGGTTTTAAAGAATATACATGACGGCGGAAAAAGCAGACTGTAAAAGAATTATGACCTTTTTTAATAAAACTGTAAATTAAAAAATACAGAATACAGAATACAAACTCTTTCGTTGACGCACTTGACTCGAAAGGATCGCAGTTTCAGAACACTTCGCTGGTACAGTGCACACTTTCAACTAGTTATTAAGGTCACACTATCGCCAATGTACACGCTACGCGCGAACGCTAAAAAACACCACGCTAAAAAAATAAAAAAAAAATACAGTACTTAAACGGCGCCGGGTACAGAGGGAGGAAGTCTGATTCCTCTGGACGCGCACATGCTCGCGGCTGGCGGATGGTCGCAGACGAACATCGCGATCGAGATCTAATGTCGAGATAACTGATACGCGTGATAAAAGGACGGCTGCTGCTAGACGGGAACTAGCGCCGAAATTAAATAAGACGGACGCTAACTCATAGTCTTAACGAATTTCTTTTCGGTCTCAGTCACACTAGAAATAATAACGCGATAGCATTTGTTTTCCACATTCCCAGTCGTCAATTTAAACTTCGGTGGATTTAATTGAGCATGACCTAAAGGGGGACCTCCTAAGCACAGCAATACTGAGACCCTTTTTGACAATTTAAGAGTTAGCAGAAAGAAAGAAAGAAAGAAAGAAAGAAAGAAAGAGCCTCTTCCTTTTCGATTTCAATGAGGTATAAAGCTTATAATATTGCATACCAGCATCTTGTAGGTACTGCGGAGGCAGGATAAAGTAGGCGGTAAAAAATCGATTTCCTTGAATTTACAGATGAAATGATTTGCTTCCTTAAGATTGGCAAGTAAAAAATTATTACGCCGGAAATCACTAAGAGTCCTGGCAGGCTGTGGTGGTCAAGGACCTCCTGTCGTTAAAGGTCAGCACTAAATCATTGCTGACTTGATCGGTACAGAAGCCGATGAATACGCCTTCTCTTGTATGCACACTCCCCTAGGCAAATTCCCTCACTGTAGACCATAGTTAAATGATGCAAAGATCGATATTTGTAACCGTTGACACTGTTTACATCCCGGCGTTGTGCAGACTTAATTTCATCCGTGTTGTTGAATGAAATTCTTGTGCACTGCGATGAGTTTCGGTGAGCAGGTTTTTTCCTTTTTTTTCCACGCATGTTGAATTCTGTTGTGACTCTTTTTGGGAATCGTTCTGAGCTCCCGTGAATGTAGGTTCCAACCACTTTGAATCATAACCGGGTGCTTCCTCCGGTTCATCTTGCTGTCTCGTCAAATTTGTTTGCCTCTACATCACGGTGTTATACGCTGAATTGTGATTGTTTTATATTGTTACAAACGCACACTACGAAGTTTTACATCAAAATCTTTGTCAAAGAAAACGACCCAGCCCCTTTTACCAAAATGTTAAATTGAGGAAACTTCCCGCATAAAAGTATTGATGGAAGCGTCGGTACGTTGGAAGTAAGATTCCATATAGAATGGTGAGTAGCAGCTTTCAGTAGTTATGAGATGAAAGTGTGCATCACGAACGGCGAGAAAAATGTTGAAGACGAATGTGCGCTAGCACCACAGGCGATAACATAACGTTTGCGTACAAGTGCTGCAAAGGCGTGGCTGAATTTCATTTATATCTGAGCTGTGCACCTATCATTCCGAAGGTTTAGTGACGCCCCCTCACTGCAATACCAGCGGCTGAATTTACAAGCTCCTGATAGTAGATACGTGCTGCCCAAAAAGTGAAACTGGCCTCCGAAAACTAAATCGTGTGACAGAGGCCAGTACAAAACACGAGAAAAAACGTGACAGTGCAGCATGTAGTTATCTGTGGTGCTCGCGTACATAAGGACGCAGCATCGAATTTGGTCTTTACAATCGCATTATGCCCCTGCTTTTCAGCGGCTGTGTGTATGTGGATGTTACGCGAACGAACCTCGTCTGGAAAAGGCAGAATTCCCTCAAATGTACGCGCAGTAAAATGGACAGTAGTTAGAAAAATCACGTGAATAAATACAGGTATCAAGTGAGCCCAGCGAAATGACCGCAGGAATTTGTGATTTCTAAAAAGATGGCTGAGCATGCACGGCTCAATGATTTCAGGCAACACAGGTGTATGTTATCGACAAAAATCAATTTTTACTTTCTCATTTTCCTTGCATAACTATTTTCAACTGCCTAAAATATGTTGATTTGTTTACTTGGCGATGTATTATTATTGCAGTATTAAAAAGAAGCTCAATTAAGACCTTCCAAATAGGGCTCGTTCACGATGTAATATTTCAAGACCCCGATAAAAGTGCATTGCGTATTCAAAAGCCAAGCTTGGCCTTTTCCACAGTTATTTCCTGCTCCTTACGATAAAGAAAGTACAAAAATTTTACCTCCGTTCGTGCCTGAAGGAAATATTCTCGAATGTGTCGCAGGTCACCAGCGCTAGTTAAGTTTGTATGGGCCGCCAGTAGAGCCGCCGCCGCCGCTCTCGAATCCGACCATGATCGAGCCTGTTGCGCCCGTGCCTGGCTCCCATTGTTACAAGCCCGGGGGAGGCTTCCCTGTCTCCGGGAGTGCAAGGCGGCCATTTCCCCTTCACCCTTCATAGCTATCTCTCTCTCCCTCTCCACCAAAAACCAGTTGGCCAATATGGACTGCCGCGTTGGCGGCAGAGGGACGCAAGCGACCATCTGCACTCTCTTCTTTCCTCCCCTCTTCCTTCTCCCACTGTCCGCAGGCTGACAGTGTCGCTGTCGTTTCCGCCGGCAGTCGACAGCCCTCCCCCCCCCCCCCCCCTTTTTTGTTTCTTTCTCCGCTTCCTCCTCGTCCACTCAAGTAAGCAAGATGCCGCGTTGTTCGGTTCGCGGATCAAGGCAGTGCTGCCCGTGCAATCGTCTTTCTCCATCGGTGACTTTATGCTGATCTGCGACGTTTCTGTTCGTGCTCATTTAGCACGAGAACGAGCACAACTGCTATATCATCTGAGAAGACACAGAGCGAAAGTCCTCACCGAGGGACATTGGAAACTTCGACAGAACGATGTTGAAGATTTTGGCAAAGCGAAGAAAATCCGCGTGGGCCCACCACATTGCACCTATATTTCATATTACAGGTAAGCAAGCGTCTCTTTGATACGATGTGTTTTGAATTGTATTCTGGAGCGAGATATGAATCGTAACGCTGCACTTAACTGCACACGAAGAAATGGAAGGATGGAGCAGAGAGCTTTGCAGGCTGAACCGGAAACGCCATGACTAGCCTGATGCGCGGAAGAAGGTACGTAATGTGATGTTTGTCTTTGTTTTCTACTTTTAGTAGCTACGACGACGGGTGAAGTTTCGTAACCCCCCCTCCCCCTGTTACCCTAAGCAACCACCTTGATCGTGAGCTCTGCCTCTAGCCTCCTAGCATGAAACGCACAAAGGCGCCAAACTACAGTTCGCGAGCAACTAAGTACGGACGTTATAAATCTTGCCTGGAGAACTCGAGCTGTGCTGTGCGTCGCAAAATATTGCCGCCAACCTTTCAGATCTTCAATGATAACGCCTTGTAGAGCGCGGATCGATTCTGTATTTTTGTTCATGCTTATCGCGAAACGTGCTTCTTTGACTGAGCTACATGTACGCGAAAATTTACGCGAACGCGATGGCGGCACACTTCGCGCTTCGCGCGAACAGAAATGCATGTGTCGATTGGCCCGTCACTCCGACCTGCCGAAATAGAAAATTTCGCTCGTTCCTCGGAATCGCATGCACGATCAGCCAAAAGCATGAAAGCGAAGTGTACTTCACTGCCGCTCATTTCGTACGCTCTTTCTCTCTCTCATTTTTTTTTTTGCAGTGTTGCATCGTGTTTGTGCACTTCCGCGTAAATTTCTCGCTTCGTGCGAACAATGGTGAATGGCCAAGGATTCTATGAATGTATAATCGCAACAAAAAATAAATAAATAAATGAGAGGTCAAGTTACTACTCTATAGCGCGAGTGTAAATCCCTTTTTTTGCATGTTATCGCAAAACTCTTCAATTCTGGCAATTGTTGTGACTTGCATATGCAAATAGTTTGCGGTGTACTACACCAGCAACACAGAGCGTCGTCGCCGTTTCGCGTTGCCGTCGATTCGCGAGCATGTATCTTCCCCAGTAAGCGACGAAGCGATCCATGATCGCTTTCGCCGCACCGACTTGCCGCTCTTGCTCTCTTTTTCGCTCACATGTAGCTCAGTCTTTATCATTTTCTCTGTCGCGCAAGATGTACCGAGATGTGTCTCAAATGATTCCAGCCACCCGTCTATGTTTCTACAATATACAGGCTATGCTAGTAACCGTTTACGGCTTTATCTGTATGTTTCTTCGCCGCCTTCAAATTGAGCTTGACGCGGGTGTGACTGCAATTAGTCATTCGACGACCAGCGAGCACGTTTGCGGCTATCGCCCTCGCCGAGATGTTCACTTATTCTCAGGAAGCAAGTCAGCCCAGTAAAGACTTAATTTCAGTACTGCTAAGCCTGTATTCTTTTGTGCTTATGGCATTATCACCGCCAAGTGACAATTTGCAATGTTTTGATGTACTTAGTGAACTGTAATCCTCGCGTTACAGTGTCATCACATAGTATATAAATGAGGAAGAGGAGATGACCATCGCGTCCTCAACGAAACAAATGCGCTAATATTTATCCTCATTCCGTCGCGTACGACTCCAGCCATAGCCGGCTTTTACTAAAGCAGTCTATGCTCCAAACCTGCCGACAAGTGCGCTCGTGTTTGTACATGCAATCACGAGCCCGTTTGTATACAGCGCTCGAGCGGTGATATATGCGATCGAAGGGAAAATCGAATTTGCGCCTGCATATTATCTCACGAAACAATATGTGGGATATGCGACCTTCTATGGTTTAGAAGGGTCCAGAATAGTCATGGGCAGGGGAATAATAGTGGCAGGCCTAAGATGAATGACGTCAGTAGGCGAGGGTGTTCCTGAGCTTACATTGCACAGTTAGCACATTAGCGTAGTGAATTTCACTTTGAGATATGGCTCCTTCGGTCGAATGGAGGTGACGCGTCACAGACCGGATTACGCAGAGCACTGAGGCGCATATTTCCGATATTCTGGCCGCAACCCTCCCCTTACCGGCATAATCGGATAATATACCAGAACTAAGCACAAACTGCCTCCACCTCGCTCCCAATCTCCATTGGGTGCTTACTCTCATTTTCTTTATTAAAATAAGCTTTTGTAAGCATTTTTTTTTTCACTTTTGTCCTGTGCCAACCCAAGAGCTTTCCCTTTCGTGTCTAGGTGTCTTTTATCTATTCCTTGATATTCTTTAATGCTACAATCTTCCTTACTCATTCAAGGCAATAATGAATGAAGCACTCTGCTTCTATTCTTCCCCCCTAAAAAAAAATGACTGAAGTTCTGCTTGCATCAGAAACACACTCGCCAATCTTCTTCCTCTCTTTTTGGTCATCCTCAAACAATAATATGAATACTTTGCCTCTTCCGTCCCCTGCTCACGTTACTTTTCCGTTGTTTCTTTTCTATTACTTTTATTTTTCGCCTATTAGTCTTTTTGCTGCCATTCTTTTTTTTTTTGATAATGCATTTCTTTGTACTGTCCCGGCGCTTGTGCTTTTGATCACACCCTCATAATTTTCCAGGCATATTTTCCTGGTTTTGTGTGTACTTTATTTCTTCTCATTGTACGCCGCTTGGAATATGTTCGGTTCGTTCTCGGCGCCTCCCTTCTAATTCGTTTTCTAAATTCGTAGTTTTTCCGCCGTCTTCGTCGTGCTAGTCATGCACCCTCAGTTTCACTGTGAATAGCTGCTCTTGACATCATGTTTTTTTTTTTTGCGGAATGCTCTAATTTTTTATCTGGTTTCAGCGTTTGTCCCTTTAGTTTGAAATCCGCTTTAGGCATTGCAGGTAATAGTGGTCCAGGCATACTCTCCTGTTACACTTGTTTTTTGAGAGCTATTACAGCTGGGCGGTGGCCTACTATAGCTAATGTAAAAATGTGCGGATTCAATGTTATTGACCGTAATCTCAATAATGATTGTGTTGTAGCCATAGTTTTGTGAACGTCATTTTATTGTCGCATGTCGCGTCATGATTAAGGCGTTTCGAAAAAGGCAGAGGGCGCACTATATGACTGGCTGACCACTTTTGTGTGCTTCGCGCTCTTGGTCGCAAGATATGTGACAGCACGTGGCGCCACTTTAACGACGCAAAGCTACCATGATGCGGCATATATGTAAACGGCGATGCATTAGGTCATGAGATATTGTTCTGGGAAAGGAGATGCCGCTATGTGGCATTGACCTCAGTGCGGCTATGTACAGGTCATATGAGCTGAGGTGGACACACTGCAAATTATAAAAAAGAAAAGATGAAAGCGTTCTTTCCAAAGAAAATCAATTGAATTTGCTGTTAGATGTTAAGTAAGACACCGGCTATATAACTTGATCCATCTATTTGATTAATTAGCCAACTATAATTATTTGACCTTATAAATCACTCAACTGCTCAGGTCTGAATAAAGAGCGGCTTCAAGTGCCACGAAGGACCTGACCCAGGTGCTTTCTCTAAGGTAGCCTTAGCGTGGCCCTTTTTATTCCGCACAAATGAAAGCTGGCGAAATTTAAAAATACTACGTGACAGCTTTCTGCACGTGTCCGAATCGTCCGTGATTACAGTGCTGCCATCCACAGCTTGATAAAGCGCGGCCAGATCCGCGCCTTCAGCGATACTCACAACAGTGCATATGTTTCTGCTGGCTCGGAAATAAACCTCCAGCAGCTGCAGCCGAGACAACGTAAAGGCGCTATGTCAGCAGCTGTTCACACTTATCTCTAACCAGCAGAAAAGCGAAGCTATGTCCTCAGCAGCGCAGAAAGCTCAAATCTGTCAGCGCTTTGCCAACTGGCGGATAAAAACATTACGATGACGTCGCAGTTGATCAGCCTAACAACCTTTCATTATCTTGGCTTTATAATACATATACTGCTAATGCCCATTCTTGATTCAACTACATTTCCTGCATTTGCATTTTTGCTATGACCAACTCCTCTGTTTCTGCCAACAAAGGTGAACCTATGTTTTTCTTTTCCATATAGTTTGCTACACTGTCCTCAATTTGTGATCACACTATAAAATCATAGTGGTTAGCCTTACTGATTAAAGTATATTCTAAATAACTTGCACTTGGTTGCTTCAAACTTTATTCAGTCAGGTTCTTTTGTCTCTTCAACAACTATAACAAAATGTGTGCTTCTTTTGAATGATGCATAGTCTTATTTATCTAAAGAATCAGCCACAATAATTACATTTACCTTTGTGTTTTTACAGGTCCACCTTGGCATAGCCTCCTTTATGCTCTGTGCCTGTCAACGCGACGCGCGAACAATAGAGCGGCGCCGTCGAGTAAAGTTGTGCGGTCCCCTCGCTGAGGGCGCCGCTGACGTAGGGGTCGAGGCGCACGGGTCGCACGGGTACGAATGTCGGCGCGGGGCGGGAGCGCTGTTATTCGCTAGCGGGATAACTGTTCCTAAGCATGAGTCGTGCATATTCAGCATATTTACTTGTATGGCCGACATCCACTAAGCATAACAAGAGATCATGATATTTGTTAGGCAATGACACCAACGCTATATGTCATTTTATGTCAGGCAGTTTCAAGAAATTGCGCATGGCTCGAAAAACTGCATGACAGCTCGGCTAGCGCTAATGGTAATAGAAAAACTACAATGCTAGTCTATGTTGCAATAAAACAAAAGTTAAGAAGAAAGGCAGCAGCGTTTATTTACACTATTCACAACAGCAATTGTACTTCGAGAGTACAATGTAGAAGTGGTGTGATGAATAGCTGCCACAAGTAAGGAAAAAAGTTCACGGTGACTGCTGTCACTGATAGCACTTCAGAAGCCAGATTGATTTACAAATGATTGGAACAACTGCATTGCAGTATGCCATTGAGATCTGTAAGGAGAACAATTTCGGTATCAGCTGTTACTTTCAATGATTCAGCGCGTCGTAGAAACATTTTTCTTAAACTAGAAAAACAAGGAAAGAGAAATATACGCGTTGCGTCTTTCTGTTTCGATCACTCCAAAATAATTGTCACAATAGGCAAAGCTCGTGTTTTTTTTTTCACAGAACTGCGCAGTTCGCGAAACAAAAAATACTGCGCTGGAGCACATGTAACATTCCACACAGACGAGCTAACCAGGGAGGAAGTTCGCATCGCAGTCCAGAAAATACGCGTGCACATTTAATATTATTATTACCTTACTGACGCGTAATAAACACACTTCTGGTGCTGTCATTAATTCTCACAGGCCTTAATGCGGTTGATTGCGAGAAGGGAAACTAATATAGGCTTTGCAAGATTTGGTTTACCTCACTTTAAAGTAGTCATCTTCACAGTAGTAAATCTTATGTTTCTATTTTATCACAAATTTTCGTAATTAGCGTATACTGCAAAAAAAGAGCTTCGCAGGAGCACACTAACACTACGCAGACGAGCTAGGCAGGGAAGCAATTAGCATTGCAGTCCAGAAAGCCCAGGTGCGCATCTAACATTACTATTGCAGTATTGACGCTTAATAAACACATTGGTGCTGTCACTATTTTTTACAAGCCTCAAAGCAGCTGAATACTACGCAGCGATCGCCGGAAGGACAAAGCAAAGCTGGCACTTACCAGTTGGTGCAATGCTGTATTCCTTCAGCACCCGAAGGCATAGAAAAGTAGAAGCATGACCTTGCACACAGCAGAACAGTCCAGGAAACAGCGAGACAGCGGCAGCGCGTGGCTATCCGGACCGCTTTGCAACACGGCGCACCCGGCACTCGCCTGGCGAAGGTGACCCTACGTAGCTGTCGCCATCTCTCGGCAGCTAGCGGCGTAATTTGCCAACGGAGGAGGAGCGGCGGCGACGGCCGCGGAGCGCGGAGTTGACAGGCACAGAGTGTATAAAGGAGGCTATGACCTTGGCCATGGAAATTGTATGAACCAATTCAGTCTCCGATCGGATTCCGACTTCTGCAAGCTGATGTCCGTTTACTGGGGACTGAAGTAAAAGGAGCGTGAAAGAAAGCCTTTGTAGCAGAGCTATCTCAAGAGTGTTCCCTCCACCTTACCCTTTTTGAGTGGCATGAGTGTCAGGTAAACAAAATCATCTTTCCATGAACTACAGAAGAGATTTCATTTGGTTTTGTGGTGGCTGTATACAATATAATTAGAATTGTATATTTTTTGGTATTTTAGATACTGAGGCTGGGTGATGGTTTAACTGTGGCTATCAACAAGCTGCAAACCATGCTGTTTAAGGAGCATGGCTGCTGTTTGAAGTACAGTGCAGGGGAAGGCTGATGAGATATCACAAAACGGTTTTATCATTATCAATGGATGACTGGCTCAATGTAGGAGTTGGTTGTTAGGCACCAACAATTATGGTAGCAGTTTTGAGTCACTTTCATAGCTGAACTGGGCTAGCACGAAAAAAAAGGCATATTTGCTGCAAAGTTTAACAACACTAAATAACATGTGTTGCTCGTTTGGAAATGTATACAGCAGTTGCTTGACCATGAATGGTCAAAGCAGTAATTGTATTTCAGCGTGTTAACCCTTGCAATATCCTATTTTATGCTAAACAGTGTTTCAGTAGTAAATCAATGCTTCCAGTTGAGCAATATTTTTTCTGGAAAATATGTAAAGTTTTTATCCAAATTTTGATTTTGTCGTTGTTGCAAAATCGGATGAATAATTGATTAGGAAATAATTAATGATTTTATTTGTGCAGACACCTGGCTTTTGCTGAAGGAGGTGAGTTACAGCGAAGAAGATGTGGTCAAGCGCTACAAGATGATGCCGCAGTACCTGGCACAGAAATGTCTGCACCTTTTCCTCTAGGGTAAGATTTACAGTGTATACCTTCTGGTGGGTGACAGAGTAATGTACGCATAATTTTTTTTTCTTTTTTGCAGCGGAGTGATGCTCGCTTTCATGGTTTAGCTAATCAGCGGGTATCACAGGTTGCTCAGTTCTCTAACATAAAAGCTTATAGGCTTATGGCAGGAAATAAAAGATTTTGCAATTTCAGGAGATTTTCCTAGCAGAGAAAGATTTGCATGGACCGCAGTTATATGAGCATTAATCTTGTCCTGAGCATATCTGTGTGCAATAATGGTTAGGCTAAACACTTATAATCTTTTAGTCATTTTCAGTGAGCTTTATTAAACTCTTGAAACATTTATTTATTGCTCGATATGAAGGCTTACAACTTTGGCATTCTACCACTTCCGTTAAAGTTGTAGGCTTTATGTAGGAGAGACAGGCTATAATTTGATAAAACGGTAATACAAAAATGGCCTAGTGCTGTGCATTTTAAATCCACATAATGAGCACAATGAGGTTTACAATATTCTTGTGCCTACCACTACAACATTCTCCATAGCCAATGTCTATAGAAAACAACAAAATAATTATCTCATTTTTCAGTTACCTTCAAAATAACCGACATCTGTTTTCCTTCATCGAAACCACTTTTTTATTTAATAATGCATTTTGAATAGGTGTTTAATTGAAATCTGCATCTTTTTGTCATTCAGGTGTTCCCGCTCAAGCGCCTTTTGGAGATACAGCTTCATGGATTCCAAATAAAGGCGACTTCTCACAGGTTTTGTTTTGCATGTCTTCGGCATGCTTGCACACGTTTTTGTGCAGAGCTGCCAGGTCTACATGCCTGCAAAATAGCCCAATTAATGACTATGATCCCATGAGACTAATTTTTCCTACTTGGCTGTGGTTGCATTTTGCACGTCTGAATATTCTCACAATATAGAGAGAAGAAAGTCACAACAGTATATGAAATGAACATGCGCCCTCGGACTACAGAACATCAGAGTACGGAATGTCAGATTGCGGGACATCAGAATGCATGCCGTCAAAATATAGAACAATAGACTACAAAACGTCAAAATACATAACTACAGACAATGAACGTCAAAGTACGGAACTACAATGAACGTCACAATATAGAAATACAAACAATGAACGTCACAATATAGAACTACAGACAATGAACGTCGCAATACAGAACTACAGACAATGAACGTCACAATACAAAACTACAAACAATGAACGTCAGAATACAGGTCAAAAATACAAGACTACAGACCATCAGAAATTTTCTGTTGTTTTTTTCGACTGGGAAGGATCGTATGTAGAAGCGGAGATAGAAGGGTGCCCGTAATTTTGGCCGCATACTACAAAATAAGACAGGAGAATTTTGTATGCGATACATCTGTGGCCTTCTTCAAGCCGGAAAGGTCATATCTTAAACGGGTAGAGTGATTGTGTATAAGCAGGTGTCTGCGCGTATCGTTCTTTTTCTTATATTTGCCGGTCTGCCAGTGAATAAAATTAGTTAAAGTTAGTGCTAGTCTCGTGCTTATCTATTATGTGATAGGCTCGTGCACTCAACTGATATTTATTTCATAAAAAGCACCTTAATACCAAGACATTCTGCACGCAGACAAATATATCATAAAATATGTTGTCTAAAATGTTTTTAGGTGGAGAGCGGAGACTACACGTGCCACTAGGTAAGTAATAATTCAATATTCGTATCTGTAAAACTGTGCTATTTCGTATTTAGTGAAATCAATGCCATCACCCTTTGAGGCTGATTAATTATCGAGTGCATGTTTTACGTGATTCGTTCAGGTAGCTAACATTAACTAACATTAGCCAAACACTTTGAATACTACAGGCCGTATTCAAATTCAAATGCTGTTGAGTAATTTGTTTGGTGTATTATGCTCTGATGGTGGACGGAAGATACCAGAAGCAGTCAAGGAATATTCGTATTCCTAAAAAAGGAGGAATTTGGCTTTGGTATGCTGCGTATGACGCTTCCTGAATAAGTTGATAAATATGCCAAACGTATCAAGCCACGTAGGTAGTACCTATTAGATGTAACTGGGGATACAATAATTTGACACTGATGCTAACTTATATTATTTTACTCCATAGCGAGCGCATGCCTTAAGTAATGCAAAGACGGAGCATTCGCTTAATGCTTGCTTGCATGTGTAGCTCTCTTACTCTAATGGCTCGTTCACAAGTGACAATTGGGCGGCGAGAGCGAGCGAAATCTGCCGCCACGGCAGAGGGTCCACTGGAAATCTTAGAGGAAATCCAGTTGGGGCCGAAGCCGATTCTTTTCACGTAAAAACTTCCGCACGTTTCCATTAGCTGACACGACGCCGAAGAAGTTGTGTTGCCCCGGCGTCGTCCAGTAGCGTCCCACATGAATCAACACGGACACCGCGTACTCGCAAGTGACCATCAGATAACACGGTCACAGCGCGTTAGCAAGTGACCATCACATCACAATAAATGACTGCCGCAAATCAATGTGTTGAAGGATGAAAATTATAATAGGATCGACACCTGCCTTCGAGTAAGCGATACTCATGCGCTTTGTGTTTACTATACCTGCAAATAGCATGTTGAAGCTCATGTTGCCACAGTACCGTACCTGGGTGCGATGTGCCATGCATTGGGGATGAATTGAATCTGAATGCCGTTTCCGTTCGACAGATTGTATAGTTGGATGCTCTTTGGCGGCTTACGTAGCTTGGCTCGAGCGGTCAGTTTACGGTTAACGAGAGCCCACAGTCAAAGGTGCGGCAGCGCAGATATATGTGCAACGAGAAGTGTGAACGAGGAAGAAGCGTGTTGGCTGCAGCTTATTTTGCTCTCGGTGGCCGCGAAGTGCTCAAATGTGAACGAACCAGGGGAACCACGGACGTGATCACCAGCGAAAAGCTAGAATCAACCTTTGTAAATTATCAACAAGCCAGTCAATAAAGCAAATTTGTCCTCTATGCAAGATTTTTCAATCACGGAAGCAAAAATTGTTTGGTTACGTTCGACGCAGAAGCATATAATCGAAACTTCTGAACTCTGTTAAATCGTCCACTGAAGACATCTGTATCTTTATTTACCTTTTCGCGGAAGCAAATTATTTGTTTCCACCCGCACGTTCGTTTCAAAGCCAGATAAGTGCTAAATTCTACTTCAACGGTGGTAGTGTTAACTGTTGCTTGAATTTCTCAAATGACATTAGAGGCTTTGAGGGGTTGAAGACCAAAGCAGTATCGCCAGTGTAGCAGGAATTCTAGCTTTTAGGACAGATCTCTCATACTCTCCTTACTTTCTTTATCGGACAGACGTTATTTAACGTACTGGAATAAGGTTTTGTGTTCCCCTTAATTGTTCGTATTTTCATAGCTCATTATTTACTGAGTATCAATTTGAGACAGGATAAAACTGCTGTAGCCTTTAGTAGCGCACACAATCGTACAACGACACAATAGCCGTAAAGTTACCTGAACGTCCAACGCATGGTCGCAGCTTCGCAATCGAAATCGCGTCGGTTCTCTCTCATATTTCTCGTATTTCTCGCATTACCAACAGCCTATCCTGCTGCATGCTCAGTGGATAGCGGTGTATTTACCACGCGCAAAAATAATTCCTCCCTACTCAGCGAAAGCAAACCTAAAACAGTCTACTCTCAAAATGTGTTTCATTGACGCTCTCGAGCACTTCTGCCTCTAGTTAGCATAGTATAGTGTAATAATATACATTGATTGTGGTATGACTTTTGGTAAACACGCTTAAAGCAGTTGTCTCGATTTTAAAAATTGCACTGGTTAAGTAAAAACTATCTTAACGGAATATTCAACAAAATTCGGTCCTACCAGTATTAGTATAAATAGTATATTGGGCTGTCTCTGGCTACTTTGAATATCTGACATACTGGATTTTAGGCGAGCAAATTATATTTAAAGAACTTCTATCGACTCATTTCAGAAGTGCATTGTACATATTTATACGGCATATCTGGCAACCATTTTGTATGAAATAGCCGTGAAGCACAGCTTCATTACCAGCGTGAGAAAAAAAAACGGAGCATACATCTTTGTTATTTAATTCAATGGGTGGTGGGAAGGTACACATTTCAACAAATATTTAATCGTTTAGAAGTTAATAAAGCACCGTTTCTGACCAACTTTTATAATTCATTGAAGTTTCGGCACAGGTTTTTTCACTTTCCTCTCAGTGTTCCTTTGAGCAACTCCTTCCAAGAAGGAATCTTAAAATCGTGGCACTGCGCGTAAACCTAATATATTTAAATATATTCTAACCTATTTATTTTTCACTTTATTTTGTCATGAAGAGCAACAGGTCATAGCAGGTAAGTGCAGATCCTAATTTTTTCAGTCATTAAAACATGTTAATTTTGAGCACCCTTTATTGAACTGTAAAAGTTATAAAATTCTATAATTGCATGACTCTTATACCTATCTAGAAATCCGATCATTTACATCAATAGAGCGTGCGCACAATGTAACGCTTAAACGCTGAATGGGAAAATACTTGGTTATTATATGGATGTAGTATACATGTTCTTATCGCCTTCGGTTAAAGGAATGTAAAGAATCTCAAGCATGAATGCAAACCTTACCTTCACATTATTGAATAATAAAATATTTTATACAGCATATAAGACATTGATTACTGTTAAATAAAATATTATCTATTGCATAGAAAGCACTGAGAAACAGGGAAAAAGTTCATTTAAACTTTCTCCTCTGCGTTATGATTTATATTATGAGATGCTACAAAGAGGTAAATATAAACACCCTGCCGCAAAAGTCTAACCGGTTTATGCACGCCGGCCCGATTAAACATCTCATCAGTCAGAGAACAAGGAAAACTTGTTGAACAGACTGTCGAAGAATTACATAACTGAATATTTTTATCCACGGCGGTTGCACAGGAAGCACAAGTTGAAATCAAGCATATTGGAACGTGAGCCTCATATATATATATATATATATATATATATATATATATATATATATATGCAGATCAATTAAGGGGAAATGAGGGTGCTCGTTATAATACATGAAGGAAAGAAGCCAACAGTCGGCGAGGCCAAGGAAAGCGTTGGGGATGGTATTTTTATGTCTTTTTTTATTTTTTTTAATGTTTACTTAGATAATCACCGAAATTAGTAATGTAATCTGTTTAGGGGAAAGATAATTAAACACAAAGTATATATATATATATATATATATATTCAAACAGGATGTCACACAACTTTCCCGATTATCTATTTTATTCCAACAGTATCGGACGGTGGACCACCCTTCTTCAAGGCAGATGAAGAAGGATGGTACAATATATATATATATATATATATATGTACTTATAAGCCCTCCGTTTCATACTCGCTGCTCACTGTTGTAATAACATTATTACACAAGGAAATTTTTACAACTATATAAGCAGCAGATAGTCCAATATGCATGTATGCAAATGCGTAATGAAACTTGTTCTCCATGTCGTTTTATTTCTTGATGCCCTCATTCACACTCCATAACGACCGTAGCTGGCCTTAGGATATTATGCCTCTAAGAGCTCTGACGAGGCGATTATATTCTTGGTTGGTTCCACATTGACACATCGAACCATGAACCTACTCACAACCCAGTGTCTTTGGTTGTGGCCAGCACGGGAAGCGGAGAGAAACATTTGGTGCCACTGAATCTAACTAGTTATTCGGATAATTGGCACTCGCAAAGGAAAAATCTTGATGAATGCGATAGTATGAACCATCGTCAACGGTTAATCACAAAGGTGGTTCCTGATACTCTCCGCCGTGTTTCATCCAACGCTAGTGATTATGATTAAGATTTAGTTAACACTGTGAAAGAACCTACAACAATGTCGAAAAATACAGAATAGTCTTGAGGGGCTGTACAATTTTTAAGCAAATCTGGTCAAAAATATTGTTACGCCCGTAGCAGCGCGACCGAGACGTTCTAGTTCGGTTCAGTACAATATCATTGCAATGAGAAGCTGATTTTTCACACCCCTTAGAGAAATAACCAGACATCACAAATATCTCTTGACATTATCAGTATTAAGGGCAGGCCGACTGATTTTCTAGAATAGAAGAAGCAAATGATAAAACGAACACTGAAACTGTCAAGGTGCAATGTTACTGTCTGCAAAAGGCAAGCTAAAATTTTAGCTGAGAAGAAAACGATTATTTCCATTACTTAACTATCAGGACTTCAGTCACAGCCAGGGTGCGTTTTCAGGGCATGCACAGCGTCACACGTGTATCACGCTGGAAGTATTAATACGGTTAGAGTATAGTTTATCCATTCGTTCAAACTGACGCGACTGTATTGGACACCTCCGGCTACATGTAGGCAAGGAGAAGCGTCATAAAATGAAGCGTTTCATGAATAAAAGTCAAAATTATAATTTATATATCGGGTAAACGTTTTTGTTGCTTGAAAAACGGTGGCCCATCTAAACTCACGCCCAAAGCAAAATTTCTTAAACGAAATTGCCTCATATCTATACATGCTGACGTGTTTCTGGTATTTTCAGCTAAATCTCAGTGCCAAGATGCTAATGTAAAATACTGTGCCCAGGATGGGCAATTCTGCGTGGAAACCTACCGTGGACCCGCATGCACAAGTAAGTTGCAAAGGTTTCTCCTTACTGAAGACATTCTGTAGTTAACAATCCTGAGAACACTATTTGACTTCACCTTCAAATATGTGGCAACTTCATTTTCAAGTAACGAGTACGCGTCAAGCGAGAAAAGTTTCGTGCAACGTCAAGTGAAAGTTGCCTTGCCGCAATTTGTACGCTCTTTGCAGCTTGCATACACGTGTCAATACCCGTCTCCCCGCATTGCTCCACTTATAACAGTTAATGCAATCTAGCGTTGCTGTACACGGCCGACTGCATAAACAACACTTGGATGAGAGGACAGCCTGTAGGAACATACTCCTTTTTGACGCCATACATTTTCCCCGTTTTCATGTTTCATTGTAGATTGCCTGCAGCTTTTGATAGTGGAACTTTTCATATTATGAAAAGCAATTTTTCGTCATCTAAGAGCTCTTCGGTGCTAAATATAGTGATTCGTGTTTTTCCTTCGCCTAATTCCTCTTTGTGTTAACTTGGTTGAACAATGCACTCTGAAGGTAGTGAACAACTATCGTCTGCTTACCTAATATATTGTACTATTACTATAATCAAGCCACACGTACAAGAGAAGAAGTTAGGCCAATACGACTTTACTTTGGCGTACTTACGGACACTTGTAAATCCTTAAAGGAAAAGAGACATGAAAATCAAAGTTATGATAATAAAAATAAACCTCTTTTTTTTTCGGAATATATTATAAGAGGTAATTGGAACCTAAACCTAGGTAATACAGGGAACCTTAAATTTCGTCCTCTATACATTTTGACTCTTCGAGTTGCCGTAGAAAAATAATAAAGTAGAATCAAAACGATTGCTTAAGCAATATCACAAACAAAAGAAGCAAAACAAATAATCTGTGTTTTTGCAAACACTATATGAAAACACTCATTCTCTCGGCGGTTGATTTGCTCTAAATACTCTGCTTCCCATTAAGAATGAATAAAACAACTACAAGCAATCATCATTATCTGACAGATATGCGATATTATTATCGGAATCTCGACTCCAATGTCAGGTACCCAACAGGTTTCGCCCCGATGCGCCTGGCGTATTAAGCGTCGCATTGCCGGACATTATTTACATTTGTACAAAGATAGTAGGACTCACAACAAATAGAATCGTTTCCGAAGACTTCAGAGCCCATTTCACGTTAAAATACTGCTTCCAAATTATTTACGCTTTAAGGTGAATGATACAGGTAAGCCTCCCCTTCGATGTAATTTGAGCGCCCGGCGTATCCTGCATATCAGAATCGATATATCTCATATTTCATGAAAAACAGGACAATGAGTTTGATAATAATGGCCAGTAAACAGAGAAAAAATCAAAATCTCGGAAAAGGAGACAATTTACAAAAACAACGCTGCAACCGTCTGATAGACGATGTACATGATCCTTAGACATGGGATCTGTAGAATTCTATCATCTTACTGCCGTCGTGCCACGCCGCCACCACTATATGCACGCATCTGCGGAGTCTCCCAAACAAAACATTCCCTGTATTTACCCATTTGCGCACACTTCGGCCTCGAGTAAAGCACCATATATGGACACCAGAAGAATCTGGATTTCCAACTACCTAATCTACCCGAGTTAACATCGATCGCAAAATTATTCGGCATAGATCTCGTCGAGACGAATTGTTTTTTACCACCCGCATGGGAGTGCAACCAGTGGTTCCCAAGTTACATCCCCGCTCCCAAAGCGAATTAGGGCCATTTTTCACCCCCGAATGTCGAAGCTTCAACGACATCATTGTGCGAGTATATCTAGATAACTAGTTTTACAGAAAATAACCGAACTAATCGTCAGACACCATTCCGGTCTCTCTGCCACTACCCACATGGGCGCAATTTTAGCCGCATTACCCTACATATATACTAGATGTTGCATTTGTCGGGAAGCAGTATATACAGCCATCACATAAATAAATAAATAAATAAATAAATAAATAAATAAATAAATAAATAAATAAATAAATAAATAAATAAATAAATAAATAAATAAATAAATAAATAAATAAATAAATATTGATGCCTAAAGGCCAATAAATTGTTAAAATGAAGCGTGCATTTCGCTCTATGTTTTTCAGCGGCCAAGTACGTTATTTTCTCGCATCCTTAAAAAGATCGGTCCGCCAATCGAAACGTCGAGTACAATAACATGTTTCCTTATATGAAACGTACACTTCGCTCTCGCTCTCTTATATATATATATATTTTTTTACATATATGTATGTATATACAGGGTGTTATAGGGAAGACTTAAAATATTTTAAAAAAATGGGCTTTAGAGGTAAAATTGTTTTTGTTGCACAAAGTTATCAAGGGCCTGGGCGGGTTCCATAAAATGGGTTAGATGCGCTATTCGGTAGAAAAATTAACTAAAATTCGTTATTTACCTTTTGAAGTATTCCGAATTTTTTTCCGATTGAAGAATTTGGAAAGCAGTTGCCGACAGGAGCCCGTTGCACACGTCTGGAGAGCTGAGTTTCTGAGTGCTGCAGTTCTCCGCACAATAAAGTTTGCATAAAGCTAACGATGGATATCGGGTTGACTCATGATTCTCTACAATTTCCAAATTACAATCATGCACCCAATTGCAATACTTAAAACGTTAATTAACGTATTTTAGTTAATTATTCCACTGAAGAGTACATCTAACCCGGTTTATAGAAGCCGCCCAGACCCTTGATAACTTCGTGCAACAAAAATAAGTTTACCTCTGAAAGTCCATTTTTTAAAATTACTTAAAATCTCCCTTGTAACACCTTCTATATATATTGTGAGCCCTCCTCGAATCTTCTTTCATTTGTACATACCATGATCTTCTTCTTCCTCTTGTACATACCATCATCATCGTCCCGCACCGCCGGCTCCGGCGCGCACTTGGGTCAGCAGATTAAACGCTGACACGGCATACCTTGCCTTGCCTTCACGACCTTGCCGTCTGGACATGGCTTCCTTTCACAAGTGGTGGAGGTGAAATTCGATCCCCTTGCTGCCTTGTGCCCTGCTTCTCGCTGGAGCTACGTTCCGGTCGCCGTTTAACAACTACCATTGTCATGTCAACCGAGAACAGTCCCGACCCGGCCGGACCATCTACCTCGGCTACACCGCCGCCTCCGATGGTGCCCACACGACAGCGCGACCCGCTGCTGTTCGCTGGTCGTCGCAACAAAGACGTCGATGACTGGCTTGACGCTTATGAACGCTGCAGTGCCTACAACCGGTGGGATGATGCCTTAAAATTCCTGAACGTATTTTTCTATCTTATTGAGGTCGCCAGAAATTGGTTTATTAACCGCGAGCCCCCCACCACAAACTGGCCCACCTTCAAGCAGCAGTTCCGACAGTACTTCGCCGACCCTGCTGTTCGGACGGAGATTGCAAGGAACAAGCTTTGCAAGGAACAAGCTCGCTACCCGCCGTCAAGGTACCAATGAGTCCTATGCGTCATACACAGAGGCCATGCTTGCACTCTGTCGGCATATCAGTCCCACCATGCCGGAATCTGAACGTGTACACCATGTCTTGAAGGAAATCGATTCAATGGCTTATAACACCCTAGTTGCCCAAAATCCATCAAGTGTTGACTACATTATAACGACCGGCCAACGTCTCGACCAGCTACAGTCCTCCCGATTGCAGCCCGGCTTCACTACTGCCCCGACCTCTACTGACCTCGATCTACGAGCCATGATTCGAGCGATAATCTGCGAGGAGATCCAAGCCCTCGGCCCTTTCTGCCGGCACGGGTGCGATCATTCGTCTCCTCCTTCTAACGATGCCGGCCTGCGCCACATCACTAAAGAAGAGTTGGCCACTATCAACCACCCTGTTACACCTGATCCTCCTGCACCTCGCCCAGCACCGACTTACGCTCACATCGCTGCATGCCCTCCTCCTTTTATTCCCCCACCCCAAGCACCACCCTACAACCACATCAACGCCATGACGACGGCTCAACCAACACCACCATATTACGCACCTTGGCGCCCCTCTCGCCCAGTGTGCTATTATTGAGGAATTCGAGGACACATATCTCACTTTTGTTGCCGACGCATTTAGAACGAGCGACGTGGTTATGACGCCTTCGAAAGTGACATACCTGCATATTATCAGCGACGACCAATTCCCAGCCAACCTCGTCGATTCTCCTCCCCAGCGGTACCCTCGCCTGAACCAAGTGGGGCTCATGTAACCCGACGACGGTCCCCTTCCCCATACCGCCGCTCTGTTTCGCCCCTTCGACCAGCAACAACTCTCCCTGTCCGTAATTCGGAAAACTAAGCGATGCAGTTTCCGGAGCTGAAACTGCACTTTGCGAACTTACAAAAAGTCCTCCTCATCGCCCGTATAATATGATTTCTGTTTTAGCTGAAGGATTACTGGTCGAAGCTTTGATTGACACAGGGGCTGCACTTTCTGTTATTCACGCTGATTTGTGCCACCGTTTGCGGAAAGTAACGACACCATATGAGGGACCTGAACTTCATGGAACAAATGGCGTCCCTTTGCATCCTTCAGCAAAGTGTACAGTTCGAGTTGTTATAGACAGCGTACGCCAACATGTGCAGTTTGCTGTGCTTTCACCGTGTGCGCATTTGATGATTTTTGGATGGGATTTTTTGTCAACCGCTTCAGCGTTAATTTCTTGTGGCGACCATGTCATCCATATGACAGACAGTGATTTTTCATCTGACACTCCTGCACAGCCTCATTCCCTCATTGCCGCAGCTGATACTGTATTGCCTCCACAGTGCAAAACACTTATTACCGTTGTTTCTGAACACATCACTGACGGGAATGTACTCATCGCACCATCTCATGGTCATCTTGCACGTGGAATCGCCTTCCCATCAAGTCTTTTACGATTCGGCAGCAGCTCAGCGATAGTAGCTGCCACGAACACTTTCCGTGAATCCCTCGTGCTGACTAAAGGAACTTCCCTGTGAGGCACAGTGGATGCTCACCCTATATCCACGATGGTGCTCACTGCCCAGCTACCTCCGCAACGTGATTCATCGCAAGTCTCTCTTTCCATGCTGTCGAAGACAATCAATCCGAACCTCATGCCACACCAACGACAAGAATTGCTGCAATTGCTTCAAGCCCACCAAGCCATTTTTGATGCCACTTCCCCACCACTGGGACGGACTAGTTTTGCAAATCACCGCATCCTTACCGAAGGTAACTCAATTGTACGCCGACGACCTTATCGAGTTTCCCTCTCGGAAAGAAAAGTATTTGAAGAAAATGTCAATGACATGCTCCGTCGCGATATTATTCGTCCATCAACAAGCCCATGGTCCTCCCCACTTGTATTAGTTAAAAAAAGGACGGATCGGTACGATTTTGTGTTGATTATCGCGCACTAAAAAACATTACCCGCAAAGACGTCTACCCGATGCTGGGTATTGATGACGCCCTTGACTCTCTCCAAGGCGCCGAATATTTCTCGACCTTGGACCTCCGCTCAGGTTATTGGCAAATACCTATGCACGAAGACGACAAAGAAAAAACCCCTTTCGCAACTCCCGACGGACTTTACGAATGTAATGTTATGCCCTTCGGCCTTTGTAACGCACCCGCAACATTTGAAAGAATGATCGATCTGTACTTCGTGGCCTCAAATGGAGAACCTGCTTATGTTACTTGGATGACATTGTTATCTTTCCGTCAGCTTTCACCGACCATCTCACGCGCCTGAATGAAGTCCTCACGTGTCTTGCTTCAGCGGGCCTTCAGCTCAACACCAAAAAGTGCCACTTTGCAGAGAAGGAAAATAAAATATTGGGACATCTGGCTAGCCATGACGGCATTCGCCCAGACCCTGAAAAAATAATCGCGGTCTTGAACTTTCCTCGTTCGCAACGGACTACAGATTTGCGCAGTTTCCTCAGCCTGGCGTACTATTTCCGGCGATTTATAAGACATTTTGCAACTATTGCTGCGCCACTTCATGAACTACTTAAAGTGCGTAGCCCTTTCGTGTGGACTCAACAGTGCAACACTGCTTTTAACGACCTAAAGCACGCGCTCACATCAGATCACGTTCTTGGCCACTTCAGCGACAGTGCTCCTGCCATCCTGCACACTGATGCCAGGGGTCACGGTGTTGGCGCTGTCCTTCTGGAGCGCGATGCAACTTCGCGTGAAAAAGTGATTGCCTTCGCCAGTCGGATCATGACTCCAGCTGAGAAAAACTACACGATTACCGAGCAGGAATGTCTCGCAGTCGTCTGGGCTGTTCAAAAGTTTTGCCCTTACCTATACGGTCGGCACTTCACAGTTGTGACCGATCACCATGCTCTTTGCTGGTTATCTTCACTGAAACATTTGACAGGCAGACTTGGCCGTTGGATTCTACGCCTGCAAGAATACCATTTCGATGTTTACAAATCGGGTCGCCAACACGAAGACGCCGACGCTCTTTCTCGCTGCCCGTTTTCGGAATCAGCCTGCTGTTTTTCTTCACAATTAATTGCCACCTCTGACCACAGCCGACCATCGCTTCCACCGACGCATATCACTGCAGTTTCTTTTGACAGCTGTGAGAACAAGCCCGCTCTCCGCTCACAGCAATTAGCTGATGCCTTCTGCCTGCCATCATCGACCGCCTTATCGGCGCTTTGAGCCCACCCACGCTAGGCTTCGCCGACAGCTTTGCAATTTCAAGCTTGAAGATGGCATACTATGCCGCTACGTGCATTATCCTGGTGGAACTCGCTGGCTCCCAGTCGTACCGCGTGTGCTCCGCAAACGTATACTAGCGGATTTCCACGATGACGCAACAGTAGGTCTCCTCGGTTTTGACAAAACATACGACCGCGTGAAAAGACGATTCTTTTGGCCCGGCCTGTCTACCACCGTAGCTAAATACGTTGCTTCCTGCCACCTGTGCCAACGTCACAAGCGGCCGACTTCTTCCCCCGCTGGCTTTCCTACAGCCCCTTCCCTGTCCCGCCACGCCATTCGACGTAGTCGGCATCGACTTATATGGTCCCCTACCTCTCTCCAATGGGGGTAACCATTAGATTATAACAGCTGTCGACCACCTTACACGCTATGCTGAGACGGCCCCTGTACCAACTGGTTCCGCTGAAGAGGTAGCTAATTTATTTTTGCGGTCAATTGTATTGCGTGTTGGCGCTCCTCTGGCGCTTCTAAGTGACCGCGGGAAGGCCTTTTTATCGACAGTCGTATCCGAAGTTCTTCGTGCGTCATCCACCCTCCATACGACAACCTCAAGCTACCATCCCCAGACTAACGGTCTGACTGAGCGATTTCATCGCACACTATCAGGTATCATATCCATTTACATCCCACCGGAACATTGAAATTGGGATACTGTTCTACCATTCGTCACATTCGCCTATAATACTGCAATACAGCGGACTACCGGTTGCTCCCCATTTTTCCACGTTTTCGGCCGTGCCAGCAAGACTGCAAGAGTCGCTACGATTCGAAGCATCGCGTGGTTTCTTTTCGTCCTGGTGGCGAAGTACTGCTCTATACACCACTGCGCACCCCTGGCCTTAGTGATAAATTTCAGCGCCGCTATCTTGGTCCCTAAAAGTTCATCCTCTAAACTTCCCCAGTAAACTACCAAATCACACCTGTTGATCCCCCAGCCGACCGAGGCCACCGTGGAACTGAAATTGTTCACGTATCTCGCTTGAAGCCATTTGTGCGCCGCGGTACATCGGTTGCTTAGGAGCGGCCAGCTTGGCCGCTTCCGACCCCCCGGGCAGTTTGTGTGAGCCGTCCTCGGATCTTCTTTCATTTGTACATACCATGATCTTCTTCCTCTTGTACATACTATCATCATCGTCCCGCGGCGCCAGCTCCGGCACGCGCTTGGGTTTTCTCCATCAGATTAAACGCTGACACGGCATACCTTGCCTTGCCTTCACGACCTTGCCGTCTGGACCTGGCCTTGTTTCATAATATATATGAGTTGGTGTGTGTGTGTGTGGTGTGTGTGTGTGTGTGTGTGTGTGTGTGTGTGTGTGTGTGTGTGTGTGTGTGTGTGTGTGTGTGTGTGTGTGTGTGTGTGTGTGTGTGTGTGTGTGTGTGTGTGTGTGTGTGTGTGTGTGTGTGTGTGTGTGTGTGTGTGTGTGTGTGTGTGTGTGTGTGTGTGTGTGTGTGTGTGTGTGAGCGTGCATATTGTAGGCATTTTTAGAGGCGAGCAGTGGCGTGAGCAAGAGTGTTCGCGCTAGGCCCGCCGGCATGCATTCAATAAAATATTTTGTCGTCATCGGACACACCTGTTTCCTTTTCCTGTGGTTATCCAAAACATCTATGTGCTGTAGCAAAGTAGCGCAGGCAATGATGAACGTAAGGATGCACTCCACATCACCTATTACTTGGTGTTATTACACGGCCGTATAAGATACAGTGGCCCTCTGAACAGCGTAGCCACAAATTGACGTGTTCCCCTTAAGACTGCACAAACCTGTGCGTAAACGCCTAGAAATAAATCCAGGAAGAAATGTTTACCCCGCAAATCTATTTAAAACTTTGAAGTCACTGCAGACAGTGCATTGGGAGAATGCGAGAGCATTAGCGCAGTCGTTGAATTTTGTAATTCTTATATATTTTCTAGTGTTTTCTATTTCATCTTTGTTTATTTTGCTAAATATTTTCTTTTGTTTTCTATTGTTTTATTCATATTATTTGTTAATGTTTTATAATCTCTAAACACCGCGATTTATTATCATCATAATTAAATATTGTTATTTTGTTATTATTATATATGTTATTTCAATCACCACTAATTATCGTTACTTAGTTTTACTTAACCTACTAATGCTTTCGCAAAAGTAATTGGTCGACAGGAGAGGAATGGTGGAGTGTGGTAAATTTTATCTGTGGATACCTCTACTATACCGCACTAAGGCTCACATACACAGTGGTCAGTTCAGGTTTTGCGTGCACATTTTGCATCCGCGATTTGGCGTCACCAACATAGCTTCTTATTGCTTTCACATTATTAATTGTTTCACTCCCTAGATATCAATCACGTTGAGTCATGCGCAAGTTGCATTCATGTGGCTTGTTATCAAGTTCACGAACCACTCTCAGTGACCGACCTGCGGGTGCTTCCCTCAGTTTCCTTCAGGTACTTCTAATTATTTAGCGTGCACGTTTCGAGGAAAAGATAAGGAGAAATAGCCAGTGCTCCAGATTTTTCTGCTACATTTCGTCGCTCGAGTCGCGGGCTGTGCCAGGCTCAAAGACCCAGTACGTGACCGGATGGCGATATAGGAATTATAGTGAAAGAGAAAGAGGAAACTGCTGCAAAGAAGCGGAAATTTAAATCGAACGCTACCATTAGCGGCCACTACACTGCTTCCAGCTCCGCAACATTTAGTGCTAAGAATCGACCAGATATAATAGGTTTGCGAGAAAAATTGTTGAATTGCGGCCTTTATGGCTATTTCAGCTATTACTTTCAGTCGACGGCTTTCAAAATAACCCCGAGTGAAATAAAGGCTATATAGCGGTGGCGTAGCGATGGAACATCCGCCTCGCATGGAAGAGGACCGGGGTTCAAATCCCGGTGCTGCGCAAGTCCCCACCGGATCAAAAAAAAAAAAAATCCGCGTGTCGATGGAAATGTATAAACAGGTCTGGGGTGCGACCTGACGCCGGTGAATACCTCCGGCAACGCACTCCCTCATCAGAACAGGAGTTCGCCACCCTGGTGCAGTAATTGGCCGCAACCTCCTATGATAAGCTCCATAAAACCCCGGCCCTCAGTCACCAGCGGCTGCGGAACAACTGACCACGGCGGCGGTCAGACCTGTGCAGGGGGTGCTAAGAATTCCTGGGTCCGATGGACAGGCCACCATTGGCAACTGACCCTGGGTGGCAACTTTTAATGCTAGAACCCTAGCTAGTGAAGCTAGTTTAGCAGTGCTGTTAGAGGAACTAGAAGGTATGAAATGGGATGTCATAGGACTTAGTGAGGTTAGGAGGCCGAATGAGATATATAGTCTACTGAAGGATGGGCATGTACTGTGTTATCGAGGTTTACCAGAGAGGCGAAAACTAGGAGTAGGTTTCCTTATCAACAAGTATATAGCGGGTTATATAGATAAATTTTATAGTATTAATGAGAGGGTGGCAGTCATCGCAATCAGGCTTAATAAGCGGTATAAACTTAAGGTTGTACAGGCCTATGCACCTACATGTAGTTATGATGACCAGGCAGTTGAAAGCTTCTACGAAGATGTAGAATCGGCAATGCGAAAAGTAAAGACGCAATATAATGTACCAATGAACGACTTCAATGCAAAGGTAGGCAAAAATTAGGCAAAAGACCAGGCAGTTGGGGGCCATGGCATTGGCTCTAGGAATAGCCGGGGGAGTTACTAGTTGAGTTTGCAGAGCCCAATAACTTAAGAATCATGAATACCTTTTTCAGCAAATGAAAGAACCGGAAATAGGCATGGAAATGTCATAACGGAGAGACTAAAACTGAAATTGACTTCATACTGTGTTCAACCCCCGCCATTATGAAAGATGTAGAGGTAATCGGGAGAGTGCGATGCAGTGACCACAGGATTGTTAGGTCCCGAATTAGCCTAAATCCGAAGAAGGAACGCAACAGATGAGTAAGAAAGAAACCCATCAACGAATTAGCCGGGAGGGGTAGGGCAGAAGAGTTCAGCCTCTCGCTGCAGAGTAGGTATTCAACTCTAACTGAGGATGGCGACATTACCCTAGAGGCAAGGAACAATAATTTCAGAGATATGATTACTGAGTGCGCGGTAGAAGTAGGCGGTAGGACACTTAGACAGTATACCGGTAAGCTTTCTAAGGAGACGAAAGATTTGATTAAGAAACGCCAGAGTATGAAAGCTTCCAATCCAACAGACCAGGTCGAATTGGCCGAGATATCAAAGCTAATCAATAAGCGCAAAGTGTTCGATATAAGGAAGTATAACATGGGAAAAATTGAGCGCGCTGTAAAGATCGGCGGATGCTTTAAAGCGGTGCAGAAGAAATTAGGCATAGGCAAAATTCAGATGTATGCAATAAAGGACAAGGCGGGCAGTGTCGTCACGAATATGGAGGAGATAGTCAATGTAGCCGAGGAGTTCTATACAGATCTCTACAGATCTTTACAGTAGCAAAAGTAGTAAGGACCATAATGAGATTGGCGGTGGGAAACACAGTCAGACGTTCAACCAGTGACGAAGGATTAGGTTAAGAAAGCAATAGAAATTATTAAAAGGGGAAAAGCAGCTGGAGTGGATCTAATAACTATAGATTTGTTGAAGGATTGGGGGGGGGGGAAGAAATCGTGATAGAAAAACTGGCTACCGTGTATACGCAATGCCTGGTGTCATCGACTGTTCCTTAACCACGGAAGAACGCAAACATTATCTTCATTCATAAGAAAGGGGACGCTAAGCAACTTAAAAATTACAGACCAATTAGCTTACTGTCTGTTACGTATAAGGTATTTACAAAGGTAATCACTAATAGAATCAGGACAACCTTAGACTGCAATCAAGTAAAGGACCAAGCAGGGTTTCGGAAACGGTACTCTACTATCGATCATATCCGTACCATCAATCAGGTGATAGAAAAATGCTCGGAATATAACCAGCCCTTATACATAGCATTTATTTATTACGAAAAAGCATTTAACTTAGTAGAAACCTCGGCGGTGATGCAGGCATTGCGAAATCAGGGGGTAGACGAGCCATACGTGAAAGTGCTGGAAGATACATATAGTGGCTGCAAAGCAACCATAGTTCTGCATAAAGAAGGTAACAAAATTCCAATAAAAAGGTGTTAGGCAAGGAGACACGATCTCCTGAGTACTATTCACAGCTTGCTTAGAGGAAGTATTCAGAGACTTGGAATGGGAGCAGTTAGGGATAAGGGTAGATGGAGAATACTTCAGTAATTTGCGATTTGCTGATGATATTGCCTTGCTAAGCAACTCGGGGGATGAACTGCAAATAATGATTGATGACCTAGACAGAAAAAGTAAAAAGGTAGGCTTGAAAATCAATATGCAGAAGACTAAGGTAATGTTCAACAGCCTCGGGAAAAAAGAGCAGTTTACATTAGGCAGCGAAATACTGGAAGTAGTAGGCGAATATGTCTACTTAGGACAGGTAGTAACCGCAGATCCGCACCATGAAAAGGAAATAACAAGAAGAATAAGATTGGGATGGAGTGCATTTGGCAAACACTCGCAGATATTGACTAGCAGCTTACTGGTATCTCTCAAGAGGAAAGTATACTGCACTAGCTTCGTACCTGTACTCACCTCAGGGGCTGAAAATGGAGGCTAACCAAGAGGGTTCTACTTAAGTTGAGGACAACCCAGAGGGTTATGGAACGAAAATGATAGATGTAACATTGAGATAGGAAGCGTGCAGAGTGGGTCAGAAAAATAACTCAAGTTACATTCTAGTGGAAATCAAGGAGAAATGGGCATGACCAGAACATGTAGTACGAAGAGAGGATAACCGATGGTCGCTTAATGTAACAAACTGGATTCCAAGGGAAGGAAAGCGTAGCAGGGGACGGCAGAAAGTTAGGTGGGCGGATGAGGTTAAGACGTTCAGGGGTCCAGTGGATGCAGCTAGCACAGAACCGGGTTAATTGGAGAAATATGGGAGAGGCCTTCGCCTTGCAGTGGGTATAGTAAGGCTGATGATGATCATGATGAAATAAAGGCGCGCTTTCGGTTTGGTAAAAAGATCGACGCACAATTTCTTATGTGTTATCTATATTGTATGATATTATTTGTATTACGCCAATTTGTTCACATGATTTTAGGCTTCTAAATGATAAAGTGCAGAAATATACACCCATTAGTGCCGTTCAAATAGTGTACATCCTAAAAACACAAGCTTCCTTCAAGGAAAAATTGTACCATTCATCCAGTGCCTGTATTATATAGAGCATCTGAACATAGTACTTTTTCGTAAGCCCAGTGCCCTTGCAGTTTGAGCTGAGCTATAAAGATTTCTCTTGTATATATGCTAAGCTTAGAATTTCTTCTTTTATCACTGCGAAAGTTATTTTCATACAATCCGCATATCTGGTTTCATCAGCACCTCTAGAACGACCGTGTAGAACGAAAACGGAGATACGTTTTATCGTACACTAAGAAAGAAGAGTACTTTTAAACACTTGCATGGAGCCTTCGTGGGCAAATTTGTTGTATCGACGACATAGAGAGAAGCCAGAAGGATCGTAAAATGTTTTCTCCCAAGCAGCGAATGAATGATAGGTCATCGAGGGCTTTCGATTGATGACTTGATGATAAGAAATTCACACTCACTTCCACAAATAATATTTAGGTAATACAATGCTGATGCCAAGTGGGATATTTACCTGAGCGTCTTGCTGGTCTGAATTCCGAAGCTTTTATAGTGATATCGTGAAAGATTTCGTTATGCACAAAACCCGTCGTCGTCGTCGGTGTTCAATGCATTGTCGCCGTTGAGAGCCCAAGATCACGCATGCTCCGTCTTGGGTATAGCTGCGAAGTCTCATGGCTGTGAACTAATCCGTTTTTGTGATATGCGACACCAGGAGGCCACCTCACATAGCTGACATAGGTGTACCCAACCGGGCCATTGTTAAATTGTCACATGGTGGTGACAAGGTTGATGACAAGATTGAAAAGTCTTGGAGTGCACTGAAGAAACTTTTTATTGAGCTGACTTGTGTCCGCAAAAGAACTAAGTAATTAGGCGGCGGCAATAGAAGAAATCGTGCTTTGCATCGTCGAACAAGGCGTACACGTCGCACGCGTCAACGCTCAATTTAAAGGCGGCAAGGAAACATCAATATAAAGCCGCAGACTGTGACTAGCGTAATCTGCATCATTGCAGAAACACACGCGAGGGGCAGGAATCTTCCATACTCCCCCTGAGGCACCTTCGACCAAAAAGAAAATGATAAAGCAGCATCTCGCGAGAACGACCATGAACAAAAACAAGTGACAGAATCGATTCTCGCGTTAGAATAACTGTGTTAAGGCCGCATTCCGGCGGCTGTCAAAAAAGAACAAATGAAGATTTGAACGTTTTGCGGCCAATGAGAGTGGGATGAGAAATTTGTCTTCCACTGCCATTAGGTTTCGAAATAGACAGTTCCCGCTAGGCCACTGTTACTGATGATTGTTTAAGTGCGGAATATCTTTACGGGATAATTGCCGAGATGTTTATGTACAATGCTAGTAACGGAGACTTTCTGAAGGCCCACCAGCTTCTTCGGCTTGCACTGTTCTGATTCTTCATCTACTCGCTTCTTCCGATCACAATTAAATTGTTATAATATGAGCGTCGTTTGTATTTCGCATAAGTAATGTGTGTGTTGAACAAATAAAGGAAGAATTTAGGGACTACTGATGGCTTTAGTGGTAAAGCTGTCCACAAGTGGAGCTGGTAACCCTGAGGTATTAATATTTGATGAGCTGTGGCATCGAAGACGGAATTTAAATATCCACATTTAAGAATTTGTACAACCTTTGTGCTTTCTGTGCTTGATAAAAGGTATGAAGAAAGCCTAACCGGCCAAGAAGACGCACATAAGAGAAACCGACACAGAAAGAAAGATGTCGGTTTTTCCTGTTTGCGTCTTTTTAGCTGGTTAGTCTTTCTCATGCAATGCACCAACTAGCCCAGCAACGTGTTTTAGTAAAAAGTATGCAGTCTTTTAGCCTAATGCAAGATACATCAGATATGCAGGATTTCAGGTATATTTTTGGCTCTTTTCTCTTGGTAACAGGTACAGCTTTTTTTTTTAGAGAAATATTTAACCTCAAGCGTTGCTTGCTTTGGAAGTTATTGTATGCTGATACCAGAAACCTAGTGATATTAGAACATAAAGTTGTTGAATAAAACACGGTATTTAAAAAGTCGCAGCAGTACGTTACATCATTCCAGAAAGCTGTGAGTATAAAGCACAGGGAAGCAAAATTCAAATTGCGTGTCTCCATATAGCAAACAGCAAAACAAAAATCAATACCTACTAACTTTTGCCCATTTTTAGGACTGAAATTTAGTGAGGATTAAAACATAAGTTTCAAAAAATCACGTCAATCCAAATAAAAAAGTATTATATCCTTGTTATACACATACGCCCCTGCCTGCTATAGGCATGAAATATTAAAAAAAAAATAAAAGTTTCAAGGAACTATCATTTTATAAGTTGGCACAAGGACATTTTTGTGCTTTATGTGCGGTCTTCTCTAAATTCTTAGATGAAAGGTATTGAGGTTGGGTTCCACGTATGATCTGATAATGTGGCTTCACCTACACAATCTATATTTCTTCCAAACATTCCACGGATGCAGGTGTTTCCCAATGTGAAGATGACATCATAATGAATTGCGCACTGATAGGAAAGCAATGCTACCTAATAATGGGAGTGGAAGAATGCGTAGGTAAGTCAAAGTGCCATATTTCTAGCCTTCCTAGATTAACTACTTTGTAGAAGTGTTATATTCATTGTTTTCCCACCATCTGTAACACCCAGTTATGCGGTATCGATTCTTAGTAGCGGCGACTGCTTTTCAATGGAAAAGAAAATCAATGCTCATCTATGCTCTGTGATTTCGGTGCATGTTAAAGAATTCCAGGTGGTCAAAATTATTTCGGGAGTCCTCCACAACGGCGCCTCTCATAGTCTGAGTCGCTTTGGGATGTTAAACACAGTACCCTAAATTAATTAATTATTTCCTTCCGCTGATATTATGCGACATCTCGCGGCTGTCTGCAGGAGTGCGGAGTTAGTGAAGTCGAGATGTGGAAGAGAACTTGTTACTGGCGCCACGCACACTGCACGCAAAAATATATATACCGCAATACAAAGACGCTATCTGTTTTCTTCAATGCATTTATGAATCTAAAGCGCTACATCGTAACTTATCACAACACCAGTGTTTGTACCGGACGTCACTTCAGCATTCTCTGTGTTGCTTGAGTTAGCCTGAAAATGTTTGTGTTTTTGATGCCACATTTTTGAAACTGTTTTGAGATACTTTTAGATTTTGATTCAATGTGAAATATGAATCTATTCGACATGAAAGTATTTATTATGCCGCAGTAAGCCATGGTTGCGTAGGTATTGTTCAGATCCTTGGTGACGCCCCGTTTCGTATTGCGTTTTTAAATCCAACTGCACATTTAGAGCAGCGTCGTCTCAAATCGCCACATTCTCTTGTGAATTTGCAATAGTACCTTGGCTTCGACTGAAAAGTTAGCTCCAACCAATAAAGATGATGAGAGTTGCCAGCCACCCACTCAGCCACCAGGCAACAACGAACTCCTGTAGCACCCTAATAAAGCACCTAGCCTTACCCAACTACATGGCAGTGACAAAAAGGGCGTATAGAACATACTTTGTTGTCATCAATTGACCTGCATTTACTCATATGGCGCCTATATGCTATATGTAAAACGTACAAGAGGCTTTCGTGTTACTTACGGGGTTTGCACTGAGTGGAAAATACATAAACTTTGAAACACTTTTACTTCGGAAACTCTCCAATGAAGTATTAGAGGAAAACAACAGATATGAATACTGTCTACTAAAAAACCTGCAGATCACTAAAGGAAAAAAAAACTCAATTCTCCGTATCGTTAAAGATTCAATGAATTGAAAAGCACTTAGAAAATATTGTTGATAAAGTCAGTTCATGATAACAAGTTTAGGAATCATATATATTTAAAATTCGTGAATACAGGTTTACATAATATTAATATTTACCACATTGGAATAATTTGAAGTTTAAATGCTCAGTAGAAGGAGACTAATTTTTGTGTTTCATTTCAGATCTATTCCTTATAAGACCGCAACAGCCAGGTACGTATATCATTGAAATGTTGCAGTAAATAGGACTCTTGAATTTTACCGTATAAATGTCCAGATTTTAAATTGGTTTTGCTGCCTAATTATACTAGTTCCGCCACTATGATCAAAAATGGTGTTGCAAACCAAAACCTATAACAGCAGCATGCCTTCTAAACCAGAATACTGAGCAGAACATGTGGTGCTGATTTAAAACCTGAATGATGCTAATGGTATTACGGTAAAAAAATGAAAACATCATTTCTAAATTGACGTCAAACAGCCTAACCCCTCTGGCGAAATTGCATGAAAAAAGCCCCTGTTCGGTTTCATAATGGCTTTGATGTACTAGCTATAACATGGTAAAATTGTTATGAAACTGGTCTCGAGAAATGTACGTGTATATCTCAGTTCGTCCTGCCTTCACTAGTATGGAGTTTAGAGCTAGCCTGGAATTAGTATGGTCAAGAATATTGTGACGTGGAAGATCTACAGTCCGAAAGCTCTCCGCACACCTAACGTTGATGAGGGCACCGATTTCACAACACTCACCGTCGTCGTCTTCTCGGGGTCTTTTGCACTTCTTCATCCTCATCACGAACAGCGAATACACTTAAGTAACAATATTTTTGTATCTTAAAATTTTATTCTGTGCACGTTTTACTGCTAGTCCCTTCCGCAATATAAATGAAAGACAAAATATGCGAAGACTTTAATACGTTCACCCCCAGAACTTGCCAGTACTGGGAGAAATTCTTACAAGGTAAGGAGAACGGCACCAATCACAGGCAGGATATACGGCAGCAGTCACAGCTAACTTCGAGGCTTCAGTTTGGGGAAAGGGCAATAAGGTTTCGGGGCGTCTAACGGTGCTCGAGCTCTGCTCTCAAAGCCTAATCCATGGCCGCTAGCTAGGGCTGCATCTGCGCCCGTGAAGAACGATACACCGAGGCACAGTCTGGGGGGCAAAGCATTTTTATGGCGCTCCCAACATTTTCCTTCTCGTAGCAGCATCTGCGCGCTCCAGCGTCGCGCCGGCGCCCCCCAGGATGCAGAAGCTGTCTACCAAGACGAGAGGGGAGATTTCTCACCCCACCCTCTCGGCAACAGCTCCGTGGGAAAGAGGCTAAGAGGAGAATGAGGAGAGTGTTCACTACGTCATGCGGATGAGGGGAAAGTTGATTTCTCACACCTCCCTTGCTCAATCGGGACCTCTACCCGGGCGACGTTTTCCTCTTTCGAGTGGCGCGGCTGGTCCCTCAGCAGGTCCGTGCCACAAGACAGGATCCGGAACTCGGGTTAGTAGGCTCTGCCTCTGGCACCACGGCCAAAGCGAGTATGGTCGCCCCCACGTCGGGCTGGCTCCTTGTGCGGGCCGCACATCGAACTGAGATCTTTGCCGCTGCCGTAGCTGGGGTGATGATGAGGGAGCGAGGTCCGCTGGCTCGCCGTATAGTCACCGGCCACAGGTACATCAGCCGTGCGCTGCTGTCCTAGAGCCGCGCCGATCGCCCGCAGTTCTTAAATCAGGGCAGCAGGCACCGTCCTACAGTGCACCAGGCATCTTGCACAGCTCTGTGTTCAGGAACCGCGTCTGCCTGAGTGTCCACATAGGCCGGATTCTTTTGCACAAAGCCTCTTCCACGAGTCTATAGGTCACATTCTTTGTGAGTGCCCGACATACAGTGAAGACGCAGTGTCTGTGCCGTTCGCTGGAGCATCTAGATGGACGCCCATTGAGTGAAACTAAGATTTTGGGTCCCTGGCCACTGCTATAGTCTGCGGCGAAGGCCTCCCAGGCACTGCTCCGCTTTATGCGAAGCACAGGCCTAATCGAAAGACTATGAGCTTGCTGTGACATGACTGTAACGTGATGTGATCTGGAGTGTCTGTTATGTGACTGTATTAACTTCAACTATTCCTCTCTCACAACTTTTATATCAACTCATCCCCTTCCCCCAGTGCAGGGTAGCAAACCGGTTGTTTTTACTGGTTAACCTCCCTGCCTTTCCTCCGCATCTTCCTCCTCCTCCTCGTCCTCTTCCACCGTCAGGTCTGGCGGTTGGCAGTAAAGACATTCGGCGCGCTCTCCGATTCTGCTTATTATGCCTGTGCTCACGAACATCTCCTCGCATTAGAATCCCCTGCGCTCGAACCCGCACGTCTGCCGCTTCTCCCTCAGCAGCTTGCGCTGCGTAGGCGGCCGACGCCGCTGGCGCTGCTTTGTGCGTCACCTCACGCTCAGAGCACACGCCCTTTCAGCGATCTCGCTGAGTGAGGGTATTGTAGCAATTCTCACGATGCAGCTGTGCGTGAGATCTCACATGCGCAGCATTTAATGATCCTTGAGTGATTTTGCTGCTTGTGTGCTCTATAGAGCAGCTGTTTGCGTGGTGTCACGTGAGCGGCATTTATGTTGTCGCAGCGACTGCGCTGGTTTTGGTGCTCGTATAGACCTATCTGGGTTTCACTAGCCGGCGTACTGTTTAACGCATGCAGTTTCCGCGTCCACAGGCACTTACTCTGGAATATACTGTTGGCATGGAGCCGCCGATACTACTTGAACTTGGTTCTTCCACCTTGCAGCCGCGAAAGCATCTCAACAACCTCGAGCGATCCCATCGATATGAGTGCACGGCCCATCGTGATCTCGCGGTTACGTTGTTGAGCGCGTAGGGTCGCTGGAGGACCATTTATTCCTCCCTGAGAGCCAATGTACCATGTATTCCTCCTTAAGAGCCAATGTATCCGTGCGCGTAGACGCAGCTGGCCATCTGGCTTGAATTGCTCTTAAGGCAGATCTGGTTCGCCTTCCCTTTGGCATTTGCCATAATCTCGCACCATCGTTTCGCCTAATCGTCAACGCCTGCCGGGATATTCCGTTCATGCGCAGAGTGAACAAAATGGCGTGCTCGTGAGCATTCCATACGCACATATCGAGTTCGCATATGCTTCTTTGGACGGAATAACGGCTTTGCAGCCCTTATTTGAGGAGCCATTAGCTAGCACGTATTGTAGCAGAGCTTAATCATAGACGGCAGGAAGGCTCCAACTCACTCGTAGCAATACCAGCTACATTAGAGGCAATGCCAACCACCCTATATATGTCTTCATAGCGCAATTCAGCCTGAATTGTCAGCGGTTTCTTTTTCTGCAATAAGACTTGCAATTCTCAATGACAAAAATGAGGCTTCCTATTAACTCCTGAGAAGCTCTTATCTGCTGAACCCAACCTTTAGTTGACTATATGCACGAGCTTTGTAGTATTCCCCAACAGGGCGCTGTACGCTAAAAGCTCCTTCCAAATATTTGGTGTGCCATCGCTCCTATCAACATCGCATCCGCGACCATATATTTGCATTCCCTTTTTGAAATTCATCTGCTGCTCATGAACTCGCCTGCTGTATGCGACTGACCCAACCGCATATTCATGCGACGCCGCGCCAGTCATCTGGGCTCTCAACTATCCTGAGGCGCAGAACTTTTAACATGTGCACGGTGTGCTAAGGGAACGTTCTGACTCGAATTCTCCGCATAGAGGCTGCGCGGCTTTGAGCTAACTGGCATTCAGCGCTTAACACACCTGCTGTTCTGGGCGGAGGTGGACAAATGGGCACTTCACCGTAAGCTGGACTAACAGGGCGGCTTTTTCACGTGAGCCTGAAGGGTAGCGTCGGCAACTGACGGTAGCTTGACGAGTTGCTCAGGATCACCATGATCATGACTCGTTCGGCAGACCACACCTTCGGTTCCAGTCGAGGCGTATCGGAGTGGCCATCTAGCTGGGCTTCACATGCTGGCCAGGATCTTCACATGCTGGCATAGTTGGTTAAATGGCTCGAATGGGGTCCGAGGGATGAGACAGTGGAGACAGAATTTCTATTTTTCTGATAACGTTAGTATCGGGTTCGGGTGATTACGTCATTTTTTTTTACAGCTGTAATGGTACCGAACGAACTCCCATAGTATCAGTCATGAAAGGATTTCGCCTTAATACACATTCACATGCTCCAGCAAAGAGCATACGCGTATGCATGTCAGTACACATATGCAACAGCATTATGTAGATATCAGTGCCAGTTTCTCTAGATGAAAATCTGTACTTGTTGTCCGGATTAGAAAATAATATCAGGAAACTGATATAAAATGCATTAATGCCAAAATACAAAATTGTTTTCATCTGAAAGCATAGAAAAAGCTTTAGGTCGTAATCTCCAGTGAAAGAATACAGCTTTCGTGACAAAAAAAGTCGAGGCCGCGACTTTTATTTTGCACGATATAGAATATGGACAGAAATGTTTTTTATTTGAATATGGCCACTTTCTTCCTGAAACCTCATGAAACGAAGTCGTCCAAACCAGTTTAGTTTAAAGGCTTGAAATAATTGCTGGTACCTGGGTGTGTCCTTCGAAGTGCCTGCAGGAACAGAACAGATGAGACACACTGTGCTCATTTTTGTTTACACTCGAGCAAAACATGCACACTAGGGTTACTCTGTGTCGTTTCTATTTCCTTTCAAGCCAGTACGTTTACATTTTTGACCGCCATTTCAATTCCTTTTAAGCGGTTCCTTTGCCCACATGAGACATTGAAAAGACGAACTAATATAATCCTTCTGCTAGTCAGCACAGATGTCTTCGGAATTTTTTTCTTCCCACGTGGCAATTCTACATTTCAGGTTCATTAGATATGATATAAATTGCAATGTTATTTACCTTTGCCTTATTAAGTTCTCAGTTTACACTTTGCAGCTCAATAGTCTTGGTCACGCTCATTTTCATTCTTTTTCCATACCGTCATCCCTGAACGTGAGAGGCTTGCCTAGTCTTGGCCAGCTGGTGAATCAGTTGGCCTTCGTTGCTTGGCTCAGGACATTCTGATTACTTAAAGTGGTCATTACAGTTAAAATTTGACCACAAACTGATTATTGCATTTAACGCCGCACATGTTGAATTATAAGTCCTGAAAGGCTGTGCTCATGCGGTGCTGTAGATACTTTTAAAATGAATTTTTAGTATCAATATCGAAAGAAGCTTTCTGGTCTGGCAACCATTCGGCGCTGACGTCAACACAAGAGATTATCCCCATGCGTCTGCTATTCGGGGCACTTTTTTATGCACGGCTTGAACGGTTGTCACTGAGAGCCTTTGTTTTCTTCAGCAAAATATTATATTCGCGATTTCTTCTTTCTTTGACAAACCTTCACTGTAATATGCGATCTTTGTGACCCTCGGACTTGTTTTGGGCTTCATCTAGAGATTGTCAAGAAGACCGAAATGAGTGGGCTCAGGCTGTTTTATTTAAGCATAAAATTAGAAGAATATTATTCTTATGTTATGAGAGTTGGATTGCTTCGCAATAATTGCTCACGCATATAAAAAGGTACATGCCCAATGTTTCATTCCGCCTTGTGTGCAAAGAAAGGGGGAGAGGTTAGCGTTGTGTTGCTCATTCTTGAGGTATCGCCCGTTGCTCTATCGGTCCAAAAACTAAGGGTAAACCTAAACAAGCGCATGTTGAAGCGAGAACATACATTGCTACATACAGGAGCAGGCAAAACTTTTCAACGAAGCAACACCTACGTACTTGCGTATCTTTTTGTATGCGCGTGTTAGTAACATTTAATTATTTTCGGCTAGTAAAGAGTTTTAGAGCGCAGCTCTTTGGCGCCCGTTCCTATGTTTCGCGGCGTCGGCGTTGTCTCTCGTAACCAGCTCCACTTTCACTCCCACCTTCCTTCCTTCCCTTACTACATGATTCAGGTGTCCACAGAAGCTAGTGTGACAGATACTGCCCATTTTCATTCCTGTGAACCAGTTAAGAAAGGCACGCTTCAGAGCTCAAGTGTAAGACGTTACAAGACATTGTACACACAGCTAAGATAATTCATGAATAATGCAAGCGCCCAAACGGAACTGCAGGGTAACATGTGCAGTAACTCAGTATTCACACACCTACACAGAAAAGCATCATATTTAGATGTAGTTAGCGTATATACAGCTAGTTTGATAGCCCGGATCTCTAGCCGATAGCCCGGCTTTAGAGGAAGGCATGGCCCGGATCTAGCCCGCCCTAATTTTCTTTAAAACATATTGCTAGAAATTCGATGATACACTTGCTAACGTTTGCTATAGCGGTTTCAAGTCAGTTTAAGGTATTTGCGAAGGTTATTTCTTCTCGTCTGCAGCTTGTAGCATTAGTCTCTTCGCCGCGCAACATTTTTATGTGCCCACGCGCTGCCTGCCGCAACCTCCCGATAACTTAATTGCTCTCTTCATTTTTACGACCGTAAAGCTTCCTTCATGACAATCAAGAACTACTAGTGGAGTGTTTCTTGAAGGATATGTGTGAAAATAAAATAGTCTGTAATAGTGCATACATGTCTTGCCCGAAATCTTTGCCTCAATCTACCGAAAAATGTGAAAGCTGACGAGCTGGGCTCAAATTTTGCATTAGGTAGTAGCGTAATCGTCGGCACATTTTTTTATCTTGACACGTACCCCAACCGCATTGATTAGGTTACTCATACCCAGTTCTACAGAACGGTGTAAAGTTTCTCTGGGCTTACGGAGCGCTAAACGGCATACATGAAAATAGAGAGTCATGAGAATGCTCCCTTCAGAGCGAGGAAGAACAATCCCCAAAACAAGTCATCAGTCAAGCCCAGGGCGCCGCCGGAAGCCAACTGATTCCGGCCGACGTCTCTTGAAGAGATAGATGGTGAAAGGGGGAGCTGCGTCTTACCTGATCATCCATACTCTTTGACGGGTCCAAATAAAGTGCTCTCTTTGTCTGTCTATTCACCAACAGAAGAAAGTTCATAGGTGTACAGGTTCGAGATATGCCGATGAAGGGTAGCATTTGGAAACCTATCTTCAGTCTGGACACGGCCAATGCACAGCATGTGCCGCCGCCGCTTCAGTGGCGTCGTCGCAAAACCCAACGCGATTCGATTGCTCTTCCCTATCTGCACCGAACAAAAGGCTCCCATCAACCGCTTTTTCCGTCTCGCCTCTCCCACAGCCACGCGCGTGACTGCGACCGACTCCGGAGCCAAACCTGGCGTTTTTCTAAGACTTGTCCAGCAAATCACTCGTTATTGCTTCAACGTAAACATGCACCATTTAGTATTTAGGTGTGAGCCCTAAACTCCCGCAGGAATGCGCCGATTTGCGGATTACGACTGCGCCCCCAGCGTGTTCGTTTACATAGGTTTTGTAATGACTGGACATATGCTGCTCCTTCGCACGACATAAAATGTAAACTCGTCTAGCAATGCCAAAACTGTTCACTTCTTTTCCACTGGCTGCACCTTTATTTGTTCGCAAACTACAACTGCCCTGCAAGAAGCGCCGGGGATTATACGTCCTCTGCCTGCGCTGAGTACCCACCTTTCCCACAGACGGCGCTGACAGCTGCCGGCTGTGTTCACCAGACAGGGTCACATCGACGCTAGCCGCTCAATGTGCAAGCGCTTTGTGATGCAAGCAGTCGTCTATTTGTGGTCACCACTGCCAGAACTACAGTCGATGGCCGCTAACAAAGCACTAAATCTTGTGAATGCACGCTACTTAATTACCGAAGGAGCCCCATGGGCATAGGGCACCATGGGAATTTCAAAATGGCGGTTGCACTCGGTGGGAGGAGCTTTTCGATTCCGATTTCTATCGCGCTTTTTGCAATATTAGCCGCCCTTTAAGCACTAAAACTATGCGAGAACTGCATTTGTTTCACAGAATTATACGACAGCAATAGATAGAGCGACATTGCCATCGCCCTTTAATGGAGAATCCCAGTGAAATATTTTGGAGTCCTCTATTCTTCTGAACAGGAATCTTCGGTATAGAATTGAAGTTTTCGACTTGTTGACCTGGATTAAATCATGGAGCCCATGATAGCCTGTATGTTGTAAAATATTTCACACAATAAATCTCATACCGGTACTTAATGTCTTCTAAGATAACATAAATTTCCGCTAGAGACAATTTAATCTTTTCTGGAGTGGAGGTTTCATTTGGTTTATGGATTTTAGCTTACCACACCGACGTAGTTAATGAGAAACTCCAGCGTGGCGAGCTTTGAATTCATGTACTTTCCGGTGTTCTTTACTGTGTATTGACAACACGCAGCACACGGGCGCATTGCTTTTCGCCTTTATCAAAAAGCGGCCGTCTGTCACCCGTTAATAATTAGGGGGGATTAATAACGATGCGCCCTTAACGGTGCGCACACTCCCAGACACCCTTTGAGTGAGTGGGGGTAGCTGTTCCGGTCGCAAAGGAGATGCCCTCGACCTGCGTGGCAAGCTCAGCCGGAATTCAACTACCTTGTAGTGACAGAAGGGGGTGGTCGTTTGGTGCCCAGCTGTCGCCGGTTCAAACCAGAGTAAGGATAGGAGTCAAAAGTAAACAAAACACAATTTATGCACAGCAAGAGACGATACAAAGGAATACACAAGGTCACTTGATATACAACAGACGAGAGGTTCACAGAATAACAAACGCTAAGCATGCAACTACAGAATGATTCAATAACACAGGCTTTACAACAGATCAAACACGAGAGAGTTACATAAACAAAGACCAAATTGTTCACCGGGCACTGTTGCAGTCCGACGCCTCAAGAGTCACGATGTGGCCGCCATACGAGACGAGCGCCGCTCCCTTGAAAGTCCGTGGGCTTGCCAGCAGCGGGTGATCCCCGGGAGTCCAGCCGAAGCACAGGCGAACACGTCGCAAAGCACTGACGAACTGACTGACTGACTGGCTGACTCATCAAGCGGCGCGGTCTCTTTAAATAGGGCGCGCCGCGTCTGTTTGTTAGCACGCGTCAAAGCTAGCGCGCACACACACTTAGCTTCGCTGGTTATAGCGCTCTCTCTTCCTCCCGTCGAGCCGCGCGTCGCCATTGGCCAGGTCCCATAGAACATGCTGGAAATTTCTGGCTGATTCCAGTCCGATGAACCACCGTCCTCCCCGGGCAATGGGAAAGAGGGTCACGGCAACGCGTACAAAGGTACGCGCTCTCCCGCGCGGGGAAGGGGGCTTTTCTCTCCATGCCTTCCACGCGACGCCGCGCGCGCCTAGCGCTGTACCGGCTTGATGAAAATGGGCGCCGATTTCGTGACACCGTCCCACCCGTGATTTGATCCCGCGCACTTTGGTTTAGCTGCCGAGCGCCCTAATAGCTGGGCAATTGCGGCGGGCCTATAGAATACAGGTCTTCTACTTTGTGTACTCTGCGAAATTATCCTGCCCAATGTGGCCTGTGGGCTGTATCGTTCGACTCCGACGTCTATAGCAGTTATGAAGGGCATTACTCTAAGCCAAAATGGACGCCATCTCACAGTAACGTACAAATATTGGCGCATGGCCAATACTCTTCAATTGCGTTATAGATATTCAGCGATCAAATACAAGAAGAAATTATTAACGCTATTGCGAAATAACGCTGTCTTAATTTAAAATCAGGTGCCAGCTAGCTTAACACGGAGGAATGTTTCGTGTTTCCCAACAGAACGCAATTGTAACGAAAGGGAGGTCAGCCAGTGCAAGGCAGAGGGACGAGTGTGTAAAGTCTCCGAGGGAATGCCGATCTGTATAGGTAAGTGCAACTGTTTAAATTTCGTTGTCATGCCACTGTACTCTGCAATAAATATCTAGTCTACCGTGATAGCGTGGTCGCTTCCCGCCACTTGGCCTGGCAGATTGGTCACGCATATCCTACAGTAAAAAGCGCGCCGTGTAACGTGTCACAGAGATGCAGGCTATATGAGAGGCTAGAAAAAGAACTACTCATAATTTCTGCCGTCTTATGGCTCCTTATGGGCTTTGACATCGCACGTACGCCTCGTATTACCTTTAATACCAACGCTGCCGAAGCAGTTAAAATTGAACCCCGGTCCTGTGGGCATGTTACATTGTGTAAAAGTAAGACATTTTGTCACCGCGAGGACGCGTTCATATTTCTTCCATTTAAAAGTCGGGACATTGACTAATAGAATGCATCAGGAATTGCAATTCACTTAGTCGCTCTGAGTGCTGCGATTTTGGTATGCTTGGCTATATAACTGAACGCTCAGGTAAAGCATTTCGTTGTCCTGTAGATTATAACCGACTTTCTAATGTTGACAGCACCTCTGGTTTTCGTGGGAATAGACATACTTCGACGCGTATATATTTTTTTTTCATTTTCCGCAGTGAAAAAAATGTCATCAAACAGATCGAAGTCATTATGAAATTCGAACACAAAAAAAAATAAAAGCGATTTATCACCTGAGCAAAAATTATCTGGTGACACCCTGGAACACAATATCGACTAAAGTACATTATAGAGGAACCTATAATCCTACTTTATACACACGTCACCGCACATATCAAAAGAAAAACTCGGACAGAAGGAAAGTGACACTGCCTCAACTCCTGGGACAAATGTTTTCCCACCGCCTTCCGAACATATCGGACAAAATTGGAGTGGAACGTAAGTCCACGGCATTTTGACAGAACGAGCTCTATATTGCCGGGAACCTTCGAGATCTTAATTTTATTGTATTCAAGAGAAGCTAGCATATGGATTTGTCCCTATGAGTGTAGCGTACTAAAAATGTTGTATTTGTTTTTTCATGTTTGCGGCCGCGAAACGCTGCTTTCTCTTTTTAATTTCTTCATTGTAGCGTAGCATGCGCCGAGATTAGTCTCGAAAGACTGCAGGCAAGGCTAGTATAGTAGATGAGAGGCAGAGAGAAAATACCTGAACTCGCAGAGGATGAGGAGGAGGAAACAACTTTATTCAACGCACTATTAAGCGTCGAGAATGTCCTGAGCCAGAGTTCCTATGGCCAATTGGTCCCTAAACTGGTCAGAGGTTAACCAAGCCCGCCAGGTTGGGGAAGGAGGGTGTGGAACGTGAGGTAACTGTATTGCAACAGGGCAGGAAAACATGCAACTCTCAGATAGCGATGTCTCAAAATTGGTTTAGGCCAACTGCAAAGCTGTTGTAGAATGTCTAATATGGCGATAAATAATTACTACTAATAATTTTTAATCCGTTACTTCAATGTGATAACGGCCAGTAATTATAACTCTATTACACGTTCACTAAAAGTATGCTGGTAATTTATTTCATTTTAGTTCCGGCCAAGAAGACCACGCCTGCATGTAAGCATTCACCCATCAATTTGGTGATCTTTGCATAAACCTTATATCTTCTCTATATAAGATAAATATTACTCAGACGCATGATGCCTTACCTTTGTTGTTCTTATTTTCTCTTAGTGAAGTTGTCTATTATCATGTGTAGACGTCACATTAACCAGTGACCAATAGAGTACGTCAGAGGAGCTGACGTAACTGGTAAGAGAAGCTAGTGGTTAAACGAAGTGCGTCCAAAATTCATAGGAGATAGGGTGGTGAAAATTAGTTATATTTTGTATATATATATTTTTTTTTAATATGCGGGTTGGTTTGCAAACTTCTCAAACCAAAGCAGTTTCTTGCAGCCTAAGAAGGAACTGGGCTGCCAAGTCTCTCAAGTGCATGACTGAATCGAGCGCGGTGACAGTTTAATAGAGAATGCGACCTCCTTGCCTGATATTTTCAGTGTGAGCCACCCTGCGAAAGGGCATTAGCAATGCTAAATACAAAAACAGTTAAAGCATACGCTATGTCTAGTTTTTTATTCCGCTCTTGCATGTAAAATATTGGACCACATTACAGAAGTGCTGTTTGAGCAAAGAGGACTGAACACATAGTATCTAAATTCAAAGGGCGTATCTCCATTTGTTTTCACAACATGCCAACTGGCGCATTTAGCACGACACGATAATCATAACTGCTCGTCTTTCCGTATACTGACTGAACCTTTGTGGCGCTAAAGATCGCGAAGGGCTTCCAAACGGGAATGCGCATTCGTCAACTCTCCCACGAAGGATCCCATTCTCCAACCGTTGTAGAGGTGCGCAAATGAATTTACTTCCATAAGCATGAAGTAACCAGCACGTGTTTAGTATTTGTACTGGTATTGGAGACACAATTTGTGAAATAGGACTTTATACAGAAACTCTCCAGAATTTTAGGAATAAAAAGACGCTCTAAAGGTGGTATAACATCTATTCTTACACGCACTATGAAATGCCTAAAATAAGGTAAAGGAAATCGGTCAAAGGATAGCTACTGCCTCAAAAGTCAATTCATCGCAAGAATGTTTCAGCTAGCTTCATTACCATCGGAGATATTGGAGAATACAAATGGCGCTCCTTTTTCCCCCCTCAACTCAACACTCCGAGACACAGTAAAAAAAAAAAAAAACAAAGAAAACAACTAGACAACTCCGTTCCGCCTAGAAACGCCGTCGGGTGTCGCTCGGTTCGTAGACTTCGGGTTGTCACGCCCATTTTTCCGAGCATTGCCCACGCATTCATTGGTTTCTGCCTCTCCCTTCCCGTCTGCGCCTACATAGCTTTCAGCCTTGTCTCGTATTTTCCTTGGCTGCCGGTTTCTGGAGTTTTCTGACCTCCCGGAATTGTATGCGACAGCAGTCCGAACGACCCAGGTTGTTCGCGAGCGCATGCCTGCAGGTGGTCAGGCTTTTGTCCACACCGGCGGCCGCCGCGGAGGAGCACTTCCCTTCAGACGCCTGTCCAATGGAGAGCAAATTAGCGTGCACTCCTGGCAATTAAGGCTGTCTACAAAAATCTTTTCTTTCTCGCATTGCCCATCAGTCTCCCGTGCTGTAGCTTTGCTACCTTCTTCTGCGCTTTTACTAACGGTGGCCACTCTGCTCGCGGATTTGACGTGATAGCAATCACTCTACATGGATGCTGGCAGACGAGCGTGCTAGCTGCGCGAGTGCAAACATACCATCGTCGTTCTTAGCCAGAACCAGCGCTTTCATGATGGTCGGCGAGAGGCATCTCTAATCGTACGTAACGATTGCAATGTACACGTACCATCGGCGTAAGTACGGACTGATCCTTTCAAGAGATCGCTACAAAGTTTGGAACCGGATTACAGCTGAGGACGAATTACTCGCCAGTGCATCTTAAAAATTCAGATTAACAAAAAGGGTAGTCTAGTGAGTGTATTTTTTAAAGTCCTTTCGCACATCGTTTACGAAGAGCCAATGGATAACGTGCACTCTTGTTTTATCAAATGTGCATCGTCTGAGCTAGAATCAACGCCGCAAAGCGTCAGAAAAGCCGCTCGGCACATGCATATTCGACAGCGCAGTTTGTCACTGATTTACGCAATTACACGCACCTATCGCGCACAGGAGCACGCAAGCGGCTACGCTAGAGAGGCAGCGAAGCGGCCGATACTAAAACGCCGTCAGCCGTTGCTTCGAGGCCAAACAAACAAGGCCTAGTGACGACCAGGGCCTAGCATACGACCGGAATGCTGCTGGTAGCCCTCGTGGATATCATCTCAGCGGTAACATGGCGGCATCCTGTGCTGTACTTAACCGGCGACAATTTGTGCGCTTTGGCAATGAAGCTGAGGCATACCTTGTCTGACGCTCGTTCCATTTAATTATCACTACGCCGCACTAATGATCGAGGCTCGAAAATCGAGACATGATAACAGTCCACTGCTGCTGCGCCGTTGGTAGGTGCACGATGGTTCACGCCGCCTATTTCATGTGCTGCTCCTGAAATGTGATCTGAAGCAGAAGTGTGCAATCGATACGATTTTAAATCGGACCAGGTCGTAAGCTTTTTGCACTCAGGCGCCGACACGCTCTCAGTAAGACGCCACCACCTTCCCGGTTGACGTCGGGAACCGATGTGCCAAGCTCAGGCGTTCACTCATGCAGTGCATGCAGTACTCGAGCAGACCACTTTCGCAGCTACCGGAAGTGTGTCCGTGACGTGCCCGCACCCAATAGCAGCCTATCGGTCTATGTAGTTAGGTTTAATGTACATTCTCACGGAATAATTGTTTCAAATCTCACCGCTACGCTACAGGAGAGCAGCCCGTAAAATTCAAGAAACGCAGGTTTTTTTTTTCAATTAAAATAAATAGCTGCCTTTGTTCCAAAAAGTTATACTTTTGGCGAATGGTGGGAAGCATCCTATCTGCACATTCAGAAGAGTTGATCAGCGGCCTTTCTAGCCATTTCCAAGTCCCGACCTTTAAGGAAAAACAAATTTCCACCTACTTTTGTTTCCACCAAACTATACCAGGAGGGACAAACGTCATCAAGATAACACGTTTTTCATCAATACTATCAAAGATTGCATGGCATACATTTTGGGGAAGTTAGTTGTGACATCAGTGCTTGTAGCAGAGGTAAACATGACAATGATTTAATTAGTCTTCAGTCTTTTTTGCCGAGATATATAACTGCGAACTGAAATACTAGTTAACCATTTCTTATAGATTAAAATTTCTATCTTTCTTAAAATACCGATTCCAGATCATGTCCAAGATATGACACCAGCTGGTAAGGATCTCATTCTCGTCGGTATATAATGTCATTGTTCGATGCAGTGAGTAGTTTTTTTCTGTTTCTTTGTACTAAACCGGTAAACGCGAAAAAGATTTAATAAGGGGGTATATGCAGTGCTTTAAGGGCTGTAAAATCTCCACACATTACTACCGTTGTCGAAACAGCCCTGCAAGAAGGCGAGGTACTGTCATGAAAACCTGCTGTCATGCTGTCATGCTGACCACTATAGCACCCGAATTAAAAAGGTGACAAAGCTTATGCCACGGAAGAGTTCGTTGCGACGTAGTTCTGCATTTTAAAATAATTGTTGGCAGGCTACGGGATCACCAAAGAACTGATTGGGTTACGAAATTTATATTGGTACGCAGGGTAAGAGTGTAAAGGACAGCAAAGAAAAGGAAGTAGGAAGTGCAGATCGAAGTGCGCGCGTTTTGCTAATTTGGTCTTGTGGCACATACAATTTTTACTCCGGCACCTCCACCACACTGTCACGCAAGCAATGTGGCCAAGGATACTTTCTGGCTGGCTTATACCGGGCTGGTTCACACAGTCAGCAGACAGCGTAGCAGGCGCTACAAGACCATATCCGTCTTTCTTTCCCTCTCCTTTTCTTTCTTCTCTATTTTCTCTTCTGTCCGCACGAGACAGCGGAGGTGGCTCAGCTACAGAGCCAGCAGCAGGTCCGTGCATTTTCTGTTCCTTCTTTTCACAGCCGCAACAACAACATCCAACTGAATGCGCGCACTTCGATCTCCTCTTCCTTTTTTTTTTGGCTCTCCTTGACAATTCTTCCTCTACGCAGCAATATTATCGCGGAAGTTGCTTTTGTCGACACTGTCGTTGAACGGACAGAATATGATGTTGTAAAAAATTTGTGTTTCTTTGTTGGAGTACCTGAAAATATAATGGTACCTCTTTTTTGCTGAACCGCTTTCTTGTTTCATGAAACTCATCAGCGAGATAATTTATTCGAGAGACGATAAGTGTGTTATCTTGTGTCAATGTAACCAGATTGTCCTTTGGAGGCACAATTGAACCATCCGTGGAGTGGCGTGTTGGACTTTTGGACTCTTTCATGAAGGGTAGTTTGGCAAACGGAAGCTTCGGAGATTTGAAGCTTAGATATGCCGTTCATGCTCAGAGGAGCTAAGAAGAAACAGGTATAGCAAGCTGTATTAACTAACCTGTAGCTAGTTCAATTATTTATGACTGAGCGGCTAACAGCTTTGCCATTCGGGAGTTGGGTTTGCCTTGCATTCGACTCAGAAGGACAGTATCGTCTGAATCAAAGTCACTAGATTACCTCAGACGGTCGATTTGTGAGCACTCTGTTACGAGCACATCATTGGAGAAGCAGAGACAGCTAGGCGTGCTACATTTCACATATTGGCGCGAGTTGCAAGAGGAAGAAAAGGCAACAGACTTAGAGGAAGCGCAAAAAGTGAACGAGGTTTCACCTCTATGCACCTTCTGTTTTAACGTTTTCATTTCCTCTGCGACTAAGCGGAGGATGCTGCGCACACACTAAGCTTCGTGTAAAAAACCATTAGCTGTTTAGCGTACATTTGATATCGTTAGTTTTAGCAGAATTAGGAAATACAAGAACTTGTTACACCTACCACGCGACTGCGCTGTACCAGAGAATTTCTTGTGTATTTTCTAACTGTAGAGCGCAGTTTGAAACTGGGCAAAAATGCATCACACCTTTCCATCATACTTTTATTTTAAACTGTCGCAGGTACAGATCCCGACCATTGTACTCCTGACCGTGAAGCTCATTGTAAGAAGGTCGGCTTCGATGGATGCGTGGTGTACAGAAGCCAGGAAATATGTTCATGTATGTTGTTGTGAAGGTCTCTACTTATATCTAGAAATATAACAATTGAATAGCGATTGCGTTTTCTGAGCACAACTTCTTCATTTATTTTATTACAAGTGTTAATGTAGTGCTCTTTCTAAAAGTTTAAAAATTCTCTTGATTTGTGACTGTGCTCTATGCACCATCTACCAATAATTGCCAGATGGAATCTTCTTGTGTTGTTTAAACAGCCTGAAATGTGAAAAGCGGTACAGCGATGCAGTACGTAAATGGCGCCGACATTACAGAAAATAGATGATCCTACTGCACACCTAACAGATTATGAATTTTTGCTCACTGTCAACGAGAAAAACTATCTAAGGACTAACTTTTACTTCTCATTTAATAGATGAACTGATCAAACAAATCCTCACTGCTTACAAAATACCGCAGTTTATGAACATTTCATTAAGGAAATGAATGTGAGTGTGAACAACAAAAATAATTCTGCAAGAACCAAAACTGCATTACAGCTTTGCCGAAGCGCGCATAGATAAAAAAGACAAATATTGTGGGAGCTTTTAGGCTTCGCCCTATTGTAAGCTCGGTAGCGCCTCCAAAACCACCCTTTCCTTCCGCGAATTTTTGTATAGTGTTTTACCTCGCATGACATTTCATTTCTACATTTTTATAGGGCAAGGTGCAATATCTGGCTCACTTTATGTAACCTCGCCGCAAAGAAGGGACACCGTCTCAGCTGCAGACCTCAATCTTTTTTACCACGTTTCCGAACATTTCTGGCAAATCCTGAGCCAATACTTAAATAGCGCGACGACTTTTCGGTTAACCAGCTGTGTAAGGTCTCACGAAAAAGGTATTTTTGTCATTATTTGGTGTACAAACAAAGGCTTGCAAAAGAAACATATTCTTTCACATAGGAGACAGGATAAATTTTTACTAGCTAGAAATTGGGAGGAATCCCCAAAGAAAAATTGAGTTAGTTATAATTAGTATCAAATCAATCCCTCATCATAAGGGCTAACATTAAAAATATACAGCATTCTAGTGTTTGTATATATGAAAGCATTCTTCCTCAGCTGGGGCTTCTGGCTTTATGACTGGGCTTGGGTGAATGTGAGTCAGTAAGTACTTCTCTATTGACATAATGTACTCCACCTTCACATATTCCTCTAAATTTTAACATTCCTTGCGTTGAAAAACTTTGAACTGAAGAAAAATGCGTAATGGTTCACTGTTCGGGTCGGATAAGGTCAGCTCGTATCTGTAGCAGGCCTCTACAAAATTAGCCAGCGTGCAAAGCTATCATAGCAGGTAACAGGCGTAGAGCGAATGTCTCAGAAACTCGGTGAGCTAATTGTGTTTCGATATGGTTTAACAACAAATTTAAGAGTAGGATTTTAAACATGACACTAATTTACTATGACGAGGGGTACGGGGATCAATACCCCGCACCTCCGCTAAGATCATAACCACCTTTATTCTAAGGCGAGCTCGTTTGCTAGGGCTAGGTCGAGGCTTGCAGGTAGGAGCTTGCAAGGTAGGCGCTGGCTCGAACAACTGGTGCTCGCGTCTCGTGCCGACACGCTGGCGCCAAGTCATCCTCTTCTTTACACTTGATCCTAATGTATGTTAACTCAACTTGTTGTGATAATTTGTCTTTATTTCAGTTGCGGCCGACAAATCCACACCATCAGGTAAGCGTGCACCCCAATGAGGCTCTCACAACTAAGCAGCGATCATCTGCAGACTTAGTATCACTTTGTGACGCCATTTCTTATCTTCCTCGTTTCCTTATTTTCTCTTCGTGACGTCGTGTATTAACAGCTGCTGACCTGGGTATTAATAAGTCACAAATACATTACAAAAGAGGAGCAGACGTGGCTCAGAAATGAAAATAGTTGTTAAGCGCTATGCCTGTTAAAGCTATAAAAGCTAAAGCAGGGAAATGGCGAACGTTTTTGAACTTTACGTCTTTTAAAACTAATCTGTTCGAGCTTTACAAATTTGTCAACGTGGCGAAAAATGTCATTACAGCTAAAGAAGGATTTCATTTTCTGCATTTTTTAACCAGATCGAACGCAATATAAATTTACAAAATGCGACATCCTTTTTCGCATATTTGCACTACGTTTTGAGCCTCCGTTTTTTATCCTTTAGAACTGTAGTCTACCGCTAAGTTAGGGAAATAGCTACTTTTACCTTTCAGGTTTGCATACAAATGATGCATCACTTTACGCAGCTTTCCACTAGCGGCGCTGCTTCCCTTACGGAAATTCCATGTCTGCTCCAGATATGGAACATATGCTGGCAGATACAAATATATAAGGCAGCAAATAAGACCTTATCTGGGCAAATCAAATCGAAAATCAGGCCATGTAAGGTCATATATGTGCAAAATGCTGCCCTATATGGCTCAGATTTAGCCATATCATGCGACATATAATCCATATCTGAACAGGTAACGGGACCTCATATGGCTTGATCAGGGGCGTATGTGGTATCCTCGCGACCTTATGTGGCCTGATAAAGGGCATATATGGCGTCTTATGACCTTATATAGACAGACCAGGGCCATATGCTTGGCGTCAACAGGATTTTATATAGACTCATCGGGGCCTTAATATGTAGGCGCCATAGTGACTGTATATTAGCAATATATGGCCTTCGTCTACCTTCTGCAAATATTCAATATTACCATCATGTAGACGAGCTTCAAATTTTCTACACCCGCATGGCCTGCATGCTAGTGTTAATTGCATCTAATTTGAAAAATAGCTACGACTCCTAATATTTCAAATATCCTTCAGATTTCGCTGCACTTACCTTGTGCTCCTTAATCCAAGAGTGCGCTGGGTTATGGCTACATGCTCCTCTTTCCGCCTACTAACTCGCATTTTCTTTTAAAATTCGGCGGCAGACCGGTGCACAAAAGCATGGTCGGTTAAGTTGAGCGATTCAAAATATCAAGAAAATGATGGCAGTTCAGTATACAGCCCCCTCCACGCTGTCTAGACGGTGACTCACCCTCAGAGACAGCTGACGGTTGCTTCGTCGAGGGCCGCAGTGGCTAGACAGTGACTCCTCCTCTCCCGCGTTCCCCTCTTCCCTCTCAGACAGCGGCGGTGTCCCGGGCTCGCATTTCATCTCTCCTCCTCGCTGCCACGCTCTATACCGCGTAGGCCGCGAGCTCTCCGTTTTGTGTGTGTTTGCTTCTTTCCCTCCTCCTTTCAACTCCGTGCGCCTAAGCACTTGGTATCTCGTTCCTTTTCGGTTGCAGACATCGGAGTTTGGCGCGGCTGGCGGAGTGCTGCATGTTGTGTGGGCTGGTGTGTGTTTGTGCTGGTGTGCGTGTGTGCCAGCGCCTGTCCGCTATTTTAGCAGGGGAGATGTGTATGCCAGTTGGTGAGACATAAGGAAACTAAAACCGCAGCAGACACAGGGCGGCGGCTGGAGACAACACAGGGCGGTACTGGCAACTGAAAAGCTTACTGTCTGTATTTAAAAGCCCCTGTTTTTTTAATAGGCTTTTCAGTTTCCAGTACCGCCCTGTGTTGTCTCCAGCCTCCGTCCTGTGTCTCCTGCGGTTTTATTTTCCTTATGTCTGCTATTAGATGTGCGCATGTAAAAAAAAATGCGACAGCAAACCTAGAAGAGCTTCACTCTGACCGTCGGCACAGAAGAAATTACTGTGTCCCACCTCGGGTGGAAGTTGCCTCCCCAGCCTTGGCAGCGAACCGGATGGTCGATTGAGGTTTTCGGGGCTTCTGCCCTGGGTGGCCCCTGCCAAATCTTGACGATTGTGTAGAAACTGCAGGCGGATCGTACCCTCATCGTGCTGCCTCATCTTCACGCCCGGTAACCAAAACCGTTAGCGTGAGGCTTCTTGCGGGAACTAGCACTTGCTAGCCTCAGGATATTGTTCACTTTATTAGTTTGATAGAAAATTAGTTTTTCAATCAATAAATTGGATGGTAATTGCCAGTATGTGATATTTTTTCCGTACATTTCTTTGCTAATTTGTCTTTCGCTCCAGCAATTTTGACAAATTTCAGTGGGTGGATAGGGTCCTTCGTTGTTTATTATTATTATTATTATTTGCACTACCTAAGTAGCTTCATGCTCGATTTGGTTTAGGGGCAGAGCTGTCGCTGTCATGACAAATGCATCAGACATATTTTTTTCTTTATTTTGTCTCTTAATTTAAAAAGCAACCACGAGTTAGGCGCTTTCGCTCATTTTCCATTGCAATCTCTGCTTAAGGTAACACCAGTACTTCCTGACAGCTAAATGTACTTTGCTAAGGTTTAGGTATTATCAGCAGTCCAGCAGTGTGTGGTTTATCGCCCAACGGTTTAGCGGTGCCTTTTCCAAATATCGACAAACCTTTAAATTCGATTTCAATAGTCTAGTTCGATTATTAGCCGTTCTCTATTTTCTTTAGCTTTGCAAGTAAACGAGTACAAAATAAAATCATTTGCAGGTTAAAGCTCTGTGTGTAAAAGAGTAAAATAAAAATGTAATATCTAATTTAATAGGTTAATGTCTCGCTTTAGCTTCTCGTGTAAAAAGGTAGGTCCATCATTCTGTTCAGATACCTCATTAGTTTGTTATAGTATCGCGAGTAAATGAGTAAAATCTTAATATCTACTAACGGATGAGCATGTCTTTGACCCTTGGTATACCGTCGTAATTCAGGCCCGTCTTTGAGCGATTCCATATAGGCAGGGCAAAAGAAAACTAGTGGTTTCAAAGCTGTTTTCCTGTAAGGTTTGAAATAAAACGGGAAATTCAGATTTCCCTTGGAAAACTTGATTGAGCATGCGGGACGTTTAGCTGGAATACTGAAATTGTATTGTGTGTGTTGTAATAAAGTGTATGTTGATATGCAGATATATAGATCTATAGTTAAAAACCTACATGCCATGCGGGCTAGATGTTTAAACCAGGAATTGGGCAGATCAGGCATATAGAACCAGATATGCCTTATTTGGTACTCGAAATCAGGAATTGGACAGATATGCATTCTCTGGCCCAGATCTGTTCTAATATACCATATCTTCTCAATTCCTGATATACCTGATCTTGATTTTTTTATTAGTCCAGATATGGAATTTTCGTAAGGGCTCAGACAGACGACTGAAAACATTTTATCAAAGCTCTAAACGAGTTCATCGTAGCTTTTTCCATGTCTTGCCTTCTGACGCGTTAAACACAACATGATAGTCACTACTACTGGCGGTAGCCTGAGCAGAATCTCCGTGAAACACGAGGAAATGTTTGGAGGAGAGCTTCGAGTAACGCTTCCAAAGGCCGCTGTGCATTCGCCTTTCTACGCCTCGAAATATCTTTCTTGTCGAATGTGATTAAGGGCCACGTATTCAACGCATTTTTCCGCGTGTGACCTAAATGTCGCGCGCTTGTAATGTGTACTTATATTACAGCAGTAATAGGTTTCAAAACCAATAAGTTCCAGTAAAAACGCTATGTGGTTCACAAATTTGTAATGGCACCAAAAAGGTGCTATAGCGCCAACACTTACCGGAAAGATAATTCTTGCTCCTAGACTAGCGTTATGCAAAGATGTGAAAAGGGTGAGCAAGATTGCATGCTTTTAAATGCGAGATCGCTCCACTAGTCTCCCGCTTTTGGGTAATTTAAGCCCAGTGCTGTGCTAGTAGCAGAGATGAAAACGTTTTATTCAGCTGTTCTCTGTTTTGACGAGATATATCTCTTCGAAATAGAATACCAGAATTCCATGTCCCGTTTTGAGCGAAACATTCTTATATCATGACTGCATATTTCATTCAGTGCCCGTTCACAAAATCGACACACCGGCTGGTAAGTATGTCACTTCTACTCTTTATGCAGGCATTTTGTCAACTGTATTGAGCTGAGGGGTGTAATGTTTTTATTTAGCTTCTTTCCATCAAACCGATAAACACAAAACGTGTTAAGAATCAGGCATATATAGTACCATATGTGCAGTAAATATTCATGACATTACTACCGTCGTGGCAAATTATGCTGCTATTAAGCCACAATCCAGGACATTTTTAATAAGCAAAACGCTGCCCACAGTAACGAATGCATGCATTACGAAAGTATGGAAGCTGATTTCGAGGAAAAGATTGCGTCTCTTATATCTGCACTTTCAAATGCATATAGTCAAGCTGCATGTGTTCCAAATAACTGATTAGGTTCTACCACATATGCATTGTCACTGGACGGACATTTTGCGCAACAGGCTTTTCAATATTAGCCTACTTCCGCGAGCCATTTAATAGTTTATATGTTGCTTTTCAACAGCAATAGCATGCGACATTATCAGTTAGCGCAAGGAACAATTTTTCACTCTTTGTTTGTTAATGCTCGTTGCCGCATGGCGGGGTTTTATAATTTTTATTTTTTGCGCAAAATGCGCCGAGCCGTATCCCAAAAGGTACCAGCCACGCGCGTCTTTTTCTACAATCTTTTCGACTGCTCACACCAGATTTTTTGTCTGCACACACCATACATCTACTTCGGCTGGCAAATAGATTACGCACTGTCAGCAGTTAATTTAGGAAAGGTTTTACGGTTTATCCAGGTTAGATGAACTCTTTTGCGGAAAAGAGAAATATTAACTGCTAATCTTGTACCAATCATTCCACTGAGTGAAATCAATCCTCTCAAGCAAACAGCATACTGTTGCTTATAATGGTCCCATTATATTAGCTCCTGAAACAAAATGAAAATATGCGTTTTTACCACACCAAATATACAGTCAGGTTATGAGCTATTCGTGTGCAGCCATTCTCTTGAATTCGTATACCAGGCTGAATACTTTACTTTTTTCAAGAAGCGTTACAACCCCTCTAGCACTCCCATTTCTTGAGGCGCATTTAATTTTTTTCAGAAATTATGTTTTTATTTTGCCAAATACTCACGCGCCATACGTTTCTACGAGTTGTATTCGAAAAATAGACTGCGTCAAAAATCCGAGCGGGATGGCTCAGTGGCTGGGACGCTTTAATTCCTGCACCCGAGTATACGAAATAAAATGCCGGCGGCCGCTTCTTCTTCAGACGTCGCTTACAACTTGTCGTGTAAAATGTTAGTGAAAGATAAAAATCACCACATTCGAACTTTTTGGAGCGCTCCACTTAACCGCTTCAGAACGTTTGAGCGAATAAACTAAACTAGCCAAATAAACTCCGGCATAAAAGTAAAGAAATCAAGCCCTCTCTCTCGACACGAATTCTTTCTTTGTCACCAAGAAGCGAATTTCTTTTCACTCGTCCTTTCGGAAAACAATATTAAACTTTAACAATAGCCATTTAGAAAGCAACCACATTTTTTATAGTTTTCATGTGTTCTTCATTAAGAAAGCATGTAATAAACTCAAAGCCTTGCGCGTCATAGGTGCATTGCATATTCAAAATGCACAGTGGGCTTAAATATGGTGCCGTATTGTAAAACATTAAATGCGGCGGTTGCAGAGGGATGACAGGCTACCAACAAGGAAGCGATAACCTTGCGTTATCGTTTCCTTAAGCAGGCGAGTAAATTCAATATACGGCTAATTGCTACTGTTTATGTAGGCAAAATCTTTGTTGCTAAAAATGACGAGAAAGCCTCTAAATTTCACACTGGGCCAGCTAACTCCCTTTAGGTCTTGTTAACTGTGTACGTCAAAACGCATGTTAGAAACGCATCGCAGCTTTACGCTGCATATATTTTTTCTAAATTGTCACAGGTAAAGATCCCGACCATTGTACTCCTGACCGTGAAGCATTTTGCAAGAAAGTGGGCTTCGATGGCTGCGTGGTGCACAAAAGCGAGGAAATATGTTCCAGTAAGTTCTCAATGATTTGATTTATAGACAGAATAAATTTAGCTGCTGAGCAAAAATTGTCATTTTTTGAACGTAGCTCATTCAGCTGCTTTATTGAGAAGGTGTTTACGTAACATGTGGTGCGAATAAATGACTTGAACGATGACAGTCATCACCGCATCAAGCTGGCACGGTATACAGGATGAATCCCTTCTTTCTTTAGATCGTCTAAAGCACCTGAAAAATAATAAGCATTGGATATATGCAAGAATAAACTAGCGGCAGAGGGCGTCGAGCATAAGAAAGTAGAGGATCTAGCCGCACACCTGCGAATTTACAATTTCCTATTCATTGTAAGTAGGTAGAAATAACTGGGGGTGAGAATTTGCTTATCATCTGTCAAATGTTTAATGAAACGAATGACTCAACAAATCGAAAGTCTAGCGGAGGGATAAGATTTTGAGTTTAGGTGTAAAGTAGGATAACATTTTGATGTGGGAGTAATTCCTTACCTAAACGTATTTGGCTTAAATACAGCAATAGGTGTAATAACGCATCCCAATGATAACTATCCTAAAACATCTGCCCTCATAGCATGAATTTTTCTCATTTCAGTTTCTGCCAAGAAACACACACCTGCAGGCAAGTATTCACTCTTTTCTTCTCACTGTTAAGACGCGATATTATGCAGAGTAAATATCATTCTGCTACGTCGTATGTTATCGTTATGGTATATATATATATATATATATATATATATATATATATATATATATATATATATATATATATATATATATATATATATATATATATATATATATTTATATTTATATATATATATATATATATGCCCTTATAGTATAATGTATCTCATTTCAGTTTCTGCCACGAAACACACAACTACAGGCGAGTATTCACTCTTTTCTTCTCACTGTTAAGACGCGATATTCTGCAGAGTAAATATCATTCTGCTACGTCGTATATTATCTTTATGTTATTAACCATAGGACACTTGCATATGTAAAACTGTAGACATGCGCAGTAATCATTGATCAATAGTGGCGGCACTGAAACCTACGTAACTCATAACGAAAGATAATGTATACTGCGCTGTTAAATTAACTTCATGTTAACCTTACACAGCTGAAGAAAAAAAAATTATTTTATTTTTATACTTTTTCATTTGAAACATGCAGATGTTGTTTAACAACATGCTGCAAAATATTGCAATGCCCTACACAGCCATGCAGCACCACTGCTGCTGAAAAGTTGTATCTAATTTCGAACTGCACACCGGTCATTTGTTTTCATGTGTTACTGAGGGACGCGCTTAGCACAACACGATAATAAATACAGCTGGCCTTGGTTTTGGAGTATCTCGGTAGAAAATCTACTGATCCTATGTGGTGGAGATCATCGGCGAGCGCTTCTTAACCCTACCAAGTCTTCTCTGTCACGAAGGATCGTTGCTGGCGAGTTTGGTAGAGGGGCTCATATTTAGCACGTTGTGCGCGTATGACGTACACGGTAGCTGAAAGTTCCCAGGCCACTCCGAATGGACAGGGAGCTGCTGCCATCCGCTATTGCAGCGCTGATATATAGCTCCGATCGCTGACGGAGGGGGTTTTCTTTAGGGGGATCAGGCCCCTTTGTATATTCTAGAGCACTATACCCTTTCATCTCAGTCTCCTTATCGAAATGCCAGTCAAAATGATAGTGCGGCGCGCGCCTTCGTTTAACGCGTTTCCTTCCTCGGATTTCGCTGCGCTGCATCTGGAACATCCGGAGGAGTGAAAACGTGCATACGAGCATCCGGAGGAGTGAAGCATGATGCAGGCTTCAATATAATTCCGTCTGTTTATACGTTTGGCGCACGATATCATGAATTTACCTCAACGTAAGGTGTTTCGTTGCTCGCGGGGCCATCAGTCTTCTTTTCTGCGCCGTACACCTGTAATACTTTCATTAACTGGACATTTAATGCATACAGCTTGAGCAGACGTCCCGGTATTTGCTTGTGTTTGTCAAGGGTTTTAGTTGCTTCGTTATGGATATTTCATTTCATCGAGGTATTCATAATGGATTCGTGTAATGCCATCACGCAGTTTACGCATATGATGACGTGCGTATATTGAAGTGTTGACACGTATTGCAGATGCTTCTACAGTCATAAACTCTTATATACCAGTGCTTATATGAGGATGTGGCAAGCTATTTTATGCATGGATACGCAGTATGAATATGAAGGGTACGTTTTCATCGTTAACGCTTTCATTACTTCTCTCACGGTAATGAAAAAATTATTTCGCCACGCCGCGGTGGTGCAGTGGTAAGACTCCCGAATACTGTTCGAACCCGACCTCGGCGGCTGCGTTTCGATGGAGGCGAAACGAAGGGGCGTCCGTGTGCTGTGTGATGTTAGCCCTCGTTAAAGATTCCCAAGTGGTCGAAATTACTGCGTAGCACTCCACTGCGACTCCCCTTTTTCTCTTTCCTCTTTCCCTCCCACCTTCCTCTCTTCCCATACGGCGAGGTTCAGGTGTCCAGAGAAACAAGTGTGACAAAGGTTCCGTGCTCTTTGTCGACTGGACAGATATATCCATCCCCTTCCAGATTTATTATTCAATGTATGGGTTTATATCTGGATTTCCTGGCAAGTATGTGGAACCCGCGTTGAATCATGTAGCCTTACGCTTGGGAAGAACGAGTGTGATTTTGCATTTTTAGGCCGCCATACACATATATAATATAAATTCACTGCGTTTCTGACAGTAAAAAACGTATATTCCAGCGTCGTAGTTGTCGAGGTGCCTAGCAAAACTACATGAGCGTAACGGCATGAGAAATTGGTGATAATTGTCATCACGAATCTATCACCGTTGATGGAACAGCCTGCCTGAGAACAGCTCGGAAATGGACATCTACTGAAGGGGATGTACTCAAAATTAGTGTTTTCGTTTACAAACCTTGCGCTCAGAGGCCACTGCTTGCCTTAGGAGAACACTGTCATGAGCACAGGGTAACTTTTCAAGGCGCTGTATACATTGGCATAATATCAAAGTTTTTTCGCGGGAAACTGAAGTGACGACGCAGTAGTGAAAACATTTTACTACTTTATTGTCAGCAACGTGTGCGAATGTATTATAAATGCCTATGAATGCGTAGGTGTGAAATGAGTCGCACATTTCCCGAGCTGAACTGAACGCGATTAAACGCAAAGGCGTTGACAGACCGCAGTCGCCGCCAACAAAAAACACACCACACCAAAAGACAAATAAAAAGACATAGGAGACCGAATACAATTTATCCAAATAGAAAGCGATTACTTCGCATCTGTTTACACATCTTGTCCACTGACGCGCTGAACACAACATGATAGTCATTATTTCTGGTGTTAACCTGAGCCAAAGACGAGTGAACGTTTGGCTACAGTTTGGCGGAGAGCATCGGGCACAGATTCCAAATGGTAGTGAGCCTTCGCCTATTTGCACAACAAGGTACACCGGTGCGAAAAAGTGGAGAGACCACGTGCTTTGACAAAACTGCAAGCAACCTTTTTCGGACGGTGAAGCTGTTATTTTTAAGTTATGCGTAGGGTTGGCTCACAAATATGCTTACCATCTGGCCCAAGAAAACTTGTCAGGTGCATTATTTTATACAAAAAAATAATAATTACAGTGGTTCCCATGGTCTCTCCACGTTTGTTCAGTGGCGTACCTTTCGAACCAAGGGTGATAAGGGCCACATATTGAATGCATTGTCGCGAGTGTGACCTGAGTAATGTGTGTTTGTCATGTGTACTAGCATTGCTGTTTGATTAGGTTTTAAAACCAACCGCTTCATTAAAAAATTTTATCATTCTCATGAAATGAAATCGCGCCTAGAAGGTGCCATAGACGGTGTCGAAAATCAAAGATCACAGGTTTTTAAGCAATCCGAGATCACTTCACTAGAGTACAGTTGTTGGGTAAGTTATATGAAGAGCAGTGTTTGTAGCATAGATGAAAACTGGTTTTATTTAGCTCTTCTTGTTTTGCCGAGATATATTTCATTCATATAAAATATCAATGAACCGTTCAAATGAAACAACTTTTTATTGAACATTTATTCTCAGAGCCGGCACAAAGACTGGCCTCACCACCGCAAGGTAAGCATCTCAATCTTACTGATTTATGCAAACATTTAGAAGATGGTACTGCGGTGCGGGCTTTCATCCAAAAAAATAAGTACAGCAGAAGTGTTAAAATCAGGCATATGCAGTACGTCCTGAGGAGTAAGTTTTCATGACATCACTAACGTTGCGGCAAAACGTGCTGGACTTAACCAACAATGCCAGACACTATTATGCATTACTGTCACGCATGCATTACGAGATTGTAACTGATTGGGTTGAAGAGATTGTGTCTCTGATTCCAGCATAACAAAATACACATAGACAACCTCCAGGCATGTCAAATAACTGATTAGGTTATTTCACATTTATTTCACCATAGGACGTGTTTTACTTTCTTTCATTGTAAAAAAAAGCATTGCCGCGAACTATATAACTCTCCTTTTTGCTTTTCAACAGCAGCTAGCATGCTTCCTTATTTCTTAGGGCATGGAACGATTTGAACGTTCTTGTTTGTAAGTGCTCCTTATGGTCAGACGGGGTGTTAATTTTGTTTTCGCCCACAATGCGCCGATATATATTGCGAAAGGTCCCAGCCGCGCGCGGCTGTTTCTAAAATGTTTCCGGTTCCGCTAGTAATATTCTTCGCCTTTATCCACCAACTGATCGACAGCGTCTAAATTCAATAAAATCACGCTCTGCTCTTAATATGGCAAAGGGTTACGGCCTGTCCACACTGTACACGTTAGATGCAAAAATATTTTACGCAGTCATTAGTCCTTCACGAGGCTGGAAGGATACATATTAACTGCTGCACTTGCAGCAAAACTTTGAGTGCAGCCATTCTTTTTAAGCAAATAAAGTACTGTTGGCTCTGATGGTTCCATTATATTAGGTCATGAAACAAAAGGAAAAGATGCATGAATAGCGCGCGAAATGCATACGCGCCAACTTGCTGGAATCGGCACTCTGCATCAGTTCCCCTAAGCCCCCATCTCCTAGCTGATCTTCTTAATTGAGGACATTACGTACCCGCATATGCAAAAGCCGAGAACCGGATTGCCCACACTGAGAAGACAAGAGCCGCAAAAGAATTAATTCACCTCGAACCTGCATGAACAAACTTTTCTCTTGCACCGCGCATTTGCCGAAAATACCTGAGGTCCCTGCCGCAATGTAAGCTTATTTGCGCATATTGTACACAGATGTCTTTGAGCATATATAATTTGCAACAGCCCACCAAAGTGTTTTTTTTTTCACGTTAACATCAACAACCTGAGTGGTCTGATTGAAAGCATGCAACACAAACTGAAGGGCATCCCCAGCCGTTCCTGCCGTTCAAAGTTTTGGTTTTCTGTTTTTTTTTGTGTGTGGGGAAGGGGGAGGGGGAATTGAATTGAAGGATGGCCCCTTGGAGCGAGAGAGCGGGAAAGTAACGAGCGGTTGTGGAAGCGTGTGTACCCTTCTAAGAGCACTGCTGCCACATGCACCCATGTCTCCATCCGCCGCCTCAGGGAGATCTAAGACCAGCCACAGCTGCTGGTAGAGCCCGGTCTTGGACCAGCGTGCGTGGTCTACCCGTCCGCAGAAGATGTTTTTTCAAACAGCTTTCCTATTGACAGCTGTCCTCGCTGTGGAGTATAGCCTGTCGTCGGCACATTACCACAGGGGCAAAGCCCGACGCACATTTGCTTGCTTTGTGCTTTATCCGTCGCCTTCCAAGCAGCGCCGAGTCGGTCTTCAAACGAAGTGCCGCCACGCAAAGCTCTCGTTTGCGCAGGCTGTGGTGCGCCCCGGCTAACAACGTTCTGGCTACAGCCTTCTAGAACACTGTAGCTCAGCGAATGGAACATCTTCCCGGCCTAGTACGAGTTTCGTTGCTTCGTTTTTAGTTTGTTTTGCAACACACACATGGTGTATGCGCGTGTTTTGCACAAGGCAGAAAAAGGGACAGGACGTTATCTGAAAGCAGGCATCTCGCTCACACGAGGAGCGAACAACTGCTTGCACAACAACACGGAGAATCCGCGGAAGAGAGGAGGCCTCTTTCCCTCCACAGAAATGGCTAAGCAGAATCAGGTGTACAAAAAGCAGTGTTGTCATAATTTCAACCTGCCGGCTAGAGATCCAAGGACATACCATGGTTACACGGAATTGGATTTCATTTTACCTCAGAAGTCTGCTTCATTGAGTCAGTCTTAGAGTTAGTGTGAGGCACTTAAGGGTAGTGTTCGAGAGCAGGTATCATACAAACCCTCGAAGCTTTCTTCCCCGAAGTCTTCCTTTTGTTCAGACCTGACAGAAGTTTTAACAGTATGCGAGACAGGTGCTCTCTGGTGCGACTCTAGCCTTGGCAGCATGCATACAGGTACTTCATCTCAGCTTGCCATCTTGTTGGGATACTTATTAAAACAATCTCATAAAGTCGTAAGCTAAAATTACAGCCTGTATTTAAGATCCAAGCGTCCTAGAGGGCTGGACTTCGATGTCACCCTCTCGTCTCAATAGGTAAAAACAACTCAACGGCGGGTCAAGCCCAGCCCGAGCGGATCTCTATCACGAAGTCTTAAGAGGCGCTTTGTAGCTTTCTTCGATATAAACCCTGCTACGTGTCAGTTAAAATTTTCATTTCAGCGGTTGCGTTATTTCTGCAGCATTGAACCAGCATCACTTTTTCTCTTTATATCGTGACGTACCAAGCACAGGAAACCATGCTTTGGATAAGAAGCCGTTGAAAGCCGACAAAAACATCGTCCACCCCTACAGTGCAGCTTATCCTGGCAAAGTTGCAAACTAAGAAGACTTGCACGCTGACGTGTGTGGGATATTTGAACTCCTCAAGTTATCGGATAAGGCGACCGAGGCCTCAATCGCAAACACAAGTGGTGCATTCCATCTTATATGCAGTATGCTTCGTATACTTTTCAGCTGAGTTAGACGCGAACCTCTTCAAAATTGTCGTGTCACGGACTCGAGTCGCAGCCTCGGTTCTGATGCAGTGGCGGCAACAGACGCTCAGTTGCCTGAATGGCCAAGAAACGTTAGCAGGTAAAAACGGCTGTCCTGTCCATTTCCTCGGTCCCGTTGTGTTTCGTGAGGCTAGATATAGTGACATCGCTTTCGGTGACTCCCTGCAGCTCTCTAGTGTCATTTTTAGACTTTTTCTTCACCACGGGCAGCAAGGCAATTTTGTGGCTTTCGTTCCTCCTTTTTGCTGCAGCGCCTGTGCTCCGTTCCATCTGTTTTCTATACAACACAACCGTAGTGGAGAAGAAAGTGTGTAGTCGCTCGTGCCTTTCGTGTTGCCGCGTGCCTTTCTATACAGAAACTATGCCTTTCATGGAAGGTTTTCCCTCTCCCCTCAAACTCTGTATCTTTACCTCCCTCACCCGCATCTCACCGCCTCTGCCCTCCCTCACCCTCGTCCACAGGCATTTTTCAGCGCCGATCCTCCTTCTCCCTCACCTCACTAAATCAAATCCACACGAGGTGAGGGTGAGGATGCCCTCATGAGGGTTCACCCTCGTGAGGATGCCCATGTATCTCTGTCACACGTGTTTTGGTGGACACTTGAATCGCACCCCAAGGGTAGGAATGTAGGTGGGAGGGAAAGTCCACTTCAACTTTGAAGTGTGCCTTTCATAATTGGTTCACAGGAATGGAAAGGCGCACTTTCTGTCACACTTGTTTTTGTGGACACTTGAATCGCACCCCAAGGGTAGGAATGTAGGTGGGAGGGAAAGTCCACTTCAACTCTGAAGCGTGCCTTTCATAATTGGTTCACAGGAATGGAAATTGGCACTATCTGTCACACCTGTGTCTGTGGGAACCTGAATCGCTCCGTAAGGGAAGGAAAGAAGGTGGGAGTGAAAGTGGAGCTGGTTACGAGGACAACGCCGACGGCATGCTGACGACGACGGCACGATGACGCGAAACCCAGTAATAGGCGCTAAAGGCCTTCTCTCTAAATTAGACAGCACTTTGTGGTTGTTGTTGTGGCTGTAGGAAGAAGGAAAGGAAAATGCACGGGCTTGTTACCGGCTTTGTAGCTGAGCCACCTCCGCTGTATCGTGAGTACAGTATTCTCCTGATGGGGCTGGCACAGGTCGCCGCTTGCGGTGGGGGCTAGCCTGCCACAGAATTTATATATGTTGTAGGCCGTCATTGCACCCGCCACCATTTCGGTGGTGGACGGCGGCTGTTGTTGCGGCGCGCGTCATTCTCTCCCGTTTTTCATTTATTTCTTCTCTATTTTCTCTTCTCTCTGCACGATGCAGCGGAGGTGGCTTAGCTACAGAGCCAGTAGCAGGCCAGTGCATTTTCGTTTCCTTCTTCCTACAGTCACAACAACAACAACAACAACAACAGAATAGAAAGTGCAGAAGAAAAAGACAAGGGAGAAAAAGACGTGGCCGCCACAGCCGTCGTCCACCACCTAAGCGGTGGGGGTGCAATGACGGCCTACAACAGATACAAATTCGATGGCTGGCTAGCCCCCCCGCAAGCAGCATTGACCTACCATCCCAGCCCCATCAGGGGAGTGCTCCCCTCGATCCCCAGGTGGTCGAAATTACTCCGTAGCCGTCCACTACGGCTCCTCTTTCTCTCTCTCCACTTTCACTCCCACCTTCCTCTTTTTCCTTACGGCTTGGTTTAGGGGCCGACGGAAACAAGTGTGACAGATATTCCACCTTTCTCTTCCTGTGAACCAATTATAATTATAATTGTGATAGATACTGCACCTTTTCTTTCCCGTAAATCAATTTGAAATATCGCTGATACCTGCCTCACTAAAGCCAGGCTCACACTAGCGGGAAACTTCCCGCAGCGGCGCAACGTTCATGGCGCCGCAGCGTCGCAGCTCCTCGGAAGGACGCTCACACTACGCCCGTTTTCCCGCTGCGTTTGTCGTGGAATGTAGAGGAGGCGAAGGCGAGCGGAGCGAGAAAGAGTAGTCACGTGACAAGAGCGAAGGGAAAGCACGCGCATTTCTCGTGCGCAAGTGAGCGACACCAGCGATGCTCCCGCCGCCCGCGCAGCCGCCACCGGGTGTCATTGAACTTGGATTGACGTCACGGTCTGCGCTCCGCTCCGATTGGCGACTCCGTTCTGCGGGACGGGAAAAATAGCTTCCGACCCCATCGCTCCGCGGAACGTCAAACAAGTCAGCCTGCGGGAAAAAAACCGGTTTCTGCGGGAAGCGGCGCGCGGAGAACTTCCAGCGTTGCGCGTTTTCCCGCTAGTGTGAGCGTGCCTTAACGCCTCCTATACATCTGGGTTCTACTTGTGGTTGCAGTGTTGTGCGGCGCTCGAGGAAGCGCCAGGTGAAATTCGCCGCGCGGGCGTCTGTCATTGTTGTTGTTGTTAAGAACTTTGTTTTTCCACCGATGTAGGAGGCCCCCTACTCCCCGCCCCCGGCACGCAGGCCTATGGGACGTAGGCTGGGTCCTCCGCGACTAACGACCGGCGAAGCGACACTATTTCTTCGCGGATTCAGATGCCATGCGGATACCTTTCTGCTGGTTGGCGGGCGACTCGCTCCACAGTAGCAGTTCCCAGGCTTCTCTGCTGCGGGACCCCCTCCAACCAGCAGCAAGCTATCCGCCTGGCGGCTCGAGGCGCGAAGAAACACTGTTAGTTCGCCGGTCTTCAGTCGCAGAGGCCCCCGCTTCCATCCCATAGGCCTGCGTGCCGGGGACAGGGAGGAGAGGGCCTCCTACATCGGGGTAAAAATAAAGTTCTTAACAACAACAGCAACAAAAACAACATAGGGCATACCCGAAGCTCGGCTCCGACCCCCGTAGTGAAGCTTTTCGCTTCAAAACCTGCACGTGCAGGAGAGTGGTCAGCATGGTATAGCTGGCGTTCTGATAGAACTCGGACTGTTTGGCAAAATGATGAACCTTCATTCCTGATAAAAATTGACTTGAGAATGCTTGAAAACTTAATGACACGCCAAAAGAAAGAAGTCTCGGTGTACCATAGTCGGTACATAACACACTAGGCCCCACATAATCTGCCGGTAAGACTTTTCAAATAAACAAACCACAAAGTCCCCTAGTAGTTGTTTCATCCATCTATAAGGGGGTGAGTGGTGCGCGCTGAGCTCCCAAGCATTTGGCCGCTGAGCGGTTTTATAGTGGGTAGAAGCATTCCATTGGAGAGGATAAAGAAAAAAAATTTAGGAACGGTCTTCGCTGGCCTCCTATAAAGGAATGCTCACACGACGTAGCTTAATTGAAAGACAATCTCGAGATCATAATAGTGTTTAAGAAACAATTCATATCGGCGCCAGGTAGCCAAATAGAGAAACTATAACAAATTGGAGCCTAAATAAAATACAGCTCAATTCCTTTTAGGCCACAGTTAATTTCAGTCGTATTTGTAAGAAATGGGATTCAGCATTCAAGAACGGCTTGTCGTGGAAATAGTGTCGCAAACTCTCCTCGTAAGCCCATGATTAGCATACACACCGCCCACTATTTCTCATCAGGGTACGTGCTATTGCAGACGATAAAGATACATATAGAAACTTAGCTGAGGTCGGGGTATTTTGTCATAAATTTAGAATGTAGGTTGCCGTGTTTAATCGTCGCCTACATTTTTCTCAGTATGTCGAATTGCTTCATTTGCACTAAATTACGTTTATCTGATATGTTTACCAGATATTGTCATAAGAAGTACTAACTGAGCGAGAAAAGCCAGCAACGCAGACAATGTGTGTATCTGTCGAATAGAATAGATTTCCTGCCTCAATTAAGAACATCATGTCTTTTTTCGCTTCACTTCTGCTGTAATGTAACGACCGCCATAGAGGTTTTCTAACATTGGGAGATATGACACCTTCGCCACATTGCACAAACACTGTCAGCTGGAGTCGAGGTCGTAGCTGCCTACTGTAGATGATAAGTATGATTCCCTCGGAAATCTAGAGCTTACCAGAAGCCGCATGGTCTTGTTTTCTAGAGCAAAAAGACCACTAGCCCTTGTATTCTAAGATTTTCCTTGGGAAAGCATGTGGCAGTCTTACTTTACATTTTCGACAAAAGGCGTCTTGTACCAAATTGCTTTCACATGCGTATCATTAACGTACGTGCCTTGGGTGATTTCCCATTTTTTTATCTGTATTTAACAAAATTGCACTGTTTGAGCAGCATGATGAGTACTGAAAAAGCCATAGGAAAACCATACAGAGAAAGAGAGCAACGCGCTACAAGACATGTGGTGTCGTGAGCCGCAAGAGGAAGCATAGGGAATGGGTGGAAGGTTGCCGCATCGAGAAAGCCAGCTTTCCTCTCCATACACGTAGCGGATCCTATACCGACCTCCCGATGTATTTATACCCACTTCTTATGAGCTGAAGATGCACGCGCATACATTAGGCTTTGTATAAAAAGGCTATACATGTTCCACTTGGTCTTTCTCTATGTCTGGTAGATGTGGTGTGTGTATGTGTGTATGGTTGTGGAAGCTTAACAGAAATAAAATGTAAGATAGTTCGTAGTATGATAAAAAGATCTTCTATTAGAAATCCGGCTGAAATTCGACGATGTTCAGATCGAGCAGTTCAGGAGAGTCATAATATACCAACACATAAAGCACAGACCGCAAGACAGAGCTCTAACAAAGCATTCGAAAGGTTTAACACAACGTCAAGTGCGTCGAAAACGCATCGCAGCTTTTCATTAGATATTAATTTCAAATTGCTGCAGGTAAAGATCCCGACCATTGTACTCCTGGCCGTGAAGCATTTTGCAAGACAGTGGGCTTCGATGGCTGCGTCGTGCACAAAAGCGAAGAAATATGTTCGAGTAAGTTCTCAACGATTCCACTTCTAGCATACAAAATGGAGCAGTTGAGTAGAAATTGCTGCTTTTAAACATAAATCTATTAGTCCCTTTTGTGGAAAGGTGTGGGCTTACACAAGCTGAGAATGAATGATATGAACCACTTGAGCGGTGGCAATAAGTATTTTACTACAGTGACACGAAATCCACGATGGATTCTTCTTCTATTCTTGGTGTCTAACGCGTCTGAAAAACGTGAAACAATGCTACGAAGGAATAGTTTATTAGCTGCAATTCGCTTCGAGCGCAAAACAAATGCAAGGTCTCGCGGTACTCTTGTGAATTGCATTTGTTATTGACAGTAAGTGGGGAGTGAAAATTTGGAACGAACATTTCCTTACCATTCGCTACATTAACTCATCAAACGACGTCCTGTCCGCACTTTGAATACGTAGCTCGTATATATACGAAAAGGCATTCAGTTATTTTCCAACAAATGTGTAAGTTCAAACCCGTTCTGCAATAGCCACAAGTACGGAAAATATTTGCCATGCATTCTCTGAGCACAAAAGATATCAAAATTACAGGAAAGCTCAACCATAGCTTAAAATTATTGCGTTAGAGAATTTAACATACCGCTTTTCGTTGGCGCGTTGTTTTAGATATTTTAATTGAGACAGAGTGGTCGGGCAAAAAAAGGCATGGAAATTTTTGACTTGTCTGCGCAGACGCACATTCAGTTTGTAAATAGGAATATATGGAATTAGGAAAGTGAAGTCGCCGTACTTGCCAGAGTTCGTCGTGGCACCTGAACCACTCCGTAAGTATAAGAACATAATCAGAACTGAAGGCATTCTGTATGCTACCACGTTCCGTATAAAGTGGACCAAACGCGATTCAAAGTATAGCGACGCCTCAGAACAAACTTTATACGCTCTATAAATATATATCATTTCAATGTCAGAATAATCAGGAAAAATGACCATTTTTCTGGTAAGGAATTGGTTTCAATTCTTGTTACTCCATAAGTTAGGCGACTTCCCCATAGCGGAGGAGAATTGTAGTAAGGAACCGTTAGGCAGCAAGAAAGTTTTGCTGAAACATTTGTGGCAGCTTTCCTGCCAGAAAAATGTCCTGCTTAGCTTTCTCTTCCTATTCTTCTTCCATATATTGTTTTTATGCTGCTGTAGTAATTTCGATCGCCATCAGCTCGCGCACCAAACCGAAGAGGTAGACGAAGTGGAGCCGGAGCCTTGTTGGCACTGCACTGTTGATTCGAACGCTACTCCCGTCGCTTTGGTTTGCGGACGTTGCTTGCGGCCTTGGTGCTCCAATAAACCCCTTACACTTGGTGGAGGTTCGCTCGTCACCCCAGTCCTCCTCGCAAATTTCAGCGTGGAACTTCGGAACCGCACGCTACCGCCTTCGGTCACAACCATGCAGGACGCTCCCAGCCAACCATCGGCGCCCATCCCTGCCACTCCTGCCACCATCTTCTGTCCCGGGGCACAACGCCCCCGTGACCCACCTTTCTTCAGTGGTACCGACGACCACGACGTTGACGACTGGCTGGCCTCTTTCGAGCGCGTCAGCACTTACAACCGCTGAGACGATTCCATAAAACTGAGCAACGTCCTCTTCTACCTCACGGACGTGGCGAATCTGTGCTTTCGAAACCACGAAGCCGATCTGCTGACGTGGTCTGTCTTCAAGAAAAACTTCGCGGTTGTCTTCGGCCGTCCTGCGGTACGTAAATTCCAAGTCGAACAACGCCTCCATGCAAGGCTTCAACGTCCCGAAGAAACGTTTACTAGCTACATTGAGGACGTGGTTGACCTCTGCAAGCGGGTCAATCCGTCCATGCCCGAGCCCGAAAGAGTCACACATGTTCTAAAAGGTCGCACTGATGATGCGTACTATATGATGTCGGCCAGAGACCCTACTTCCGTATCCGACATTATAACACTGTGTCAGAGGTTTGACGAGCTATGAAAGCAGCGCGCTTCTACGCGACGGGCTGCCACACCTGCCGGCATTGCTAGCTTGGCACTGGCTGCGCCGTCTAAGGAACAGTCTCAATTTATGCAGAACATCCAAGACTTCATCCGCGAAGAAGTTACATGCCAGCTGTCCCTTCTCCATCCAGTTCAGCCGACCGTCTGCACTTCGCAATTAGCGCCGGCCAACGCGCCATCCATCTCGCCGGCTATCCGCCAAGTTATCGAGGAGAAAGTCGCCGAAGCGCTGCCTTCTAGTGTTCCCATCGCTCCTGTGCAAGCCCCACTCACTTACGCGCAAGTAACGGCTGGAACGCGCGGTACGCTTCCAACATCGTCTTACCAGAACGGCCCTACATTTTATGCTCCACCTCGTTTCAATGCCCCTCAGTCTTAGATCCCTCGACCGCGACGCCGCATTACGAACCCATGGCGAACCGCCGACAATCGCCCAATTTGCTATGCTTGCGGGCTCCCGGGTCACGTCGCTCGCCTTTGCCGTCAGCGCCCGCCTCATCCTGAGGACACAGACCGTCAGTACCACTACGATCCCGAGCCGCCCCTGAGCAACGTCTCTTCTGGATCGTCTCCATCTCGGGCTCAGTACTCGACACGCCGTTCGCCTTCGCCTCGCCGACGTTTCATTTCGCCAATGCTCCGGCGACAAGGCCCTACGCAAGGGGAAAACTAAATGCCGCAGTTCCGGAGGCAAGAACTGCGCGTTTGACGAACTCGTTAAGTCCTCCGCCTTCTCCCGCCAACGTCATTGAAGTGCTCGTAGAAGGTTTTCCCGTTCTCGCGCTGGTGGATACAGGTGCTGCCGTTTCCGTAATTAGTGATGCCCTTCGCCGCAAAATTCGCAAGGTCACGACGCCGCTTTCTGCTTTTTCGCTTCGTACGGCCAGTTCAGAGCGCATCACCCCTGTAGCAGCGCGCACGGTACTAGTTTGCATCAAATACATTACGTATCTCGTCGAGATGGTCGTGCTTTACGACTGCTCCCACGACATCATCCTCGGCTACGACTTTTTGTCAACTCACAGTGCTGTGATTGATTGTGCCCGTGCTGAAGTTGAGCTTTCCCTTGTGTATAATGTTTCCCTGTGTGACCCGCCTGTGCGCCCTGCTAAACTCCTTGTAGCTGAAGACACCGACATTTCTCCCTTTTCTTCTGTTCTCGTTCCCCTTATTTCGACATCTGCCCTCCCTAGTCCTGTTCTCTTTACGCCCAAACTCGCCTCCGCCCACCATAACCGCCTCATTCTTCCTTTCGCCGTTCTAACAATTTCTGATGGCAGCTGTGTCATCTATGCTTCCAACCCTTTTCCCTGCCCAACGGCTGTTCTTCGCGGGGAGTGCCTCGGCTACAATGAAGAGCTGGACCCTGATCGCACTTACATGTTCTCCGAACCTGAAGTTTTTCCTCACGTCGCTGCCCTGACGTCTTGTGCTGCTACAAGTGATGAGCTTCCTGTCGACGCCCTTCGAACTATCGTGACCGACCTTCCAACCGCCCAACGGGACCAAATAATCGTCCTCCTTCAGCGCTTCAGTGCATCTTTTGACCTGTCCCAGCGTTCCTTGGGCCGCGCCTTGACCGTTTCTCATGCAATCGACACTGGTCCTCATGCAACCCTGCGGCAGCGACCATATCGCGTGTCGCCCACTGAGCGCCGAGTCATTCGTGACAATGTCGCCGATATGCTTCAACGGGGCATCATACGACCATCTCATAGCCCTTGGGCCTCCCCCGTCGTGCTGGTGACGAAGAAAGATGGCACGATCCGCTTCTGTGTGAACTACCGGCGACTGAATAAGATAACCCGCAAAGATGTTTACCCACTACCACGAAATGACGACGCGCTAGATTGTTTGCAAGGAGCGGAGTTCCTTTCGTCGCTAGATTTGCGCTCTGGCTATTCGCAAGTACCGATGGCTTCCGCTGACCGCCCGAAAACAGCCTTCATCACTCCCGATGGCTTGTATGAATTCAATGTGATGCCGTTCGGACTGTGCAATGCCCCCGCCACCTTCGAGAGAATGATGGATAACATTCTCAGTGGGCTCAAATGGGAAACGTGTCTTTGTTATCTAGATGACATCGTCGCTTTCTCGAAAGATTTCCCTTCCCACCTTCTGCGCCTTCAGCGTGTCCTTACGTGCCTTACTGAAGCAGGCCTACAGCTCAACTTGAAGAAATGTCACTTTGCCGCTATCAAGCTCACAATACTTGGCCATGTCATATCCAAGGATGGCGTTCTACCGGATCCTACCAAACTTCGTGCCGTCGCAGACTTCCCCAAGCCCACAACATTGAAAGAACTTCGAAGTTTTATCGGTCTATGTTCGTATTTCCGCCGTTTTATCCGCAACTTCGCCAGTATCATCGCCCCTTTAACGCAACTTCTCGCCGGAGGCCCGAACCTTTCCTCTTGGTCACCAGCCTGTGAAGCTGCATTCAGTACACTACGCCGTCTACTGGTCTATCCCCCTATACTCCGCCATTTTAACCCTGCGTGCTCGACCGAAATACACACTGGTGCAAGCGGCGTAGGTCTGGGCGCTATTCTTGCTCAACGGAAACCTGGATATTCCGAGTATGTCGTCGCGTACGCTTGTCGTACCCTCACGAAAGCGGAATCGAACTATTCTGTGACCGAAAAGGAGTGTCTGGCCATCATATGGGCCATTACCAAGTTTCGTCCTTATATTTACGGTCGCCCATTCTACGTTGTTACCGACCACCACGCACTCTGTTGGCTATCCTCCCTCACAGACCCCTCCGGCCGCCTCGCCCGCTGGGCATTACGTCTTCAGGAGTACGATATCCACGTCATCTATCGATCTGGATGCAAGCACACCGACGCTGATGCCCTTTCCCGTTCACCGCTTCCTAACGACTCGACGGCTGGCTTCGTTTATGCCTACGATATGTCGCCGCTCAACATTACCAACATAAAATCTGAGCAGCAGAAAGATCCATGAATATTGCCAGGGGGCGCTCAGAGTGAAAGACGACGTTGAAGTGAATCGGCTCCGGACTAGCAGGACGTATCTAAACCTTGGACCGTGTGATTCTACCTGTACCGGCTCTGTTAATCTACCCCCTGTCGCCAACACCGTGACAAATCTGGTGGAGGTCAGGTCTGATGTCCCGTACCCCTACGCTAAGCAGGAGTGCTGGTCATATATTCGTGGAAACGCCCGTTCACCGCACTAGCCGCAGGCAACGAGGCCTACCACCTGAGTATTCCCCCTCGGGCATGACTACCAGTAGCCACGACGTCGTCGCAATGCCTGGCACGACCCCCACCTACGTGACGTTGCAAAACCCCCGCGTCCCAAAGACCTTTCACGGGGACACCTATGAAGACGTCGACGACTGGTTGCAGCACTACGAAAGGGTAGCTACATTCAACCTCTGGGATGACGCTGCACGGCTTCGAAATGTATATTTCAGCCTCGAAGATGGCGCTCGGACGTGGTTCGAGAACCATGAAGAGCAGCTGTGGTCTTGGAGTGAGTTCAAACGTCATCTTGCGGCAACTTACGGAAGCTCAGATCGCCGCGAACGGGCCGAACGCGCTCTACACACTCGGATCCAAATGCCTAACGAAACTGTAGCGGCGTATATCGAAGACATGACGCGCCTGTTTAAGCGTGTGGATCCTACGATGTCCGAGGACAAAAAGCTGCGCTACCTCATGCGTGGCGTCAAAGAGCAGCTTTTCGCTGGCCTGGTGCGCAGCCCGCCGAAAACTGTTGCAGAATTCTTTGCTGAAACATCCACTATAGAGAAAGTGCTTCAACAGCGAGCTTCGGCACGGGATCCCACCATCCACGCCGCCTCCGTCTCTGCTGAGTTCCCATCGCACAGCATGGACACATCGGCGCTACGGGAGCTCATACGTTCCGTTGTGCGCGACGAACTCCGACTGATGTATGGCACACCTCAACCAGCTCCTTCCTCCATCGCCAGCGTTGTCCGCGACGAGGTACAGCAAGCGCTCCGGCCTCCATTTCCAATCGGTGAACCTGGCCCTACTCCTCCTCCTGCACCACCAGAGTGTCACCGCCCTACATACTCCCAGGTGCTGCAATACTCTCCGCCCTCGTCGCCGTCCCTGATTCCTCCGAACGTAGCTGGGCCGAAAACAGCAGCCCCCGTGATCCAGTACGTCACAGATTCTCGACCGCCTACACGGAAAGCAGACGAGTGGCGTACCTCCGACCGACGGCCGCTATGCTTTCACTGCGGCGAACCGGGTCATGTCTATCGGCGCTGTCCCTACCGTCGACTAGGTCTCGAAGGGTTTTCCGCTGATTCTCCGCGGCCTCGCTACGGCGAACGGCCTCGAGCCGTTGAAGATTTCGTCAATGATCAGCGCCGGATCGTTCCGTCTCGTCTGCGACCATCTAGATCACCGTCACCCAGGTCTCGCCCGTCGCCATCTGCTACGAGTTCCTCATGGGCAGCGCAGGGCCGCTCGCCCAGTCCCCAGAGGGAAAACTGAAAGCAGCGACCTTCGAGGGTAGGCTCGCTGGAAATCGCGGCGCGGGAGACCCCCCATTGATGCGGACACGGAAAGACTACGCATCGACATTGGAAAAGTCCGCGGTTACCGATCATACCGCCACCTCGACGCCACCACGACGCACCTGCAACCACGACGCACCTGCAACCACGACGAATTGCCGGTGGAATCGACGACGAAACGACGCACCCACAACGACGATGAATTGCCGGTGGAACAAACGACGCAACCACGCACCCGCAACGACGACGAATCGCCGGTGGAACAAACGACGCAACCGCGCACCCGCAACGACGACGAATTGCCGGTGGGACACATGACGCAACAAGGCACCCGCAACGACGACGAACTGCCGGTGGAACGGACGCTGCAACAACGCACCTGCAACGACGACGAATTGCAGGTGAAGCAGACCGCGTACACCAACGCAGAGCACTCAAAGACTCAGAAGCCTGACATTCGCGAGCAGATTTCGTTGGACATACCCGTAGTACTGGATGGTCGCCATGTTCGGGCTCTGTTGGATACTGGCGCTGATTATTCTATTTTGAGCAGCCAGTTTGCCGCAGTTCTCAAGAAGGTTTTGACTCCGTGGGCTGGCACAAACGTTCGCACCGCGGGTGGTCATCTGATTACTCCTCTGGGCATGTGCACGGCCAGAGTTCAAATTCAAGAATCAACATTTGTGGTAAGCTACCTTGTTCTGAAAAGCTGTTCGCGTGACCTGATTCTGGGCGTAGATTTCCTTCGTGAATATGGCGCAATTATTGACCTCCGGAATTCTAAGGTCTCGTTTTCTACTGACAAAGCAGTGGCCCTCAGTGGTGCAAAGCGACCACTCAATGTGCTTCGAGTTTATGAGGACAGTGTCACTCTGCCACCCCGAACCAGCACCTTCGTTAATGTCAAATGCAATGCCCTTAACGATGGTGACGCAATAGCCGAAACTAACGTATCGTTACTGTTGACACAAGGAGTCTGCGTGGCCCGCAGTTTGATACATCTTCACCGTGGTCATTCCAAGGTACTTGTTACAAATTTTTCGCACGAGTATCGGCACCTTTTTCGTGACACTTCCGTAGCTTTCGCCGAACGCATATCTGATGTCTCCGAGTGCTTGTACGCAGAAACCGTTCCACCGCCCACATCCCTCGACAATCTCGATGTCAGCTCAGAGCTATCGGTCAGCCAGCGCGACCAGCTGTTTTCATTGTTACTCGAATTCAAAGAGTGTTTTGCATCGTCGTCAAAAGTGAATCAAACTCCCATCGCCAAGCACCAGATCGTGACGGTCGATAATGTGCGCCCAATCCGCCAGCACCCCTACCGCGTCTCTTTGACCGAGCGCGAAGTTATTAGGTCACAAGTTAAGGAAATGCTCGAAGATGAGGTTATCCAGCCTTCCAATAGCCCGTGGTCCTCCCCGGTCGTTCTAGTTAAAAAGAAAGACGGCACGTTACGTTTTTGCGTCGATTACCGCAAACTGAACGCCGTAACCAAGAAGGATGTCTACCCCTTGCCGCGGATTGACGACTCTCTCGACCGCCTTCGGCGTGCAAAGTATTTTTCGTCCATCGATCTAAAAAGTGGCTACTGGCAGATTGAGGTCGATGAGCGAGATCGTGAGAAGACGGCCTTCGTCACACCCGACGGCCTTTACGAATTTAAAGTTCTACCTTTCGGCCTGTGTTCCGCGCCGGCCACATTTCAGCGGATGATGGACACTGTCCTCGCCGGCCTTAAATGGCAGTGTTGTCTAGTCTACCTAGATGACGTGGTGGTCTTCGCAGAATCATTTGCACAACATCTTCAGCGCCTGCGGTCAGTACTCGAAGCCCTTCGATCCGCTAACTTGACACTTAAGCCACAGAAATGCCACTTTGGCTACCGAGAGCTTAAATTTCTCGGCCATGTCGTCAGCGCCGCCGGCGTGAAGCCCGACCCTGACAAGATTGCTGCTGTTGCGGAATTTCCGATTCCACGTGACAAGAAAGCTGTTCGCCGATTTCTCGGCTTGTGCAGTTACTACCGGCGTTTTATCGATAACTTCGCTGATCTCGCTGAACCGCTGACTCAGCTCACCCGGGGAGACACCCCTTTTGTTTGGACGCACGAACAAGAAGCTGCTTTTGCCGAGCTGCGTCTCCGTCTCCAATCGCAGTCCAAGAGACCACACGTTTCACGCCGTTTCGCCTCGTTTACGGCAGGGAGGTTCGGACGATGCTGGACGCAATGCTCCCTTACCAAACAGATACCGAACTTTGTTCTGACGCCGAGCAGTTTGCCCAAGATGCTGAGCAAGCACGCCAACTAGCACGCGTCCACATCACCCAGCAACAGGACAGGGATTCACGCCGGTACAACCTCCGCCACAGACAAGCTTCCTACAACACCGGGGACCAGGTCTGGGTGTGGACTCCTGTTCGACGCCGCGGCCTTTCAGACAAGCTAATTTGCCGCTACTTCGGACCGTATAAAATCGTGCGACGCATCAGTAACGTCAATTACGAGGTGCTCCCGGATGGATCAGAGCACACAGGCCGTCGGCTACCTCGTCCAGAGACAGTTCATGTCTTGCGACTGAAGCCGTACTTTGCACGGTGACTGACAAACTACATCTACAAACTTTTTTTTGAGGGGGGGAGGTTGCTTTTGTACGCTTGTGTGCACGTGTAACTGTGTGCGTTACGCTTAAAGAGGGAGGAATGCCAGGGGGCGCTCAGAGTGAAAGACGACGTTGAAGTGAATCGGCTCCGGACTCGCAGGACGTATCTAAACCTTGGACCGTGTGATTCTACCTGTACCGGCTCTGTTAATCTACCCCCTGTCGCCAACACCGTGACAATATCCTCCCTCTTAGCATTCCTGTCTACGCCCGCAGAGCTGTCTCCGTCACGTGCACTTCGTCGTCAGGTCCACCACTTCGCCAATCGTGATAGACTTTTATACCGCCGCAATTACCATCCTACAGGGCGAAAGTGGCTTCTCGTGATTCCGCGACATCTCCGTGCTGAAATCTGCGCCTCTTTCCACGCCAATCCCCAATGCGGCCATGCAGGTGTCATGAAAAGCTATTCTCGACTGCGTATGAGATATTACTGGCGCGGTCTGTACGGCTTCATTCGTCAGTACATTAGATCCTGTACCGCCTGCCAACGTCGCAAGAATCCATCCCCTCAGCCAGCTGCTCCGTTGCAGCCATTGCCTTGCCCCAGCCGCCCTTTTGACCGTGTCGGTATCGATCTGTATGGCCCGCTTCCGATCACGTCGGCTAACAACCGCTGGGTCATCGTAGCCTAACCCGTTACGTGGAAACATCGGCCTTGCAGTCTGCCATCGTACGGGATGTTGCTTCGTTCATTCTGCATCGCCTCGTTCTTCGTCACGGCGCACCGAAAGAATTGATCAGTGACCGCTTACGTGCGTTTCTTTCCGACACTGTAGAAGCCCTCCTCAAACAGTGCCAGATCATTCACCGGAGCACCACAGCGTATCACCCCCAAACGAACGGCATGACTGAGCGATTCAATCGCACTCTTAGTGACATGCTAGCCATGTACGTCGATAGCGCTCACTCTAATTGGGACCAAGTGCTGCCTTTCGTAACGTACACCTATAATACGGCTATGCAGACTACGACCGGGTTCTCCCCCTTCTTTCTTTTATATGGTCGTGAACCCACGTCCACCATGGATACTATCCTGCCCTACCACCCCGACGCTTCAGAGACCACTCTACTGTCTGAAGCACACACATTTGCCGAAGAATGCCGACAATTGGCGCGCTCCTTCGCAACGGAGAACCAGGCTCAACAAAATCATAACCGGGACCCTACAAATCCAGCGCCTTCATATCCCTCAGGTGCCCTCGTTTGGCTCTGGGTGTCTTCCTCTGCACCCGGCCTCTCATCCAAACTCCTATCGCGCTATCATGGACCTTACCGCATTCTCGAACAATCTTCTCCCGTCAATTACGTAGTAGAGCCCTTGAACCCATCTCCAGATCATACCGCCGCGGCCGAGAAACTGTACATGTCGACCGCCTCAAGCCGTATTATGATCCCCCTACCCTTTCCTCACCGTGAGTCGCCAGGATGGCTCCTTTTCCGCCGGGGGGTATTGTAGTAATCCCGATCGCCATCAGCTCGCGCGCCAAACCGAAGAGGTAGACGAAGTGGAGCCGGAGCCTTGTTGGCCACAAACAACAGTTGATTTGAGATGTTTTCGGTTTAATATTTTCTCCGCAAGCACTGAAATTTGAGTAATTCAAGACCTGACCTAATTTTTTATGTGCTCTTTGACCGCCACAAATGTTTTTCTCATTAAGGTTATGAGCATTATTATCGGATGTGGTTAAATGCATCACGTTGCAGAAAATTTAGCATCGATCTTGCTGGCGTTATCGATGTCCGATTTTTGAGCGAAAATTCACGACATTGCTTCACCCTATTTATTCCGCAGGTGTAATTGCCTGGCATTGGTTCGGCATCGCGTGGATTTACGTCAGGTGCCATATTATTGACATGTTAGCCAGCTTTCATCCTGGGCTCTCTTTGGGATGGAAATGAGACAGATAAAGAAGCTCTTCTGCAGCTACTGAATCTTCTGATGAACACCTTGACTCCTAGACCACTGGGGCACATTAAACATCTAATTTATTTCAGTCCTTTATAACTATGTCAGGTGGTCTTTCATATCATGTGGTTGATTACGGACGTATCCGGAAAATATGTTTGGGGGTGTAGATGAACAACTGGAAAAATATTGTTGCGCTTGTAACGACCTGCAATAGCTCGATTATCGATGAGTGATGGGAAGAGCAGACCCTAGGTGTAACCGCTGCCGCATCAACTATCAAAGAAGGAGCTTCGATGTTCTTTGATATATAGTTTCATGGGCGTTCATGGTTATGATTGATATAGTAGATGTTACTCATCAACATCCAAAGATGCGCTGCTATACGTCTAGAAAGAACTATGCAGCAATAAAGTAAAAGTTTACAAGCGAACAAATATTTGGCCTGGCCTGGATTTCCAGTTGATTCGAACTGCACTGTTGATTCGAACGCTACCCCCATCGCTTTGGTTTGCGGACGTTGCTTGCGGCCTTGGTGCTCCAATAAACCCCTTACACTGCTTACAAATAACCTCTTACGCAAATCTGTTACGCAACAGTTGGCGTAATAGCACTTTTATGGGCGACATATACTTTTTCGCGTATTATTCAGAAGGCAATTGCTATTCAAGTAAGAACCAGTTTCTTATGGGGGTAGAACATACGACCTGTGTTCCTCCGAATTGTTTGCATTGCAATGCTTGTTTCAAGTTATAAACCTGCCGTTTCTTTTTTTTTAAGAGCGTGTGTGTTGGTAAATCTTGCATAAAAATATTGTCAAGATGGAACAGAGTTTTGTATTTTCGCACACATTTCGTAAAGTGTAGCATCTACCCAGGCGGGGCCATATGGCCACAAAGGATACCTATAAGTTTTTATGGACTTCTTAACTGCCCATTCCTTCCTGGTGTAACCTTTCACAGCCATATATCTGCTCTTAGTTGGATCTCGCTGGGTAATCACCTATTATTAAAAATGTATTTCACCTCTGGGAATTACCATAGGCTTTCGAGCAATAATGAACCCACATTCAAGTATTTATAAATTCCCTGTATCTTAGTATCTGTTACAGTTACTGGATTGAAGAGCTGGTTAAGCGACTAAATATAGGCATTTTATTTCCAAATAAGAGGATTTTTTGTTATAGCTATGATGTTTTTATGAAAGCTTCAACTTTCGTTTGGAGCCAAAAAGACTGAAATTCGGTGGATGGTAGTGAATATTTAATCTTTCTTTCCAGGAGACATTCGCGTTAAGAAGTCTTAAAGCTAACAGAAATTGCCGCTCGTTGAATCATTCATAGGAAGCTCAGCACCATTCTATCAGCCTTCGCCTGTCTAGTTACTTCAGTGATAGAGTCGTTAGGATAATTCAGCGGGAGCAATTAGAAAAGGTACTCATGCTTTGCAGTTCCCTGAGCTATCCTGTATGACTGCTGCCATTATGAAAATAGCGTTGGTGCACAAAACTATCTATACCACAAAATATTTTCATTAAGATACCAAGCCACAATCAACAGTTGATTTGAGATGTTTTCGGTTTAATATTTTCTCCGCAAGCACTGAAAGTTGAGTAATTCAGGACCTGACCTAATTCTTTATGTGCTCTTTGACCGCCACAAATGTTTTTCTCATTAAGGTTATGAGCATTATTATCGCATGTGGTTAAATGCATCACGTTCCAGAAAATTTAGCATCGATCTTGCTGGCGTTATCGATGTCCGATTTTTGAGCGAAAATTCACGACATTGCTTCACCCTATTTATTTCGCCTCTGTAATTGCCTGGCATTGGTTGGGCATCGCGTGAATTTACGTCAGGTGCCATATTATTGACATGTTAGCCAGCTTTCATCCTGGGTTCTCTTTGGGATGGAAATGAGACAGATAAAGAAGCTCTTCTGCAGCTACTGAATCTTCTGATGAACACCTTGACTCCTAGACCACTGGGGCACATTAAACGTCTAATTTAATTCAGTCCTTTATATCTATGTCAGGTGGTCTTTCATATCATGTGGTTGATTACGGACGTATCCGGAAAATATGTTTGGGGGTGTAGAAGAACAACTGGAAAAATATTGTTGCGCTTGTAACGACCTGCAATACCTCGATTATCGATGAGTGATGGGAAGAGCAGACCCTAGGTGTAACCGCTGCCGCATCAACTATCAAAGAAGGAGCTTCGATGTTCTTTGATATATAGTTTCATGGGCGTTCATGGTTATGATTAATATAGTAGATGTTACTCCTCAACATTCAAAGATGCGCTGCTATACGTCTAGAAAGAACTATGCAGCATTAAAGTAAAAGCTTACAAGCGATCAAATATTTCGCCTGGACAGGAGTTCGAGTAAATGCTCTACAAGCCTTTCTAACGCGAGAGGCTAGCATACCATGTGGTAGGCGAAGAGCAAATGCCTCAACAAATGGAATTTCTAGCACTGGGAAATAATTTGGGGCCGATTATACAATAAACCAGAAAAAAAAGTTTAAATGGAGACAATTCCCGAGTGAAACTAATTTGGTTTAAATACATAAATTTAAGGTAATAAAGCCTCGCTCTAATAACTATTCTAATAAATATTCCCTCAAAGTGTGATGATATTTCTCATTTCAGTTTCAGCAAAGAGACACGCCTCTGCGGGTGAGTATTCATCCATGTTGTCTTCTCAGCAATTAAACACGATGTTATGTAGAATAAAAAAAACACCCTACCACTTCATATATACATATCAAAGCGTGGATTAGAGGCATTGTCTATGAAAAACTGCAGCCATGCACAAAATCAATCATGAACAGTGGAGGGATACAAGCCGAAGTAACTGCCAACAGAAGCTAATGTCAAGACAGCAGCTTGGGCAAGTTTGTAACCGTTTGTGAGAAAACAACGCTTATCAAACCGACGCCCAAAGCGCTGACTCACAACTGTCTTTATTTAGAAGAAAACAAGAATTCTTATAGCTTCGCACCACAACTCAAATCACATGCAACACAAACATGTCATGGAGGAAATCTCAAATAACGAGCAAGGTCTCGTAATCAAAGAAGCGGATCGTATTCTTACAAGTTCAATTTCTTATCTCTTAAAGCAACAGACGGCAGAGAGAATAATTGTAAGGTACCTGAAAGACGATTCCCATGCGTAGCCGACCTATTACAAAGAGGCTTCGCTGTAATTTATAAAGGCGTGTACAAGGCTAAGGCGTTAAAAGCCTTTAGCACGGTTTTTGTCCAGCACAAACCATCAGCTGTATGGGAGCAAAGTCTGCTGCTGTGAAGCCCTGCAAAAGACGTAAGGTTGACTCCCTCTTTCGAGCCATAGAAACTTGCAAGAACGCTAAATTCTGAAGTGACTTTTCACTGAAAACTCGCAACCCAGACTGGATTTCAAGGGTAATGATTTCTGAGGGGTAATAATTTCAGGATAATAACTTTCTGACAAAAGATGCTTGCAGGTTTCTTGCAAGCAAAATTAAAGGCTGCCAACAAATGACGACACTTTCTAGGTAAAATCTTAGGACGACGTAGTTATTTTTCAAAATACAATTCTAGCATTTACTTTGCTGTTTGCTCGATTGACGTCAAATATTTATGATATTCCATTCCGGTGGACAAAATAATGTCTTCTGTTGCAAAACACAGAGGCACATATGGGGCGATTCCTTTTCAAAAACGCCAGTGGGATGCCTATTTGGGGGTTCTTGGAACTTTTAACAGTGTACCTAAGGCCTGCGTATGAGTTTTGGGATGATAGTGCGTATCTTCAAAAACGCAGTGTGTACATTTGGTCATGGGCCGAGTCTTTACTAAGAGATTTGTATCTAGCTACAAAAAAGACGGGACCTTTGACCTGTTTAGGTATCTTGATGACTACCTCGCTCTTTGTAATGGCCAAGGCTCAAACCCTCTAGATACAGTGATGAATGCGATGGGTCACTTTGTGCAAGCTTTGCAGCCACTCGCGGTCTCACATAAGCTTCCTGCCGAAGGGTCTCTCAGATTTTTGGACTTGCAACTCGGGTAACGAGACGGCATACCTGCTGGGCCTATGAGCATCGAGGGGAGAAAGCAGCATTGACATTTCTTTCAGCTCGCTGAAAGCTGACCAAAAGTGCTATTGTCAATTTGTGCTTGACAAAGGCCGTAAAGAAGTCGTTTATCCACACATGGAAGTCAGCTTCTTCGTCACACGAAACGGCTTGGCAGTCAAGCAGATGAAGAGGCCCCAGATGCGGGCTAGACCCAAACAGCAGGTTGAGCGAAGGAAAAAGAAATGAGACCTGCAGTAGAAATTCTTTATATTCACAACACTTTACATCGCCTAAAGAGAACTGGGCGATAAGTTGGCGTAAATGTGGAGAAGATCGCCCTTAACAAACATATACATATGTGCAGGTGAGTGAATGATAACGCTGCACAAAAGAAACAGGGCTGTGCCATTAAGCATCAAACCCCGTTCGTTGAATGCTCCGTAGACCTTGTTTATCGGTTCCCAGTGCCTTGTGGGAAAGAGTACTTTGGACCAACCGGCAGGTGCATGAATGAAACTTCTAGTACATAAAGCGAATTTCGAGCAAGCATCCAGACACCTGGAGGTTAATTGCCAGGACTGGCGCTCAAAAACTTGTACACCTCAGCTTAGCAAATGCAAGCCGACTGTCGGACACAAAGAACAGCTGGTCAGAGAAATTGCAGAGGCAACTTCAATAGAGAGGCTGAGTGACAAAAAAGCAAGCCATCTGTTCCTTTAATTTATAACGAATTGGACTTGTTTAAAATATGGTTCGCTGCTTTGATTACAAGACTTTGCTTGTTATTTGAGATTGCCTGAATAATATGGTTGTATCGCATGTGATGTGAGATATGATGCGAAGTCATAAGACGTCGCGTTTTTTTTATATAAACAGTTTTATGCCAGCGCTTGTGTCTTGCCCGTTAATAAGCGCTGTTTTCTCAGAACAATTAGGAAGCTCATGTAACTGCGCTTCTAGGTGAACGGCACGAAACGTCTAACAGGAGGCCATAGGAAAGTATTCCTTGCATTTCTACGCAGTGTGAACTATTAAGGTTGCGTTTTCATATTTTGAGCTTGGCTTTCTTCTCTCACGACAATGAGAAGTTTATTTCGCGATGTTGTTAGAATACAATCGGCTAACGAATGAATCTCAGAACATACCGCTATGTCATGCGTTTTTAGGTTAGGTAATATGCTCTTCAACCGAACTATTGTTTTCATTTCGTGCTTATTGTCGAATTGACCTATATATTCCTCCCTGTCATATAGGCAATAGTCGATATCTGCGACTACGTGCATTCCCTGGTATATGTTGCAGATGGATTTCATGCATGTAGCGTTGCGCCTGTGAAGGAAGACACCGATTTAGCGCGTACAAGCAACAATTCACATTTTATTATACGCCCCCGGCGTCCCTGAGAGTAGACTAAAGTGCCTATATTTCTGTGTTGGCTTGCTCAGGAGAGTACGTGAATGTAGCGGCAAAATATTAGTTATTTCGCAACCACAATTCGCTTATCGTTGAAAGAATAACCTGCCTGAGAAGTTCGGAATATGACCTGCTTCTGTCAGTGCATGCGTGTAACTATTACAAAGTAAACTGTCATCTGCAAGCCCTGAGGCACAAAATGAGCGTATTCATTTACAAACCTTTTGCTAAGAGGCCACTGCTCGCCTTATGACCGCAAACATTGTAATCATCAAAGTTCTACTTCTTCCAGACGCTGTTTACCTCGCGACTGTATCAAGGTTTGAAGTAGAAAATTAATGTGACAGCGCAAAAGTGAATACATTTTATTCTTAGGAACGAGGGAAAATATATTACAAATGCTTAGGACCGAGTAGGTCAGAAATGAGGTGTTCCTTTCCCGAGCGGAACTGAAGTGATTAAACGTGGAGACATCGACAGTTCGCAGTCACCGCCAAAAGCAAACACACCGCAGCCAAGACAAATAACCACTTACACAGGAGACAACATATCTTATCTAACTCCAAAGCGAATATCTCGCATCTGCTTGCACGCCTTGAACACTGACGCGCTAAGCACAACATGATTGTCATTGCTGCTGGCGTTCGCCTTAGCAGTAACTCGGCGCAAGACGAATGAAATTTTGCCGAGCGGCATCGAGGAAAGCTTCCAAATGGTGCTGTGCCCTCGTCCATCTTCGCCACTAAGAGTCTGCCGTGCCAAACGTGATTAGGGGCTACCTATTGAAAGCATTATCGCGAGTTTGTAGTTTGTACTAATGTTCCATGTATTAAAACCTGGAATTTTATAATGTGTTATGTTATAATGTTAGTCTTTATAATGTTAGGCTGGCTGAAAGATATAAGAAGGATATTAAATTTCTGGAAGTAATTGAGCTGCACTTTTCAATCTTCAGTCCTAAATTAGAGCTTTTCTGGGCATGCTTCAGAATCTGAAAGCGAAATATAAGCCGGAAACCTCAATCGCCAGTACTCGTATTATGTCCTTCCTTGCGGATTTGCTAGTTATTTATCTTTGTGATGCTACCGCTATTGAGAACAATACGCGCCTTTCCTTGTAAGCAATATATTCACGTTTACGGTTCGCCGTGTGCATCCCAAAAGGGAAGAGCAATGCTGTCAGGCGTTTAGTGTTCTTTTATACACTAGAACAGGACAGACATGGCGGTGACAGTTTGGGAGTAATTTTTAGGAAATTGGAAAACATTCACGATCAAAAGAGAGGCCCGCATGGAATAGCCTGAATACTTAGAGCTCGGACAGTTCCATGTAGTAGTGTCTCCCCATTCGCGAGAATTGGCAGCTTGATGACACGCTAAAAGAAAGAAGGCTTGGTGGGAATATGGTTGGTACGTAAACCACGAGGCCCATTTAATATGCCGGTAACTTTCCAAATACACCACCGCAGAGGTCAATAGTAACTCTATAATCAAGCTGTAAGGCGGTGAGTGGTGGCAGTTGATCTTCTATGCCTTTGGTATTTGAGCGATTATATAATGAGTTGAAGCATTCCATTGACGATGGTACCGGATTTCCTTAGGTCCTACAAAGGATTGTTCTGACCACGTATGTTAAATTTAAACGCAAGGCCTAGAACCTGGTTCAGAAATTATTCATATCTGTGCCACCTAGCAATATACACATGAACTATAAACAAATTAAAGTTTAATTTGAATACATGGCTCCGAATGTTTTCTGTTCTACACGTGATTTAGTCCTTGGGACGAACTTACCCGGAAAATATTTGTCGCCGGCTACATTCAGCCCATTCGGAAGTGCAATTATTGCAGATATGTTACGTTATATTACACTTTAGTGTGCCTTATATGGCAGACAAAAGCATGCATACATGCAGCGCGTCACAGAGGCGATTAAAATGCTATTAGATGACCCATAGAGTAAATTCGCAAATTGGCTGAGGCCTGGGCATTTTGGCGATATATATTTTGATTTCAGGCTTACCTTTTTCCTAAGCACCGCGTAAAGATTTCACAATCAGTCGACTTCTCTGCATTCACTACAATATGCTTATCTTATAGGGTAACAGATATTGTCATAAGAAGCAATATTTGAGCAAGAGAAACCGCAAATACATACAATGTATGTCTGTCGAACTGAACAGGTTTTGGACTCCGAACATTGTTAGCGTGCTTATTTTTTAGTTAGCCTTTGCAGTAATGTAAAGACCATCATATAAATCTTCTAAAATTAAACGATCTGCGCCCTTGCCACATTACATAGGTCATTGTTAGATGGAATTAAGGACATCGGTGTCTAATCTTTGATAATCAAAAATTGCCTCGGGAACTTGAGGGCTTACCAGGAGCCCTTTACTCTTGTTTTCAGCAGGAAGAACAAGCCCCACTATTTTAAGACTTATTCTTGCGATAGTGTTGTAGTAGCTTAAGTCTTCGTGGTCGAAAAATCGAGGCCGTATGAAATTTCGCAAGCGTGCGCCATCACTAGCGGAGTTGCATGAGGTTGCAGATTTCCATTTTATTTATCTGTACTGGCACGTATCATTACTGGCACACAAGAGGACTGTACGAAGGGCAGGATGAATGGCCTAGACAGGAAAAGGGCAGGAAGAGGCCGTTGCGCTCCCAGTCACGTGGTGTCGTGGCCCCAAGAGGAAGAATGAGGAAGGGGCGTACAGCTGCTCCATAGAGCAATCCAGCTTTCGTCTCCATGCACGTGGGAGGTCCTATAGTGGTCTGCGGATGTATTTATTCTCTCTTGTGATGAGCGGAAGACGCATGCGCACACATTAGGCTTCGTACAAAATGTATAGTTGTTTCACGTTGCCTTTCTGTATGTCTGCTGGATGTGTTGTTAATGTGGTGTGTTGGATTTGGGGTGGTTTAGCAGAAATAAATTTTTGAGATAGGCCGTAGTATGATACAAATGATCGTGTATTTGGAGTCCTGCTGAAACTTTATGAAGTGTACATTGAGTACTTCAGCAGAGTCCCAGTCGGAAAAAACTACAGAAAATATTCTGATCTTACGACAGAAATTTTGTGCGGTTTTTGAGGGGAAACTTGTTGTGACAACAGAATATTCAGTAGTAACATCAGACATTTCTGTAATTACAACCGAAAAGTGCTACAGAACTACAGACAACAGAAATAACTACAGAAAAACTAAGAACTACCGAAAAACCTCATGGTTACGACAGAACTACAGGATATTTTATCGCATAATTAACACACTTCTGTATTTTTTTTCGACAGGGTTATATTATACCAAAATCTATTGCACGGACCGAAAGACAACGCTCTAACAAAGAATTCAGCGTGTATTTTCGGACAGTATAGCGCATTTTGAAGTACGTTAAAAACACATTGCAGCTTTTCATTATTTATTCTTCATAACTGTCGCAGGTAGAGATGCCGACCATTGTACTCCTGATAGAGAAGCATATTGTAAGAAGAACGGCTTCGATGGCTGCGTCGTGCATAGCAACGAAGAAATATGCTCGAGTAAGTTCTCAGCAATTTCACTTATAGGGTGTATAAATGTAGAAGTTTAGTTCACATTCCCGGTTTTTAAGTGTAACTGCATCAGTCAGTTTATAGACAAGATGTTAAGTAACATAGAGTACGAATAAATACCATGAATTGTGGCAGTGACTACCGTAGCAAAGTGGCACAAAATTCAGGATGGATCTTTCTGTTATGTTGGTGGTCTAAAGCACCTGAAGCAATGAAGAGAAGCACGATCTTGTTAGAGGAAGGTGCAGTCGAGAGTAATAGAATACAGGATCCCTCGTCACACCTGCAAATTCACTATTTCCTAATCACCGTAAGGGGGCAGAATTACCATAGGATGAGCATTTGCTTATCATTCGTTAGATTTTCTAATCACACAACTTTGTATCCATGCTTTGAAAGAATTAGCCTTTAAATATACCACAGAAAGTGAAGTTTTTTCCACCAAAAATTTCCACATACAAACTTTTCCGGCGCTGATGCGAACATACAGATATGCTAGATGTAGATCCAGCACCTTACAATTCAGTACAGTGTCGCCATGCTGTACAATCCTAGCACGATAAACCATTCATTACAATTTTGCAAATAATACAATTATTATATAACACAAAATAAAATTTCTAAAATCTCATTTCAATGTAATGGCGCCGGCATGGCCAACCCGGTATTTGCATATGAGAAGGCGTAGTCTCTGCAGTGATGGGCACAGTGGCCTCACAGGAGTGCGGCGTGCCTTCGCCAGGCAGCGTCGCTACCATAAAACAAACTCTGTTGCCAAGAAGGCCAAGTTGCCAAACGTACCGCGCTTTCGCCTAGCATTTGGGCCGTGCGTACATTAAAAGCTCTGCCTACCCAATGCCACATTGTCCGTGCTAACGTGCGCTGATATAAACATACTGCACAGTTTCCATTGCTCCACCATTGGCGCACTGCTCATTTGGCACAAGTCCCCAAGCGGCAAGGCGTTGCCACTTTGGGAGGACGCCCCATCGTCTTCCCGATCCATTAAAACTCACGTACCTCGCTCGGTACTCTAGCGCAAGTACAAGTGCGTCATTTTGAGGTTGAAGTTTTGTTAATTTAACCGCGACATCCGGGAAGCCTCTGTCGATCGTAGCCTTCATTCCCGCACCAGTCTATAACATTGTGATGGACGCTCGGCTTTTGGACCTAGGTGGCGAACAGGGGTAAACGCTCACCGCGCTGTCCCTATCTAGTATAATAATAAGGAGCACTCTAGGTACGCATCAGGGGTGAGGAATTCGTTCACCAGTTTCGACGTTGAATTGCATGCTGTTGTTGAAACTCAGGGGAGACCAAGGCCTCCCCTCTCTAATGGGAGGTGTAAAAGGTGGCGGAAAACACGGGGAGTAGTGTCATTCCAAACAAAGGTGCATGCGAGTGACGCCAAATGGCTCACGGTGAGCAATGAAATGATCTCAATCGGGTAACATAAAAAGCATTCGCGCACATTTCAGGTCTCACCATGGCCACTCTGGGGGCCAGCGATAGGTCATACTTCCTAGCCTCGGCTACAATACGCGTTGATCGGTACACTGCCTCATTCCAAACACGTGGAGAGGCTCCCCTAGACACAAAAAGACGCTGAAAACTCGCACGACCTCATCAAAGGAATGAGTACTTGCAGCGAGCCTAGAAAAGCGCCAAATGCGAGGGCACTGCTTTCTTTAAGCGTTAAGGGCAGCTCCAGAGATGCCTGCGTAAGTGTAAAAGATACGAAGAAAAGTTAAAACGCTTGCCGTTTCATTGAAAAAAAAAAAAAGAAATATTCAGAAACGCATTCAGTTGTTCCTCAATAAGTGTGCATGTCGAAAACAGATCTGCAATAGCAAAACCTGCTTGAAACTTTTACCAAAGCATGCTTAGATGCAGAAAAGATACAACAGTTATTGGGACGATCAAGCGTTGTTTACGATAAATGCGTTAGCTTCTATAGCGCCGCACTTTCGTTGGTGGGTAGTGTTAATATTTCTCGTTTAGGCAGATAATGGGGCGCCCCGCCGGGGTGGTGCAGTGGTAAGACGCCCGACTACTGTGCTTTATTATTATTATTATTATTATTATTAATATGGGGCAAAGGAAAGCGTAGGAAATGTCTTAAATATTGGTGTTCATTTGCGATTCATTTTTAAATTAGAATGTAAGAATAGAGGTAAGTAACGTCACAGTATCTGTCACAATTTTCGCGGCACATGAACTGTCCCAAAAGGGAAGCGACACATTTTCAACTTCAAGCTTTTATACCCCACTCTCATGTTCCAAATACTTCGGACAAATAAATAAAGGTTTATATAGCACCAAAAAGATACTTACAAATAGGCACAAATAGACGCACAGGATAATCGCTGGTGCCTATTTGTGGGTGTCGTTTTGGTTCGCTAATAAACTTTCCTTTATGAATAATGCACCAACTAGCCAAGCAATCAGTTTTAATTGACTTCTTCGGAAAAAACTTGAGCCAAGGCTGGGGTACGATGACGACTTTTCGACCGATGAAACTGTATACATTATCAAGTAATAGACATCATTTATTACTCAGGCTAACCGGTGAACGATTAATTTTTTCGAGCAGGTAAAATTATTGTTACCCCAAAATTCAAAAATCCCCAATAGCGGTGCGGATTTCCAATATGCAGGGGTTTCACAGGAAAGAAGTTATGTTTGAAAAGAAAGAAAATTTATGGCAAGTGTCCGGGCTAGAAAATTTGTCCTGTTAATTTTTTATTTTTTATCTTAAAGTTTTTTTAATGTGCAGATAGCATCTAAATGAAGCAACCTTTCTGTCATGCTACGTTTATTGTCTTTGAAGTTTTTGTCAGCTGTCATGTTTTCCGATTTAACCTAAAACAAAATATCTTATGTATATTTCTTTCTTTGCATTCTTGTGTTATTTCGCAGGCATTTCTCCTTGAAAAAGCAGAGAAATTTTGAAAACTGTGATCTCAGTCATAAAACATCGCTGTTATGAACAAAGCCTTTATAGGCCAATTATGCGAAAATCTGTCAGCCAGCGTCGGCGAAAACTGATGGAACAAAAGGAAATTACCTTGAAAGGGCCAATTTCTAGACACGCAAAAGGCGAGTCAGAGACTGCGTGAGAAACTGTTTTCGTAAAAGGAATTGTCCTGGAATGGCTGGGGCCCCCATTCCAGGGCCTCAGATGTATAAGCTGTCTCCCGCGTTCAGTCAATTAGCTTGAGCTGGTCATCAGGCGTCGAGCTGGACCGCGTAGGCTTTGACTGTTCCGGTGCTGGTGTGTTGCTTTTTAGCGTTACCTGTCTTTTCTGACAGGCTCATCTAACATGGTTAAGCGCTGGGTCTTCGCCCGTAAGCGGGAATTTATTCCGATATATTATCGGGTAGAGTTTGCTGAGTAGACCGCAATTGGGGTATGTGTAAGTCTGCAGTTTTGCCCAAGCATGCGACTGTTCTATATTAATGCCTTCGTGGGAAGGGTACTACTCACAGCTTGCTTAGAGGAAGTAATGAGAGACTTGGAATGGGAGCAGTTAGGCATAAGGGTAGATGGAAAATATCTCAGTAATCTGCGATTTGCTGATGACATTGCCTTGCTAAGCAACTCAGGAGATGAACCGCAAAAACTTATTGGTGACCTAGACAGGAAAAGTAGAAAGGTAGGCTTGAAAATCAATATGCAGAAGACTAAGGTAATGTACAACAGCCTCGGGAAGGAACAGCAGTTCACGTTAGGTAGCGAAGCACTGGAAGTATTAGGCGAATATGTCTACTTAGGAAAGGTATATATAGTGACCGCAGATCCGGATCATGAAAAGAAAATACCAAGAAGAATAAGATTGGGGTGGAGCGCATTTGGCAAGCACTCGCAGATTATGACTGGCAGCTTACCGGTATCGCTCAAGGGGAAAATATGCAATAGTTGCATCTTACCTGTACTCACCTATGTGGCTGAAACGTGGAGGCTAACCAAGAGGGTTTTACTTAAGCTGAGGACAACGCAGAGGGCTATGGAACGAAAAATGGTAGGGGTAACCTTAAGAGATAGGAAGCGGGAAGAGTGGGTCAGAGAAGTAACTCAGGTTACTGACATTGTAGTGTAAATCTAGAAGAAGAAATGGGCATGGGGAGGCCATGTAGTGCGAAGAGAGGATAACCAATTGTCACTTAGGGTAACAAACTGGATTCCATCGGGAGGAAAGCGTAGCAGGGGGCGACAGAAAATTAAGCGGCTGGATGAGGTTAACAAGTTCGCAGGGGTCATGTGGATGCAGCTAGCACAGAACCGGGTTAATTGGAGAAATATGGGAGAGGCCTTCGCCCTGCAGTGGTATAGTCAGGCTGGTGATGATGATGATGATGATGATGATGATGATGATGATGATGATGATGATGATGATGATGATGATGATGGGGAGGGTAGAGGGTCCTCCTTAGGTGTCATTGATGTTCAAGGGTGACCCCATAGCGTCTACTGACTGCGTCCGACTCCCCGTCGTTGTGTGCTTCCCGGCTGGCATATGCTCGCGCTTTGGAGTAGGCCAATTGATCCTCTTTGGCCTAGTGTCCACGTAATGAAGCACATTGAGAAGGCGATATTTTCCTCCACAGTGCGATTGGCCCCAGTGGATTGTCTTCCACTGTTGTACATTCTTTACACTTCCTACAAGTCCTTAATTCCTTGTACAGTAATCTCATAGGCCTCATGGATGGCAGGGATGCAAATACCGCTTTCTCATCCTCAAGCTGGTTGCTCTTGGCCGAGGAGCTATTGGATTCACTAGCTTGGTGGTCAAGACTGCAGCCTACCACTCCGTATTGTGATTTGTATGTGGGCACATCGTCAAATACGCTTTTTTACGGTGAAGTTATTTTTCTGCTGAGTGCTTCCCATTTTGTGTCTATTCTCTTAAGCATGTTAGATTCATGCTTTTAGGAATCGGGTTAACCTGAATGAACCCTATTATCTCGTTTGGTGTGCTTTTCGTCCTCTTCATTCTTCTGCCATCATCTCTCAAGCCCAATATATTAAGTGTGGTCCTCTGTGTTTGTGTCTACACTATTCTTATATTCTGCGCAAGAATGTGAGCTACGATGTGTTCTTGAACTGTGTTGTTTTCCCGAGGTATTGAGCGATAGACGAAGAGCGCATTTATAGGCCTTCCTTAGGATTCGCATGCATAGCAAATGCCCCTGTAGAAGTCCGGCACTCCTTCTTTCTGGTTTTCTGATTGCTCATAGCCGCCGCTAATGGACCTCAACGTGGCGCGTGTTTAATCTTTCTCGTCTGAAATGTGTTACACTACAGTGTTCGAATAGCACCTTTTCAGTGGCACACGTATTTTCATTTACTATTGTGCTTGCATCGACTATTCAAGTAAGAACCAGTTTATGAGAGGAATAGACAGATGGATTAATTGAAAGGAAAGCAGAGAGCTGGGCCGGAATAATTCAAAACTGGCTTGCTACTCTGTATTGGGGAAGGGGAAGGAGAGAAAAAAAGATTATTTTGGGTGACGATGTGGGAGAAAGCATACGAAATACATATCCATAGTCTCAGTAACTTGCTTTACAAGCGCAAATCAAGTCTGCTGGCGCACAAAAAATGGCAAAGAGCAAGCACTGCCTGGACACCCTTCCCCTTGTCCTGCCAAGTGCCCAGCAGAAGTCGCTCCGACAAAAGCTTCTTGTTATGATAAGAAATTTGCGACATTCTGTTGATATTTAGGGAACACCTGTTATGTTACATTTACTGAAACACGTTCAGAAAAAAGTGGTATTCTTTGTTGTCAGTTGAAACAAGCCTTTTAGGGCAAAGCATTAGAGGTGCACATGTCGTATGATAGGAAATATATTATACGACATGTGTATCTTTGATTCTTTGCCCCCCAACGCTTGTTTCAACTGACAACAAAGGACACCACGTTATCCTGAATGTGCGTGTTTCGGTAAATGTAGCATAACAGATGTTCCTTGAATATCAACAGACAACTAAACATCCCAAGACCGTGAAGAGCAAATTTCAAATCGGGCTTGTCACCACATTCCTTTATTTTTTGTTTAATTATTTTCATTTCTTAAATGCAGTAGCGTTATTTTGCATTCTTGCATGCTTATTCCAGCCTCTCAATGCGTTCTTTCCCAGAAACGAAGACTATCAACCATACAGGAAATTAAGGTATCGGAGCTGCGCAGGTTTCATTTCGGATTTCCCTCTGCAGTACAGGAATTACCTTTAATAGCCCACAATCCTGTATCCCGGATCCTGTCCAATAAACTTATATGCGGTTTCCTGTATGGATAATATACAGGGTATTTGGTACGGTAATTATAAATGTACTGGGTTTCTCTGTTGTTTGGAGCAATAATGAGCCCGCAAAGCTTTATAATAAATTCGTTCTCTCCTAACATATGCTAGATGTCCCGGTTAGCTGAGCTGTTAGAGCGACAAAAATAGGCACTGGTCTCGAATTTAAAAAGCAGTGTAGGAGGTATTTTCTAAATTGCAATGGTGCTGTGAAAGCTCTACACCTTTATTTTGCAGCCGTATGACTGGTCATGGGTGGATGGTAATGAGGATTTAATCTTTCCAGGACTCATTCGGGCTAAGAAGTCATAAAGTTAACTGAAATTCGCGCCCATTGTTATCATGCATAGAATGCTCAGCACCGTTCCACCCTCCCTTCCCCCCCTCTCGCTAATTCGGTGACTGAGCGGTTAGGAAATTCGCAGGGAGTGGTTAGAAACGGTTCTCAGGCGATTGAAATTATCGAAAATACCAGGGCTATCCAAAACGGCGGCTATCATATCCAATATTGCTTTCGTGCGTAAAACCTTATATAATGGGAAAATATTTTAAAACAGTGCACTTAAAGAATCCCAGGTGGTCTGAATTTCCGGAGTCCTGCACTACGGCGTCTCTCATAGTCTGAGTCACTTTGGGACGGTAAACTCCACAAACCAACCGAAAATAATTGAAAATATATGAAACAAAAACAGTTTATTCAGCACTTTTCTGTTTAACTTCTCGTTTCTAAACTGCAAAAGTTTAGTTATTCAGGAATTAATTTTTTATGTCTTCTGTCATCGACAGAAATTTTCTTCTCTTCAAGGGTAGCAGATTATTTTTTTGTCAGATGTGATTAGATGCATCACTTTCCAGAAAATTCAGCGTCCATCTAGCTGGCTTTGTGAAAGTCGACGTTGTGACCGAAAATTCAAGAGCGTGGTTAAATTGTGCTTACTTCGCAGAAGCAATTTTCTGGCACTGGTTAGTCCTCCGCGGGTGGTGTGAAGTCACGAGACACGATATCGACGACTTAGGAAGTTTTCAGCTCGGATTATCTTTGAGGTAGAAATGAGACAGCTAAAAACGCTTTGCTCGACCTATCTGTATTTCCATATAGACGCGCCATACTCCTACACCACGCAGGTACATTTAACGTCTTTTTTGATGTAGGTCATTATTTCTAAGTCAGGGGATCGTTCAAATCATGCGGTTGATTTCGGGTGCATTTGCAAAATATCTTGCAGGGTATAAAGGAACAAATGAAAGAATATTGATTACACTGTAGCCAGGTACATTGGCGGGAACTGGGACCAGAGACGGGAAGAACAGCCTCTTGTTAAAACCGCTGTCGCGTTGAACCTGAAAGATGTAGCTTTGACGTCCATTAATTTACAGTTTCACGGACATTCATGTTTATGATTAGTGACGTTTAGGTAACTTATAAAATTACAACAAAGCGCTGCTATGCTCACACACAAAGTCAACAAAAATGCACCCTGGACCGGATTTTGAACCCGTAATCACCTCTTGCCTGCGACTGTTCCTCTACAAACTTCGCTAAAGCAGAAGGCTAGCGTACCTTGTGGTAAGCGTAGAGCGAATGCCTCAACACATCGAATAGCTAGCGGAGGGATAACTAGCGAACGTTTTGAGCCAACTATAATGTAGGAGAAAAATTTCATTTGGGGGTAATTCCTGACTATAACGTATTTGGGTTAAATACAGCAATAGGTGTAATAACGCATTCCAATCATAACTATCCTAATACATCTGCCCTCATAGTATGAATTTTTCTCATTTCAGTTTCTGCCAAGAAACACACAACTGCAGGCGAGTATTCACTCCTTTCTTCTTACTGTTAAGACGCGATATTATGCAGAGTAAATATCATTCTGCTACGTCGTATATTATATTTATGTTATTAACCATAGGACACTTGCATATGAAAAACTGTAGATATGCGCAGTAATCAGTGATCAATAGTGGCGGCATCGGAGCCTACGTAAATCATAACGAAAGATAATGTATACTGCGCTGTTAAATGAAGTTCATGTTAACCTTGCACAACTGAAGCAAAAAAAAATTATTTAAAAAAAAATTATTTTACTTTTATACTTTTTCATTTCAAGCATGCAGATATTGTTTAACACATTGTCAAGACACCTAGATGTTGTCTGTAGGCACAGAAAAACCGGAGTACCATTTCCTCCAAATGTGCCCCACGATTGAACGCAATAACATTTCAAAAGATTCCACTATTTTATCGCACATTTGCAAGAAGTTAGGACAACCCTGTACAATATTCTTAACACGTGGAGCCTTCAGCAACCGCTATAGGCATTAAGCTATGGCAATTTTACATTCTCAAGGCTTGACTGCAAAATATTGCAATGCCCTACACAGCCATGCAGCACCACTGCTGCTGAACAGTTGTATCTAATTTCGAACTGCACACCGGTCATTTGTTTTCATGTGTATCTGAGGGACGCGCTTAGCGCAACACGATAATAAATACGGCTGGCCTTAGCTTGATCAGTATCTCGGTAGAAAATCTGCTGATCCTTTGTGGTGGAGATCATCGACGAGCGCTTCTTAACAATACGGAGTCTTCTCTTTCACGTAGGGTTGTTGGTGGCGAGTTTGGTAGAGCGGCTCATATTGAGCACGTTGTGCGGGTATGACGTACACGGGAGCTGAAAGTTCCCAGGCCACTCCGAATAGACAGGGAGCTGCTGCCATCCGCTATCGCGGCGCTGATATATAGTTCCGAGCGCCGGCGGAGGGGCTTTTCTTTAGGGGGATCAGGCCCCTTTGATCTCAGTCTCCTTATCGAAATATCAGTGAAAATGATAGTGCGGCGCGCTCCTTCGTTCTACGTGTTTCTTTCCTCGGATTTCGCTGCGCTGCATCTGGAGCATCCGGAGGAGTAAAGCATGATGCAGGCTTTAATATAATTCCGTGTGTTTATACGTTTGGCGCACGATATCATGAATTTACATCAACGTAAGGTATTTCGTTGCTCGCTGGGCCATCCATCTTCATTTTCCCCGTCATACACCTGTAATAGTTTAATTTACTGGACATTTATTGCATACAACTTGAGCAGACCTCCCGTTATTTGCTTTTATTTGTCAAGGGTTTCAGTTGCTTCGTTATGGATATTTCACTTCATCGAGCTATTAATAATGAATTCTTGTAGTGCCATCGCACAGTTTGCGGATGTGATGACGTGCGTATATTGAAGAGTTGGCACGTATTGCAGATGCTTCTGCAGTCATAAACTCTTATATACCAGTTCTTAAATGAGGCTGTGGCAAGTTATTCTATGCATGGATACGCAATATGGATATGAAGGGTGCGTTTTCATCGTTAACGCTTTCATTACTTCTCTCACGGTAATGAAAAACTTCTTTCGCCCCACCCCACCGGGGTGGCGCAGTGGTAAGACGCCCAAATAGTGTGCCGGAGTACCCGGGCTCGATCCAGTACGCGGCGGCTGCGTCTCGATGGAGGCGATACGAAGTGGCGTCCATGCGCTGTGTGATGTTGGCCCTCGTTAAAGATCCCCAAGTGGTCGGAATCACTGCGTAGCCCTCCACTTCGACTCCCCTTTTTCTCTTTCCTCTTTCCCTCCAACCTTCCTCTCTTCCCATTTGGCGATGTTCAGGTGTCCAGAGTAACAAGTGTGACAAAGGTTCCGTGCTCTTTGTCGATTGGACAGATATATCCATCCCCTTCCAGATTTATTATTGAATATATGAGTGTGTGCCTGGCAAGTATGTGGAACTCGAATTGAAGCATGTAGCGTTACGCTCGGGAAGGAAGAGTGTGATTTTGCATTTTTATGCCGCCATACACATACATAATATAAATTCACTGCGTTTCTGACAGTAAAAACGTATATTGCAGCGTCGTAATTGTCGAGGTGCCTAGCAAACATACATGAGCGTACCGGCATGAGAAATTGGTCATAATTATCATCATGAATCTATTACCGTTGATGGAACGGCCTGCCTGAGAACAGCTCGGAAATGGACATCTACCGTAGAGGATGCACTCAAAATTAGTGTTTTCGTTTACAAACCTTGTGCTCAGAGGCCACTGCTTGCCTTGCGAGAACACTGTCATGAGCACAGGGTAACTTTTCAAGGCGCTGTATACCTCGGCACGGTATCAATGTTTTTTCGCGGGAAACAAAAGTGACGACGCACTAGTGAACACATTTTACTATTTTATTGTCAGCAACGGGTGCGAATATATTTTAAATGCCTGTGAATGCGTAGGTGTGACATAAGTCTCACATTTCCCGAGCGGCACTGAGTGCGCTTAAACTCAAAGGCGCTGACAGACCGCAGTGCCGCCAACAACAAACACACCACACCAAAGGCAAATCATCAGGCATAGGAGTCTGAATACAATTTATCCAAATAGAAAGCAAATACTTCGCATTTGTTTGCACATCTTGCCCACGGACGCGCTAAACACAACATGATAGTCATTATTGCTTGTGGTAACCTGAGCCAAAGACGAGTGAAGGTTTGGCTACAGTTTGGCGGAGAGCATCGGGGACAGATTCCAAACGGTAATGAGCGTTCGCCTATTTGCTCAACAAGGTACGTTTCGATCTAAAGGTGATAAGTGCCACATATTGAACGCAGTGTCGCGAGTGTGAGATAACTAATGTGCGTTTGTCATGTGTACTAATATTGCAGTTTGATTAGGTTTTAAAACCAGCCACTTCATTAAAAATGTGTATCATTCTCGTGAAATGAAATGGCGCCTAAAAGGTGCCATAGCAGTAACTTCAAGGAAAAGATAATGCCTGGTGCTAGATCTGCTTTGGGCGAAAGTTCCAGGCAGTGACGAGCATCATCAAGATCGCAGGTTTTTAAATCATCCGAGATCGCTTCACCAGAGTACTGCTGTCGGGTTAGTCATTGGAAGAGCAGAGCTTATAGCAAAGATGAAAGCTCGTTTTGTTTAGCTCTCTTATTTTTCCGAGATATATTTCTTCAATATAAAATACCAAAGCGCCATTCAAATTAAACCACTTGTATTTGAATATTTCATCTCAGAGCCAGTGCAAAGACTGGACTCACCACCGCCGGGTAAGCATCTCAATCTTACTGCTTTATGCAAACATTTAGACGATGGTACTGCGGTGTGGGCTTTCATCTAAACCAATAAGCACAGCAAAAGTGTTAGGAAGCAGGCATATGCAGTACGTCCTGAGGAGTAAGTTTTCATGACATCACTAACGCTGCGACAGAACGTGCTGGACTTAACCAACAATGCCCGAGACTGTTATGGAGAGGCTGTCCAATGTCACTGTCCACTGTCCGCTGTCCGCTGTCCACTGATTAAGTGGGGGAAATTGTCTCATATTTCTCCATAATAAAATATGCATAGACAACCTCCAGGCATATCAAATAACTGATTAGGTTATTTCACATTTATTTCACCATAGGACGTGTTCTACGTTCTTTCATTGTAAAAAAAAAAAAACATTACCGCGAACTATATAAAACTCTTTTTTTTGCTTTCCAACAGCAGCTAGCATGCTCCCTTATTTCTTAGGGAATGGAACGATTTGAACGTTTTTGTTTGTTAGTGCTCCTTATCGTTAATGTTGTTTTTTTTCCCACAATGCGCCGAGATATATTGCGCTCGGCTGTTTCTAAAATGTTCCGGTTCCGCTAGTAAAACATTCTTCGTCGTTATCCACCAACTGATCGACTGCGTCTAAAATCAGTAAACTCACGCTCTGCTCTTAATATGGCAAACGGTTACGGCCTGTCCACCCTGTACACGTTAGATGCATAAATATTTTACGCAGTCATTAGTCCTTCACGAGGCTGGAAGGATACATATTAACTGCTACACTTGCAGCAAAACTTTGAGTGCAGCCATTCCTCCGAAGCAAATAGAGTACTGTTGGCTCTTATGGTCTCATTATATTAGCTCATGAAACAAAAGGAAAAGATGCATGAATAGCGCGCGAAATGCATAGTTAGGTTGTGGAACACTCGTGCTCCGCTATGCATTTGAAGTGGTATCCAGCAAGAAATACAAGTTTTTTCATGAAGCAGTACAACTCTTCTAGGCGTCCGTGTGCTGTGCGATGCCAGTGCACGGTAAAGATCGCCAGGTGGTCGAAATTACTCCGGGTGGTGGTTTTGAAAACGTTTAATAAATATAGAAAGTTATATAAAGATTCCTCTGGGGTAAGCCTTCCCCTCAGTAACACTAGGTGGAGTCCCTAATACGGGACCCCAGTGCCTTCCGCTACCGCCATTGCTCGTTTGACCAAGGCCTTTCAGTCTTTCAGGTCGGAGCAGGCGAGTAGGGTCGCCTCCCAGTCCTCCCGGGTGGTGTTTTGGCTAAGTGCAAAGGCAGGGTTGGAGTGGCACTCCATGTGGAAAAGGTCCGAGGACATTTCGCCGCAATGCGGGGAAGTGAAGGCTGGTGTGAATTCTTCTAAGGAGGAAGGAGACGAGGTTGCCCGGTTAGAAAGCGCGCGGGTGGCGGCATCTGCTGCCTCGTTTCCTCCTAGCCCCGAATGGGCCGGAGCCCAGACTAGGAAGAGGCGGGATGGACTTTCCATGTACGAGCTGTTTTGCAATAATCAGTAGACCAGATCCGAGCTGTTTATTAGTAGCCGGTAGGCCAGGTACGGGATCCAGTCCTGTTGAAAGTTCCTACATGTCCCTCGCGAGTGCGTTATGGTTGTTTCGGAATCAGAGTGTTGCGGCTAACGCGGTGGCAACCTCCTCTGCCCTGGCCATGCTCCTACCCTCGTGGTCGTCCTTGGACATGTTAGTGGGGAGTGGTTTTACGTACAGGGCGTATCGCCACTCCTGGGGAAGCCTTTCTCTTTCCTCGGTTACAGTCGTGTGTTGTGTAGACGCGTTAATAGGCGATGCCCCAGCGGTGTCTGTGATAGTCGCGCGTATTGGCTCCTGAGGTGGGCTTTTCTCAGCTCCTCGAACGAGTTCGTCATACCCAGATATTGAAGTTTCAGGATAGACGTGGTTATAGGAATGTCGAGGGCCTTCTTTGCTATTTTGCGCGTGATCACCTCGATGGTGCTCTCGTCGTGTTTCTTGAGGTGGAGATAGATGGTCGAGTACAGGATTCTGCTTGTTACAAAGGCATTTGCCAGTCGCAAAAAATCTTTGCTTCTCAGTCCCCCTTTCTTGTTTTAGACTCTGCGGACCATTCGGCCTACCTGGTCTCCCACCTTTTTTAGCTTGTCGAGAGTTGGTGCTCTCGTCGTGTTTCTTGAGGTGGAGATAGATGGTCGAGTACAGGATTCTGCTTGTTACAAAGGCATTTGCCAGTCGCAAAAAATCTTTGCTTCTCAGTCCCCCTTTCTTGTTTTAGACTCTGCGGACCATTCGGCCTACCTGGTCTCCCACCTTTTTTAGCTTGTCGAGAGTTGCCGCCAGCTTAAGCTGTGAATGAGAAGACCCAGTACTCTAATTTCCTCTCTCTCGGGTATTGGGCCTGATCTAAGTCGCAATTCTATCCTGTATGTGCATTTTTTGTAGGGACGAATATGGACTAATTCGGAGATTTTTGGTGAGCACTGAAGGCAGCATTTTTTCGCGTACTCATTCCCAGCGGTGGCTGCCTCCTGCAAGTTGGCCTCCATTTCTACGAGAGAGCCCCGCGTGGCCCATATGGAGATGTGCGCGTACAGCGCGTACTGCATAACCGAGACTTTCTCCAGGTGGACCGGGAGATTTTTCATTGCCATGTTGTAAAGCAGCGGGGATAGCACCGCTCCCTGTGGTATACCTCTCGTGCCCAATAGAAAGGGACCGTGGTCTGCGTTTTGGATCCTCACGTAGGCCTGTCTGTCTGGGAGGAAGCGTTTTATAAACTCGAACGCGTTCTTTCCACACCTTGTCTCCGAAAGGTGTGTCAGGATGGCCTCGTGTGTCACATTATCGAAGGCTCCCTTCAGATCTAGGGCCAGCGCTATCTTAGCCCCGTTCGGATGTTCTATCGTATTTAATATCTCTCTGCTAAGCTGTAGCAGGACGTTCTGAGCCGATTTATTTGGCCTGAAGCCATACATCGAGTCGGCGAAGACTCGCTTATTGTCAAGATACTCGGAAAGTCTATCTCTGACCATTGTTTCCATCAATTTGCCCACATTCCATCAATTACTAAGGAGCAGTCCACTACGGCACCCATTTCTGTCTTTACGCTTTCACTGCCACCTTCCTCCCTTCCCATAAGGTGCGTTTGAGGTGTCCACAGAAAACAACTGAGACAGCTAGGGCGCCTTTCCCTTCCTATAAATCAATCAGTCCAGGACACAAGTGTGACAGATACTGCGCCTTAACCTTCCAGTAAGGAGTGGTGGTTCTTTTCTCTTCTTTTCTTTCTTCCGACGAAGTACTGTGCCAATACGAAGAGGCGTCCGTGTGCTGTGCGATGTCAGTTGTTGTTGTTGTGGCTGTAGGAAGAAGGAAAAGAAAATGCACGGGCCTGCTACTGGCTCTGTAGATGAGCCACCTCGGCTACCTCGTGCAGACAGAAGAGAAAATAGAGAAGAAAGAAAAGGAAGAGGGAAAGAAATACGTGCGCCGCCACAACAGCCATCGTCCACCACCGAAGCGGTGGCGGGTGCAATGACGGCCTACACCAGATAAAATTTCGATGGCAGGCTAGCCCCCGCCGCGAGCGGCGGTGACCTACCTGCCCCAGCCCCATCAGGAGAGTCGTGCGAAGTCAGCGCATGTTAAAGATCCCCAGGTGGTGGAAATTCCGTAGCCCTCCACTACGGCTCCACTTTCTCCCTTTTCACTTTCACTCCCACCTTTCTCCCTTCCCTTACCGTGGAGTTGCGGTGTCCACAGAAAACGTGAGACAGTTACCGCGCCTTTCCCTTCCTATATATAAATCAGTTTTAAATCAGGAAGATACTCGATGCGAAGACAGGGCACTTTTGTTGAGCACTGGTAAATGGGTTTTATATGCCCAGAAGAATATTTACAATGATTATATACAACTCAGCGTGATGTCTCACCGGCCGGGCACGATCCGCGTGCCCGGCTGGGGTCGAGACCAAAATCTCTCTCTCCGAAATGGTGCTCAGTATCGTGCGTCCCGCGCTCTCTCACCATGCTAAAAGAAAAAAAAAGCACGAAGTTTGTCCTCAAGCCGCGAGCAGGAGGAGTCTCGTCGAACCAAGCAGTTTCACACGTGCTTTTACTCTCTTCCTAAAAGCGCCGGCCTCGGCGCCGTACACAGCCTGGAAACGCGGCGACGAACGCCCACCCGTAGTAGGTACCGCGACACCCCCTCGAGGCAGACAAGGTGCCGCTACATGCCTCCAGATGTGGCTAGCAAACGGGCGCGCTAATCCCGGGCATTGTCCGCACCGCGCCACGCCGCGGGGCACCGGCCCTATCGAAGAATGGATTCCTTCGCTAACCGCAAGCGCGCCCCTCACAAGCTTAACTCTTTAAAGAGAGCCGCGAAACGCGAACGTCGTTTTCCCGTCTCCCCGCCTCGGACGCGTGGGCGGTCGACACTCGGCCACGGAGGATGCTGTCTTCCCACACTCTGCGACTGGGCTGCAACGCGGCCATCAACTGATAAGGGGGACCTCTCGTTCGCTTTGGTTTAAAAAAAGACTGAAACGAGCTTTTAGCGGAACTACGAGGGCCCTCCGAACAAAAGACCCCGACGCACCCGCCGCGCGTAAAGCGGCTATTTCGGTGGTTAGTATGGCGCCGGTTAAAATGAAAAAAGGCAAATGAATGGCGCCAACCTTACACTTCCTCTGAATTTCACTATTATTATTATTATTATTATTTATCTACTGCTACCGTTTTGTGACGGCAATTTAATTTTTTTAGGAACCTGTGGCTTTGCTAGCGAAGTGCCTACGCGCCGTGCTTTTGTAAGCGTTGCGAAAAAATTGGTGACTATTACGGTACTTCCTAATGCGATAAGTAAGCGCAGCTCTTAAGCTGCAACTGGTTACGAGGGACAACAGCAAAGCCGACGACCACGCGAAATACAGGAACGAGCGCCAAAGAGCTTTATTTTGAAACGATGCCATTCGAGATATTTTTTCAAAAAAGAAGGTTTTTTTACCGTGGTGAACTAGCTACATATACGCAAACTACACAGCAATATGGTGCTTTTCTCTGTTAGTGTGTTAATTCTCGCTTGCTGCACATGTTATCCTGAAGATTTGTGTGGGCGCTCGCATTATTCATCAATTAGCTTTGCAGTGTGTACCTTGTGTGGTCACGTCTTCCACTTGAACTCTAAAGCATGTCTTTCACAATTGGTTCACAGGAATGGAAAGGTGCAGTACTTGTCATACTTCTTTTTGTGGACACCTGAATCGCTCCATAGGGAAAGAAAGTTGTTATTCTTGTGGCTCTAGGAAGAATGAAAAGAAAATGCACGGGCTTGCCACTGGCTCTGTAGCTGAGGCGTGATTCGTTGAGAAGACGGAATCACGCGTAGCTGAGCCACCTCAGCTGCCTAGTGCGGACCGAAGAGAAAATATAGAAGAAAGGAAAAAGAAGAGGGAGAGATAGACGCGCGCCGATACAACAGCCGTCGTCCACCACAGAAGCAGTGGCGGGTGCAATGACGGCCTACAACAGATAAAATTTGGTGACTAGCTAGCCACCGCCGCAAGCGGCGTTGACCTACGTCCCAGCCCGTAGGGCCAGGAACTGCCATCCTTCACCACCTCTATCGGTCACGTCTTCCATTTGAGCTCTGAAGCGCGCCTTTCTTAATTGGTTCACAGGAATGGAAAGGCGCACTATCTGTCAAACTTGTTTTTGTGGACGCTTAAATCGCACCCGAGGGGTAGGAATGTAGGTGGTAAGGAAAGTCCACTTCAACTCTGAAGCGCGTCTCTCATAATTGGTTCACAGGAATGGAAAGGCGCACTGTCACACTTGCTTTTGTGGACACTTAAATCGCACCCGAAGGGTAGGAATGAAGGTGGGAGGGAAAGTCCACTTCAACTGTAAAATTTTCCTTTCATAATTGGTTCACAGGAATGGAAAGGCGCACTATCTGTCACACTTGTTTTTGCGGACACGAATCGCACCCCAAGGATAGGAATGTAGGTGGGAGGGAAAGTCCACTTCAACTCTGAAGTGTGCCTTTCATAATTGGTTTACAGAAATGGAAAGGCGCAGTATCTGTCACACTTGTTCTTGTGGACACTTCAATCGCACCCCAAGGGTAGGAATGTAGGTGGGAGGGAACGTCCACATCAACTTTGAAGCATGCATTTCTTAATTGGTTCACAGGAATGGAAAGGCGCCCTACCTGTCAAACTTGTTTTTGTGGATGCTTAAATCGCACCCGAGGAGGAGGAGGAGGAAAAACTTTATTTAGTCCTATATTATTTGGCGGTTTTTGGACGTCTTCAGAGATGTCTGCTTGTTGTATCCACAAGAGTCTTCTCCGTCGACTTCGTCCACTCTTTTACAATGGTCGGTTGCCCTCAGTCCAGGGCTCCGCTGGCTGCTGCCGCCCGTTGGGCTCGCTGTACCAGACCTTGCTGGTCTTCGCAGCGGTCGCTGGACAGCAGAGTCTCCCATTGCTCCGCACTCGGGTTTCGAATTTTGGGGACCACATCTATGTTTTGACATGCCCATGTGATGTGATATAGTGTTGGTTTTTCATAGCACCACGGACATCTGTCAGCGTATATGGTAGGGTGCATTTTGTTTAGTATGTGTAGGTTTCTGTATGAACCCGTCTGTAATTGTCTCCATATGACAGCTTCCTCTCTGGTGAGAGAACTGTGCGGTGGGGGATATCGCATTCTTCTTCCTCTATAGTTTTCTAGTATGGCCGAGTATGCCTTGGGTGCTGGCAAAAGTTCCGCGGACACGTCGGATGCTCGGAAAGTAGTGTATGCTCGAGCTATCCTGTCAGCCTCTTGGTTCCCTGCCACCCCCATGTGCCCCGGTACCCATATAATTTTGTGTCTGGTCTTGTTTTCTTCGTGGTTTTTAAATCTGTCGCTCGCTTCGAGGAGTATACGAAGCGCGTGACGACCAATCCTACCATTCATGAAATTTCGACAGGCTGTTTGAGAATCCGTGAGTATCGTTAGCGACCGCCCAGCTCTATAGCCCTCCGCCACCGCTAGAGAAATGGCTACTTCCTCGGCCTCTGCTGCTGTGCAGTGTCGGATAGAGGCGCTGGTCACTTCGCGTAGAGACGAATTGACCACCGTGGCCACTGCAATTTTGTTCTGTCCTCCTCTCGAGGACGCGTCTGCATACACAGTCGTGTATTCAGGAGCGTATGTTTTTTGAATAAAATTGGCCCTTGCTTCTCTTCTACCTTGGTGGAGGTTAGGGTCCATGTTTCTCGGGATTGGAGCTACCTTGAGGGACTTGCGAAGTTCGTCGGGGATCGTTACCGTCCTCGCTATTTCTCGCATCTGCTCACAGTATCCGAGTCTCTGTAAGAGCGCTCTTCCAGTCGTTGTCTGCAGCAGCCTGAGTTTTTGCGACTCAAGCTGCGCCTCGCGTAGTTCTTCGAATGTGTTTTGCAATCCAAGCGCCATGAGCTTTTCTGTAGACGTGTTGCGCGGTAATCGGAGCGCCGTCTTATACGCTTTGCGTAGCAGGGCATCAGCTTGTTGTATTTCACTCTTGTTGAGGCACTGGTAGGGCAGGCTGTACATAATTCGGCTCACTACCAGGTTTCTAACTAGTTTTAGTGTGTCCTCTTCGCGCATGCCATGCCGCCTGTTGGTGATGCGGGTGATCATGCGTGTCACTTGTAGCGTTGTTGCTTTGAGCATGGTAAAAGTGTGACTACTGCGTTGGTTCGATTGAAGCCACATACCTAATATTCTTATTTTTGTCTTTTCAGGGATGGGCATTCCTTCCAGGTAGATGTTGAGTTTCAGGTTCTCACTGGTTGGGACGGTCCGGTTTTGTTTGCCTCTCCACACTCGAAGCAGTTCCGATTTCTCAGTCGAGCATGCGAGTCCTCTTTCTCCGAGATATTTCTGTACACAGGAGGCCGCTTCCTGTAGTTTTTCTTCCTTCTCCCGAGGGAACCGGTGTTCGTCCAGACTGTTATGTCGTCTGCATACATGGCGTGCCTGATGCCTTCGATCTTCTCTAGTTTTCGTGCTAGACCTATCATAGCTATATTGAAGAGGATAGGTGAGATGACTGATCCTTGTGGTGTTCCTTTGTTTGGCGCTTGAATTTTGTTCGATCGAAGGTCTCCCATGCCGATGGTGGCAGTTCTATCTGACAGGAAGGCTTTGACGTACCCGTGGATTCTGCGTCCGCAGTCCAGGTCGTCTAGGCCTCTAAGGATCGCTTCGTGACTGACGTTATCAAATGCTCCCTTGATGTCAAGGGCCATTATGACATTTTCACCTGTTCGGGGTACGTTGCGGAGCACATCTTCTTGTATTTTAAGCAGCACGTCCTGCGTCGAGAGTTTTGCTCTGAAGCCGAACATGGTATGGGGTACATGTTCATTATCTTCCATGAAATTTTGCAGTCTGAGCATCACCACCCGCTCGTAAAGCTTGCCGAGGCACGACGTGAGCGATATGGGCCTGAAATTTTCAATTTGGAGCTGTTTGCCAGGTTTAGGTATCATAATTACTTCGGCGTGTTTCCAGTCTTCGGGAACCGTCTCCGCCTCCCAGTGTTTGTTTAGAAAACTTACGAGCTCTTGTATGAGGTCGTCACTCAGGTTTCGGATCAGGGCATTGTCGATTCTGTCGGCTCCTGCTGCCGTGTTTCTGGTCGTATTCCTTATGGCCGCATAAACTTCTTCCACAGTTATTGGGCGGTCGAGTCTCTCGTTTTCGGCTCCGCGATAGTTTCCTTGGTATCGTCAGGGGTTGCGATCACCGAAACATTTTTTTCGTGCCTTCTCTAAAAGGTCGGTGTCCGAACCCTCGAAGGAGTGGATGAATCTGTGGATGCTTTTATTGTTTTCTGATTTTGTTTTGGTCGGATCGATTAGTGCTCTTAGGAGATTCCAGGTTCTGGCCGTACCTAAGGTTCCCTTAAGCGAGTCGCTGAATTGTTCCCAATTTTGTCTCGCGAGTTGCGCTGCGTATTCTTCAGCTTTTGCCGTAACTTCTGCTATCTTTAGTTTTAGTTTCCTGTTGTGTTTTTGCTTCCGCCATCTTTTGGTGAGACAGCGTCTGGCTTCCCATAGTCGCAGAAGGTGCCCGTCTACTTCGGGCGTTGTTGTTGTTCGTCTTACACTTTTTGTGCATTTGTCTCGCGTTTCTGTCAACATGCCGCTCCAGTCTTCTAGTGATTGAATGCCGCCTTCAGATTTTTTGCAAGCCCCGCGGAACGCGTTCCAGTCCGTGAGTTTTGCTTGTCCGATCCGGCATCTTACCCTTTCCGATGCTATTCGCGTCCGGAGGATAAAGTGATCGCTACCTAGGTTTTCCATCATGTTTTCCCACTGTGACTCCTTGCTCTTCCTTACGAACGTGAGGTCCGGGCAAGTGTCCGTGCTCACACTATTACCGATTCTCGTGGGGGTCGCGGGATCTGTGATTAGCTTACAGCCAAAATATTCGGCTACGTCCGCTAATGTTCTTCCCTTGATATCTTGTTTCCGGTATCCCCAACTCGTGTCCATGGCGTTGAAATCTCCCACAATAATGAGTGCATTTTCTTTGGCCAGCTTGTGCGCTCCGTGGAAGAGTTCGAAGAATTTGGCTTTTCTTTGTCTTGGCGGGCTGTACACGTTTAGTACGAATGTGCTCCTTCCCTTTCGCTTTTTCGGAGTGATTTCGACAAGCGCGTGCTCGATGTCCGTGTCGGCGATGGTATCGTGCCTGATTGCGGTGATGGCTTTGATGACTAGAACGGCTACTTTACCTCCGTTTTGGCTCTCGTAAACATCGTACCCCTGTAAAGAGGGCCTGGTTCCAGTCTCTTGGAGCGCAATCACATCGGGGGGTGTAAGCTGTGTGTTTATGTATTATTTTAGTAGGGCCTGTTTTTTGCGGTAGCCTCTGCAGTTCCATTGCCAAATTTCTAAGTTTTCTTGGTCTTGCTGACGCGTCTTGGTCATGTTTACGTGTTCGTGCTGTTGCCTTGTTCGACAGCGAACGCCGTTAACGCTGGACGGTTGTACGCTCTTTCCCTAATGTTTTCGTTATGTCTTTGTTTTCGAAAAGCACTTTTGATTTCTGAGATCTGCCCCTGAAATTGTGCTTGCATCTGTTGCATTTGAGATTGGATTTGCCGCATCATATCCTGCATCATCTGCTGCATCATCTGTTGCATTCGTGTTTCAAGTTCTCCATTGCTGGATGCTTGTGGCTGTTTTGGAAAGGCTCTAGTGATTTCAAGCTCCCGCTGTTGTGCCTTTAGTGTTTTTGTTAGTTCCTCAACCTTGCGTTCGAGCTCATTTTGTTTGAGTCGAGCGAGTTCAAGCTCGCGTCTGAGTGCATCACTGCTCGCGTCTTTAGCTTCTTTGACAGGAATATTTTTGTTGTTTGTATTGTTTGTGTTACTATTTTCTACCGAGTGCGGATCAATGGTAGATGCCCAGCTTACCTTGCTGCCGCCTTTCTGGGAAAGCTTCTTTTTCTGCTTTTCTTGTTTGTTCCCCTCCTGTGAACCGGCCGGCGACAGAGGTGGGAAGGAATTGGACCTTGATCGGCTCCTCGAGGTCTCTCCTTCTGAGCTGAACCATCGCTTGCGTGGTCGCCCGCGTTGGCCACTGCGCCCTCTTTCTCCGCTGGGCTTTGGTCTTGCTTTTTTCAGTCTCTCGGGGCACTCTTTGGATCCGGTGCGATGTGCCTCACCGCATATTAGGCACTTGAGCTCGCACACATGGTCTTTCGTCGGATTTTTATCTCCGCACAGTCCGCACACAATAATGTCCGGTGTGGGGCACACGTCGGAGCGGTGTCCTTGCTGGAAACAGACGTAGCACACTTGCCTCGTGGGGCGGTATTGGTAGCACCGTAGTTCACCTCCGTAGTATATTACGAATTTCGGCAAGATCGGGCCGTCGAACGTGATCACGGCGGTCTTGGATTTTCCAAGCATCCTTGCCTGGAGAATGGTTACTCCTTGAGTTCTGACTCGTAGGTGTGCTTTCAGCTCTTCGGGAGACGTACCTGGGTCAACACCGTGAATTACGCCGCGAAAGACGTCCTCCGGAGCTGCCACGTAAGCGTTGACCTCGTACGACTTTCCGGCGAATTTAAGGTGGGTAATGCGCCGCACCAGGTGAGCCGTTTCTTCATGTGGGGTGCTAACGATAATGATATTTGATCCTGTGCGAAGCCTTACAAGTATGTCCTCGTCCTTGCATTGTTGGCCGCACGCCATGATAACGGCGCGCGCTACTTGGTGTGTGGTGAGTGATTTCACCATGAGTCCTTTCTTGGGTCGAAAAATTATTTTGATGTCATTTTTGGGGAGTGGCGGCAGTCTTCGCCTAGGCCTCCTCTGCTCCACCTCTCCGGTCTTGTTGCAGCCGGTCGCATTACCCAGTGATTTTCGATCATGAGGTTGGGCGTCCGGGCCGGTTCCCGTGCCTTTCCGTTGTCCTTGTCTCTGAAGTTTTTTCTGGCGCTTGGATTGAACAAGCTCCCAACTGGCATCGTTGTTGTACCCGACGCGCTCCGATGAGGAATCTGACGGGATTCCGTCTTCGCTTCCTGACTCTGCGTCTCCAAAGTCGTCTTCATCCATCCCTTGGTATTCGTCAAGGAGGGCATTTGGTGGTTGTGGCGACGCACTTGGGGCTTGGCTTGGCCCTGCCATATGGTCTCTCTTTGAAGAAACGTCGGTGCTAGGCGCCGCCGTCGTCAATAAGCCTAGCGTCCCATGCTCTCCCAATGTCGTGCTGGGCGTCTCGTCAGGGTTAGCGGGCTGGCGCCCGCTTTGGAACTTTCAAGTCCGGTAAAGATCCGAAAAATGGTCCTACCGCTTGAAATATGGCATCCAGGGGATCCAGCACTTGGTATCTTCCAGTTCCGAATGAAATCCGGTGGCGAAAAAGCGTTGGTCCGGTGAAATCGGTCAAAATTTGTGGAGCCGAAGTGACGCGTGTCCGCCTGCTTCAACCGCCATCCGATGGAGCCCGCACCCGAAGGGTAGGAATGTAGGTGGTAGGGAAAGTCTACTTCAACTGTAAAGCTTTCCTTTCATAATTGGTTCACAGGAATGGAAAGGCGCACTATCTGTCACACGTTTTTGCGGACACGAATCGCACCCCAAGGGTAGGAATGTAGGTGGTAGGGAAAGTCTACTTCAACTGTAAAGCTTTCCTTTCATAATTGGTTCACAGGAATGGAAAGGCGCACTATCTGTCACACGTTTTTGCGGACACGAATCGCACCCCAAGGGTAGGAATGTAGGTGGGAGGGAAAGTCCACTTCAACTCTGAAGTGTGCCTTTCATAATTGGTTTACAGAAATGGAAAGGCGCAGTATCTGTCACACTTGTTTTTGTGGACACTTGTATCACATACGAAGGGTAGGAATGTATGTGGGAGGGAAAGTCCACTTCAACTCTAAAGCGTGCCTTTCATAATTGGTTCACAGGAATAGAAAGGCGCAGTATCTGTCAAACGTGTTTTTGTGGACACTGATTTATTTAAAAACTGATTTATTTATAGGAAGGGAAAAGCGCGGTAACTGTCGCACTTGTTTTCTGTGGACACCGCAACCACGCCATAAGGTAAGGGAGGAAGATGGCAGTGAAAGCGGAAAGAGAGAAAGATGAGCCGTAATGGAGGGCTACGGAGTAATTTCGACCACCTGGGGATCTTTACCGTGCGCTGACATCGCACAACACGCGGACGCCTCTTCGTTTCGCCTCCATCTGTGGACACTTGAATCGCACCCCAAGGCTAGGAATGTAGGTGGGAGGGAAAGTCCACTTCAACTCTGAAGCGTACCTTTCATAATTGGTTAACAGTAATGGAAAGGCGCCGTATCTGACTTTCAACATGCAAGTCTGGGGCCGCGCGCGACAGATGTCATTTTTGAGACGTCGCGTAAAAATCCTGTTTTTTGAATTGGACACGGTGCAGCAGGTGTCACCGATTATGTGCCCCGATCGCATCCCCACTTCCTCCAGGTGCAAATAAAAGAGCAAAGTGAAACACGTTACTCTTTTGCGCTTCTGATTTTCGCGAACGCCGCCTCAGTAGTGCCTAAACTTGTTTTTTTTTTAAGTTATACGAGAACAGAACGAGACAGCGCCTAACTAGAGCCCTACGACGTGTAAAGTAAACAGGCCAGCATTTCGTGCGCAATGTTTGATTATGCTTCCTGAATTGTGTGCTTAAATCTAGATTCGCTTATGAAGAAAAGCAGCAGTTAGAACGGGGATTGAAAAGCTACACATACGCGCCAACTTGCTGGAATCCGCACTCTGTATCAGTTCGCCTAAGCCCGCATATGCTAGCTGATCTTAATTCAGGACAATACGTTATGCAAAAGCCGAGAACCGGATTGCCCACACTGAGAAGGCAAGAGCCGCAATAGAATGAAACTCACATCGAACCTGCACGAACAAACTTTTCACTTGGACCACGCATTTGACGAAAATATCCGAGGGCACTGCCGCAATGGAAGGTTATTTGCGCAGACTGTACACAGACGTCCTTGAGCATATATAATTAACAACAGCCCACCAAAGTGTTTTTTTTAACATAAGCATCAACAACTTCAGTGGTCTCATTGAAAGCACGCAACACAAACTGAAGGGCTTCCGCAGCCGTTTCTACCGTTCGCTGTTTTTTTTCTGTTTCTTTGTGAGGAAGGGGAAGGAAGACCCCTTGGACCAAAAGAGCGGGAAAGGAACGAACGGTGGTTGACGCGTGTGTACCCTTCTGAAGCACTGCTGCCACACGCACCCATGTCTCCACCCGGTGCCTCAGGGAGGTCTGATAAGACCAGCCACAGCCGCTGGTAGAGCCCGGCCGTGGACCAGCGTGTGTGGTCTACCCGCCTCGCAGAAGAGATTTTTTTTCAAACAGCTTTCCTATTGATAGCTGCCCTCGCTGTGGAGTATAGTCAGTCGTCGGCCGCTTTACCACATGGGCGAAGCCGCACGCACATTTGTTTGCTTGTGCTTTATCCGTCGCCTCCCAAGAAGCGCCGAGTCAGTCTTCAAACGAAGTGCCGCTACGCAAAGCTCTCGTGTGCGTAGGCTGAGGTGCACCCCGGCTATCTACGTTCTGGCTACAGCCTTCTAGAACACTGTTGCCCATCGAATGGAACATCTTCCCGGCCTAGCACGAGTTCCGTTGCTCTCGTTGTTTCGTTTTAGAGCGCAGCTCTTTGGCGGCCGTTCCTGGGTTTCGCGGCGGCGTCGGCGTCGGCCTCGAAACCAGTTCCGCCCCCCTTTCAGCTCCCCCGTTCGAGCCGGCGCTTTGGCCACCGGAGCCTCGCAGGAGGAGGGAGGGGGTACACTCAGCGCCGAATGATGGGGGCAGGAGCGCGCGCAGCTACCGGAGCACACGAGGAAAAAAAAGGGGGTCGCCGGAGGCAGCGCTAGCAGCGACTGACTGACGTCGCTAGCTAGTCAACACAACGTGCTGCGTAGAACACCGTCGCCGCCATGCAGAAAGAGGAGACCCCCCCCCCCCTCTTCCTGAGTGGAGGCGAGGGTGCTCTCCGGTTGCGGAAACGCCGACCCGCTCCGCGCGGGTGCACCGAGACGACTGGTCCGGAGGGGGATACAATAGCGCTCGCATCCTTCATCCGCAGAAAGCAACCGTACAGCGGCGGATCACGGTGCGTTCATCCCGTTCTCACTCGCTTCTAGGCTCGCTTCACTCGCTAGCGGCGTAAGCGAGTCGCTGCTATCTGTTCGTTGCGCAACGTTCCTATGGACCCACGCGCTGCCTCCCGCAACCTCCCGATAACTCAATTGCTCTCTTCATTTCTCGAACCACAAAGCTTCTTTCATGACAGCCAAGAACTGTTAGTGAAGTGTTTCTTGAAGGAATACATGTGAAAAAATTAAAAAAAAAAACAAATATGTAATTGTGCTTATGTGCCTTGCTCGAAATCCTTGCCTCTTTTTTTTCTCTATTGGTTCACGGGAAAGGAAAGGCGCAGTATTTGTCACATTTGCTCTGTGGACACCTGAACCGGGCCGTAAGGGAAGGGAGGAAGGTGGGAGTGAAAGTGGAAAGACGGAAAGGGGAGCCGTAGTGGAGGGCTACGGAGTAATTTTGACCCCCTGGGGATCTTTAACGTGCCCTGACATCGCACAGCACACGGACGCCTCTTCGTTTTGCCTCAATATATCGAAAAGATGAAACAGCTGATGAGCTGCGCTCAAATTTCGCATTAGGAAGTAACATAATCGTGGGCATTTTTTTACTTTGTTTAGCAACACACACATGCTGTATGCGCGTGTTTTGCACAAGGCAGACAAAGTGACAGGACGTTATCTGAAAGCAGGCATCTCGCTCACACGAGGACCGAACAACTCCTGGCACAACAACACAGAGAATCCGCAAAAGAGAGGAGGCCTCTTTCCCTCCACAGAAATGGCTAAGCAGAATCAGGTGTACAAAAAGCAGTGCTGTCATAATTTCAATGTGCCAGCTAGAGATCCAAGGACATACCATGATTACACGGAATTGGATTTCATTTCACCTCAGCTGTCTGCTTTATTGAGTCAGTCTTAGAGTGAGTGTGAGACGCTGAAGGGTAACGTTCGAGAGCAGGTATGATACAAACCCTCGAAGCATTCTTCCCCAAGTCTTCCTTTTGCTCAGACTTGGCACACGTTTTAACATGTGCTCTCTGGTGCGAATCTAGCCTTGGCAGCATGCATACAGGTAATTCATCTCAGCTTGCCATCTTGTTGGGATACTTATTAAAACGATGTCATAAAGTCGTAAGCTAAAATTACAGCCTGTACTCAAGATCCAAGCGTCCTAGAGGGCTGGACTTCGATGTCACCCTCTCATCTCAATAGGTAAAAACCACTCAACGGCGGGTCGAGCCCAGCCCGTGCGGATCTCTATCACGAAGTGTGAAGAGGCGCTTTGTAGCTTTCCTCGATATAAACCCCACTGTGTCTCAGTTAAAAATTTCATTTCAGCGTTGCATTACTTCTGCAGCATTGAACCGGCATCACATTTTCGCTTTATATCGTGACGTACTAAGCACATGAAAGCATGCTTTGGATAAGAAGCCGTTGAAAGCCGACATGAACATTGTCCCCCCCTACAGTACAGCCGATCCTGGTGAAGGAATGGCAAAAACTGCTCAAGCTATCGGATAAGGCGACCGAGGCCCCAATTGCCAACACAAGTGGTGAATTCCATATTAATGCAGTATGCTTCGTATACCATTCTGCTGAGTTTCGACGCGAACTTCAAGATTGTCGTGTCACGAAATCGAGTCACAGCCTCGATTCTGATGCAGTGGCGGCAACAGACGCTCAGTTGCATGAATGTCAAAGAAACGGAAGCAGTTAAAAACGGCTGTCCGGTGCATTTGCTCGGTCCCGTCGTGTTCCTTGAGGTTAGAAACAGCGACATCGCTTTCGGTGACTCCCTGCAGCTGTCTAGTGTCGTTTTTAGACTTTTCTTCACCACGAGCTCCGGGGCAACTTTGTGGCTTTCGTTCCTGCTTCTTTTTGATACAGCGGCTGTGCTCCGTTCCATCTGTTTTCTATAGAACGCAACCCTAGTGGAGAAGAAAGTGTGTGGTCGCTCGTGCCTTTCGTGTTGCCGCGTGCTTTTTCTAAACAGAAACTATGCCTTTCATGGAAGGTTTCCCTCTCCCCTCAAACTCTGTATCTTTACCTCCCTCACCCGCACCTCACCGCCTCTGCCCTCCCTCACCCTCGTCCTCAGAAATTTTTCAGTGCCGATCCTCCTTCGCCCTCACCTCACTAAATCAAATCCTCACGAGGTGAGGGTGAGGATGCCCTCACGAGGTTTCACCCTGGTGAGGATGCCCATGTATTTCTGTCAGACTTGCTTTTGTGGACACTTGAATCGCACCCCAAGGGTAGGAATGTAGGTGGGAGGGAAAGTCCACTTCAACTCTGAAGCGTGCCTTTCATAATTAGTTCACAGGAATGGAAATTGGCACTATCTGTCACACCTGTGTCTGTGGGAACCTGAATCGCTCCGTAAGGGAAGGAAAGAAGGTGGGAGTGAAAGTGGAGCTGGTTACGAGGACAACGCCGACGGCATGCTGACGACGACGGCACGATGACGCGAAACCCAGTAATAGGCGCTAAAGGCCTTCTCTCTAAATTAGACAGCACTTTGTGGTTGTTGTTGTGGCTGTAGGAAGAAGGAAAGGAAAATGCACGGGCTTGTTACCGGCTTTGTAGCTGAGCCACCTCCGCTGTCTCGTGAGTACAGTACTCTCCTGATGGGGCTGGGACTAAAGCCCCTCAATAAGCGGTGGTGGACGACGGCGGTTGCGGCGCGCCTTTTTCTCCCTCTTCCATTTCTTTCTTTATTTTCTCTTCTGTCTGCACGAGGCTGGGAGGTGGCTCAGCTACAGAGCCAGTATCAGGCCCGTGCATTTTCTTTTACCTAATTCTTCCTACAGTCACAACAACAACAACAAAAGAGAAACTACAGAAGAAGAAGAGGGAGAGAAAGACGTGGCCGCCATAGCCGTCGTCCACCACCTAAGCGGTGGTGGGAGCAATGACGGCCTACAACAGATAAAAATTCGATGGCTGGCTAGCTCCCGCCGCAAGCGGCGTTGACCTACCGTCCCAGCCCCCATAGGGCCAGGAACATCCACCCTTCACCACCTCCCTTCGATCCCAAGGTGGTCGAAATTACTCCGTAGCCCTCCACTACGGCTCCTCTTTCTCTCTCTCCACTTTCACTCCCACGTTCCTCTTTTTCTTAGGGCGCGGTTTAGGGGCCGACAGAAACAAGCGTGAGAGATATTTCGCCTTTCTCTTCCTGTGAACCAATTATATTTATTACTGTGACAGATACTGCTTTTCTATCCTGTAAATCAATTTGAAATGCCGCTGATACCTGCTGCCCTAACGCCTCCTAGACATCTGGGTTCTGCTTCTGGTTGCAGTGTGGTGAGGCGCTCGAGGAAGCGCCAGGTGAAATGCGCCGCACGGGCGTCTGGATCGGACACCCGGTGATGTCAGTTTCGTCTATACATTGTTGTTGTTGTTAAGAACTTTGTTTTTCCACCGATGTAGGAGGCCCCCTACTCCCCGCCACCGGCACGCAGGCCTATGGGACGTAGGTTGGGGCCTCCGCGACTAACGAGAGGCGAAGCGACACTGTTTCTTCGCGGCTTCAGACGCCAGGCAGATAACTTGCTGCTGGTTGTCGGGGGACTCGTTCCACAGTAGCAGTTCCCGGGCTTCTCTGCTGCGGAATGGGAACCCCTCCAACCAGCAGCAAGCTATCCGCCTGGCGGCTCGAGCCGCGAAAAAACACTGTCAGTGCGCCGGTCTTCAGTCGTGGAGGGTGTCCCATAGGCCTGCGTGCCGGGGGCAGAGAGTAGATGGCCTCCTACATCGGGGTAAAAATAATGTTCTTAACAACAACAACAACAACATACGGCAATCCCGAAGCTCGCCTCCGACCACCGTAGCGAAGCTTTTCGCACGGCCAGGAGAGTGGCCAGCATGGTATAGCTGGCGTTCTGATAGAACTCGGATCGTTTGGCAAAATAATGAACCTTCATTCTTGAGAATTTGACTTGATAATTCTTGAGCACTTGATGACACGACAAAAGAAAGAAGTCTCGGTCTAACATAGTCGGTACATAGCGCACCAGGCCCCATATAATCTGCCGTTAACACTCTTCAAATAAACAAACCGCGAAGACCCCTAGTAGTTGTTTCATCCAGCTATAAGGGAGTGAGTGGTGCGCGCTGATCTCCCAAGCCTTTGGCCGCTGAGCGGTTTTAGAGTGGGTAGAAGCATTCCATTGGAGAGGATGTCGCCTTTATAAATGAAAAATATTTAAAAACGATCTTCGGTTCCCTCCTAAAAAGGAATGCTCCCACGACGTAGCTTAATTGAGAGACAATCTCGAGATCATAATAGTGTTTAAGAAACAATTCATATCGGCGCCAGGTAGCCAAATAGAGAAACTCTAACAAATTGGAGCCTAAATAAAATACAGCTCAATTCCTTTTAGGCCACAGTTAATTTCAGTCGTATTTGCAAGAAATGGGATTCAGCATTCAAGAACGGCTTGTCGTGGAAATAGTGTCGCAAACTCTCCTCGTAAGCGCATGATTAGCATACACACCGCCCACTATTTCTCATCAGGGTAAGTGCTATTGCAGACGATGAACATACATATAGAAACTTAGCTGAGGTCGGGGTATTTTGTCAATATAAATTTAGAATGTAGGTTGCCGTGTTTCTAATCGTCGCCTACATTTTTCTCAGTATGTCGAATTGCTTCATTTGCACTAAATTACGTTTATCTGATATGTTTACCAGATATTGTCATGAGAAGTACTAACTGAGCGAGAAAAGCCAGCAACGCAGACAATGTGTGTATTTGTCGAATAGAATAGATTTTTTGCCTCAATTAAGAACATCATGACTTTTTTCGCTTCACTTCTGCTGTAATGTAACGACCGCCATAGAGGGTTTCTAACATTGGGAGATATGACACCCTCGCCACATTGCACAAACACTGTCAGCTGGAGTCGAGGTCGTAGCTGCCTACTGTAGATGATAAGTATAATTCCCTCGGAAATCTAGAGCTTACCAGAAGCCTCGTGGTCTTGTTTTCTAGAGCAAAAAGACCACTAGCCCCTTTATTCTAAGACTTTCCTTGGGAAAGCATGTGGCAGTCTTACTTTACATTATCGACAAAAGGCGTCTTGTACCAAATTGCTTTGACATGCGTATCATTAACGTACGTGCATTAGGTGATTTCCCATTTTTTTATCTGTATTTAGCAAAATTGCACTGTTTGAAGCATGATGAGTACTGAAAAAGCCATAGGAAACCCATACAGAGAAAGAGGGCAACGCGCTACAAGACATGTGGTGTCGTGAGCCGCAAGAGGAAGCACAGGGAATGGGTGAAAGGTTGCCGCATCGAGAAAGCCAGCTTTCATCTCCATACACGTAGCGGGTCCTATACCGACCTCCCGATGTATTTATACCCACTTCTTATGAGCTGAAGATGCACGCGCATACATTAGGCTTTGTATAAAAAGGCTATACATGTTCCACTTGGTCTTTCTCTATGTCTGGTAGATGTGGTGTGTGTATGTGTGTATGGGTGTGGAAGCTTAACAGAAATAAAACGTAAGATAGTTCGTAGTATGATAAAAAGATCTTCTATTAGAAATCCGGCTGAAATTCGACGATGTTCAGATCGAGCAGTTCAGGAGAGTCATAATATACCAACACATAAAGCACAGACCGCAAGACAGAGCTCTAAAAAAGCATTCGAAAGGTTTAACACAACTTCAAGTGCGTCGAAAACGCATCGCAGCTTTTCATTAGATATTAATTTCAAATTGCTGCAGGTAAAGATCCCGACCATTGTACTCCTGGCCGTGAAGCATTTTGCAAGACAGTGGGCTTCGATGGCTGCGTCGTGCACAAAAGCGAAGAAATATGTTCGAGTAAGTTCTCAACGATTCCACTTCTAGGCATACAAAATAGAGCAGTTGAGTAGAAATTGCTGCTTTTAAGCATAAATCGTTTAGTCACTTTAGTGGAAAGGTGTGGTGTAACACAAGCTAAGAATAAATGATATGAACCACTTGAGCGGTGGCAATAAGTATTTTAGTATAGTGACACGAAATCCACGACGGATTCTTCTTCTATTCGTGCTGTCTAAAGCGCCTGAAAAACGTGAAACAATGCGGCAAAGGAATAGTTTACTAGCTGCAATTGGCTTCGGGCGTAAAACAAATGCAAGGTCTCGCGATACTCTTGTGAATTGCATTTGTTATCGACAGTAAGTGGCGAGTAAAAATTTGGAACGAATATTTGCTTACCATTCGCTACATAAACTCATCAAACGACGTCCTGTCCGCACTTTGAATACGTAGCTTGTATATATACGAAAAATCATTCAGTTATTTTCTAACAAATGTGTAATTTCAAACCCGTTCTGCAATAGCCAAAAGTACGCAAAACATTTGCCATGCATTCTCTGAGCACAAAATATATCGAAATTACAGGGAAACTCAACCATCGATTAAAAATAAACGCGTTAGAGATTTTAACATAGCGCTTTTTGTTGGCGGGTTGTTTTAGATATTTTAATTGAGACAGAGTTTAGGGCAAAGGAAGGCATGGAAATGTTTTAATTATCTGCGAGACGTGCATTAAGTTTGTAAATTGGAATATATGGAATTAGGAAAGTGAAGTCGCCATACTTACCAGAGCTCGTCGTGGCACCTGAATCCCTCCGTAAATATAAGAACAAAATCAGAGCTGTAGGCCTTCTGTATGCTACCACGTTCCGTATAAAGTGGACCAAACGCGAGCCAAAACATCAGTAGAGCGACGTCTCAGAACAAACTTTATACTCTCTATAAATATATATCATTTACATCTCGGAATAATAAAGAACAGCGACCATTTTTCTGGTAAGAAATGGTTTCAATTGTTGTTACTCCATAATTTAGGCGACTTCCCCATAGCGGAGGAGAATTTTAATAAGGAACCGTTACGCAGCAAGAAAGTTTTGCTGAAACATTTGTGACAGCTTTCCTGGCAGAAAAATATGTCCTGCTTAGCTTTCTCTTCCTATTCTTCTTCCATATATTGTTTTTATGTTGTTTACAATTAACCTGTTACGCAAATCTGTTACGCAAATCTTAAATCTGTTACGCAACAGTTGGCGTAATAGCACTTTTATGGGCGACATATATTATTTCGCGTATTATTGAGCATGCATTTGCTATTCACGTAAGAACCAGTTTCTGATAGGGAATAGAACATACGACATATGTACATTCGACTTGTTTGCATGGCATTGCCACGGCCGCTCGATAGAAGCGCACTCGGTGCGCTTCCATCGAGCGGCCGTGGCATTGCTTGTTTCGAATGAATAAAAACGCCGTTTCTTCTTTTTTCAGAGTGCGTGTGTCGGCAAATTTTGCATAAAAATATTCTCAAGATGGAACAAAAATTTGTATTTTCGCACACATTTCTGATAGTGTAGCATCTACCCAGGCGCACCCATATGGCCACAAAGGATACCTATAAATTTTTCTGGACTTCTGAACTGCCCATTCCTTCCTGGTCTGACCTTCTACAGCCATATATCTGCTCTTAGTTGGATCTCGATGGGTAATCACCTCTTATTAAAAATGTATTTCACCTCTGGGAATTACCATAGGCTTTGAATCAATAATGAACCCACAGTCAGGTATTTATAAATTCGCTGTGTCTTACCATCTGTTAGAGTTACTGGTTAGGAGAGCTGGTTAAGCGACTAAATATATGTATTTTACTTCCAAACAAGAGGGTTATTTTTATAGCTATGATGTTTTTATGAAAGCTTCAACTTTCGTTTGGAGCCAAAAAGACTGCAATTCGGTGGATCGTAGTGAGTATTTAATTTTTGTTTCCAGGAGACATTCGTGTTAAGAGGTCTTAAAGCTAACAGAAATTGCCGCTCGTTGAATCATCTATAGGAAACTCAGCACCATTCTATCAGCCTTTGCCTCTCTAGTTACTTTAGTGATTGAGTCGTTAGGATAATTAAGCGGGAGCGATTAGAAAAGGTACTCATGCTTTGCAATTACCTGAGCTATCCTGTATGACTGCTCTCATTGTGAAAATAGCGTTGGTGCACAAAACTCTCTATAGCATGAAATATTTTTATTAAAAAACCAAACCACAAACAACAGTCGATTTCAGTAGTTTTCGGTTTAATATTTTCTCCGCAAACTCTGGAAATTGAGTGATTCAGGACCTAATTTTTTTATGTGCTCTTTGCTCGCCACAAATGTTTTCCCCACATAAGGTTATGAGCATTGTAATCGGATGTGGGTAAATCCATCACGTTCCAGAAAATTCAGCATCGATCTTTCTGGTGCTATCGAAGTCCGATTTTTGAGCGAAAAATCACGACCATTGCTTCACACTATTTATTTCGCCTCTGTAATTGCCTGGCACTGGTTGGCCATCGAGTGGATTTCCGTCAGGAGCCATGGTATTGACATGTTAGCCAGCTTTCAGTCCGGGTTCTCTTTGGGATGGAAATAAGACATATAAGGAAGCTCTCCTGCAGCTACTGGATCTCCTGATGGACGCCTTGACTCCTAGGCCACTCGGGCACATTAAACGTCTAATTTAATGCAGCTCTTTATATCTATGTGAGGTGGTCTTTCATATCATGTGGTTGATTACGGATGCATCCTGAAAATATGTTTGAGGGTGTAGATGAACCAGTGGAAAACTATTGTTGCACTTGTAACGACCTGCAATAGCTCGATTAGCGATGAGTGATAGGAAGAGCAGACCCTTTAGGTGTAACCGCTAACGCATCAACTATCAAAGAAGCAGCTTCGACGTTCTTTGATATATAGTTGCATGGGCGTTCATGGTTATGATTGATACAGTAGAGGTTACTCAACAACATTCAAAGATGCGCTGCTATACGTCTAGAAAGAACTATGCAGCATTAAAGTAAAAGTTTACAAGCGAACAAATATTTAGCCTGGCCAGGAGTTCGAGTAAATGCTCTACAATCTTTTCTAACGCGAGAGGCTAGCATACCATGTGGTAGGCGAAGAGCAAATGCCTCAAGAAATGGAATTGCTAGCGGTGGGGAAAACTTTGGGGCCAACTAAACAATAAAGCAGAAAAACGTTTATATGGAGACAATTCCTGAGTGAAACTTATTTGGTTTAAATACATAAATTCAATGTAATAAAGCCTCGCTATAATACCTATTCTAATAAATATTCCCTCAAAGTGTGATGACATTTCTGATTTCAGTTTCAGCGAAGAGACACGCCCCTGCAGGTGAGTATTCATCCATGTTGTCTTCTCAGCATTTAAACACGATGTTATGTAGAATAAAAAAAAAAACATTCTACCACTTCATATAATATGCATATGAAATTGTGGATTAGAGGCGTTGTCTATGAAAAACAGCAGCCATGCACAAAATCAATCATGAACAGTGGAGGCATACAAGCCGAAGTAACTGCCAACAGAAGCTAATGTCAAGACAGCAGCTTGGGAAAGTTTGTAACCGTTTGTGACAAAACAACGCTTATCAACGCGATGACCGAAGCACTGACTCACAACTGTCTTTATATTGAAGCAAACAAGAATTCGTATATCTTCGCACCACAACTCAAATCACACGCAGCACAAACATGTCATTGAGGCAATCTCAAATAACCAGATAGGTCTCGTATTCAAAGAAGCGGATCGTATTCTTACAAGTTCAATTTCCTCTCTGTTAAAAATCCAGACGGCAGTGGGAATGGTTTTAAGGTACCTGAAAGACAATTCCCGTGCGTTGCCGACCTCTCACAAAGAGAGGGGTTCGCTGTAAGTTCTAATGACTTGCACAAGGCTAAGGCGTTAGAAACTGTTAGCTCAGTTTTTGTCCACGAAGCTCTGCAAATGACGCAAACTTGACTCGCTCTTTCGAGCCATAGAAACTTGCAAGAACTGTAAATTTTGACATGACGTGACTTTTCTCTGTAAAAACTCACAAACCGGACTGGCTTTTCGGGGTGCTGATTTCTGAGGGGTAATATTTTAGGATAATAACTTTCTGACAAAAGATGCATGGAGGTTCCTTGCAAAGCAAAATTAAAGGCTCTTAACCATTGACGACACTTCCTAGGTAAAATTTTAGGACGATGCGGCTATTTTTTCAAACGACAATTCTAGCAGTTACTTTGCTGTTTGCTCGATTGACGTCAAATATTTATGTTATTCCACTCCGGAAGACAAACTAATCGTTTCTGTTGCAAAACGCACAGGCACGTATGGGGCGGTTGCTTTTCAAAAACGCCTGTTGGATGCCTATGCGGGCTTTTTCGGAATATTTAACAGTGTACCTGAGGCCGACTTACGTTATTTGGGAGGATAATGCGTATCTTCAAAAACGCAGTGTGTGCATTTGGTCATGTGCCGAGCCTTTACTGAGAGATTTGTATCTAGCTACAAAGGACAAGACCTTTGACCTAACCCTAGTAGGTACATATGTTAAAAACGTGTTTAGGTATGTTGATGACTTCTTTGTTTTTTTGTAATGACCAAGGCTGAAACCCTCTAGAAACAGTGATGGATGCGATGGGTCACTTTGTGCAAGCTTTGCACCACTTGCGGTCTCACACGAGCCTCCTGCCGAAGGGTGTCTCAGATTTTTGAACTTGCAACTCGAGTTAACAAGACGGCATACCTTCTGGGCCTATGAGCATCGAAGGGAGAAAGCACAATTGACATTTCATTCAGCTCGCTGAACGCTGACCATCAGTGCTATTGTCAATTTGTGCTTGACAAAGGCCGTAAAGAAGTCGTTTATCCACACATGGAAGTCAGATTATTCGTCACACGGAACGGCTTGGCAGTCAAGCAGATGAAGAGGCCCCAGATGCGGGCTAGACCCAAACAGCAGGTTGAGCCAAGCAAAAAGAAATGAGACCTGCAGTAGAAAATTCTTATATTCACAACGTTTCACATCGCCTAAAGAGAATTGGGTGAAAAACTGGCGTAAATGTGGAGAAGATCACCCTTAACAAACAAACATATGTGCAGGCGAGTGAATGATAACGCTGCACAAAAGAAACAGGGCTGTGCCATTAAGCATCAAACCTCGTTCTTAGAATGCTCCGTAGACCTGGTTTATTGGTTTCCAGTACCATGTGGGAAAGAGTACTTTGGACCAACCGGCAGGTGCATGAATAAAACTTCTAGTACATAGAGCGAATTTTGAGCACGCATCCAGACACCTGGAGTTTAATTGCAAAGACTGGCGCTCAATAACTTGTACACCTGAGCTTAGCAAATGCAAAGCGACTGTCGGACACAAAGAACAGCTGGTCAGAGAAATTGCAGAGGCAACTTCAATAGAGAGGCTAAGTGACAAAAAAGCAAGCCATCTGTTCCTTTAATTTATAACGAATTGCACTTGTTTAAAATATGGTCCGCTGCTTTGATTACAAGACTTTGCTTGTTATTTGAGATTGCCATGATATGGTTGTATCGCATGTGATGTGAGATATGATGCGGAGTCATAAGACGTCGCGTTTTTTTTTTATATAAACAGTTGTACGCCAGCGCTTTGGTCTTGCCCGTTAATAAGCGATGTTTTCTCAGAACAATTAAGAAGCTCATGTAACTACGAGTTAGGTGAACGGCATGAAACTTCTAACAGGAGGCCATAGGAAAGTATTCCTTGCATTTCTACGCAGTGTGAACTATTAAGGTTGCGTTTTCATATTTTGAGCTTTGCTTTCTTCTCTCACGACAATGAAAAGTTTATTTCGCCATATCGTTAGAATACAATCGGCTAACGAATAAATCTCAGAACATACCGCTATGTCATGCGATTTTAGGTTAAGTAATATGCTCTTCAACCCAACTATTTTTTTCATTTCGTGCTTATTGTCGAATTGACCTATATATTCCTCCCTGTCGTATAGGCAATAGTCGATATCTTCGACTACGTGCATTCCCTGGTATATGTTGCAGATGGATTTCATGAATGTAGCGTTGCGCCTGTGAAGGAAGACACCGATTTAGCGCGTACAAGCAACAATTCACATTTTATTATACGCCCCCGGCGTCCCTGAGAGTAGACTAAAGTGCCTATATTTCTGTGTTGGCTTGCTCAGGAGAGTACGTGAATGTAGCGGCAAAATATTAGTTATTTCGCAACCACGATTCGCTTATCGTTGAAAGAATAACCTGCCTGAGAAGTTCGGAATATGACCTGCTTCTGTCAGTGCATGCGTGTAACTATTACAAAATAAACAGTCATCTGCAAGCCCTGAGGCACAAAATGAGCGTATTCATTTACAAACCTTTTGCTAAGAGGCCACTGCTCGCCTTATGACCGCAAACATTGTAATCATCAAAGTTCTACTTCTTCCAGACGCTGTTTACCTCGCGACTGTATCCAGGTTTGCAGTAGAAAATTAATGTGACAGCGCAAAAGTGAATACATTTTATTCCTAGGAACAAGGGAAAATATATTACAAATGCTTAGGACTGAGTAGGTCAGAAATGAGGTGTTCCTTTCACGAGCGGAACTGAAGTGATTTAACGTGGAGACATCGACAGTTCGCAGTCACCGCCAACAGCAAACACACCGCAGCCAAGACAAATAACCACTGACACAGGAGACAACATATTTTATCTAACTCCAAAGCGAATATCTCGCATCTGCTTGCACGCCTTGAACACTGACGCGCTAAAGACAGCATGATTGTCATTACTGCTGGCGTTCACCTTAGCAGTAACTCGGCGCAAGACGAATGAAATTTTGCCGAGCGGCATCGAGGAAAGCTTCCAAATGGTGCTGTGCCCTCGTCCATCTGTGCCACTAAAGAGTCTGCCGTGCCAAACGTGATTAGGGGCTACCTATTGAAAGCATTATCGCGAGTGTGTAGTGTGTACTAATATTCCAGGTTTTAAAACCTCGAATTTTATAATGTGTTATTTCATAATGTTAGTCTGTATAATGTTAGGCTGGCTGAAAGATATAAGAAGATATAAATTTTCTGGAAGTAATTGAGCTGAACTTTCAAAGCTTCAGTCCTAAATTAGAGCTTTTCTGGGCACGCTTCAGAATCTGAAAGCGAAATATTAGCTGGAAACCTCAATCGCCAGTACTCGTATTATGTCCTTCCTTGCGGATTTGCAAGTTATTTATCTTCGTGAAGCTACGGCTATGGAGCACAATACGCGCCTTTCCTTGTAAGCAATATATTTACGTTTACGGTTCGCCGTGTGCATCCCAGAAGGGAAGAGCAGTGCTGTCAGGCGTTTAGTGTTCTTTTATCCACTAGAACAGGACAGACGTGGCGGTGACAGTTTGGGAGTAATTTTTAGGAAATTGGAAAACATTCACGGTCAAAACAGTGGCCCGCATGGAATAGCCTAAATACTTAGAGCTCGGACAGTTCCATATAGTAGTGTCTCCCCATTCGCGAGAATTGGCAGCTTGATGACACACTGAAAGAAGGCTTGGTGGGAATATGTTCTGTACGTAAACCACAAGGCCCATTAATCGACCTGTAACTTTCCAAATACACCACCGCAGAAGTCAATAGTAACTCTATAATCAAGATGTAAGGCGGTGAGTGGTTGCAGTTATCTCCTATGCCTTTGGTATTTGAGCGATTATATAATGAGTTGAAGCATTCCATTGAGGACGGTACTGGATTTCCTTAGGAACAGTCTTTAATTGTTAGCTCCTACAAAGGATTGTTCTGACCACATATGTTAAAATCAAACGCAAGGCCTAGAACCTGTTTCAGAAATTATTCATATCTGTGCCAGCTAGCAATATACACATGAACTATAAACAAATTAAAGTTTAATTTGAATACATGGCTCCGAATGTTTTATGTTCTACAGTACATGTTTTCTGTTCTACACTTGATTTAGTCCTTGGGACGAACTTACCCGGAAAATATTTGTCGTCGGCTACATTCAGCCCATTCGGAAGTGCAATTATTGCAGACATGTTTGTTATATTACACTTTAGTGTGCCTTATATTGCAGACAAAAAGAATGCATACATGCAGCGCATCACAGAGGCGAATAAAACGCTATCAGATGACCCCTAGAGTAAATTCGCAAATTTGTTTTTGGCTGAGACCTGGGTATTTTGGCGATATAAATTTTGATTTCAGGCTTACCTTTTTCCTAAGCACCGCGTAGAGATTTCACAATCAGTCGACTTCTCTGTATTCACTACAATATGCTTATCTTATAGGGGTAACAGATATTGTCATAAGAAGCATTATTTGAGCAAGAGAAACCGAAAATACATACAATGTATGTCTGTCGAACTGAACAGGTTTTGGACTCCGAACATTGTTAGCGTGCTTATTTTTTAGTTAGCCTTTGCAGTAATGTAAAGACCATCATATAAGTCTTCTAAAATTAAACGATCTGCGCCCTTGCCACATTACATAGGCCATTGTTAGATGGAATTAAGGCCATCGGTGTCTGATCTTTGATAATTGAAAATTGCCTCGGGAACTTGAGGGTTCACTAGGAGCCCTTTACTCTTGTTTTCTGCAGGAAGAACAAGCCCCACTATTTTAAGACTTATTCTTGCGATAGTGTTGTAGTAGCTTAAGTCTTCGTGGTCGAAAAATCGAGGCCGTATGAAACTTCGCAAGCGTGCGCCATCACTAGCGGAGTTGCATGAGGCTGCAGATTTCCATTTTACTTATCTGTACTGGCACGTATCATTACTGGCACACAAGAGGACTGTACGAAGGGCAGGATGAATGGCCTAGACAGGAAAAGGGCAGAAAGAGGCCGTTGCGCTCACAGTCACGTGTGTCGTGGCCCCAAGAGGAAGAATGAGGAAGGGGCGTACAGCTGCTCCATAGAGCAATCCAGCTTTCGTCTCCATGCACGTGGGAGGTCCTATAGTGGTCTGCGGATGTATTTATTCTCTCTTGTGATGAGCGGAAGACGCATGCGCACACATTAGGCTTCGTACAAAATGTATAGTTGTTTCACGTTGCCTTTCTGTATGTCTGCTGGATGTGTTGTTAATGTGGTGTGTTGGATTTGGGGTGGTTTAGCAGAAATAAAAATTTGAGATAGGCCGTAGTATGATACAAATGATCGTGTATTTGGAGTCCTGCTGAAACTTTATGAAGTGTACATTGACTACTTCAGCAGAGTCCCAGTCGGAAAAAACTACAGAAAATATTCTGATCTTACGACAGAAATTTTGTGCGGTTTTTGAGGAGAAACTTGTTGTGACAACAGAATATTCAGTAGTAACATCAGACATTTCTGTAATTACAACCGAAAAGTGCTACACAACTACAGACAACAGAAATAACTACAGAAAAGCTAAGAACTACCGAAAAATCTCATGGTTACGACAGAACTAGAGGATATTTTATCGCATAATTAACACACTTCTGTATTTTTTTTCGACTGGGTTATATTATACCAAAATCTATTGCACAGACCGAAAGACAACGCTCTAACAAAGAATTCAGCGTGTATTTTCGGACAGTATAGCGCATTTTGAAGTACGTCAAAAACACATTGCAGCTTTTCATTATTTATTCTTCATAACTGTCGCAGGTAGAGATGCCGACCATTGTACTCCTGATAGAGAAGCATATTGTAAGAAGAACGGCTTCGATGGCTGCGTCGTGCATAGCAACGAAGAAATATGCTCGAGTAAGTTCTCAGCAATTTCACTTATAGGGTGTATAAAAGTAGAAGTTGAGTTCACATTCCCGGTTTTTAAGTGTAACTGCATCAGTCAGTTTATAGACAAGATGTTAAGTAACATAGAGTACGAATAAATACCATGAATTGTGGCAGTGACTAACGTAGCAAAGTGGCACAAAATTCAGGATGGATCTTTCTGTTATGTTGGTGGTCTAAAGCACCTGAAGCAATGAAGAGAAGCACGATCTTGTTAGAGGAAGGTGCAGTCGAGCGTAATAGAATACAGGATCCCTCGTCACACCTGCAAATTCACTATTTCCTAATCACCGTAAGGGGGCAGAATTACCATAGGATGAGCATTTGCTCATGATTCGTTAGATTTTTTAATCACACAACTTTGTATCCATGCTTTGAAAGAATTAGCCTTTAAATATACCACAGAAAGTGAAGTTTTTTCCACCAAAAATTTCCACATACAAACTTTTCCGGCGCTGATGCGAACATACAGATATGCTAGATGTAGATCCAGCACCTTACAATTCAGTACAGTGTCGCCATGCTGTACAATCCTAGCACGATAAACAATTCATTACAATTTTGCAAATAATACAATTATTATATAACACAAAATAAAATTTCTAAAATCTCATTTCAATGTAATGGCGCCGGCATGGCCAACCCGGTATTTGCATATGAGAAGGCGTAGTCTCTGCAGTGATGGGTACAGTGGCCTCACAGGAGTGCGGCGTGCCTTCGCCACGCAGCGTCGCTACCATAAAACAAACTCTGTTGCCAAGAAGACCAAGTTGCCAAACGTACCGCGCTTTCGCCTAGCATTTGGGCCGTGCGTACATTAAAAGCTCTGCCTACCCAATGCCACATTGTCCGTGCTAACGTGCGCTGATATAAACATACTGCACAGTTTCCATTGCTCCACCATTGGCGCACTGCTCATTTGGCACAAGTCCCCAAGCGGCAAGGCGTTGCCACTTTGGGAGGGCGCCCCATCGTCTTCCCGATCCATTAAAACTCACGTACCTCGCTCGGTACTCTAGCGCAAGTACAAGTGCGCCATTTTGAGGTTGAAGTTTTGTTAATTTAACCGCGACATCCGGGAAGCCTCTGTCGATCGTAGCCTTCATTCCCGCACCGGTCTATAACATTGTGATGGACGCTCGGCTTTTGGACCTAGGTGGCGAACAGGGGTAAATGCTCACCGCGCTGTCCCTATCTAGTATAATAATAAGGAGCACTCTAGGTACGCATAAGGGTGAGGAGTTCGTTCACCAGTTTCGACGTTGAATTGCATGCTGTTGTTGAAACTCAGGGGAGACCAAGGCCTCCCCTCTCTAATGGGAGGTGTAAAAGGTGGCGGAAAACACGGGGAGTAGTGTCATTCCAAACAAAGGTACATGCGAGTGACGCCAAATGGCTCACGGTGAGCAATGAAATGATCTCACTCGGGTAACATAAAAAGCATTCGCGCACATTTCAGGTCTCACCATGGCCACTCTGGGGGCCAGCGATAGGTTGTACTTCCTAGCCTCGGCTACAATACGCGTTGATCGGTACACTGCCTCATTCCAAACACGTGGAGAGGCTCCCCTAGACACAAAAAGACGCTGAAAACTCGCACGACCTCATCCAAGGAATGAGTACTTGCAGCGAGCCTAGAAAAGCGCCAACAGCGAGGGCACTGCTTTCTTTAAGCGTTAAGGGCAGCTCTAGAGATGCCTGCGTAAGTGTAAAAGATACGAAGAAAAGTTAAAACGCTTGCCGTTTCATTGAAAAAAAAAGAAATATTCAGAAACGCATTCAGTTGTTCCTCAATAAGTGTGCATGTCGAAAACAGATCTGCAATAGCAAAACCTGCTTGAAACTTTTACCAAAGCATGCTTAGATGCAGAAAAGATACAACAGTTATTGGGACGATCAAGCGTTGTTTACGATAAATGCGTTAGCGTCTATAGCGCCGCACTTTCGTTGGTGCGTAGTGTTAATATTTCTCATTTAGGCAGATAATGGGGCGCCCCGCCGGGGTGGTGCAGTGGTAAGACGCCCGACTACTGTGCTTTATTATTATTATTATTATTATTATTATTATTATTATTATTATTATTATTATTATTATTATTATTATTATTATTATTATTATTATTATTATTATTATTATTGTTATTATTATTATTAATATGGGGCAAAGGAAAGCGTAGGAAATGTCTTAAATATCGGTGTTCATTTGCGATTCATTTTTAAATTAGAATGTAAGAATAGAGGTAAGTAACGTCACAGTATCTGTCACAATTTTCGCGGCACATGAACTGTCCCAAAAGGGAAGCGACACATTTTCAACTTCAAGCTTTTATACCCCACTCTCATGTTCCAAATACTTCGGACAAATAAATTAAAGGTTAATATAGCACCAAAAAGATACTTACAAATAGGCACAAATAGACACACAGGATAATCGCTGGTGCCTATTTGTGGGTGTCGTTTTGGTTCGCTAATAACCTTTCCTTTATGAATAATGCACCAACTAGCCAAGCAATCAGTTTTAATTGACTTCTTCGGAAAAAACTTGAGCCAAGGCTGGGGTACGATGACGACTTTTCGACCGATGAAACTGTATACATTATCAAGTAATAGACATCAGTTATTACTCAGGCTAACCGGTGAACGATTAATTTTTTGGAGCAGGTAAAATTATTGTTACCCCAAAATTCAAAAATCCCCAATAGCGTTGCGGATTTTCAATATGGAGGGGTTTCACAGGAAAGAAGTTATGTTTCAAAAGAAAGAAAATTTATGGCAAGTGTCCGGGCTAGAAAATTTGTCCTGTTAATTTTTTATTTTTGATTTTAAAGTTTTTTTAATGTGCAGATAGCATCTAAATGAAGCAACCTTTCTGTCATGCTACGTTTATTGTCTTTGAAGGTTTTGTCAGCTGTCATGTTTTCCGATTTAACCTAAAACAAAATATCTTATGTATATTTCTTTCTTTGCATTCTTGTGTTATTTCGCAGGCATTTCTCCTTGAAAAAGCAGAGAAATTTCGAAAACTGTGATCTCAGTCATAAAACATCGCTGTTATGAACAAAGCCTTTATAGGCCAATTATGCGAAAATCTGTCAGCCAGCGTCGGCGAAAACTGATGGAACAAAAGGAAATTACCTTGAAACGGCCTATTTCTAGACACGCAAAAGGCGAGTGAGAGACTGCGTGAGAAACTGTTTTCGTAAAAGGAATTGTCCTGGAATGGCTGGGGCCCCCATTCCAGGGCCGCAGAGGTATAAGCTGTCTCCCGCGTTCAGTCAATTGGCTTGAGCTGGTCATCAGGCGTCGAGCTGGACCGCGTAGGCTTTGACTGTTCCGGTGCTGGTGTGTTGCTTTTTAGCGTTACCTGTCTTTTCTGACAGGCTCATCTAACATGCCCCGCCGGGGTGGCGCAGTGGTAAGACGCCCGACTACTGTGCCGGAGTTCCCGGGATCGAATCCCGGCCTCGGCGGCTGCGTTTCGATGGAGGCGAAACGAAGAGGCGTCGTGTGCTGTGCGATGTCAGCGCACGTTAAAGATCCCCAGGTGGTCGAAATTACTCCGTAGCCCTCCACTACGGCTCCTCTTTCTCTCTGTCCACTTTCATTCCCACCTTCCTCCCTTCCCTTACGGCGCGGTTCGGGTGTCCACAGAGCAAGTGTGACAGTTACTGCGCCTTTCCCTTCCTGTGAACCAATTTTAAATCTAACATGGTTAAGCGCTGGGTCTTCGCCCGTAAGCGGGAATTTATTCCGATATATTATCGGATAGAGTTTGCTGAGTAGACCGCAATTGGGGTATGTGTAAGTCTGCAGTTTTGCCCAAGCATGCGACTGTTCTATATTAATGCCTTCGTGGGAAGGGTACTACTCACAGCTTGCTTAGAGGAAGTAATCAGAGACTTGGAATGGGAGCAGTTAGGCATAAGGGTAGATGGAAAATATCTCAGTAATCTGCGATTTGCTGATGACATTGCCTTGCTAAGCAACTCAGGAGATGAACTGCAAAAACTTATTGGTGACCTAGACAGGAAAAGTAGAAAGGTAGGCTTGAAAATCAATATGCAGAAGACTAAGGTAATGTTCAACAGCCTCGGGAAGGAACAGCAGTTCACGTTAGGTAGCGAAGCACTGGAAGTATTAGGCGAATATGTCTACTTAGGACAGGTATATATAGTGACCGCAGATCCGGATCATGAAAAGAAAATACCAAGAAGAATAAGATTGGGGTGGAGCGCATTTGGGAAGCACTCGCAGATTATGACCGGCAGCTTACCGGTATCGCTCAAGGGGAAAATATGCAATAGTTGCATCTTACCTGTACTCACCTATGTGGCTGAAAAGTGGAGGCTAACCAAGAGGGTTCTACTTAAGCTGAGGACAACGCAGAGGGCTATGGAACGAAAAATGGTAGGGGTAACATTAAGAGATAAGAAGCGGGCAGAGTGGGTCAGAGAAGTAACTCAGGTTACTGACATTGTAGTGTAAATCTAGAAGAAGAAATGGGCATGGGGAGGCCATGTAGTGCGAAGAGAGGATAACCAATTGTCACTTAGGGTAACAAACTGGATACCAGCGGAAGGAAAGCGTAGCAGGGGGCGACAGAAAATTAAGCGGCTGGATGAGGTTAACAAGTTCGCAGGGGTCATGTGGATGCAGCTAGCACAGAACCGGGTTAATTGGAGAAATATGGGAGAGGCCTTCGCCCTGCAGTGGTGTAGTCAGGCTGGTGATGATGATGATGATGATGGCGAGGGTAGAGGGTCCTCCTTAGGTCACATTGATGTTCAAGGGTGACCCCATAGCGTCTACTGACTGCGTCCGACTCCCCGTCGTTGTGTGCTTCCCGGCTGGCATATGCTCGCGCTTTGGAGTAGGCCAATTGATCCTCTTTGGCCTAGTGTCCACGTAATGAAGCACATTGAGAAGGCGATATTTTCCTCCACAGTGTGATTGGCCCCAGTGGATTGTCTTCCACTGTTGTACATTCTTTACACTTCATACAAGTCCTTAATTCCTTGTACAGTAATCTCATAGGCCTCATGGATGGCAGGGATGCAAATACCGCTTTCTCATCCTCAAGATGGTTGCTCTTGGCCGAGGCGCTATTGGATACACTAGCTGGTGGTCAAGACCGCAGCCTACCACTCCGTATTGTGATTTGTATGTGGGCACATCGTCAGATACGCTTTTTTACGGTGAAGTTGTTTTCCTGCTGAGTGCTTCTCATTTTGTGTCTATTCTCTTAAGCATGTTAGATTCATGCTTTTAGGAATCGGGTTAACCTGAATGAACCCTATTATCTCGTTTGGTGTGCTTTTCGTCCTCTTCATTCCTCTGCCATCATCTCTCAAGCCCAATATATTAAGCGTGGTCCTCTGTGTTTGTGTCAACACTATTCTTATATTCTGCGCAAGAATGTGAGCTACGATGTGTTCTTGAACTGTGTTGTTTTCCCGAGGTATTGAGCGATAGACGAAGAGCGCATTTATAGGCCTTCCTTAGGATTCGCATGCATAGCAAATGCCCCTGTAGAAGTCCGGCACTCCTTCTTTCTGGTTTTCTGATTGCTCATAGGCGCCGCTAATGGACCTCAACGTGGCGCGTGTTTAATCTTTCTCGTCTGAAATGTGTTACACTACAGTGTTCGAATAGCACCTTTTCAGTGGCACACGTATTTTCACATACTATTGTGCTTGCATCGACTATTCAAGTAAGAACCAGTTTATGAGAGGAATAGATAGATGGATTAATTGAAAGGAAAGGCAGAGAGCTGGGCCGGAATAATTCAAAACTGGCTTGCTACTCTGTATTGGGGAAGGGGAAGGAGAGAAAAAAGATTATTTTGGGTGACGATGTGGGAGAAAGCATACGAAATACATATCCACAGTCTCAGTGACTTGCTTTACAAGCGCAAATCAAGTCTGCTGGCGCACAAAAAATGGCAAAGAGCAAGCACTGCCTGGACACCCTTCCCCTTGTCCTGCCTAGTGCTCAGCAGAAGTCGCTCCGACAGAAGCCTCTTGTTATGATAAGAAATTTGCGACATTCTGTTGATATTTAGGGAACACCTGTTATGCTACATTTACTGAAACACGTTCAGAAAAAAGTGGTATTCTTTGTTGTCAGTTGAAACAAGCCTTTTAGGGCAAAGCATTGGAGGTGCACATGTCGTATGATAGGAAATATATTATACGACATGTGTACCTTTGATTCTTTGCCCTCAACGCTTGTTTCAACTGACAACAAAGGATATCACGTTTTCCTGAATGTACGTGTTTCGGTAAATGTAGCATAACAGATGTTCCCTGAATATCAACAGACAACTAAACATCGCAAGACCGTGAAGAGCAAATTACAAATCAGGCTTGTCACCACATTCCTTTATTTTTTGTTTAATTATTTTCATTTCTTAAATGCAGTAGCGTTATTTTGTATTCTTGCATGCTTATTCCAGCCTCTCAATGCGTTCTTTCCCAGAAACGAAGACTCTCAACCATACAGGAAATTAAGGTATCGGAGCTGCGCAGGTTTCATTTCGGATTTCCCTCTGCAGTACAGGAATTACCTTTAATATCCCACAATCCTGTATCCCGGATCCTGTCCAATAAACTTATATGCGGTTTCCTGTGTGGATAATATACAGGGTATTTGGTAGGGTAATTATAAATGTACTGGGTTTCTCTGTTGTTTGGAGCAATAATGAGCCCGCAAAGCTTAATAATAAATTCGTTCTCTCCTAACATATGCTAGATGTCCCGGTTAGCTGAGCTCTTAGAGCGACAAAAATAGGCTCTGGTCTCGAATTTAAAAAGCAGTGTAGGAGGTATTTTCTAAATTGCAATGGTGCGGTGAAAGCTCTACACCTTTATTTTGCAGCCGTATGACTGCGCATGGGTGGATGGTAATGAGGATTTAATCTTTCCAGGACACATTCGGGCTAAGAAGTCATAAAGCTAACTGAAATTCGCGCCCATTGTTATCATGCATGGAATTCTCAGCACCGTTCCACCCTCCCTTCCCCCCCCCCCCCCTCTCGCTAATTCGGTGACTGAGCAGTTAGGAAATTCGCAGGGAGCGGTTAGAAACGGTTCTCAGGCGATTGAAATTATCGAAAATACCAGGGCTATCCAAAACGGCGGCTATCATATCCAATATTGCTTTCGTGCGTAAAACCTTATATAATGGGAAAATATTTTAAAACAGTGCACTTAAAGAATCCCAGGTGGTCTCAATTTCCGGAGTCCTGCACTACGGCGTCTCTCATAGTCTGAGTCACTTTGGGACGGCAAACGCCACAAACCAACCGAAAATAATTGAAAATATAGGAAACAAAAACAGTTTATTCAGCACTTTTCTGTTTAACTTCTCGTTTCTAAACTGCAAAAGTTTAGTTATTCAGGAATTAATTTTTTAACTCTTCTGTCTTCACTAGAAATTTTCTTCTCTTCAAGGGTAGCAGATTATATTTTATCAGATGTGATTAGATGCATCACTTTCCAGAAAATTCAGCGTCCATCTAGCTGGCTTTGTGAAAGTCGACGTTGTGACCGAAAATTCAAGAGCGTGTTTAAAGTGTGCTTACTTCGCAGAAGCAATTTTCTGGCACTGGTTTGTCCTCCGCGGGTGGTGTGAAGTCACGAGACACGATATCGACGACTTAGGAAGTTTTCAGCTCGGATTATCTTTGAGATAGAAATGAGACAGCTAAAAACGCTTTGCTCGACCTATCTGTATTTCCATGTAGACGCGCCATACTCCTACACCACGCAGGTACATTTAACGTCTTTTTTGATGTAGGTCATTATTTCTAAGTCAGGGGGTCGTTCACATCATGTGGTTGATTTCGGGTGCATTTGCAAAATATTTTGCAAGGTATAAAGGCACAAATGAAAGAATATTGATTACACTGTAGCCTGGTACATTGGCGGGAACTGGGACCAGAGACGGGAAGAACAGCCTCTTGTTAAAACCGCTGTCGCGTTGAACCTCAAAGATGTTGCTTTGACGTCCATTAATTTACAGTTTCACGGACATTCATGTTTATGATTAGTGACGTTTAGGCAACTTATAAAATTACAACAAAGCGCTGCTATGCTCACACACAAAGTCAACAAAAATGCACCCTGGACCGGATTTTGAACCCGCAATCACCTCTTGCCTTCGACTGTTCTTCCACAAGCTTTGCTAAAGCAGAATGCTAGCGTACCTTGTGGTAAGCTTAGAGCGAATGCCTGAACACATCAAATAGCTAGCGGAGGGATAACTAGCGAATATTTTGAGCCAACTATAATGTAGGAGAAAGATTTAATATGGGGGTAATTCCTGACTAAAACGCATTTGGGTTAAATAGAGCAATAGGTGTAATAACGCATCCCAATGATAACTATCCTAATACATCTGCCCTCATAGTATGAATTTTTCTCATTTCAGTTTCTGCTAAGAAACACACAACTGCAGGCGAGTATTCACTCTTTTCTTCTCACTGTTCAGACACGATATTATGCATAGTAAATATAATTCTGCTACGTCGTATATTATCTTTATGCTATTAACCATAGGACACGTTGCATAGGAAAAGCTGTAGACATGCGCAGTAATCAGTGATCAATAGCGGCGGCATCGGAGCCTACGTAACTCATAACGAAAGATAATGTATACTGCGCTGTTATATGAACTTCATGATAACCTTACACAACTGAAGCAAAAAAAAAATTATTTTACTTTTATACTTTTTCATTTCAAGCATGCAGATATTGTTTAACACATTGTCAAGACACCTAGATGTTGTCTGTAGGCACAGAAATACCGGAGTATCATTTCTTCCAAATGTGTTCCACGATTTAACGCAATAACATTTCAAAAGATTCCACTATTTTATCGCACATTTGCAAGAAGTTAGGACAACCCTGTACAACATTCTTAACACGTGGAGCCTTCAGCCACCGCTATAGGCATTAAGCTATGGCAATTTTACATTCTCAAGGCTTGGCTGCAAAATATTGCAATGCCCTACACAGCCATGCAGCACCACTGCTGCTGAACAGTTGTATCTAATTTCAAACTGCACACCGGTCATTTGTTTTCATGTGTATCTGAGGGACGCGCTTAGCACAACACGATAATAAATACGGCTGGCCTTAGCTTGATCAGTATCTCGGTAGAAAATCTGCTGATCCTTTGTGGTGGAGATCATCGACGAGCGCTTCTTAACCATACGGAGTCTTCTCTTTCACGTAGGGTTGTTGGTGGCGAGTTTGGTAGAGCGGCTCATATTGAGCACGTTGTGCGGGTATGACGTACACGGGAGCTGAAAGTTCCCAGGCCACTCCGAATAGACAGGGAGCTGCTGCCATCCGCTATCGCGGCGCTGATATATAGTTCCGAGCGCCGGCGGAGGGGCTTTTCTTTAGGGGGATCAGGCCCCTTTGATCTCAGTCTACTTATCGAAATACCAGTTCTTTCCTCGGATTTCGCTGCGCTGCATCTGGAGCATCGGGAGGAGTAAAAACGTGCATACGAGCATCCGGAGGAGTAAAGCATGATGCAGGCTTCAATATAATTCCGTGTGTTTATACGTTTGGCGCACGATATCATGAATTTACATCAACGTAAGGTATTTCGTTGCTCGCTGGGCCATCCATCTTCATTTTCCCCGTCATACACCTGTAATAGTTTAATTTACTGGACATTTAATGCATACAACTTGAGCAGACCTCCCGTTATTTGCTTTTATTTGTCAAGGGTTTCAGTTGCTTCGTTATGGATATTTCACTTCATCGAGCTATTCATAATGAATTCTTGTAGTGCCATCGCACAGTTTGCGGATGTGATGACGTGCGTATATTGAAGAGTTGGCACGTATTGCAGATGCTTCTGCAGTCATAAACTCTTATATACCAGTGCTTATATGAGGCTGTGGCAAGTTATTCTATGCATGGATACGCAGTATGAATATGAAGGGTGCGTTTTCATCGTTAACGCTTTCATTACTTCTCTCACGGTAATGAAAAACTTCTTTCGCCCCACCCCACCGGGGTGGCACAGTGGTAAGACGCCCAAATAGTGTGCCGGAGTAACCGGGCTCGATCCAGTACGCGGCGGCTGCGTTTCGATGGAGGCGATACGAAGTGGCGTCCATGTGCTGTGTGATGTTGGCCCTCGTTAAAGATCCCCAAGTGGTCGGAATCACTGCGGAGCCCTCCACTGCGACTCCCCTTTTTCTCTTTCCTCTTTCCCTCCAACCTTCCTCTCTTCCCATACGGCGATGTTCAGGTGTCCAGAGTAACAAGTGTGACAAAGGTTCCGTGCTCTTTGTCGATTGGACAGATATATCCATCCCCTTCCAGATTTATTATTGAATATATGAGTGTATGCCTGGCAAGTATGTAGAACTCGAATTGAAGCATGTAGCGTTGCGCTTGGGAAGCAAGAGTGTGATTTTGCATTTTTAGGCCGCCATACACATACATAATATAAATTCACTGCGTTTCTAACAGTAAACGTATATTGCAGCGTCGTAATTGTCGAGGTGCCTAGCAAACATACATGAGCGTACCGGCATGAGAAATTGGTCATAATTATCATCACGAATGTATTACCGTTGATGGAACGGCCTGCCTGAGAACAGCTCGGAAATGGACATCTACCGTAGAGGATGGACTCAAAATTAGTGTTTTCGTTTACAAACTTTGCGCTCAGAGGCCACTGCTTGCCTTAGGAGAACACTGTCATGAGCACAGGGTAACTTTTCAAGGCGCTGTATACCTCGGCACGGTATCAATGTTTTTTCGCGGGAAACAAAAGTGACGACGCACTAGTGAACACATTTTACTATTTTATTGTCAGCAACGGGTGCGAATATATTTTAAATGCCTGTGAATGCGTAGGTGTGACATAAGTCGCACATTTCCCGAGCGGCACTGAGTGCGCTTGAACTCAAAGGCGCTGACAGACCGCAGTGCCGCCAACAACAAACACACCACACCAAAGGCAAATCATCAGGCATAGGAGTCTAAAATACAATTTATCCAAATAGAAAGCAAATACTTCGCATTTGTTTGCACATCTTGCCCACGGACGCGCTAAACACAACATGATAGTCATTATTGCTTGTGGTAACCTGAGCCAAAGACGAGTGAAGGTTTGGCTACAGTTTGGCGGAGAGCATCGGGGACAGATTCCAAACGGTAATGAGCCTTCGCCTATTTGCGCAACAAGGTACGTTTCGACCTAAAGGTCATAAGTGCCACATATTGAACGCAGTGTCGCGAGTGTGAGATAACTAATGTGCGTTTGTCATGTGTACTAATATTGCAGTTTGATTAGGTTTTAAAACCAGCCACTTCATAAAAAAAGTGTATCATTCTCGTGAAATGAAATGGCGCCTAAAAGGTGCCATAGGAGTAACTTAAGGGAAAGATAATGCCTGGTGCTAGATCTGCTTTGGGCGAAAGTTCCAGGCAGTGACGAGCATCATCAAGATCGCACGTTTTTAAATAATCCGAGATCGCTTCACCAGAGTACTGCTGTCGGGTTAGTTATTGGAAGAGCAGAGCTTATAGCAAAGATGAAAGCTCGTTTTGTTTAGCTCCTCTTATTTTTCCGAGATATATTTCTTCAATATAAAATACCAAAGCGCCATTCAAATTAAACCACTTGTATTTGAATATTTCATCTCAGAGCCAGCGCAAAGACTGGACTCACCACCGCCGGGTAAGCATCTCAATCTTACTGCTTTATGCAAACATTTAGACGATGGTACTGCGGTGTGGGCTTTCATCTAAACCAATAAGCACAGCAAAAGTGTTAGGAAGCAGGCATATGCAGTACGTCCTGAGGAGTAAGTTTTCATGACATCACTAACGCTGCGACAGAACGTGCTGGACTTAACCAACAATGCCCGAGACTGTTATGGAGACGCTGTCCAATGTCACTGTCCACTGTCCGCTGTCCGCTGTCCACTGATTACGTGGGGGAAATTGTCTCATATTTCTCCATAATAAAATATGCATAGACAACCTCCAGGCATATCAAATAACTGATTAGGTTATTTCACATTTATTTCAGCATAGGACGTGTTCTACGTTCTTTCATTGTAAAAAAAAAAAACATTGCCGCGAACTATATAAAACTCTTATTTTTGCTTTCCAATAGCAGCTAGCATGCTCCCTTATTTCTTAGGGAATGGAATGATTTGAACGTTTTTGTTTGTTAGTGCTCCTTATCGTTAATGTTTTTTTTTTCCCACAATGCGCCGAGATATATTGCGCTCGGCTGTTTCTAAAATGTTCCGGTTCCGCTAGTAAAACATTCTTCGTCGTTATCCGCCAACTGATCGACTGCGTCTAAAATCAGTAAACTCACGCTCTGCTCTTAATATGGCAAAGGGTTACGGCCTGTCCACCCTGTACACGTTAGATGCATAAATATTTTACGCAGTCATTAGTCCTTCACGAGGCTGGAAGGATACATATTAACTGCTGCACTTGCAGCAAAACTTTGAGTGCAGCCATTCCTTTTAAGCAAATAAAGTACTGTTGGCTCTGATGGTTCCATTATATTAGCTCATGAAACAAAAGGAAAAGATGCATAATAGCGCGCGAAATGCATAGTTAGGTTCTGGGCCGCTCGTGCTCCGCTATGCATTTGAAGTGGTATCCAACAAGAAATACAAGTTTTTTCATGAAGCAGTACAACTCTTCTAGGCGTCCGTGTGCTGTGCGATGCTAGTGCACGGTAAAGATCCCCAGGTGGTCGAATTACTCCGGGTGGTGGTTCTGAAAACGTTTAATTAATATAGAGAGTTCCATAAAGATTCCTCTGGGGTCAGGCTTAGGGCCCTTCCCCTCAGTTACACTAGGTGGAGTCCCTAGTATGGGACCCCAGTGCCTTCCGCTACCGCCATTGCTCGTTTGACCAAGGCCTTTCAGTCTTTCAGGTCGGAGCAGGCGAGTAGGGTCGCCTCCCAGTCCTCCCGGGTGGTGTTTTGGTTAAGTGCAAATGCAGGGTTGGAGGGGCACTCCATGTGGAAAAGGTCCGAGGACATTTCGCCGCAATGCGGGGAAGTGAAGGCTGGTGTGAATTCTTCTGAGGAGGAAGGAGACGAGGTTGCCCGGTTAGAAAGCGCGCGGGTGGCGGCATCTGCTGCCTCGTTTCCTCCTAGCCCCGAATGGGCCGGAGCCCAGACTAGGAAGCGGCGGGATGGACTTTCCATGTACGAGCTGTTTTGCAATAGTCAGTAGACCAGATCCGAGCTGTTTATTAGTAGCCGGTAGGCCAGGTACGGGACCCAGTCCTGTTGAAAGTTCCTACATGTCCCTCGCGTGTCCGTTATGATTGTTTCAGAATCAGAGTGTTGCTGCTAACGCGGTGGCAACCTCCTCTGCCCCGGCCATGCTCCTACCCTCGTGGTCGTCCTTGGACATGTTAGTGGGGAGTGGTTTTACGTACAGGGCGTATCGCCACTCCTGGGGAAGCCTTTCTCTTTCCTCGGTTACAGTCGTGTGTTGTGTAGACGCGTTAATAGGCGATGCCCCAGCGGTGTCTGTGATAGTCGCGCGTATTGGCTCGTGAGGTGGGCTTCTCTCAACTCCTCGAACGAGTTCGTCATACCCAGATATTGAAGTTTCAGGATCGACGTGGTTATAGGAAGGTCGAGGGCCTTTGCTATTTTGCGCGTGATCACCTCGATGGTGCTCTCGTCGTGTTTCTTGAGGTGGAGATAGATGGTCGAGTACAGGATTCTGCTTGTTACAAAGGCATTTGCCAGTCGCAAAAAATCTTTGCTTCTCAGTCCCCCTTTCTTGTTTTAGACTCTGCGGACCATTCGGCCTACCTGGTCTCCCACCTTTTTTAGCTTGTCGAGAGTTGCCGCCAGCTTAAGCTGTGAATGAGAAGACCCAGTACTCTAATTTCCTCTCTCTCGGGTGTTGGGCCTGATCTAAGCCGCAATTCTATCCTGTATGTGCATTTTTTGTAGGGACGAATATGGACTAATTCGGAGATTTTTGGTGAGCACTGAAGGCAGCATTTTTTCGCGTACTCATTCACAGCGGTGGCTGCCTCCTGCAAGTTGGCCTCCATTTCTACGAGAGAGCCCCGCGTGGCCCATATGGAGATGTGCGCGTACAGCGCGTACTGCATAACCGAGACTTTCTCCAGGTGGACCGGGAGATTTTTCATTGCCATGTTGAAAAGCAGAGGGGATAGCACCGCTCCCTGTGGTATACCTCTCGTGCCCAATAGGAAGGGACCGTGGTCTGCGTTCTGGATCCTCACGTAGGCCTGTCTGTCTGGGAGGAAGCGTTTTATAAACTCGAACGCGTTCTTTCCACACCTTGTCTCCGAAAGGTGTGTCAGGATGGCCTCGTGTGTCACATTATCGAAGGCTCCCTTCAGATCTAGGGCCAGCGCTATCTTATCCCCGTTCGGATGTTCTATCGTATTTAATATCTCTCTGCTAAGCTGTAGCAGGACGTTCTGAGCCGATTTATTTGGCCTGAAGCCATACATCGAGTCGGCGAAGACTCGCTTATTGTCAAGATACTCGGAAAGTCTATCTCTGACCATTGTTTCCATCAATTTGCCCACATTCCATCAATTACTAAGGAGCAGTCCACTACGGCACCCATTTCTGTCCTTACGCTTTCACTGCCACCTTCCTCCCTTCCCATAAGGTGCGTTTGAGGTGTCCACAGAAAACAACTGAGACAGCTAGGGCGCCTTTCCGTTCCTATAAATCAATCAGTCCAGGACACAAGTGTGACAGATACTGCGCCTTAACCTTCCAGTAAGGAGTGGTGGTTCTTTTCTCTTCTTTTCTTTCTTCTGACGAAGTACTGAGCCAATACGAAGAGGCGTCCGTGTGCTGTGCGATGTCAGTTGTTGTTGTTGTGGCTGTAGGAAGAAGGAAAAGAAAATGCACGGGCCTGCTACTGGCTCTGTAGATGAGCCACCTCGGCTACCTCGTGCAGACAGAAGAGAAAATAGAGAACAAAGAAAAGGAAGAGGGAAAGAAATACGGTCGCCGCCACAACAGCCATCGTCCACCACCGAAGCGGTGGCGGGTGCAATGACGGCCTACACCAGATAAAATTTCGATGGCAGGCTAGCCCCGCCGCGAGCGGCGGTGACCTACCTGCCCCAGCCCCATCAGGAGAGTCGTGCGAAGTCAGCGCATGTTAAAGATCCCCAGGTGGTGGAAATTCCGTAGCCCTCCACTACGGCTCCACTTTCTCCCTTTCCACTTTCACTCCCACCTTTCTCCCTTCCCTTACGGTGCAGTTGCGGTGTCCACAGAAAACGTGAGACAGTTACCGCGCCTTTCCCTTCCTATATATAAACCAGTTTTAAATCAGGAAGATACTGGATGCGAAGACAGGGCACTTTTGTTGAGCACTGGTAAATGGGTTTTATATGCCCAGAAGAATATTTACAATGATTATATACAACTCAGCGTGATGTCTCACCGGCCGGGCACGATCCGCGTGCCCGGGTGGGGTCGAGACCAAAATCTCTCTCTCTGAAATGGTGCTCGGTATCGCGCGTCCCGCGCTCTCTCACCATGCGAAAAGAAAAAAAAAGCACGAAGTTTGTTCTCAAGCCGCGAGCAGGAGGAGTCTCGTCGAACCAAGCAGGTTCACACGTGCTTTTACTCTCTTCCTAAAAGCCCCGGCCTCGGCGCCGTACACAGCCTGGAAACGCGGCGACGAACGCCCACCCGTAGTAGGTACCGCGACACCCCCTCGAGGCAGGCAAGGTGCCGCTACATGCCTCCAGATGTGGCTAGCAAACGGGCGCGCTAATCCCGGGCATTGTCCGCACCGCGCCACGCCGCGGGGCACCGGCCCTATCGAAGAATGGATTCCTTCGCTAACCGCAAGCGCGCCCCTCACAAGCTTAACTCTTTAAAGAGAGCCGCGAAACGCGAACGTCGTTTTCCCGTCTCCCCGCCTCGGACGCGTGGGCGGTCGACACTCGGCCACGGAGGATGCTGTCTTCCCACACTCTGCGACTGGGCGGCAACGCGGCAATCAACTGAGAAGGGGGACCTCTCGTTCGCTTTGGTTTAAAAAAAGACTGAAACGAGCTTTTAGCGGGACTACGAGGGCCCTCCGAACAAAAGACCCCGACGCACCCGCCGCGCGTAAAGCGGCTATTTCGGTGGTTAGTATGGCGCCGGTTAAAATGAAAATGAAAAAAGGCAAATGAATGGCGCCAACCTTACACTTCCTCTGAATTTCACTATTATTATTATTATTATTTATCTACTGCTACCGTTTTGTGACGGCAATTTAATTTTTTTAGGAACTTGTGGCTTTGCTAGCGAAGTGCCTACGCGCCATGCTTTTGTAAGCGTTGCGAAAAAATTGGTGACTATTACGGTACTTCCTAATGCGATAAGTAAGCGCAGCTCTTAAGCTGCAACTGGTTACGAGGGACAACAGCAAAGCCGACGACCACGCGAAATACAGGAACGAGCGCCAAAGAGCTTTATTTTGAAATGATGCCATTCGAAATATTTTTTCAAAAAAGAAGTTTTTTTACCGTGGTGAACTAGCTACATATACGCAAACTACACAGCAATATGGCGCTTTTCTCTGTTAGTGTGTTAATTCTCGCTTGCTGCACATGTTATCCTGAAGATTTGTGTGGGCGCTCGCATTATTCATCAATTAGCTTTGCAGTGTGTACCTTGTGTGGTCACGTCTTCCACTTGAACTCTAAAGCATGCCTTTCACAATTGGTTCACAGGAATGGAAAGGTGCAGTACTTGTCATACTTCTTTTTGTGGACACCTGAATCGCTCCATAGGGAAAGAAAGTTGTTATTCTTGTGGCTCTAGGAAGAATGAAAAGAAAATGCACGGGCTTGCCACTGGCTCTGTAGCTGAGGCGTGATTCGTTGAGAAGACGGAATCACGCGTAGCTGAGCCACCTCAGCTGCCTAGTGCGGACCGAAGAGAAAATATAGAAGAAAGGAAAAAGAAGAGGGAGAGATAGACGCGCGCCGATACAACAGCCGTCGTCCACCACAGAAGCAGTGGCGGGTGCAATGACGGCCTACAACAGATAAAATTTGGTGACTAGCTAGCCACCGCCGCAAGCGGCGTTGACCTACGTCCCAGCCCGTAGGGCCAGGAACTGCCATCCTTCACCACCTCTATCGGTCACGTCTTCCATTTGAGCTCTGAAGCGTGCCTTTCTTAATTGGTTCACAGGAATGGAAAGGCGCACTATCTGTCAAACTTGTTTTTGTGGACGCTTAAATCGCACCCGAGGGGTAGGAATGTAGGTGGTAAGGAAAGTCCACTTCAACTCTGAAGCGCGTCTCTCATAATTGGTTCACAGGAATGGAAAGGCGCACTGCCACACTTGCTTTTGTGGACACTTAAATCGCACCCGAAGGGTAGGAATGAAGGTGGGAGGGAAAGTCCACTTCAACTGTAAAGCTTTCCTTTCATAATTGGTTCACAGGAATGGAAAGGCGCACTATCTGTCACACTTGTTTTTGCGGACACGAATCGCACCCCAAGGGTAGGAATGTAGGTGGGAGGGAAAGTCCACTTCAACTCTGAAGTGTGCCTTTCATAATTGGTTTACAGAAATGGAAAGGCGCAGTATCTGTCACACTTGTTCTTGTGGACACTTCAATCGCACCCCAAGGGTAGGAATGTAGGTGGGAGGGAACGTCCACATCAACTTTGAAGCATGCATTTCTTAATTGGTTCACAGGAATGGAAAGGCGCCCTACCTGTCAAACTTGTTTTTGTGGATGCTTAAATCGCACCCGAAGGGTAGGAATGTAGGTGGTAGGGAAAGTCTACTTCAACTGTAAAGCTTTCCTTTCATAATTGGTTCACAGGAATGGAAAGGCGCACTATCTGTCACACTTGTTTTTGCGGACACGAATCGCACCCCAAGGGTAGGAATGTAGGTGGGAGGGAAAGTTCACTTCAACTCTGAAGTGTGCCTTTCATAATTGGTTTACAGAAATGGAAAGGCACAGTATCTGTCACACTTGTTTTTGTGGACACTTGTATCACACCCGAAGGGTAGGAATGTATGTGGGAGGGAAAGTCCACTTCAACTCTGAAGCGTGCCTTTCATAATTGGTTCACAGGAATATTAAGGCGCAGTATCTGTCAAACTTGTTTTTGTGGACACTGATTTATTTAAAAACTGATTTATTTATAGAAAGGGAAAAGCGCGGTAACTGTCGCACTTGTTTTCTGTGGACACCGCAACCACGCCATAAGGTAAGGGAGGAAGATGGCAGTGAAAGCGGAAAGAGAGAAAGAGGAGCCGTAATGGAGGGCTACGGAGTAATTTCGACCACCTGGGGATCTTTACCATGCGCTGACATCGCACAACACACGGACGCCTCTTCGTTTCGCCTCCATCTGTGGACACTTGAATCGCACCCCAAGGCTAGGAATGTAGGTGGGAGGGAAAGTCCACTTCAACTCTGAAGCGTACCTTTCATAATTGGTTAACAGTAATGGAAAGGCGCCGTATCTGACTTTCAACATGCAAGTCTGGGGCCGCGCGCGACAGATGTCATTTTTGAGACATCGCGTAAAAATCCTGTTGTTTGAATTGGACACGGTGCAGCAGGTGTCACCGATTATGTGCCCCGATCGCATCCCCACTTCCTCCAGGTGCAAATAAAAGAGCAAAGTGAAACACGTTACTCTTTTGCGCTTCTGATTTTCGCGAACGCCGCCTCAGTAGTGCCTAAACTTTTTTTTTTTTTTTAAAGTTATACGAGAAGAGAACGAGACAGCGCCTAACTAGAGCCCTACGACATGTAAAGTAAACAGGCCAGCATTTCGTGCGCAATGTTTGATTATGCTTCCTGAATTGTGTGCTTAAATCTAGATTCGCTTATGAAGAAAAGCAGCACTTAGAACGGGGATAGAAAAGCTACACATACGCGCCAACTTGCTGGAATCGGCACTCTGTATCAGTTCGCCTAAGCCCGCATATGCTAGCTGATCTTAATTCAGGACAATACGTTATGCAAAAGCCGAGAACCGGATTGCCCACACTGAGAAGGCAAGACCCGCAATAGAATGAAACTCACCTCGAACCTGCACGAACAAACTTTTCACTTGGACCACGCATTTGACGAAAATACCGGAGGGCACTGCCGCAATGGAAGCTTATTTGCGCAGACTGTACACAGACGTCCTTGAGCATATATAATTAGCAACAGCCCACCAAAGTGTTTTTTTAACATAAGCATCAACAACTTCAGTGGTCTCATTGTAAGCACGCAACACAAACTGAAGGGCTTCCGCAGCCGTTTCTACCGTTCGCTGTTTTTTTTCTGTTTCTTTGTGAGGAAGGGGAAGGAAGACCCCTTGGACTAAAAGAGCGGGAAAGGAACGAACGGTGGTTGACGCGTGTGTACCCTTCTGAAGCACTGCTGCCACATTCACCAACGTCTCCACCCGGTGCCTCAGGGAGGTCTGATAAGACCAGCCACAGCCGCTGGTAGAGCCCGGCCGTGGACCAGCGTGTGTGGTCTACCCGCCCCGCAGAAGAGATTTTTTTTCAAACAGCTTTCCTATTGATAGCTGCCCTCGCTGTGGAGTATAGTCAGTCGTCGGCCGCATTACCACAGGGGCGAAGCCGCACGCACATTTGTTTGCTTGTGCTTTATCCGTCGCCTCCCAAGAAGCGCCGAGTCAGTCTTCAAACGAAGTGCCGCTACGCAAAGCTCTCGTGTGCGTAGGCTGAGGTGCACCCCGGCTATCTACGTTCTGGCTACAGCCTTCTAGAACACTGTAGCCCATCGAATGGAACATCTTCCCGGCCTAGCACGAGTTTCGTTGCTCTCGTTGTTTCGTTTTAGAGCGCAGCTCTTTGGCGGCCGTTCCTGGGTTTCGCGGCGGCGTCGGCGTCGGCCTCGAAACCAGTTCCGCCCCCCTTTCAGCTCCCCCGTTCGAGCCGGCGCTTTGGCCACCGGAGCCTCGCAGGAGGAGGGGGGGGGGGTACACTCAGCGGTGAATGATGGGGGCAGGAGCGCGCGCAGCTACCGGAGCACACGAGGAAAAAAAAGGGGGTCGCCGGAGGCAGCGCTAGCAGCGACTGACTGACGTCGCTAGCTAGTCAACACAACGTGCTGCGTAGAACACCGTCGCCGCCATGCAGAAAGAGGAGCCCCCCCCCCCCCCCCTCCTCTTCCTGAGTGGAGGCGAGGGTGCTCTCCGGTTGCGGAAACGCCGACCCGCTCCGCGCGGGCGCACCGAGACGACCGGTCCGGAGGGGGATACAATAGCGCTCGCATCGTTCATCCGCAACGTACAGCGGCGGATCACGGTGCGTGCATCCCGTTCTCACTCGCTTCCAGGCTCGCTTCACTCGCTAGCGGCGTCAGCGAGTCGCTGCTATCTGTTCGTTGCGCAACGTTCCTATGGACCCACGCGCTGCCTCCCGCAACCTCCCGATAACTCAATTGCTCTCTTCATTTCTCGAACCACAAAGCTTCTTTCATGACAGCCAAGAACTGTTAGTGGAGTGTTTCTTGAAGGAATACGTGTGAAAAATAAAAAAAAAAGAAATATGTAATTGTGCTTATGTGCCTTGCTCGAAATCCTTGCCTCTTTTTTTTCTCTTTTGGTTCACGGGAAAGGAAAGGCGCAGTATTTGTCACATTTGCTCTGTGGACACCTGAACCGCGCCGTAAGGGAAGGGAGGAAGGTGGGAGTGAAAGTAAAAAGACGGAAAGGGGAGCCGTAGTGGAGGGCTACGGAGTAATTTTGACCCCCTGGGGATCTTTAACGTGCCCTGACATCGCACAGCACACGGACGCCTCTTCGTTTTGCCTCAATATATCGAAAAGATGAAACAGCTGATGAGCTGCGCTCAAATTTCGCATTAGGAAGTAACATAATCGTGGGCATTTTTTTACTTTGTTTAGCAACACACACATGCTGTATGCGCGTGTTTTGCACAAGGCAGACAAAGTGACAGGACGTTATCTGAAAGCAGGCATCTCGCTCACACGAGGAGCGAACAACTCCTGGCACAACAACACAGAGAATCCGCGAAAGAGAGGAGGCCTCTTTCCCTCCTCAGAAATGGCTAAGCAGAATCAGGTGTACAAAAAGCAGTGCTGTCATAATTTCAATGTGCCAGCTACAGATCCAAGGACATACCATGATTACACGGAATTGGATTTCATTTCACCTCAGCTGTCTGCTTTATTGAGTCAGTCTTAGAGTGAGTGTGAGACGCTGAAGGGTAACGTTCGAGAGCAGGTATCATACAAACCCTCGAAGCATTCTTCCCCAAGTCTTCCTTTTGCTCAGACTTGGCACACGTTTTAACATGTGCTCTCTGGTGCGAATCTAGCCTTGGCAGCATGCATACAGGTAATTCATCTCAGCTTGCCATCTTGTTGGGATACTTATTAAAACGATGTCATCAAGTCGTAAGCTAAAATTACAGCCTGTACTCAAGATCCAAGCGTCCTAGAGGGCTGGACTTCGATGTCACCCTCTCACCTCAATAGGTAAAAACCACTCAACGGCGGGTCGAGCCCAGCCCGTGCGGATCTCTATCACGAAGTGTGAAGAGGCGCTTTGTAGCTTTCCTCGATATAAACCCCACTGTGTCTCAGTTAAAAATTTCATTTCAGCGTTGCGTTACTTCTGCAGCATTGAACCGGCATCACATTTTCGCTTTATATCGTGACGTACTAAGCACATGAAAGCATGCTTTGGATAAGAAGCCGTAGAAAGCCGACATGAACATTGTCCCCCCTACAGTACAGCCGATCCTGGCGAAGGAATTGCAAACTAAGAATGTGTGATATAAACTGCTCAAGCTATCGGATAAGGTGACCGAGGCCTCAATTGCCAACACAAGTGGTGAATTCCATCTTAATGCAGTATGCTTCGTATACCATTCTGCTGAGTTTCGACGCGAACTTCAAGATTGTCGTGTCACGAAATCGTGTCACAGCCTCGATTGTGATGCAGTGGCGGCAACAGACGCTCAGTTGCCTGAATGGCGAAGAAACGTTAGCAGTTAAAAACGGCTGTCCGGTGCATTTGCTCGGTCCCGTCGTGTTCCTTGAGGTTAGAAACAGCGACATCGCTTTCGGTGACTCCCTGCAGCTGTCTAGTGTCGTTTTTAGACTTTTCTTCACCACGAGCACCGGGGCAACTTTGTGGCTTTCGTTCCTGCTTCTTTTTGATACAGCGGCTGTGCTCCGTTCCATCTGTTTTCTATAGAACGCAACCCTAGTGGAGAAGAAAGTGTGTGGTCGCTCGTGCCATTCGTGTTGCCGCGTGCTTTTTCTAAACAGAAACTATGCCTTTCATGGAAGGTTTCCCTCTCCCCTCAAACTCTGTATCTTCACCTCCCTCACCCGCCCCTCACCGCCTCTGCCCTCCCTCACCCTCGTCCTCAGAAATTTTTCAGTGCCGATCCTCCTTCGCCCTCACCTCACTAAATCAAATCCTCACGAGGTGAGGGTGAGGATGCCCTCACGAGGTTTCACCCTGGTGAGGATGCCCATGTATCTCTGTCACACTTGCTTTTGTGGACACTTGAATCGCACCCCAAGGGTCGGAATGTAGGTGGGAGGGAAAGTCCACTTCAACTCTAAAGCGTGCCTTTCATAATTGTTTCACAGGAATGGAAAGGCGCACTATCTGTCACACTTGTGTTTGTGAGAACCTGAATCGCTCCGTAAGGGAAGGAAAGAAGGTGGGAGTGAAAGTGGAGCTGGTTACGAGGACAACACCGACGGCATGCTGACGACGACGGCACGATGACGCGAAACCCAGTAATAGGCGCTAAAGACCTGCTCTCTAAATTAGACAGCACTTTGTGGTTGTTGTTGTGGCTGTAGGAAGAAGGAAAGGAAAATGCACGGGCTTGCTACCGGCTCTGCAGCTGAACCATCTCCGCTGTCTCGTGAGTACAGTACTCTCCTGATGGGGCTGGGACTAAAGCCCCTCAATAAGCGGTGGTGGACGATGGCGGTTGCGGCGCGCGTCTTTCTCTCCCTCTTCCATTTCTTTCTTTATTTTCTCTTCTGTCTGCACGAGGCTGGGAGGTGGCTCAGCTACAGAGCCAGTATCAGGCCCGTGCATTTTCTTTTACCTAATTCTTCCTACAGTCACAACAACAACAACAAAAGAGAAACTACAGAAGAAGAAGAGGGAGAGAAAGACGTGGCCGCCATAGCCGTCGTCCACCACCTAAGCGGTGGTGGGAGCAATGACGGCCTACAACAGATAAAAATTCGATGGCTGGCTAGCTCCCGCCGCAAGCGGCGTTGACCTACCGTCCCAGCCCCCATAGGGCCAGGAACATCCACCCTTCACCACCTCCCTTCGATCCCAAAGTGGTCGAAATTACTCCGTAGCCCTCCACTACGGCTCTTCTTTCTCTCTCTCCACTTTCACTCCCACGTTTCTCTTTTTCTTAGGGCGCGGTTTAGGGGCCGACAGAAACAAGTGTGAGAGATATTTCGCCTTTCTCTTCCTGTGAACCAATTATATTTATTACTGTGACAGATACTGCTTTTCTATCCTGTAAATCAATTTGAAATGCCGCTGATACCTGCTGCACTAACGCCTCCTAGACATCTGGGTTCTGCTTCCGGTTGCAGTGTGGTGAGGCGCTCGAGGAAGCGCCAGGTGAAATGCGCCGCACGGGCGTCTGGATCGGAAACCCGGTGATGTCAGTTTCGTCTATACATTGTTGTTGTTGTTAAGAACTTCGTTTTTCCACCGATGTAGGAGGCCCCCTACTCCCCGCCACCGGCACGCAGGCCTATGGGACGTAGGTTGGGGCCTCCGCGACTAACGAGAGGCGAAGCGACACTGTTTCTTCGCGGCTTCAGACGCCAGGCAGATAACTTGCTGCTGGTTGTCGGGGGACTCGCTCCACAGTAGCAGTTCCCGGGCTTCTCTGCTGCGGGATGGGAACCCCTCCAACCAGCAGCAAGCTATCCGCCTGGCGGCTCGAGCCGCGAAAAAACACTGTCAGTGCGCCGGTCTTCAGTCGTGGAGGGTGTCCCATAGGTCTGCGTGCCGGGGGCAGAGAGTAGATGGCCTCCTACATCGGGGTAAAAATAATGTTCTTAACAACAACAACAACAACATACGGCAATCCCGAAGCTCGCCTCCGACCACCGTAGCGAAGCTTTTCGCAGGGCCAGGAGAGTGGCCAGCATGGAATAGCTGGCGTTCTGATAGAACTCGGACCGTTTGGCAAAATGATGAACCTTCATTCTTGAGAATTTGACTTGATAATTCTTGAGCACTTGATGACACGACAAAAGAAAGAAGTCTCGGTCTAACATAGTCGGTACATAGCGCACCAGGCCCCATATAATCTGCCGTTAACACTCTTCAAATAAACAAACCGCGAAGACCCCTAGTAGTTGTTTCATCCAGCTATAAGGGAGTGAGTGGTGCGCGCTGATCTCCCAAGCCTTTGGCCGCTGAGCGGTTTTAGAGTGGGTAGAAGCATTCCATTGGAGAGGATGTCGCCTTTATAAAGGAAAAATATTTAAAAACGGTCTTCGGTTCCCTCCTAAAAAGGAATGCTCACACGACGTAGCTTAATTGAGCGACAATCTCGAGATCATATTCATATAGGCGCCAGGTATACCAAATAGAGAAACTATAACAAATTGAAGCTTAAATAAAACACAGCTCAATTCCTTTTAGGCCATAGTTAATTTTAGTCGTATTTGTAAGAAATGGTATTCATCTCTTAAGACCGGCTTGTCGAGAAAATAATTTCGCAAACTATCTTCGGAAGCGCATGATTAGCATACAAACCGCCCACTATTTCTCATCAGGGTGCGTACTATTGCATACAATAAACATACATATGGAAACTTAGCATAGGTCGGGGTATTTTGCCAATATAAATTTAGAATGTAGGTTTGCCGTGTTTGTAATCGTCGCCTACATTTTTCTCAGTATGTCGAATTGCTTCATTTGCACTAAATTACGTTTATCTGATATGTTTAACAGATATTGTCATAAGAAGTACTAACTGAGCGAGGAAAGCCAGCAACGCAGACGATATGTGTATCTGTCTAATAGAATTGATTTTCTGCCTCAATTAAGAACATCATGTCCTTTATCGCTTCAGTTCTGCTGTAATGTAACGACTGCCATAGAGATTTTCTAACATTGGGAGTTATGACACCCTCGCCACATTACACAAACACTGTTAGCTGGAGTCGAGGAAGTAGCTGCCTACTATAGATGATAAGTATAATTCTCTCGGAAATCTAGAGCTTACCAGAAGCCCCGTGGTCTTGTTTTCTAGAGCAAAACGACCACTAGCCCCTTTCCTCTAAGATGTTCCTTGCGAAAGCAAGTGGCAGTCTTACTTTGCGCTGTCTACAAAAGGCGTCCTGTACCAAATTGCTTTGACACGCGTGTCATTAACGTACGTGCATGGGGTGATTTCTCTTTTTTTATCGGTATTTAGCAAAATTGCACTGTTTGAGCAGCATTATGAGTACTGAAAAAGCCATAATAAAAGCATACAGAGAAAGAGGGTAACGCGCTACAAGACATGTGGTGTCGTGAGCCGCAAGAGGAAGCATGGGGAGTGAGTGAATGGTTGCCGCATTGAGAAAGCCAGCTTTCACCTTCATACACGTAGCGGATCCTATACCGACCTCCCGATGTATATATACCCACTTCTTATGAGCTGAAGATGCACGCGCACACATTAGGCTTCGTATAAAAAGGCTATACATGTTCCACGTGGTCTTTCTCTGTTGCTGGTAGATGTGATGTGTGTATGTGTGTGTGGTTGTGGAAGCTTAACAGAAATAAAACTTAAGATAGTTCGTAGTATGATAAAAAGATCTTCTATTACGAATCCGGCTCAACTTCGACGAGGTTCAGATCGAGCAGTTCAGGAGACTCATAATATACCAACACAGAAAGCACAGACCGCAAGACAGAGCTCCAACAAAGCATTCGAAAGGTTTAACACAACGTCAAGTACGTCAAAAACGCATCGCAGCTTTTCATTAGATATTAATTTCAAATTGCCGCAGGTAAAGATCCCGACCATTGTACTCCTGACCGTGAAGCATTTTGCAAGAAAGCGGGCTTCGATGGCTGCGTCGTGCACAAAAGCGAAGAAATATGTTCGAGTAAGTTCTGAACGCTTCCACTTCTAGGCATACAAAATGGAGCAGTTGAGTAGAAATTGCTGCTTTTAAGCATAAATCTTTTAATCTCTTTAGTGTAAAGGTGTGGTGTGACACAAGCTAAGAATAACTGATACGAACGACTTGAGCGGTGGCAATAAGTATCGTAGTACAGTGACACGAAATCCACGATGGATTCATCTTCTATTCTTGCTGTCTAACGCGCCTGAAAAACGTGAAACAATGCGCCGAAGGAATAGTTTACTAGCTGCAATTAGCTTCGAGCGAAAACAAAGGTCTCGCGGTACACTTGTGAATTGCATTTGTTATTGACAGTAAGTGGCGAATAACAATTTGGAACGAAAATTTGCTTACCATTCGCTACATTAGCTCATCAAACACCGTCCTCTCCGCACTTTGCATACGTAGCTCGTATATATACGAAAAAGCATTCAGTTATTTTCCGACAAATGTGTAAGTTCAAACCCGTTCTGCAATAGCCAAAAGTACGCAAAACATTTGCCGTGCATTCTCTGAGCACAAGAGATATCGAAATTACAGGGAAGCTCAACCATCGCTTAATATAAACGCATTAGAGAATTTAACATAGCGCTTTTCGTTGGCGCGTTGTTTTAGATATTTTAATTGAGACAGAGTGTAGGGCAAAGGAACGCATGGAAATGTTTTACTTATGTGCGAGACGTGCATTAAGTTTGTAAATAGGAATATATGGAATTAGGAAAGTGAAGTCGCCGTACTTGCCAGAGCTCGTCGTGGCACCTGAATCACTCCTTAAGTATAAGAACAAAATAAGAAATGAAGGCCTTTTGTATGCTACCACGTTCCGTACAAGTTAGACCAAACGCGAGCCAAAACATCAGTACAGCGACGCCTCAGAACAAACATTATACGCTTTATAAATATATATAATTTACATGTCGGAATAATAAAGAACAATGACCATTTTTCTGGTAAGGAGAGGTTTCAATTCTTGTTACTCCATAATTTAGGCGACTTCCCCATAGCGGAGGAGAATTTTAATAAGGAACGGTTACGCAGCAAGAAAGTTTTGCTGAAAACTTTGTGGCAGCTCTCCTGCCAGAAAAATATGTCCTGCTTAGCTTTCTCTTCCTATTCGTCTTCCATATATTGTTTTTATGTTGCTTACAAATAACCTGTTACGTGAACGTGTTACGCAAATCTTAAATCTGTTACGCAACAGTTGGCGTAATAGCACTTTTATGGGCGACATATATTATTTCGAGTATTATTCAACATGCATTTGCTATTCAAGTAAGAACCAGTTTCTGATAGGGAATAGAGCATACGACATATGTACCCCCGATTTGTTTGCATTGCAATGCTCGTTTCAAATGAATAGAACAACCGTTTCTTTTTTCAAGTGTGTGTGTGTGTCGGTAAATTTTGCATAAAAATATTCTCAAGGTGAAACAGAAATTTGTATTTTCGCACACAATTCTTATACTGTAGCATCTACCCAGGCGGGCTAATATGGCCACTAAGGATACCTATAAATTTTTCTGGACTTCTTAACTGCTCATTCCCTCCTGGTCTGACCTTTCACAGCTATATATCTGCTCTTAGTTTGATCTCGATGGGTTAATTACCTCTTATTAAAAATGTATTTCACCTCTGGGAATTACCATAGGCTTTGGAGCAATAATGAACCTACAGTCAGGTATTTATAAATTCGCTGTATCTTACTAATGTTAGAATTACTGGTTAGGAGAGCTGGTTAAGCGACTAAATATAGGCATTTTACTTCCAAATAAGAGAATTTTTTTTATTGCTATGATGTTTTTATGAAAGCTTCAACTTTCTTTTGGAGCCAAAAAGAGTGCAATGCAGTGGATGGTAGTGAATATTTAATCTTTCTTTCCAGGAGACATTCGTGTTAAGAGGTCTTAAAGCTAAAAGAAATTGCCGCTCGTTGAATCATTCATAGGCAGCTCAGCACAATTCTATCAGCCTTCGCCTCTCTAGTTACTTCAGTGATTGAGTGAGGAGAATTCAGCGGGAGAGATTAGAAAATGTACTCATGCTTTGCAATTACCTGAGCTATCCTGTATGACTGCTGCCAATATGAAAATAGCGTTGGTGCACAAAATTCTCGATACCATGAAATAATTTCATTCAAAAACCAAACCACAAACAACCGTTGATTTGGGGAGTTTTCGGTTTATTATTTTCTCCGCAAACTCTGAAATTGAGTAATTCAGGACCTAATTTTTTATGTGCTCTTTGCTCGCCGCAAATGTTTTTCCCGTTAAGGCTATGAGCATTGTAATCGGATGTGGGTAAATGCATCACGTTCCAGAAAATTCAGCATCGATCTTGCTAGCGTTATCGAAGTCCGATTTTTGAGCGAAAAATCACGACCATTGCTTCACCCTATTTATTTCGCCTGTGTAATTGCCTGGCACTGGTTGGTCACCGGGTGGATTTACGTCAAAAGCCATGGTATTGACATGTTAGCCAGCTTTCAGCCCGGGTTCTCTTTGGGATGGAAATGAGACATATAAGGAAGCTCTCCTGCAGCTACTGGATCTCCTGATGGACGCCTTGACCCCTAGACCACTCGGGCACATTAGACGTCTAATTTAATTCAGTTCTTTATATCTATGTCAGGTGGTCTTTCATATCATGTGGTTGATTACGGATGTATCCGGAAAATATGTTTGAGGGTGTAGATGAACAAGTGGAAAAATATTGTTGCACTTGTAAAGACCTGCAATAGCTCGATTAGCGATGAGTGATGGGAAGAGCAGACCCTAGGTGTAACCGCTGCCGCATCAACTATCAAAGAAGCAGCTTCGACATTCTTTGGTATATAGTTTCATAAGCGTTCATGGTTATGATTGATATAGTAGAGGTTACTCATCAACATCCAAAGATTCGCTGCTATACGTCCAGAAATAAATATGCAGCATTAAAGTAAAAGTTTACAGGCGATCAAATATTTCGCCTGGCCAGGAGTTCGAGTACATGCTCTACAAGCCTTTCTAAAGCGAGAGGCTAGCATACCATGTGGTAGGCGAAGAGCGAATGCCTCAAAAAATGAAATTGCTAGCGGTGGTAAAAACTTTGGGGCCAACTAAACAATCAAGCAGATGAAATGTTTGAATGGAGACAAATCCTGAGCGAAACTTATTTGGTTTAAATACATAAATTTAAGGTAATAAAGCCTCGCTATAATAACTATTCTAATAAATATTCCCTCAAAGTGTGATGATATTTCTCATTTCAGTTTCAGCCAAGAGACACACCCCTGCGGGTGAGTATTTATCCATGTTGTCTTCTCAGCATTTAAACACGATGTTATGTAGAATAAAAAAAAAAAAAAACACTCTACCACTTTATATATTATATATGAAATTGTGGATTAGAGGCGTTGTCTATGTAAAACTGCAGCCATGCACAAAATTAATCATGAACAGTGGAGGCTTATAAGCCGGAGTAGCTGCCAACAGAAGCTAATGTCAAGAGGGCAGCTTGGGCAAGTTTGTAACCGTTTGTGACGAAACAACGCTTATCAACGCGACGAACCGAAGCGCTGCACTCACAAATGTCTTTACTTAGAAGAAAACAAGTATTCTTATAGCTTCGCACTACAACTCGAATCACATGTAACACAAACATGTCATTGAGGAAATCTCAAATAACGAGCAAAGTCTCGTAATCAAAGAAGCGGATCGTATTCTACAAGTTAAATTTCTGATCTGTTAAAACAACAGACGGCAGTGAGAATAATTGCAAGGTGCCTGAAAGACGATTCCCGTGCGTAGCCGACCTCTTACAAAGAGGCTTCGCTGTAATTTATAAAGACTTGTACAAGGCTAAGGCGTTAAAAGCCTTTAGCACGGTTTTTGTCCAGCACAAAACATCAGCTGTATGGGAGCAAAGTCTGCTGCTGTGAAGCCCTGCAAAAGACGTAAGCTTGACTCCCTCTTTCGAGCCATAGAAACTTGCAAGAACGCTAAATTTTGACATGACTTTCCACTGAAAACTCGCAAACCAGACTGGCTTTTCGGGGTGCTGATTTCTGAGGGGTAATAATTTCAGGATAATAACTTTCTGACAAAAGATGCTTGCAGGTTTCCTGCAAGCAAAATTAAAGGCTGCTAACCATTGACGACACTTTCTAGGTAAAACCTTAGGACGACGTAGTTATTTTTTCAAAAGACAATTCTAGCAGTTACTTTGCTCTTTGCTCGATTGACGTCCAATATTTATATTATTCCATTCCTGAGGACAAACTAATGGTTTTTGTTGCAGAACACACAGGCACGTATGGGGCGGTTGCTTTTCAAAAACGCCTGTGGGATGCCTATTCGGGGGTTCTTGGAACCTTTAACAGTGTACCTGAGATCGACTTATGTTGTTTGGGATGATAATGCGTATCTTCAAAAACGCAGTGTGTGCATTTGGTCATGTGCCGAGCCTTTACTCAGAGATTTGTATCTAGCTACAAAAGACAGGAGCTTTGACCTATCCTTCGCAGGTTCAGATGTTAAAAACGTGTTTAGGTATGTTGATGACTACCTTGTTCTTTGTAACGGTCATGGCTCAAACCCTCTAGAAACAGTGATGGATGCGACGGGTCACTTTGTGTAAGCTTGAGCTTGAGCTTGCACTTGAGCTTCCTGCTGACGGATCTCTCAGATTTGTGGACTTTCAACTCGAGTTAACAAGACGGCATACATGCTGGGCCTATGAGCATCGAGGGGAGAAAGCACCATTCACATTTCATTCAGCTCTATGAAAGCTGACCAACAGTGCTATTCTCAATTTGTGCTTGACAAAGGCCGTAAAGAAGTCGTTTCTCCACACATGGAAGTCAGCTTCGTCACACTGAACGGCTTGGCAGTCAAGCAGATGAAGAGGCCTCAGATGCGGGCTAGACTTAAACAGCAGGTTGAGCCACGGAAAATGAAATCAGACCTGCAGTAGAAATTTCTTATATTCACAACGTTTCACATCGCCTAAAGAGAGTTGGGCGAAAAGCTGGCGTAAATGTGGAGAAGATCGCCCTTAACAAACATAAACATATTTGCAGGCGAGTGAATGATAACGCTGCACAAAAGAAACAGGGCTGTGCCATTAAGCATCAAGCCTCGTTCGTAGAATGCTCCGTAGACCTGGTTTATCGGTTCCCAGTGCCATGTGGGAAAGAGTACATGGGACAAACCGGCAAGTGCATGAATGAAAGACTTCTAGTACATAAAGCGAATTTCTAGCAAGCATCCAGAAACCTGGACTTTAATTTCAAGAACTGGCTCTCAAAAACCTGTGCACCTGAGCTCATCAAATGCAATCCGACTGTCGGACGCAAGAACAGCTGGTCAGATAAATTACAGAGGCAGCTTCAATAGAGACGCTGTGTGACAAAAAAGCAAGCCATCTGTTCCTTTAATTTATAACCAATTCAACTTGTTAAAATGTAATCCGCTGCTTTGATTACAAGACTTTGCTTCTTATTTGAGATTGTCTGAATGATATGGTTGTATCGCATGTGATTTGAGATGTTGTGTGAATATATAAGAGGTCGTGTTTTTTTTTTTTTAAATAAGCAGTTGTATGTCAGCGCTTGTGTCTTGTGCCGTTAATAAGCGCTGTTTTCTCAGAAAACGAAGCTCATGTGACTGCGCTGTTATGTGAATGACGTGAAACTTCTAACAGGAGGCAAGAGGAAAGTATCAAAGTTGCGTTTTCATAGTCTGAGCTTGCCTTTCTTCTCTCAGGACCATTAAAAGTTTATTCTTTCATATCGTTAGAATACAATGGTTATAACGAATGAATCTCCGAACACACCGCTATGTCATGCGTTTTTGGTTAAGTAATATGCTCTTCAACCCAACTATTGTTTTATTTCCGTGCTTATTGTCGAATGAACATATACATTCCTCTCTGTTGTAGGCAACTGTCGATCTCTGCGACTGCATGCATTTCCTGGTATATGTTGCGGGTGGAATTCATGGATGTAGCGTTGCGGCTGGGAAGGAAGAGACCGATTTAGTGCGTACAAGCTGCAATTCGCAATTTATTATATATGCACGGCGTCCCTGAGAGTGGGCTAAAGTGCCTATATTTCTGTGTTGGCTTGCTCACCGGAGTACGTGAGTGTAGCACCGAAAATATGTCATTTCACAACCACGATTCGCTTACCGTTGAAAGAATGACTCGCCTGAAAAGTTCGGAAATTGACTTGCTCCTGTCAGTACATAACTGTAACTATTACAAAGTAAACCATCATCTGCAAGCCCTGAGGCTCAAAATGAGCGTATTCATTTACAAACCTTTTGCTCAGAGGCCACTGCTCGCCTTATGAGAGAAAGGAGTGTCATTATTAAAGTTCTACTTCTTCTAAGCACTGTTTACCTCGACACTGTATCAAGGTTTGCAGTCGAAAACGAAAATGACAGCGCACAAGTGAATACATTTGATTCTTAGGAACGAGTGCGAATATATTACAAATGTGTAGGACCGAGTAGGCGAGAAAAGAGGCGTTCCTTTCCCGAGCGGAACTGAAATGATTAAACGCGGAGACATCGACAGTTCGCAGTCACCACCAACAACAAACACACCAGAGCCAAGACAAATAATCACTGATACAGGAGACTGAACATATTTTATCTAAGTCCAAAGCGAATACCTCGCACCTGCTTGCACGCCTTGCCCCCTGACGCGCTAAATGAGAGGAATGAAATTTTGCCGAACGGCATCGACGAAAGCTTCTAAACGGCGCTGTGCCCTCGTTTTTCTGGGCCACTAAGGGTCTGCCATGCCAAAAGTAATTAGGGGCTACCTATTAAAAGCATTCTCGCGAGTACTAACACATGTGTGTAGTTATAATGTATAATGTTATGTTATAATGTTAGGCGGTATAATAACAGGCTGGCTTAAAGATATAAGAAATATATAAAACAAAATGTGAATTACTTGCGTGACATGGCACACGTTTCGCTCAATGTACATTTTTACCCTAGCAGACACGGTGAACTGTGGCATATTCCAACATGTCGCACAATATACGGTATATATAGCTTAGCAAACCCGTTGCCCCGTCTTTTGAACAAGTTTCATGCTGCAAAAGTTAATATATCTCGAGCATGCCGCAAAGGTATACAGGAACTATGTGCTGCTTTTTAGATTTTCCGCATGTCTTCTTTGCTTCTTTAATGTGTTGAGCTGTTTTGAATAAGCAAAGACCTGCTTTCTTCTGAATTGTATTTTTGTTGCTTTTTGGTATCATTTTTGTGTGTGCTTCATTCCCTTGCCTTTTTTAACTCTTAAATTCTATTCACTTTTTTTTTACAGCCTTGTTTGCATTGACTTGTGAAAGAAACTTCAATGTTGCCTGCTTCCCTGCAAAGTAGGAGCCGAGGGGCATGTCAGCCACAATTTCTGGCTTTTTTCCTTCGACCCTCACGATATATACATGAAAAATAAATAAATTGAAATTGAAATACTTTTATCTAAAACGTTATCATTTACGCGCAAGAAAATTACTCCTAAAATTTGCTATAGCGAGTAGCTCTGAGCGAAATATAATGCTTGCTCCTAGATTTTCTTTGGGAAAGAATACCAGGAAGAGTCAAAGATTATCACATCCTTTAAAGCAATACGAGATGCCTTTACCAGCATACTGTTCTTGTGCGATTTAGTGCAAGCGCAGTGGTTGTATCAGGAATGAACACTTCAAGTTTTATTAAGCTCTTCTATGGTTTGTCGCGATATATTCCTTCGAAATAAAACACTAAAGCACCACTATAATCAAAACAATTACGTACCATAATTGAATATCTCATTTCAGAGCCAGACTACAGACTGGACTCACCGTCTCGTAAGCATCTGAATCTTAGTACTTTATGCGAGACTTTAGTTAGTAGTATTCTCTGAAAAGTGTGTAATATTTTTGCTTAGCATCTTTCCATCAAATCGATCAACACAACAAAAAGTCAATGAAGCATGCAGATTGTGTGAGCCCTCCACGGATCTTCTTTCATTTGTACATACCATGATCTTCTTCTTCCTCTTGTACATACCATCATCATCGTCCCGCGGCGCTGGCTCCGGCGCGCGCTTGGGTTCTGTACATCGGAATAAAACGCCAGACACGGCATCCGTTGCCTTGCCGTCTCGACCTTGCCGTCTCGACCTGGCCTTCTTCTACAAGTGGTGGAGGTGCTGGATACAGTCGGAAGGGGTGGTGCAGCCGAGGTAGAGGGTCCTGGCGATTCGTGGGTACTCTCGGTAGACATAACGATGGTGGCAGGCGGTAAACAGCGACCGGAACGCAGCTCCAGCGAGAGGCAGGGCACAAAACGGCAAGGGGATCAAGTCTCACCAGGACAATTAGTCCGGACCTCATGCCGCACCAACGCAAAGAATTGCTGGAATTGCTTCAAGCCCATCAAGCCATCTTTTGATGCCACTTCCCCACCACTGGGCCGGACTAGTGTTGCACACCACCGCATCAATACTGAAGGTAACTCGATCGTACGCCGACGACCTTATCGGGTTTCTCTCTCGGAACGAAAAGTAATCGAAGAAAATGTGAATGACATGCTCCGTCGCAATATTATTCGTCCATAAACAAGCCCATGGGCCTCCCCAGTAGTATTAGTTAAAAAAAAGGACGGATCGGTACGATTTTGTGTTGAGTATCGCGCACTCAACAAAATTACCCGTAAAGATGTCTACCCTATGCCGCGAATAGATGACGCCCTCGACTCTCTACAAGGCGCCGAATATTTCTCGACCTCGGATCTCCGCTCAGGTTATTGGCAAATACCTATGCATGAGAGGGACAAAGAAAAAACCGCTTTCGCAACTCCCGATGAACTTTACGAGTTTAATGTTATGCCCTTCGGCCTGTGTAACGCACCAGCGACATTTGAAAGAATGATTTACGGTACTTCGTGGCCTAAAATTGAGAACCTGTTTATGTTACTTGGACGACATTGTTATCTTTTCGGCAACTTTAACGACCATCTCACGCGCCTGAATGAAGTCCTGACGTGTCTTTCTTCAGCGGGCCTTCAGCGCAACACCAAGAAGTGCCACTTTGCACAGAAGGAAATTGAAATATTGGGACATCTGGTTAGCTATGATGGCATTCGTCCAGACCCTGATAAAATCAGAGCGGTCTTGAACTTTCCTCGCCCACAACGGACTACAGATTTGCGCAGTTTCCTCGGCCTGGCGTCATATTTCCGGCGTTTCATAAGGCATTTCGCAACTATTGCGGCGCCACTTCATGAACTACCTAAAGCGCGAAGCTCTTTCATGTGGACTGAACAGTGCAACACTGCTTTTACCGACCTCAAGCACGCCCTCACATCAGATCCTGTTCTTGGCCACTTCAGTGACAGCGCTCCAACTATCCTGCACACCGATGCCAGTGGTCACGGTCTTGGCGCTGTACTTCTGCAGCGTGATGCAACATCGCGTGAGAAAGTTATTGCCTTCGCCAGTCGGACCTTGACTCCAGCTGAGAAAAACTACACCATTACCGAGCAAGAATGTCTTGCCGTCGTCTGGCTGTTCAAAAGTTTCGCCTCTAACTCTATGGTCGGCACTTTACAGTTGTGACTGATCACCATGCTCTTTGCTGGTTGTCTTCACTGAAAAATTTGACAGGCCGACTTGGCCGCTGGATTCTACGCCTGCAAGAATACAATTTCGACGTTGTTTATAAATCGGGTCGCCAACCCCAAGACGCCGACGCTCTTTCTCGCTGCCCACTTACGGAATCAGCCTGCTGTTTTTCTTCGCAACGCATTTCTACCTCCGACCACAGCCGACCATCTCTTCCCCCGACGCATATCACAGCAGTTTCTTTTGACGATTCTGACCACAAGCACGCACTCCGCTCGCAGCAATTAGCTGATGCCTACTGCCGGCCCATCATCGACCGCCTTATCGACGCTTCGAACCCGCCTAATGCTAGGCTTCGCCAACAGCTTCGCAATATCAAGCTCGAAGATGGCATACTACGCCGCTACGTATATTGCCCTGATGGAACTCGTTGGCTCCCAGTCGTGCCGTGTGCTCTTCGCCCACGTATACTGGCGGCTTTCCACGATGACGCCACTGCCGGTCACCTTGGTTTTAACAAAACATATGACCGCGTGAAAAGACGATTCTTTTGGCCTGGCCTATCTTCTACCACAGCTAAATACGTCGCTTCCTGCCATCTGTGCCAACGTCGCAAGCGGCCGACTTCTTCGCCCGCTGGCCTCCTACAGCCTCTTCCATGTCCCGCCACGCCATTCCACGTAGTCGGCATCGACTTATATGGTCCCCTACCTCTCTTCGACGTGGGTAACCATTGGATTATAACAGCTGTCGACCACCTTACACGCTATGCTGAGACGGCCCCTGTACCGACTGGCTCCGCTGAAGAAGTAACTAATTTCTTTTTGCGGTCAATTGTATTGCGTCACGGCGCTCCTGGGGTGCTTATAAGTGATCGCGAGACGGCCTTCTTATCGACAGTCGTATCCGAAGTTCTTCGTGCCTCATCCACCCTCCATAAGACAACCTCAAGCTACCATCCACAGACTAACGGACTGACTGAGCTATTTCATCGCACCCTATCGGATATGATATCCATGTAGCCTCGTCCACTTCTAGCTATAACACGGTCACTGCTTTCAAGGTGTCATTGCATCCGACCCGGCCACGCAGTAGTCTAAAGTGGCTGGCCATGTGAAGCAGCACATCCGTGTCTCTGTGTGCTTGCATCGCTTTGCATCGATATCTGCCTGCGTCAGATACAATGTTGCTTTAAAAGCAGTGACCGTGTTCTAGCTAGAAGTGGACGACCCTGTACATCACACCGGATCATCGAAGTTGGGATACTGTTCTACCATTCGTCACATCGCCTATAATACTGCAGTACAGCGGACTACCGGTTACTCCCCATTTTTTCTCGTTTTCAGCCGTCCTTCCACTACAATCCTCGACACTTCCTTCTTCTCTACGCCTGATTACTCCTCATCACTACCAGCCCAGTTCTTATCCCGTGTGACCCGATCCCGTCATCGTGCCCGCCTCAACACAAAAGCTGCCAGCAAGACCGCAAGAGTCGCTACGATTCTAAGCATCGCGAGGTCTCTTTTCGTCCTGGTGACGAAGTACTGCTCTATACACCACTGCGCACCCCTGGCCTTAGTGATAAATTTCAGCGCCTCTATGCTGGTCCCTACAAGGTCATCAACCAAACGTCCCCAGTAAACTACCAAGTCACACCTGTTGATCCCCCCGCCGACCGACGCCACCGTGGAACTGAAATTGTTCATGTATCTCGCTTGAAGCCGTTTTTGCGCCGCGGTACATCGGTTGATTAGGAGCGGCCAGGCTGGCCGCTTCTGACCCCCCGGGCAGATTGTGTGAGCCCTCCACGGATCTTCTTTCATTTGTACATACCATGATCTTCTTCTTCCTCTTGTACATACCATCATCATCGTCCCCGGCGCTGGCTCCGGCACGCGCTTGGGTTCTGTCCATCGGAATAAAACGCCAGACACGGCATCCGTTGCCTTGCCGTCTTGACCTTGCCTTCTTCCACAATATACAGTAGCTCATGAGCAGCAAATTCTCAAAAATTCACTACTGTTGTGACAAAACATGTTGCACTTAGGCTGCAACGCCAGACACTGTTGAAGCGAGATGTTGCCCACTGTAACGCATGCATTACGAACGTATATCTCATTACAAGGCAGAGATTGCGTCTCGTAATTCTTCATTTTAAATAGATATAAGCAACGTGCTTGCATGCCAAATACCTAAATAGGTGATTCAACAATTAAACTACCATTGTACTTGCATTTTGCGCTACCGTCTTGTCAGTAATAGCATATTGCTGCCTATCATTCAAAGTTATATTTGTTGCTATTCAACTGCCACTAGCATGACGCATTATAACTTAGCTCATGGAACAATTTTGCACTCTTAGTTTGTGTATGCTCGTTGTCCCGAGACGGATTTTCATAAATTTAGTTCGTTGCGCAAAAAGTGCCGAGAGGTACCACGAGAGGTGCCAGCAAATGGCGTCTGTTTTTAGAGTGCGTTCGGTTGTGCTAATTAAATTTGGCATCTGTATCCACTAATAATCCGCAGCGGCCACCAAGGCAAAAACATACTCTCTGCTGTAAATATTGGGAAGCTGTGTGCACGTTAGGTACCAAGCAGTTTTTCTTGATCATTTGTCACCCACGAGGCTCAAAGAATACATATTGACCGCTAGTTTTGCAGCGCATAATTCCATGGAATGTAGCCATCCTTCCGAAGCAGACATCATGCATATTGTTGCATCTAATGGTCCGATCGTATTAGATCCTGAACCAAAAGAAAAAGAAGCATTAATATTGCGCGAAACGTACGGTTAGATTATGGACAACGCGTGTGCCGCTATCCTTTGAATTATTAGCCAGCACGGAATACTCTAGTGCTCCGATTTCATGACGCACATTTCAAGTTTTCTGAAAATTGGGTTGATTCTTTACCTACTCTTGACGCACAAGGCGTTTTTAAGCGTTGCGCCTGAAATACAGCGCATATCAAATGTGCCTACGAGAGGGTTCAGAGGTTGGGGCTCTTGGTTAATGTAAACGGGTACGCGAATAAAACCCCGAAGGGTGCTTAATTTTTAAGGATGGCGTATGGCGTCGTCTTTGCGATGTCAGTGCAAGATAAAGAAGCCCAATGTTCGAAATTTTTGGAGCCCTCTACTGTGCAGCTTTCGAATGTTCGTACAAATAAACCTAAGAAACCAACTAAATAATCTCCGCCAATAAAAGCAAAGTTATCGAGCCGTCTTTCTAGACAGAACTAGTTTTGTGGCCTCCCTGGAGCCGATTTCTTTTCGCCCAATTTTTCTGAAACAGAAGATCCAACTTCAAATGCGTGTATTTAGAAAGTCACCCCTACTTTATTTAGAACCATCATAAGACAACAAACCATTCGACGGACTCCAAGCCTCGGGCCTCATACGGGCATTGCAAAGTTAGAATACAGAAAAGCCGTATATAAAAGTTTAGACTGGGAAATATATGCAGCTGTACCAGGATAAAACGCTGTTACACATAAAACAATAATACTACCTGATTGTTTCCTTACGCATACCAGCAAAGGCAAGCATACCGCTAAGTGCTACTGCTCTCCCATAGGCAAACATGTTGTTTATAAAAAGCTGCGAAAGTAATCACTAAACTTTGTACGGGCCCATCTATCAACCATAGGTTGCTTATGACAGTGTTCACTTTGAAAGTAAATTCATGTTCATAAATTACTTTAAATTGATTAAAAAGTCTATTTACGAATTATATCTTACAGTTTGTTTGCGAAGAACGATAAATGGTTTCTTTTCTCAGGGGATTATCATTATTAGATAATTATAGTGCGAAGGGAATCTTGACCATTCATTTCTATTTATTTCAGCTTACCCTCAAGGTTAAGCAATTATTTCCATTGTATTTAAAGCAAAACATTCGTGGGTTCTAGTTCCACGCAATTCAAAAAAATTATGCAAGCTGCTAAATTTTCGATAGTCGAAAACTTATTCTAGGCTGATGTTTACTAGCATTTGAGAAAATGATTACACAATTGCGTTACCATCGACCGACGCACGGGACGCACAATAAAATGCCAATTTTTCCTCAGCTGCATGGATTGCTGGCTTTGCGCTCTCTTGCTTTAGAATCATTGATGCAGCATTGACTGTTATCGGTTCCAAAAAGAATTCGCACTGCAGGCAGATCAAAGACATTCTTTCATTCACAGCACTACTTGGGAAGGGCCAGATTTTCTCGGTAGAATGAATTGCGGTACATCTTGACGCTGTCCGATCTTTCGACAATAGTGCGTATAGCAGCTGCTGTCTAAATACTGAAATGTGGATTTAATGGTTGGTTGGAACGTCTAGCGCTGGCAGTAATTCGGGCACAGCAGGATCGGAATACCAGCCGCAGAGCACAGCTTCAGCGCGAGAGAGATGGGCGCCGGAGACCAGCGATGGTGATGGCGATGCCGCAGCGTTGTTTCTTCTTCATCTTCTTTACAATACATTTATTATTCGCGCATTGTCTGAGGTGAATCTTCCGGGCGATATGCATGGGCTAAGATGTGGAAGCAAGCGAGAAGGGTTCTACGTGCGCTGAGTGCAACGCGGAGTGCAACACAAAAACACAAACAAACATTTCAAGTGTAACGTGGGTAAGAGAAATTACTCGATTTACTGACATTCTAGCCGTAATGAAGAAAAAATGTGCACGGACAGGGCGGTATCTAGTGCGTACAAACATAACGAATGGTGCCTAAGAGTAAACAATTTGATATAAAGGGACAGAAAGTATAACACAGGGTGGCAAATATTACGTGGCGAAGTTAGGAAGTTTTCTGGGGTCGAGCGGATGCCTCTAGCGCGGCACCTAGTTTATCGGAGGTATGTAAGAGAGACTTTCGCCCTGATGGAGATATAGTCCGACTGCTGATGATGACGACGATGCTAGTGCTATATTGATTTAACTTAATCTGGAAATCAAGGACTATAAGCAACCAAGCCTTCTCTAACTGCTGAATGCTAGTCACAAGCGAAATTCGCGTTCGCGCTTGCTCAGTAGCTGCAAGCCCCGTAACCAGCCTATCAACCCAGAGTTCATCGTGCAGGTGGAATATTATTACAAAAGCAATACTACCTTAGGTAGAACCGTTCTTCACGCTAGCCTATGGCCCGTCGAGCCGCGCGCCGCTTGACATTCAGCCACCGCCGCGCAGAACACATGGCGCGTCCTTGTGTGCCCGCTCTGCGGCGGTTCGGTGGGGGGACGCATGCTCCGCGTGCAGGAGAGAGCAGGTGGAGAGAGTTCACGGATATAAGTGCGCTTCGCCTCTGTGGAATCAGCCTGCCATGACCATAGATTTTCTTACACTTACCTAGATGGAAAGCTGTGCTGCCATCTATGGGAGTTTACGTGGAGTTTCCTGACCACCAGGTCAGCCACCATGGGCGCTCAGTATGGGCCGGAGAGTTACCGACTGCAGAACTACAACTTTTGGCCTAAACTAATGCAAAGATAAACGTTGTTCCTAAACAATGTTTTAACATTCAATTTTGTCACAGTGCCTTGAACAACGTTTTCGAATGGTGCGACCGATGGGACATGATTCTGAATGCTGATAAAAGTGTTTATATGCCGATAACCCGAAAAACCATACGTCATAGCTACACATATAAATTAGGCTCTCTCCCTCTTCAACAAGTATCCAACTACAAATACCTAGGAGTAACCATAAGTATCAATCTATCGTGGAACTTGCACATAAACAATATCTGCTCTGCTGCATTTAGAAAATTGTGCTGCTTAAGACATAAACTAAAAAAAATGCTCCTTCTAACATTAGGCTTGTTATTCTTCAATAATTAGGCCTAAACACGAATATGCATGCATAGTGTGGGACGCGTATACTAAATCTAACGTAAAAAATCTGGAAAGAATACAGAGAAGAACTGTCAGGTTTATTTTTAATAAATATGCAAGGTCTGACTCCCCAACCACTTTAATGGAGACAAATAAAATTGAACTACTTGAACATCGAAGAAGAAAGCTTAGATTAAAGTTTATTTATCAGTTATTACATAACAAACTCGGTTTGGATCCATGATCATACTTAACGCCGGCGACAACCAGACAAACTCGTCAACACCATCCCAGTCCCCTAACCCCTATATTCGCTAGAACAGACACTTACAAATTTTCGTTCTTTCCACGCACAATAACAGATTGGAATCAGCTAGTTAATCCATTGTCCCTTGAGTTTTAACCAATTGCTGCTATACTGTGTTGACTTTTTTTTTGAAGTGTTGCGTTTTCTTTTGTACCTTGATTGACTTGTTCACCCACCCTGCTTGGACTCAGTGTCCGCAGTATTTTGTAAATAAAAATAAATAAATAAAATGAAAAGAAAGAGAAGTGAAACAGCATTTAGTGTGAAATTAATCGAATATAAGCATTGGCTTTTTCTCCTATTGGCTTAGTTTTTAGCAGCACAAGTACCAATATTTTGTGCTTAACAGGCACACTTTAAAAGGAAAGAAACGTTTTTGAAATATTTATGGTTATGCAATTACTTAAGCAAGTTTTTAGTGGCATTTCGGGAAACAGACACCTTTTATTGGCGCGTCTGCCTTTGCGCCTTCGCTACTATGACTTTTGCGGTCTATGTACGCACTTCAAGATGATGATGATGATGATAATGAAAAAAGAATCATCTTAGTAACGCCACAACGCGCACCTGAGAAAAACCGACTGTCCCGCACCAAGTAGCACACCGGCCCATGATCCTTAGCGCCCATGGTGGCTGAAGTTCAGCGCCCTCAGCTTTCCTTCTAGTTAAGAATATAAGAAACTCTATGGCCATGACATTTGAATTCACTTTACCCCTATGCCAATCGCAGGATCTGGAAATTCGGGTCGCTTCTTTCATAAGGGAGGGTGACATCAGAATCAGCCTGCGAGAACCGTTTGCATTCTCGTTAGCCCTACGACACGCAGACAAGTTCATACGGCTTGGTTGAAGTGCGACTTTATTTAAGGGATGGTAGCTTACGCTCTTGCGTACTGCCCTAAAGGATGAGCTTAAGTGTCACCAATAATGTAGTGCCTTGCTGATAGTGCGTGATAGGGGAACAATTTAGCAGGCAAAAGAAGCTTCCACTATTGCTTTAGCAATTGATCAGCTGAACCACAACAAATTTTGAGGAAAATCCCCAAGACAGAGAAGGTTTTATTATAGCAGGGGAGTAATTACTCATTGTTTGTAGAACGACTGCGCTTGTAAGGCGGTGGTCTCGAGTTCGATCTATGGACCAGGACGAATTTTTATTCTAAGGAAAGTGTATAACGTTCTTTTGCAGCCGGAAGGCTGCGCTTGGATGAATGTCAATGAGTAACTACTTGCGTATTACAAATCTACTTAATCTTGATGATAGCCGTAAATATTCGACCAACACCATTCCCATTTAGAGTTATTGATCAATTCGCTCTGGCCCTACCATTTGACCTGCCGACCGTCCTGATTACATCAGTTGGTAGAGCGACTGCCAAGCAAAGGCGGTGGCCCCGAGCTCGATCCCAGAGCCTGGACGAATTTTTATTTAGCTACAAAGGTTCTCCGAAAGCGGTATAGCTTTATTCCGTTGTCGTAAGGGTGCGATTGGGTGGTTGTCAATGATTAATTGCTCTCTTATTTCTGCGTGATCTGAAAATATAAAATATGGCCTACTTTTGAAAAGTCTGGCAGGATATTTCCTTACCTTTTTGAAAACGTATGCAAATAAGATTTCGCTGCTCAAAATAATTTCTTTTTCTTTGGCAAGAAGACTCAGCATTCTAAAGGTACCAATAAAGAACCTCTGCACATTTTAACCTGAAATATTAAGGCTGGAAATACTCGTATTCTTTTAACACGAAATCGTTTAGTGGTATAATTGTGTGAAAATGTGAGACATAACGCAAATGATAAAAAGCCTATATGTCGCTCAGAGTGTGTACGTTTTCTTCTGCTATACAAACACTGAGCTCTGTTTGGTCTTTATATTCAAAACATTAAAAGTATCTAGACACAACAATATATCTCTAGTGTACTGTAGTGTAAAAGGAATAGAAAAGGCATATTATAGGAACAAGCATAGCATAGTGTTCTCAGGAAATGTTCTGGAGATAACTGAGATGCACTTTCCAAGCTTCAGTCTTAAATTAGCGCTTCTATGTGGGCGCTTCAGAATCTAAAAACGAAATATTAGCCAGGACATCAATCTCCAGTACTCATTTTATGTCCTTCCTTACGGATTTGCAAGTTATTTATCTTCGTGAAGCTACGGCTATGGAGCACAATACCCGCCTTTCCTTGTAGGCGATATATTCACGTTTACTGTTCGCCGTGTGTATCCTAAATGGGGTGAGCAATGCTGTCATTTAGTGTTCTTCTCTCCTTTAGAACAGGACAGGTGACAGTTTTGGAGTAATATGGAGGAAATTGGAAAACATTCATGGTAAAGACAGTGGCCCGCATGGAATAGTCTGAATATTTAAGGAGCTCGGACAGTTCAATATAGTAGTGCCTCCCCATTCTTGAGAATTGGCAACTTGAGGGCACGCCAAAAGAAAGAAGGCTTGGAGGGAATATGTTTGGTACGTAAACCACGAAGCTCATTTAATCTGCCTGTAACTCTCCGAATACACCACCGCAGAGGTCAATAGTAACTCTATAATCAAGCTCTAAGGCGGTGAGTGGTGGCAGTTGATCTCCTAGGCCTTTTGTATTTGAGCGATTTTATAAAGAGTTGCAGCATTCCATTGACGATAATATCGGATTAGCTAGGAACAGTCTTTGCAGCTTCTACAAAGAATTGTTCTTACGACATTTGTTAAATTCAAACGCAAGGCTTAGGAGCTAGTTCAGAAATTATTCGTATCTGTGCCACGTACCAATTAACACATGAACTATAAACAAAAAAAAGCTTAATTCAAATACATGGCTCCGAATATTTTCTGTTTTGCAGTTCATTTCAGTCGCATTTGTAACATCCGTGATTTAGTCCTTCGGACGAACTTACCCCGAAAATATTTGTCTTCAGCTATCTTCAGCCCATTCGGAAGTGCAATTATTGCAGACATGTTACGTTACATTTCACTTTAGTGTACCTTATATTGCAGACAAAAAGCATGCATACACGGCAGCGCATCACAATTGACGATTAAAATGCTATCAGATGAATCAGAGTAAAATCGCACATTGGCTGAGGCCTGGGTATTTTGGCAATATAAATTTTGATTTCAGGCTTACCTTGTTTCTAAGCACCGCATACAGATTTCTCAATGAGTCGACTTCTCTGTATTCACTACAATATGCTTATCTTGTAGGGGTAACAGATATTGTCATAAGAAGCATTATTTGAGCAAGGGAAACCGGAAATACATAAAATGTATGTCTGTCGAACTGAAGAGTTTTTGGACTGCGAACATTATTAGCGTGCTTATTTTTCAGTTAGCCTTTGCAGTAATGTAAAGAACATCATATAAGTCTTCTAATAATAAACGAACGATATGCGCCCTCGCCGAATGCATAGGCCATTGTTAGGTGGAATTAAGGCCATCGGTGTCTCACCGTAGATAATCAAAAATAATTGCCTCGGGAACTCGAGGGCCTAGCAGGAGTCCCTTACTTTTGTTTTCTGTAGGAACAACAAGCCCCACTATTTTAAGGCTTCGTCTTGCGATAGCGTTGTAGTAGATCAAGTCTTCCTGGTCGAAAATGGAGGCTGTATGAAATTTTGCAAGCGTGCGCCATCACTAGCGGAATTGCCTGAGGCTGCAGATTACCATTGTACTTATCTGTATTGGCATGTAATCATTACTGGCACACAAGGGCACACACAAGACACGAAAAGGGCAGAAAGAGGCCGTTGCGCTTCCAGTCACGTGGTGTCGTGGCCGCAAGAGGAAGAATGAGGAAGGGGCGGACAGCTGCTCCATAGAGCAATCCAGCTTTCGTCTTCGTGCACGTGAGCGGTCCTATAGTGATCTGCTGATGTATTTATACTTTCTTGTTAAGAGCGGAAGACGTATGCGCACACATTAGGCTTCGTATAAAAACGTATAGTTGTTTCACGTTGCCTTTCTGTATGTCTGCTGGATTTGCGGTTGACGTGTGTTGGATTTGGGATGGTTTAGCAGAAATGAAAATTTGAGGTAGGTCGTAGTATGATACAAAGGACCGTGTATTTGGAATCCTGCTGAAACTTTATGAAGTTTACAATGAGTACTTTAGCAGAGTTATAATATACCAAAATCTATTGCACAGACCGAAAGACAGCGCTCTAACAATGAATTCAGCGTGTATATTGTATATTTTGAAGTATGTCAAAAACACATCGCAGCTTTTCATTATTTATTTTTCATAACTGCCGCAGGTAAAGAGTCCGACCATTGTACTCCTGATAGAGAAGCATATTGTAAGAAGAACGGCTTCGATGGCTGCGTCATGCATAGAAACGAAGAAATATGCTCGAGTAAGTTCTCTGCAATTTCACATATAGGGTGTATAAATGTAGACGTTGAGTACACATTCCTGGTTTTTAGGCGTAACTGCATGGTTTTAAGCAGCGTAACCCCTCATGTGAAACCCCGTACTCCTGGGGTCATTGAGGTATTGGAAATAAATAAATAAATCAGTAAGTTTATAGACAAGATGTTATGTAACATAGAGTACGAATAAATACCACGAATCGTGACAGTGACTACCGTAGTATAGTGGCACAAAATTCAGGATGGCGATTTCTTTTATGTTGGTCGTCTAAAGCACCTGAAGCAATGAAGAGAAGCACGATTTTGTTTGAGGAAGGTGAAGTCGAGCGTAATAAAATACAGGATCTCTCGGCACAACTGCAAATTCACAATTTTCTATTCATCTTAAGAATTATATTAGGATGAGCATTTGCTTTCATTCGTTAGATTTTCTAATCGCACAGCTTTGTATCCGTGCTTTGAAAGAAGTAGCTCCTAAATATAACACACCGAGTGAATTTCTTTTCCATCAAAAATTTCCACAAACATAAAAAAAGTTGCGGAGCTGATGCGAACGCACAGATATGTAAGATATAGATCCAGCTCCTTAGAATTCAGTACAATGTCACCATGCTGTACAATCCTAGCATGTTAAGCCATTCATTAAATTATGCAAAGTAGTACAATTATTATATACCACATATTAAAATTCAAACAATCTCGTTTCAATGTAATGGCGCCAGCATGGGCAACCAGGTATTTCCATATGAGAAGGCGTAGTGTCTGCAGTGCTGTGTACAGTGCCCTCACAGGAGTTTGGCGTGCCTCCGCCAGGCAGCATCGCTACCATAAAACAAAGGATGTTACCATGAAGACCAAGTTGCCAAATACGCCGCGCTTTCGCCTAGCATTTGGGCCGTGCGCACATTAAAAGCTCTGCCTACCCAATGCCACATTGTCCGTGCTACCGTGCGCTGAAATAAAACAAACTGCACAGTTTCCGTTTCGCCACGATTGGCGCACTGCTCATGGCACAATTCCCCAAGCGGCGAGGCGCTGCCGCGTTGGGAGGACGCCCCATCGTATTCCCGATCAATTCAAAGTCACGTGCCTGGCTCGGTACCCTAGCGCTAGTCCAACTGCGCCCCTCTGATGTAGAGAGTTTGCTATTTTCTTCGGGCGCGCGCCGGCTACAAGCCATCAGCTCGCTAAGTGCTGCTGGTGTGCTTTTAACCCCGACGTCCGGGAACCCTCTGTCGATCGTAGCCTTCATTCCCGCACCTGCCTATAAAACTGTGATGGACACTCGGCTTGTGGACCTGGGTGGCGAACAGGGGTGAACACTCGCCACGCTGTCCCTAGCCAGTATAATAATAAGGAACACACTAAGTACTCATCAGAGGTGAGGAGTTCGTTCACTAGTTTCAACGCTAAACTGCGTGCTCTTGCTGAAACGCAGAGGAGACCAAGGCCTCCCCTCTCCAATGGGAGGTGTAAAAGGTGGCGGGCAACACGGGGAGTAGCGCCATTCCAAACAAAGGTGCGTGCGAGTGACGCCAAACGGCTCACCGTGAGCAAGGACATTATCGTCACTCGAGTAACACAAAAGGCTTTCGCGGACATTTGTGGTCTCACTGTGGCCACTCTGGCGGCGAGCGATAGGTTGTACGTCCTAGCCTCGGCTACAATACGCGTTTATCGCGTATTGTAGCCGTATTGTTGTATTGTAGCCGTATTGTAGCCGTATTGTAGCGTATTGTTGTTTATCGGTACACTGCCTCATTCCAAACACATGGAGAGGCTCCCCGTGACACAAAAAGGACGGTGGAAACTCGCACGACCTCATCCAAAGAATGAGTACTCACAGCGGACCTATAAAAGCGCCACCAGCGAGGGCATTGCTTTCTTTAAGCGTTAAGGGCAGCTCCAGAGATGCCTGCGTAAGTGTTAAAGGTACGAAGAAAAGGTAAAACGCTTGCCGTTTCACGGAAACCAAATAGATATTTAGAAACGCAATCAGTTGTTCCTCAATAAATGTGCATGTCGAAAACAGATCCGCAATAGCCAAAGCTGCTTGAAACTTTTACCAAAGCATGGTTAGAAGCAGAAAAGATACAATTATTGGGACGATCAAGCGTTGTTTAGATAAATGCGTTAGCTCCTATAGCACCGCAGTTTCGTTGACGCGTTGTGTTAATATTTTTCGTTTAGGCAGGATATGGTGCAAAGGAAAGCGTAGAAAATGTCATAATTATCGGTGGTCCTTTGCATTTCATTTTGAAATTAAATCTTAAGAATAGATTAACGTAACGTCACAGTATCTGTCACAATTTTCGCGGCACATGAACTATCCCGTAAGGTAAGGAACACATTTTCAACTCGGAGCTTTATATTTCACTGTCACGTTCCAAATACGTCGGACAAATAAATTAAAGGTTAATAGCGCACCAAAAAGATTCTTACAAATAGGCACAAATAGACACACAGGACAGGCGCTGGTGCGTATATGTGAGTGTCTTTTTGGTGCGCTATTAACCTTTCCTTTATGTATTATGCACCAACTAGCCAAGCAATAGTTTTAATTGACTGCTTCGGACAAAACTCGAGCCAAGGCTGGGGTACGATAACGACTTTTCGACCGATGAAACTGTATACATTATCACGTAATAGATAATATTTATTACTCAGGCTAACCGGTGAACGATTATTCTTTGGAGCAGTTAAATTATTGTTACCCCAAAATTAAAGAATCCCCAATAGCGGTGCGGATTTTCAATATGGAGCGGTTAGACCGGAAAGAAGATATGTTGAAAAGAACGAAAATTTGTGGCAAGTGTCCGGGGTAGAAATTTTGTCCTGTTAATTTTTATTTTATTTTTTTTTTCGTTTCAATCTTTCTTTTTAGTGTACAAATAACAAAAAAAAATCTAATTGAAATAACCTATCTGTCATGCTACGTTTATTGTCTTTGAAGTTTTTGTCAGATGACAGGTTTTCCGATTTACCCTAAAACAAAATGCCTTATGTATATTCCTTTCTTTGCATTCCTGTGTTATTTCACATGCTTTGCTCCCTGCATAAGGAGAGAAATTGCTAAAAGTCTGATTTGAGTCATAAAACAACGCTCTTATGACGAAAACCTTACTAGCCCAATTACGCGAAAGTCTGTCTGCCGGCGTTGGCAAAAATTGATGAAACAAAAAAAAATTACCTTGAAACGGCCTATTTCTAGCCACGTAAAAGGCGAGTGGGAGACTGCGTGAAAAACTGTTTTCGTAAAAGGAATTGTCCTGGCATGGCTGGGGCCACCAGTCCAGGGCCGCAAAGGTATATGCTGTCTTCTCCGTTCAGTCAATTGACTTGAGCTGGTCATCAGGTGTCGAGCTGGACAACGCAGGTTGTGACTGTCGCTGTGCTGATGTGTTCCTTTTTAACGGGACCTGTCTTTTTTGACAGGCTCATCTAACATGGTTAAGCACAGGGTTTTCCCCCTAAAGCGGGAATTTATTCCGATATTATCGGGTAGAGTTTGTTGAGTAGACTGAAATTGGGGTATGTGTAAATCTGTAGTTTTGCCCAATCATGCGAATGCTCTCTATTACTGTCTTCGTGGGGAGGGTAGAGGGTCCTCCTTAGGTCTCTTCGAAGTTCAAGGGTGACCCATAGCGTCTTTTGACTGCGTATTCGGCGTCGTTGTGTGCTTCCCGGCTGGCATATGCTTGCGCTTTGGAGTAGGCCTATTGATCCTCTTTAGCCTGGTGTCCACGTAGTGAAGAACATTGAGAAGGCGATTATTCCCTCCACAGTGCGATTGTCGACAGTGGATAGTCCTCCACTGTTGTACATTACGCTTCATACAAGTCCTTAATTCCTTGTACAGTAATCTTATAGGCCTCATGCATGGTAGGGAGGCAAATACCGCTTCCTCATCTTCAAGGTTGTAGCTCTTGGCCGAGGCGCTATTGGATTCACTAGCTTGGTGATCAAGAGCGCAGCTTACCACTCCGTATCGTGATTTGTATATGGGCGTGTCGTCGCATACTTTTTGTTTTGCGGAGAAGTTTTTCTGCTGTGTGCTTCCCATTGTGTTTATTCTCTTATGCATGTTGGATTCATGCTTTTAGGAATCGGGTTGACCTTAATTAGCCCTATTATTTCATTTGGTGTGCTTTTCGTACTCTTCATTTCTGTACCAGCATCTCTCAAGCCCAAAATATTAAGTGTGGTCCTCTCTGTTATTGTCTACACGATTCTTATAATCTAGGCAAGAATGTGGGCCTCGGTGTGTTATTGAACTGTGTTGTTTTCCCGAGGTTTTGAGCGGTAGACCAGGAGCACATTTAGAGGCCTTCGTTAGGATTCGCATGCATACCAGATGCCCCTGTAGCAGGCTGACACTCCTTCTTTCTGGTTTTCTGAATGCTCATAGGCACCGCTGATAGACCTCAACGCGGCGCCAGTGTTTAATCTTCCTCGTGTGAATTGTGTTACACAACAGTGTTCGAATTTCTCGTGTGATATGTTTTACACAACAGTATTCGAATAGCACCTTTTGGATGGCACATGTCATTTCACATACTACTGTGCATGCATCGACTATTCAAGTAAGAACCAGTTTATGATAGGAAATATATCATACGACATATGTACCACCAATCTTTGCCCCCAACGCTTGTTTCAACTGACAACAAAGAATGCCGCTTTATCCTGAACGTGTTTTGATAAATGTACCATAGCAGGTGTTCCCTGAATATCAACAGAACGTCGCAAGACCGTGAAGAGCGAATTTCGAATCCAGGCTTGGCACCGCATTCCTTTATTTTTCTTTATTATTTTTATTTTTAAATGCAGTAGAGTTAGTTTCTATTCTTGCATGCTTTTTCCAGGCTCTCAACGCGTTGTTTCCCGGAAACGAAACCCATCAACCATACAGGAAATTACGGTATCAGAGCTCCGCGCGGTTTCATTTCGGACTTTCCTCTGCATCGCAAGAATTTCCGGTAATAGCCCATAATCCTGTATCCCGGATCCTGTACAATAAACCTATATGCGGTTTCCTATACAGATATTATACAGGATTTTTGGTAGGATAAATACAAATGTACCGGGTTTCTCTGTTGTTTGGAGCAATAATAAGCCCACAGAGCTTAATGATAAATTCGCACTCTCCTAAGATATCTTAGATGTCCTGAATGAATGAATGAAAAACTTTATTTACACAAAGGGAATTCTCCCGGCGTTGGTGGGGCCCTCAGTCCAGGGCCCCAGTGGCCTTTGCCGTCTTGCGCGCTCTGTCAATCAGCTTGAGCTCGTCGTCAGGCGTCGAGAAGGACAGCGCAGCCTCCCACTGCTCCGGTGTTGGTGTGGTGTTTATTGGTGCTACCTGTGTTTTTTGACAGGCCCATGTAACATGGTAGAGTGTAGGGGGTTCTCCGCATAGTGGGCATTTATTTTCATATGTAGTGGGGTGGATTTTACTGAGTAGACTCAGATTGGGGTATGTGTTAGTCTGTAGCGGTCTCCAGGCAACCGACTGCTCTCTGTTGATGTCTTCGTGGGGAAGTGGATAGATCCTCTTTAAGGCTCTTTGATGTTCAAGGATGGCTCCATAGCGTCTAGTGACCGCGTCCGGTTCCCCGTCGTTGTGCGCCCCCCGGTTGGCGTATGCTCGGACATTGGCGTCGGCACGTTGTTTACCTTTGACAGTCTAATGGTCTGGTGTCCACGTTATGAAGCATCTCGAAAAGCTGATTTTTCTTGCCTTGAGTATGCGGATGGCCACAGTGGATATGCGTCCGCTGCTATACTTTCTGCATGCTTCTTGCGAGTCCGTAATTATTTTTGTGGTAGCCTCCTCACCCTGGTGGGTGATAGCGAGAGCGATTGCCGCTTCCTCAGCCTCGAGAATGTTGTTGCTCTTGATCGAGGCGCAGTTGACTTCTTTAGGCTGGTGATCAACCACACTGGCTACCGCTCCGCGTTGTTCTTTGTATGTGGTCGCGTCGACGTGCAATATGTTTTTTTTCCCTGCGAGGCTTCTTTCGTGTGCCTCGGATCTTGCCTCTCTTCTGGCCTTGTGTACTTTCGGATGCATGTTTTTCGGAATCGGGTTGACATTAATGATCTCTCTTATTTCTTTCGGTATGCTGCCCGTGCTGTTTATTTCTCTGCAAGCATCTCTCATGCCCAGTATATTTAGCGTTCCTTCCCGTTTGCGTCTGCATGAGTCTTATTTTATGCGCGAGAAGGTGGGCCTCGATGTGCTCTTGCACTGTGTTGTTTACGCCCAGTGTATTGAATTTTTCGGTCGAGGTGTTGACCGGTAGTCCAAAAGCGCATTTGTAGGCTTTCCTTAGGATTGCCTCCAGTTGTTCTTTTTCCTGTTCGAGCGGAATTTGGTAGGGGACGCCATATACAATTCGGCTTACAACGAGGGCCTGTACTAGCCTACATGTGTCCTCCTCGGACATGCCTCGTCTTCTGTTGGAGATTCTTGCTATCATTCGCGTGATCTGCGCGGTGGTACTTACTAGCTGCCTGATTGTTTGATCTAAACGGCAGTTGCTTTGTATACGCATGCCTAGGATTTTTATTTGCGACACTTCCGGGATCTTCTTTTCCCCTATGTAGATGTCTATGGAGTTGTGCAGATCGTACCCTCTTCTGTGGACTCTGGACACCTCAGATTTCTCCGGAGAACATTCAAGGCCGCAATGTCGAGCGTATGCGTTGACAGCGTCTGCTGCTCTCTGCAGACAGTCTTGCTTTTCTCCTAAGGATCCCCTGGTCACCCAGATCGTGATGTCATCAGCATAGATAGCATGTCTGGCTCCTTCAATTTCTTCGAGTTTTTTTTTGCTAAGCCGATCATAACAATGTTAACGAGCATAGGGGATATCACTGAGCCTTGCGGTGTTCCCTTTTTGGGGGTCGGGAAGGTGTCTGTCCTGATGCCGCCTATTCCAATGGTGGCGGTTCTGTTACTCAAGAAGGCTTTCACGTAGCTGTGTATTCTCTGCCCGCAATCTAAGTTGCAGAGCCCGTCTAGCACTGCCCTGTGACTGACATTGCCGAATGCCGCTTTGAGGTCGAGCGCGAGCAAGATGCTTTCTCCGTATTTCGGGACCGTGTTAAGCACCTCCTCCTTGATCTGCAGGAGGATGTCCTGCGTTGATAGATGTTTTCGGAATCCGAACATAGTGTGCGGCATGAGGTCATTGTCCTCCAGGTGGGTCTGCAACCTCTGAAGCACAATTCTTTCGTATACCTTTCCCAAACATGACGTCAATGAAATGGGTCGTAGATTTTTCAGGCTGGGAGTTTTTCGGGATTTAGGAATCATTACTATTTCCGCATGAGACCAGTCTTTCGGGATGGTCCCCTGCTCCCAGTGTGTGTTGATGAATTCAATAAATCTGTGGATTGAATTATCGTCTAAGTTCCTAATCATGGCGTTGGTAATGCCATCCTTGCCTGGGGTGGTGTTTTTTGTGGCGGACATAACAACGTGTCTGACTTCTTCTATAGTAATGGGTTCGTCAAGAGTGGGATTTGCTTCTCCCGTGTATGGCGAGCTGTAGTCGGCGCCCGTTTCGTCACCGATGTATCGCTGCTTGATGTTCTCTAGCAGTTCCCGGTCTGTACCTTGGAATTGGTGCGCGATCCTTTGGATTGTCTTATGGTTTTCACATTTGTTCTTAGTTGGGTCTATGAGAGCCCTTAGCAATGCCCACGTCTTGGCCAAACCTAGAGTCCCCTGTAGATCGTTGCATTTCTGGTCCCAGTCCCGTTTTGAGAGCTCCATCGCATATTCTTCGGCTTGTTTTGTGACCTCGCCGATCTTTAGCTTGAGCTTTCTGTTGTGCTTCTGCCTTTTCCATCTCTTTAGCAACCCCCGCCTAGCATCCCAGAGGTGTAAGAGATGTTTATCCACGTTGGGCGTTTTGTTGGTGAGAGTGACCTTCTTAGTGACTTTTTCCCAGTCGGATTTGATACCCTCTACCCAATCCTTAATGTCCTGATCTCTGTATCCTCGGACTCCGCCCTGGTCTTTCTATAGGCTTCCCACTTAGTGAGTCTAGCTTGGCCATAATTTTTCCTGTAGCTGAGCTGGTAGAGTGACAAATATAGGCGCTGGTCTCGAATTTAAACAGCAGTGCTGGAGGCATTTTTTAAATGTAGATGCTGTAGTTGTCGTGGCTGTAGGAAAAAGAAAAAAAAATGTACGGGCTTGCTACTGGCTCTGTAGCTGAGCCACCTCCAGTGCCTCGTGCAGACAGAAGAGAAAATAGAGAAGGAAGAAAAGGAAGAGGGAGAGAGAGAGAGAGAGACGCGCGCCGCAACAACGGCCGTCGTCCACCACCGAAACGGTGGCGGATGCAATGACGGCCTACAACAGATAAAAATTCTATCACAGGCTAGCCCCCGCCGCAAATGGCGGTGGGCCACCGGTCCCAGCCCTCAACCATGGGAGATGTTGCTGTGAAAGCTCTAGAACCTTTGTGTGCAGCCGTATTGCTGCGCATTGGTGGATGGTAGTGAGGATTCAATCTTTCCAGAACACGTTCGGTCTAAGAAGTCATAAAGTTAACAGAAATTCGTGCCCATTGTTATCATGCATAGGATTCTAAGCACCGTTCTACCCTGCCTTCCGCCCCCCCCCCCCTCTCGCTAATTCGGTGATTGAGCGGTCAGGAAATTCGCAGGGAGCGGTCAAAAAAGGTTCTCAGTCGAATGAAATTAGCGAAAACACCAGGGCTGTCCAAAACGGCGGCTATCATATCCAATATTGCTTTCGTGCGTAAAACTTTATATAATGTGAAAATAATTGAAAACAGTGCACTTAAAGAATCCCAGGCGGTCTAAATTTCCGGAGTCCTTCACTACGGCGTCTCTCATAATCATCATCATCATCATCAGCCTGATTATACCCACTGCAGGGCGAAGGCCTCTCCCATATCTCTCCACTTAACCCGGTTCTGTGCTCTCATAAACTGAGTCGCTTTGGGATGTTAAACCCCACAAACAAACAGCAAATAATTCAAAATGTAAAAAACAAAAACAGTTTATGTTAGCCCTTTCTGTTTAATATCTCGTTTCTTAACTGCAAGAGTTTAGTTATTCAGGAAAGAATTTTTTATGTCTTCTGTCATCGACAGAAATTTTGTTCTCTTCAAGGGTAGCAGATTTTTTTTATCAGATGTGGTTAAATGCATCACTTTCCAGAAAATTCAGCTGGCTTTGTGAAAGTCGACGTTGTGACCGAAAATTCAAGAGAGTGGTTAAAGTGTGCTTACTTCGCAAATGCAATTTTCTGGCACTGGTTTGTCCTACGCGGGTGGTTGTCAGTCCAGAGACACGATACCGGAGAGCAAGTGTGACAGTTACTGTGCCTTTCCCTTCCTATGAACCATTTTATTATTATATAGAGTTAGAAAGTTTTCAGCTCGGATTAGCTTTGAGATAGAAATGAGAGAGGTAAAAAGCTTTCCTCGACCTATCTGTATTTGCAGACAGGCGCGCCATACTCCTAGATCACGCAGGTACATTGAACGTCTTTTTTGATGTAGGTCATTATTTCTAAGTCAGGTGGTCGTTGACATCATGCGGTTGATTACGGGTGCATTTGTAAAATATTTTGTAGGGTATAAAGGAACAAATGAAAGAATATTGATTACACTGTAACCAGGCACATTGGCGCAAACTGGGACCAGAGACGGGAAGAACAGCCTCTTGTTATAACCGCTGTCGTGTCGAACCTCAAAGATGTAGCTTTGACGTCCATTAATTTATAGCTTCATGGATGTTCATGTTTATTATCACTGAGGTTTAGGTAACTTATCAAATTACAACAAAACGCTGCTGTGCGGCTAGAAAGCCTATGCAACATAAAAAAAGCTGATTTATTTATAGGAAGGGAAAGGCGCGGTAACCGTCTCACTTGTTTTCTGTGGACACCGCAAACGCGCCGTAAGGGAAGGGACGAATATGGGAATGAAAGTGGAAAAAGAGAAAGAGGAGCCGTAGTGGAGAGCTACGCAGTAATTTCGACCACCTGGTGATCTTTAACGTGCGCTGACATCGCACAGCTCACGGACGCCTCTTCGCTTCGCCTCCATCGAAACGCAGACGCCGCGGTCGGGTTCGAACAGGGGTACTCCGGCACAGTAGTCGGGCGTCTTACCACTGCACTACCCCGGCGGGGCTATGCAACATAAAAAAAGTTCACAAGCCAAAAAAAATTCACCCTGGGCCGGATTTCGAACCCGTAATCACCTCTTGCCTGCGACTGTTCTACAAACTTCGCTAAAGCAGAAGGCTAGCGTACCTTGTGGTAGGCGTAGAGCGAATGTCTCAACACATCGAATGGCTAGCGGAGGGATAACTAGCAAACTTTTTGAGGCAGCCAAATACTGAGTCGGAGAAAATTTTCATATGGGGGTAATTGCTGACTAAAACGAATTTGGTCATCACTGTAGTGTAATAACGAATCGCAATCATAACTATCCTAATTCATCTGCCCTCATAGTGTGATTTTTTCTCATTTCAGTTTCTGCCAAGAAACACACACCTGCAGGCGAGTATTTACTCTTTTTGTGATGTCACCAGTAAGACGCGATATTATGCAGAGTAAATATCATTCTGCTACGTAGTATATTATCTTTATGCTATTACCCATAGGACACGTTGCATAGGAAACCTGTAGACATGCACAGTATTCAGTGATAAATAGTGGTGGCATCGAAGCATACGTAACTCTTAACTGAAGATAATGTATACTGCGCTGTTAAATGAACTTCATGTTTAACTTCTAATAGCTGAAGCAAATAATTGACCTTATTGTTTGTACGTTTTCAATAAAACATTCAGATGTCTTTTAAAACTTTGTCAAGACACCTATCTGTTTCCTGCAGCCACGAGGGACCGGGGTTCCATTTCCCCCAAATGCGATCCGGTACTGAACTCAATGACAATTTAAAGGGTTGCACTCTATGATCGTATATTTGCAATAAGTTGTGACAACTCTGCACAACCGTTTTAACACATGAAGTCCGCACCCGCTGCGCAGTACGCTGTGTCCAATTTTATACTCAAGGCTCGGCTACAAAATGTTGCATTCCCCTACGTAGCCATGCACCACCAGTGCTGCTGAAAAGTTGCATATAGTTTCGAACTGCACACCTGTCATTCGCTTGCATGTGGTACCGATGGACTCGCTTAGCACAACACGATAATAAATACGGCTGGCCTTAGCTTGATCAGTATCTCGGCAGAGAATCTACTGATCCTTTGTGGTGGATATCATCGACTAGCGCTTCTTAACCATTCGTAGTCTTCTCTTTCCCGTAGGATTGTTGGTGACGAGTTTCATAAAGGGGCACATATTGAGCAGGTTCGGCTCGTATAACGTACACGGGAGCTGAAAGTTCCCAGGCCACTCCGAATAGACAGTGAGCTGCTGCCATCCGCTATCGTGACGCTAAATCCTCGCTGATCGCCGCTGGAGGGTTTTTCCTTAAAGGGGATCGCGTTTCTTTGATCTCAGTCTTGTTACTGAAATAGCAGCGAAAATAATAATGTGGCGTGCGCCTTCGCTCTACGCGTTTCCTTCCTCGGATTGCGCTGCGCTGTCGCTACGCCTCGGCCAGACGAGTATTCGCTGAAGTGAAGCATGATGCAGGCTTAAATATAATTCCGTGTTTCTAAACGTTCCTTGGATCAAAGTACGATATCATGCATGTAACGCATCATAAGGTCTTTAGCTGCTCGCGATGCCAACACTTTTTATTTTTACGCGCTATACACCTGTAATCGTTTCATTTACAGGACATTTAGTGCATACAACTTGGGCGAACACCCGTTGTTTGCTTGTGTTTGTTAAGGGTATTGTTTGCTACGGTATGGACACTTCATTTCATCGAGCGCCCCGCCGGGATGGTGCAGTGGTAAGACGCCCGACTACTGTGCCGGAGTACCCGGGTTCGAACCCGACCTCGGCGGTTGCGTTTCGATGGAGGCGAAACGGAGTGACGTTCATGTGCTGTGCGATATCAGCGCACGTTAACGATCCTCAGGTGGTCAAAAATTAATCCGTACGCCTCCACTACGGCTCCTCTTTCTCTCTTTCCACTTTCACTCCCACCTTCCTCCCATCCCTTACCGCGCGGTTGAGGTGTCCACAGAAAAACAAGTGAGACAGGTACCACGCCTTTCCCTTCCTATAAATGAATCAATCATTTCATCTAGCTTTTTATAATGAATTCGTGTAGTGCATTTGCGCAGTTAACACATATGAAGACGTGCCTATGTTGAAGAGTTGACACGTATTGCTGACGCTTATTCAGTCATAACCCCCTGTATACTAGTGTTTATAGGAGGCTGTGGCAAAGTATTCAATGCATTTGTATGCAGTACGAATATTAAGGTTACGCTTTTATGGTTAGCGCTTGCACTTTTTTTTTCTCTCACGACAATGAAAGCTTGTTTTGCCATATTGTTTGCAAACAGTCGGTGAAAGTTTGATTTAAAAACACGCCAGCAGTTGCGGATCTTTTAAGTGAAGTGAGTTTCTCTTTAACCCGATATCAATTTTAGGTTTCGGGCTTGTTGTCGATGGTACCGGTGTATTCAACCCCTTCCAGAGCTAACATTTATTATATGCCTGCATTTCCTGGGAAGTATGTGGGGCTGGCGTTGAAGCATGTTGCGTTGCGCTCGGGAAGGAGGTGCGAGATTTGGCGTTCATAATGTAAATTCTCGAAGTATGTGACAGTAAAAAGCCTATAATTCACTGTCGTAATCGTTTAGGTGCCTGTAACATGAGTGTAACGACGTGAGAACGTGTTCATTATATCATCCCAAATCTCTTACCGTTGAATGATTGGTCTGCCGGAGTATAGCTTGGAAATGAATATACGAGTGCACACGTGTAATTAATTTTAAGGAATACATAATCTGCAAGCCGTGACCCACAAAATGAGTGTTTTCGTCTACAAACATTTCGCTCAGAGGCTACTGGTTGCCTTACGAGAGCAAACAGTGTCATGAGCACAGGGTAAATTTTTTAAGGCGCTCTACACCTCGGCACTATATCAAACTAAAGTGAAGATGCACAAGTGAAAACATTTTACTGTCAGCAACCGGTGGGAATATATTACAAATGCTTTTAACTGCATAGGTGTGAAATGAGTCGCACGTTTCCCGTGATGAACTGAACGTGTGGAACTGAAAGACGTCGATAGATTGCAGTCACCAACCACAGCAACCACACTACCGCAAAGAGGAAAGATCAGACACCAAGAGACAATATATTTTATCCAAGACCAGAGCAAACACCTCGCATCCATTCATACGTCTTACCCACTGACCTGCTAAACACAATACGATAGCCATTATTGCTGCCGTTAACCTGATCATTACCTGAGCCAAAGACGAAGGAAAATTTGGCGGCGAGTATCCAGGAAAGATTCCAAACCTTTACTGAGCCTTCGCCTATTCGAGCAACAAGGTTACTTTCGTGCCAAACGTGATAAGGGCCACATATAGAACGTATTGTCGCGCATTTAAAATACATAATGTGTGTTTTTTTAATGTGTACTAATATTACAGTTTTAATAGGTTTTAAAACAGCCGTTTCATTTCAAAACTTTATCATTTTCGTAAAATGAAAATGCGTCTAAAAGGTGCCATAGCACTGACCTGAAAGAAAAGATAATGCCTGCTGCAAGATTTGCTTTGGGCAAAATTCTAGACGGTGTTGAAAATTATCACGATCTTGTATAAAACAAAACTGGACTCCTTTCCAGCATACTGATTTTGGGTAAGTTAGTGCAAGAGCAGTGCTCGTAGCAGAGATGAAAACTTCGCGTTCTATTTTGCTCTTCATTTTTGCCTAGATATTGTTACGGTACGCAGTGACAGAGACGATGATGAAGTGCTCGGCTAGTGGAGAAAGACGACGCTGCAGCTACGTCTGGTTCTCCTGTGAGGGTGTCCCTGACGGTGAACTGTTGCGGCTACGACGTACCATCGCCTCCTAACATCTCGATGTGCCTCGTAACATCTTGGTGGAGCTGCTGGGTAAGACACCAATACCACAAGCTGGATCTCCGTAGTGGCCGTCAACGTGGTGCCAGCACTATGCAGTCCGACGCAGCTACCTCAACACCGGCACAACCAGCGCCCACTGTCGTCGTTGCGCAGCGTCGTGATCCGGGAACCTTTTGCGGCACCGATGACATCGACGTCGAAGACTGCCTCGCTATGTACGAGCGAGTCAGTAAGCACTACCGATGGGACGCAACGTTGCTGCTTGCAAATGTCATTTTCTACCTGGCTGGTACGGCGCGCGTCTGGTTCGAGACGCACGAAGAAGACCTAACATCCTGGGACATGTGCAAAGAGAAGCTTCGGGATCTCTTTGGCAAGCCGATCGGACTCAAGCTCGGCGCTAAAAAGGACCTGGCATCGCGAGCACAGTCGTCGACCGAATCATATCTGTCGTACATACAAGACGTGCTAGCTCTATGCCGCAAAGTGAACAGCGCCATGCCCGAGTGTGACACGGTGGGCCACATCTTAAAGGGAATTGCTGACGAAGCTTTTAACCTTCTATTTTGCAAAGATTGTACGACGGTCGACTCCATCCTCGAGGTATGCCGGTGGTTTGAGCAAGCTAAACATCGTCGTATTGCTCCCCGCTTCGACCGCTTGCCAAACACAGTTGCTATGTCTTCGTGCGAAGATGTGTCAACACTGCAGCAGCCGTCCCATGAGCCAAACTTGACCAGGATCGTTCGCAGAGAGATGGAGGCAATGGCCCCCGTCGCATTCACACCTCAGCCGGCGGATGCTACAATAGCACTGATCCAAGCTGTCGTTCACCAAGAATTCGCGAACGCGGGCCTTAATGCGAGCGTAAGCCTCAGCTCTGGTCAGCCGTCCGCACAGCCATCTGTCCAGCCCACCGTTCCGGTGGTAGCTGCTGCGGCTCCGACTGCGCCCTTCCCGACGCGATACCCCGAATCTACGCGACGCTACCGCAACCCAGAAGAATGGCGGACCTTGGACAACCGACCCATCTGCTTCAACTACTCACGTGCCGGCCACATTTCTCGCCATTGCCGCAGCCGTTGGGTTCCGCCACCTCGACCTCGCAACTATTATGATTGCAGCACCGCCTACAGACCACACCCAACCTCTCTCCGTGATACGCCCTCTCGTGACTTTAACTCGCCATCCCCGCGCATGTCCAGCCGATCGCCGTCTCCCCAGACCCTCCGTTCCCGCTCGCCCCTACCTCACCGTTCCTCGTCCCCTCACTTCTCTGACCCGCTCCAGGAAAAACTGATCAATACAGCTCCCGGAGGTGAAGCTGCATTGACGACCCGGCCCGAAAATCATCTGCTGAATCTCGCTCATCGCTGCAATCTTCTAGATATCTGTGTAGGTGGTGTGCCTGTTACCGCCCTCATTGACACTGGTGCCCAAATTTCCGTCCCCAGCTCTTCGTTTCGCCGCCGACTCAAAAAAGTTGTCACGCCCGCCTCTTCATCAGCCGTTCGTGTCGCCGATGGAGGTGTCGCTGCCGTCGTGGGACTTTGCACTGCGCGCGTGAGCATTTGTGGTCGAACTACCCCTGTGCTCTTCACTGTGATCGACCGCTGCCCTCACGATGTGATCCTCGGCATCGACTTTTTGACGGCGCACTCTGCCCTGATTGATTGTTCAAGTGGCCTCCTTCGCTTAGACCTGCCTTTCTGCTCCGACCGCACAGATATCAAGCCACGCCTCTGCTCCGTCGAGTTTGTTCGCCTACCGCCCGAAGCTGCCATGTATGTTCCTTTGGCCCCGTTTCCTGCTATTCCTGAGGGTACATACGTCACTTGTCCAATCACCGATGTTGTTCTCCACCGTAACGTCATACTCCTTCACACTGTCCTGACCGTCACGGATAACAGAACCTATCTTCCCGTCCTTAACTTTAGCCGCTGTGTCCAAGTTTTGCCCCATGGCATTGCACTCGCTGACTTGCTTCCGTTGGCTGACTGCGAAGTTTCTGCCCTCAAGCCTGTGCCTCTGTCTAAACCCCCGTATCAGCTTCTCGTTCGACCCTTTTTACTCCCATGATAGCACCGGATTTGACACCTCAGCAAGCCAGTGCTCTCTCCGGCCTTTTGTTTTCATACAGCGACATTTTTTATTTTGGCGACCGACCTTTGGCCCAGACATCTGTCGTTACCCATCGCATCAATATTGGTGATGCCAGCCCTATTCACAGAAGGCCTTATCGAGTCTCTCTTGCTGAGCGCCGCGTGATACAGAAGGAGGTCGACAAGATGTTGACAAATAATATTATTGAGCCTTCCTGCAGTTCCTGGGTGTCTCCTGTCGTTTTTGGCAAAAAGAAAGATCAAACTTGGAGATTCTGTTTAGATTACCGCCACCTCAATCATATCACTAAAAAAGACGTTTTTCCGCTCCCGAGAATTGACGACACCCTCGACTGCTTGCATGGTGCCAGCTATTTTTCCTAGATCGGCATGCGTTCCGGCTACTGGCAAATAGCTGTCGACGAACGGGATCGAGAGAAAACCGCATTTGTCACCCCTGACGGACTATACCAATTCAAGGTCACACCATTTGGCCTCTGTAACGCTCCTGCGACTTTCTAGCGCATGATGGACTCGCTTCTCCGTGGCTTCAAGTGGACAACGTGTTTATGCTACTTAGATGACGTTGTCGTTTTCTCTCCCACGTTCACAAGTCACCTTGAACGGCTTTCTACGATACTGGCAGTCTTTCGCCGCGGCGGTCTTCAACTCAACACAAAAAAAATGCAGCTTCGGCCGCCGCCAGATCAAAGTCCTGGGACATTTGGTTGACGAAAATGGTGTGCAGCACGACCCTGATAAGTTCGTGCAGTCCGTGAGTTCCCTACACCACGTAATACAAGTGATGTGCGAAGTTTTCTCGGGCTCTGCTCCTACTTCCGTCGCTTCATTCGGCACTTCGCTGACCTAGCACTTCCTCTTACCTCCCTTTTGCAGAAAAACATGAATTTCTCGTGGAGCCGTGAACAAGCTCAGGCCTTCAAAACGCTCATTTCCGCGCTCACCGCTCCTCCTGTACTGGCGCACTTCGACCCGTCTGCGCCTACAGAACTGCGCACCGACGCTAGCGGACATGGTATTGGCGCCATCCTTGCCCAGTACCAGCACGGCCACTCTCGTGTGATTGCCTATGCCAGCCGCCTTCTATATCAGTCCGAGCGCAATTATTCCATTACGGAGCGCGAATGCCTTGCACTTGTTTGGGCATTGACCAAGTTCCGCCCTTATTTGTTTGGGCGGCCCTTCAGCGTAGTGACGGACCATCATGCCTTGTGTTGGTTGTCATCACTTAACGGCCCTACTGGCCGCTTAGGTCGCTGGGCCTTGCGATTACAAGAATACACGTTTACTGTTGTGTACAAGTCAGGCCGCCTACATCAAGACGCCGACTGCTTGTCCCGCCACCCCGTTGACCGTCCTGAACTTCCTGACAATACTGCTGACGACTGCGCTTTGTCCATTTCGAACTTTCTCCACATCTGCGTCGAACAGAGTCGTGATCCTTCCCTGCGCCCCATTATTGATCACCTGCGCAACGACAGCACCGATCCGCCCATCAGTATGTTTGTGCTACTTAATAACACATTATACCGACGCAATATGCGCCCAGATGGTGTAGACCTTTTGCTTGTGGTCCCGACATATCTACGCTCTGCTGTTCCTGCGCACCTTCATGATGCTCCTACAGCAGGGCACCTACGAGTGTCCCGCACATACGACAATGTTCGACGGCGATTCTACTGGCCAGGCCTCTACCGCTCTGTTCGCCGCTACGTCGCCGCCTGTGAGCTGTGCCAGCGCAGGAAGACCCCGTCTCTTCACCCTAATGGACCCCTGCAACCACTCGCAGTTCCAACTGAGCCCTTTTCTCGAGTTGGTCTCGACCTGCTTAGGCCATTTCCCACATCCACTTCAGGGAACAAATGGATTGCCGTAGCGACCGATTACCCCACCCGGTATGCCATGACCAGAGTTATCCCCACCAGCTGTGCCTCCGACGTTGCAGACTTTCTTTTGCATGATGTCATCTTGCCTCATGGTGCTCCTCATCAACTGCTCACCGATCGCGGTCGCTGCTTCCTTTCTAAATTTGTTAATGACCTTCGGCGCTCATGCGCTAAGCGCCACAACTTCACAACGGCCTACCATCCACAAACGAACGGTCTTACTGAGCGCCTTAATCGTACCCTGACTGATATGATGCCAATGTATGTTTCTTACCAGCACCGTGACTGGGACATCTCTCTACCTTTCATAACATTCGCTTAAACGATTCCTCCTGCAGCTACGCTTCTGATGCCATCGCCCGCGCTAATGCCGCCGGTCATATTGCTCGAGACCGGCTTCGTGCGTCCCAGCGTTCTAAAAAGCACCGTTACGATCTCCAGCACCGTGACGCCTACTACCCTCCTGGCTCCCTCGTACTCCTCTGGCTCCCTGCTCGACGTGTAGGCATGTGCGAGAAACTTCTGCCCCGCTACGTGGGCCCTTACCAGGTCTTGCGGCAACTTACCGACGTGACGTACGTGATTATCCCTGTGAACCGCCACTCTCCTGCAAACCATCATCCAGAAGTGGTGCATGTCGCCCCTCTCAAACCTTATATCTCGCGCTCACCTGTGTAGTCTACGCACCGGGACTGTGCTTCTTCCGCGGGGGGTATTGTTACGGTACGCAGTGAAAGAGACGATGACGAAGTGCTGGGCTAGTGGAGAAAGACGACGCTGCGGCTACGTCTGGTTCTCCTGTGAGTGTGTCCCTGACGGTGAACTGTTGCGGCTACGACGTACCATCGCCTCCTAACATCTCGACGTGCCTCGTAACAATATATTTCTTCAATATAAAATTCTAAAGCCCCTTTCTAATCGAAACACTTGTAATCCTAATTGGATAATTTTTTCAGAGCCGGCCCAAACACTGGACTCACCACCGGATAGGCATCTCAACCTTACTACTTTATGCAACCATTTAGTCAATGGTATTGCGGTGAGGCCTGTATAATGTTTTTCTTTAGCATCTTTCATGTATACCAATAAACACAGCAAAAGGTTTAGGAAGCAGGAAGATGCATTACCTCCTGAGGAGTAAGTTCTCATGGCATCACTAGCATTGTGACAAAACTCGCTGCAAGCAAGGGTACACCAACTGGTCCCGGTCACTGATGTCACACCTTCGCACACATGAAACGCAGATCCAGCTCACAGAGGCAATAACGGACGTGGATAATCACCTCATTCACCTCTGGGAAGCTCGCCGCTGGCGTCACCAGAAACACAACCGCAAACTTAAAGAACGTATTGCCGATATCACCCACCGAGCCACCGAGTACGCGGCCCAGCTCGCTGACTCGAACTGGGTGGATCGTTGCAATACAGCGACCCCACAAATGTCTAGCCGTAATACATGGAAGCACTTTCGAGCTCTCATCAATCCTACGCAGACCCGTACCAAAACCCAAAAACATTTACACCGAGCAATCCCCTCCTTTAAAAGCAACACTATGCAGCTGGCACAATCGCTCCGGGACCGCTGCTTGTGCACAGCTCAAGACCCCCGAGGATCGGTCTACTCTTACGCAGACAAGGAGAACTCGGAGCTGGACAAACCTTTCCAGCTTCACGATCTTCATGCCAGTCTAGTCAAAATGAAGAGAGGCACCGCGCCTGGTCGGGACAAGGTCACCGTCAACCTTTTGGCTAACCTACCTGACTCGACTTACCAGTGCCTACACGAATACATTAACGCCATCTGGGCAGGGGAAACCCCCTTACCCATCGATTGCAAAACGGCACTTGTGACTTTCATCCCGAAAGCTGGCAAACCAATAGACACGGATAACCTCCGCCCCATCTCTATCACCTCCTGTGTGGGCAAACTAATGGAGACTAGGGTGCGCGATCGGCTATCCGAGTATCTTGAACACAGGCACACTTTCGCGGACAACATGTTCGGATTTCATCCACACAGATCCGCATAGGATGTCCTTCTCCAACTTAACAGAAAAATTCTCAACCTATTCGAATGCCCCCACAATGACCGGGTTGTACTCGCCCTAGACTTAAAAGGCGCTTTTGATAACGTCACACACGAAGTCATACTGACCCATCTAAGTGAAACACACTGTGGCAGCAATACGTTCAATTATATAAGACAATTTCTTACAGACCGACAATCATCCATCAAAGTACAAGACAAGGAGCACGGACCATTTATGCTCGGCACGCGGGGCACACCTCCGGGCGCAGTTCTCTCCCCGCTGCTTTTTAACATTGCCACGCCATGATGCGTCTGCCGGCCCAGCTGGCTGAGGTCGAAGGCGTGCAGCACGCGCTCTACACCGACGACATCACCCTATGGGCAACGCAGGGCAGTGCGGGCGACATTGAAACCTGCCTGCAAACAGCGGCGAGCATAGTGGACCGCTATGCCCGGCGCTGTGGTCTTCAGTGTTCCCCCCAGAAATCACAGTTTGTGCATCTCCGCCCCTCTCGGAGATGCAGTACACAAATCTCGCTGTCGCTTGCGAGCGGTCCAATTCATGAATCAAAAGAGATCCGAGTACTCGGTCTCTTCATCCATCACCAAAGACGCCCGACACAACACTAGCCAAGCTCCGTCAGGTGGGGGACCAGGTGGGCCGTATGGTCCGCCGGGTGTCTAACAAACGCGGGGGGTTGCGCAGTAAGGATGCCTTGCGGCTAGCAAACGCCTTAGAAACCAGTCGAATCCTGCATTCGACTCCTTACCTCCACTTGCGGAAGCACGAGGAGGATACCCCTGAGGTGATCCTCCGAAAAATCATGAAACGTGCCCTCGACCTCCCAATCTCCACCTCCAACAGTCGCCTCATGGCCCTAGGGGTGGTGAACACTTTCAGGGAGCTTCGGGAAGCACATTTGATGAACCAATATACCCGCCTCACACAGACAGTGTCGGGTCGCCGCCTTCTTGCCCGGCTGAACATTCAACATAAACAGTTCACAGAGGAGAGGCTCCGCATCCTAGAACTCTGGAGACGCGCCCTCAGAGTGCGGCCTCTCCCTGCCAACATGTCACGAGAAGACCATAATGGGCAGCGCCTGGCGCGGGCGGAAGCCTTGGCCCGCCACTATGGCAACCAATCAGGTGTGTTCTACGTGGATGCCTCGGGCCCCCATCCGGGGGGCTGGTACACGGCCGCTGTCATTCACAACGGGAACACAGTCGAAGGCCTTACATTCAAGGCCAAATCTATAACAAGCGCTGAAGAGGTAGCCATTGCACTCGCCGCCTCAGACCACACTTCTAAATATATCATCACCGACTCACGAGGGGCTTGCCGGAACGTCGCCCAAGGGTGGACCACCCCCTTAGCCTATAGAATGTTTAAAAATTGCTGTCGGGTCACGGACCCCGCGTGCCGATATCTCGTCTGGGCTCCTAGCCATCAGTGTCTTGCAGGGAACGAGGCAGCTGAAGCAGCCGCCCGCGCGCTTTCTCTCCGGGCAGTTTCTTCGGGACTCGAATCGGCTGAGAACATCGATTCCAATCCGGCCTACACATTCAAAGATATTGTAATTTTTTATCAACTCTCGCATCGCAAATACCTTAACCCCTGCAAAGGGTTAGGAAAAGCGAACGAGAGGCTGCTCCTGCGCCTCTTGCGCCATACTAACACAATGCCGTGCCCGGCAGTACTTAAACATTTTGACTCACAATTCACTGGACAGTGCCAGTACTGTGGGGAGGTGGCTGACACCTGTCTCATGGTATGGGCCTGCCAACAAAACCCATCCCTTCCCCCCATTCCTAACCCTTCCCGGGAGGACTGGGAGGCGACCCTGCTCGGCTGCTGCAACCTACAGGCCCAAAGGGCATTAGCGCGGCGTGCGCGGGCAGCGGCAACCGCCACTGGGGTCCCTGACTAGGGTCTCCACCCAGTATTGTAAGGCCGAAGCCCTTAAGGCTCCGCGTCAAACCTCCCAATATGAAATAAACGTTTTCACCACCACCGCCACCCCCACAATGCCAGACACTGATATGAAGCAGGACGCTGCGCTCTGTATTGAAGAGATTGTGTCTCGTAATTGTGCATATTAATATATATACAAACAACCACCAGGCATGTCAAATAACTAATTAGGTTATTCCACATTTATATTATTACAGACCTTGTTTTGTGTTTATTCATTGTCAATAAAAACACCTTGCTGCGCCCGATTAAAACTTTAATTTTTGGTTTTCAACAGTCGCTAGCATGAGGCCTTACCACTTAGCGCACGAAACAATTACCACTCTTGGTTTGTGGTTTTAAAAGGTAGTTTTTTGTTTGCACACAATGCGCCTAACCTAGATGAATCGCGAAAGATCCCAGCCACGCGCATCTGTTTCTAAAATGTTCTCTGTTGCGCTAGTCATATTTTTCTCTATCCACCAACTGATCGAATTGGCCCAAAATTCATGAACGAACTGTCTGCTTTAATATGAAAAACGATTACAGCTTCTCCACGTTAGATGCCAAAGCTTTTTCGCAGTCATTAGTCCTTCACGAGGCTTGAAAGAGACATATTAACTGCTAAACTTGCAGAAAAACTGCGTGCAGCCATTTCTTCGAAGCAGAGTAATAATAATAATAATAATAATAATAATAATAATAATGATAATAATAATAGGTTCACAGGAAGGGAAAGACGCAGTATCTGTCACACTTGTTTCGGTGGACACCTGAACCGCGCCGTATGGGGAGTGAAAGTGGATAGAGAGAAAGAAGAGCTGTAGTGGAGGGCAACGGAGTAATTTCGACCACCTGGAGATCTTTAACGTGCGCAGACATCGCACCGGCAATACCATGCTGAATACGCCGGTTCTCGTCCGAAGCAGAGTACTGTTGCCTGTTTTGGTCCAATTACATTAGCTCATGAAACAAAAGCAAAGGATGCATGAATACCGCACGAAATGTATAGCTATGTTGTGGGTTTTTCTTGCGTCGCTATCAGTTTCAAGCCGAATAAAACAATAAATACATTTTTTTCATGAAGCGGTACATCTCTTCCATTCTAGCGCTACCATTTCATGGCGCGTATTTTAATTTTTCCGGGATTCCGGCGTTGTATTGCCAAGTGCTCACGCGCCGTGAATTTGTAAGATTTGTACCATATAAAAATCCTACAGGGCACTTTGTACCCCTAAAGTACGTGGAGGCGAAAGCCATTATAGCGCAGTGGATAGTAATGCTCTCCACTACGGCACATCTATATCCCGTTCTTCTTTCACTGCCACCTCCTTCCCTTCCTTTACGGCGTGGTACATGTCTTCGCGAAGAATTGTGAGATGCTGTGCTTTTTCTACCTTGTAAATCGATTTGAATGCCGCTGATGCCTCCTGTACGAACGCCTGCTATACATCTGGGTCTGCTTCTGTTTGCTGTGTGGTTCAGCGTTCGAAAATTGCCAAAGTAAAGGTGCCGTACAGACGCCTGGTTAGATCGCTCGGCGGAGTAATATTCGTCTAGGCATGTGTGTGTGTGAATAACTTTACTTCCACCGGAATAGGGGCCCATAATCCCCCCCCCCCCCCCCACACACACACGCAGGCCAGGGGAAGGAGGATGGGACCTTGGCGATACGAAACAGGCAAACAGGTCTTGATTTCCGGCGGCCTCTTCTGCCAAGCGGATGACGTGTTTCCGTAGAGTTGCTGTTGTTGCTGTAGGAAGAAGGAAAAGAAAATGCACGGGCCTGTTACTGGCTCTGTAGCTGAGCCACCTCCGCTGCTGATTTGATTTATTTATAGGAAGGGAAAGGCGCGGTAACCGTCTCACTTGTTTTTTTTTCTGTGGACACCGCAACCGCGCTGTAAGGGAAGGGAGGAAGATGGGAGTGAAAATCGAAAGAAAGAGGAGCCGTAGTAGAGGGCTACGGAGCAATTTCGACCACCTGGGGATCTTTAACGTGCGCTGACATCGCACAGCAGAAGACGCCTCTTCGTTTCGCCTCCATCGAAACGCAGCCGTCGAGGTCGGGTTCGAACCCGGGTACTCCGGCACAGTAGTCGGGCGTCTTACCACTGCACCACCCCGGCGGGGCCACCTCCGCTGCCTCGTGCAGACAGAGAAGAAAGAAGAGGAAAAGGGAAAGAAAGACGCGCGCCGCAACAACAGCCGTCGTTCACCACCGAAGCGGTGGCGGGTGCAATGACGGCCTACAACAGATAAAAATTCGCTGGCAAGGCTAGCCTACGCCGCAAGCGGCGATGACCTGCCTGTACCAGCCCCATCTCATAGTAGAGTAGAGAGCTGGGCTAACTCGTGCGCCGCCTTGTTACCAGGAACAGACGCGTGGGCTGGAGTTCATAATAAGCTGCCTTTTCTATCCAGCTGCTTTCCCGGTCAGAACTCTCACCGCTTCGGGTGCGATCCTACCCTTGGCTTAATTGTAAATGGCTGTTTTTTGTCGCTAATTAGGAATTTCGCGTCCATTCCTGCGCAAGCGATCGCTATTGCAACTTAGCTGTTTCGGAGTTGCGGGTTCTGATAGCGGCTGCCGATTCTGGGCCAGCTCTGCGCCGACTACCGAGGCTATCGTTCACTTGACTTCCCTATCACCGCTTCTATGTACGCAACTGCCTTACATGTATCGCCTGGTAACGTTATGACCAGTCGTGACTGTACATGGTGCGCCCCTTGTCGACCACAACCAGAATTCCACTGAACGCATAAAAGACTGATTTAGACTGATTTATTTATAGGAAGGGAAAAGCGCGGTAACTGTCTCACTTGTGTTCTGTGGACACCGCAACCGCGCCGTAAGGGAAGGCAGGAAGATGGGAGTGAAAGTGGAAAGATAGAAAGAGGAGCCGTAGTGGAGGACTACGGAGTAATTTCGACCACCTGGGGATCTTTAACGTGCGCTGACATCGCACAGCACAAGACGCCTCTTCGTTTCACCTCCATCGAAACGCAGCCGCCGAGGTCGGGTTCGAACCCGGGTACACCGGCATAGTAGTCGGGCGTCTTACCACTGCACCACCCCGGCGGGGCCGCATAAAAGTGCACCGGTGTTATATAATTGGTTCGCAGGAAAGAAACCGCAGCATCGGTCACACTTGCTCTTTGGACACCTGAATCGCACCGTAAGAGAAGGTAGGAAGGTGGGAGTGAAAGTGCAAAGAGAGAAAAAGGAGCCGTAGAGGAGGGCTTCGGAGTAAATTCGACCACCTGGGGATGTTTAACGTGCGCTGATTCGCACAGCACACGGACGCCTCTTCGTTTCGACTCCATCGAATTGCAGCCGCCGGTAGGGGGAATCGAGTCAGGGTACTCTGGAACAGTAGCTGGGCGCGATGTCAGTGCAAGATTAATAATCCTAATGAGCGAAATTTTTTGAGCCCTGCACTGTGTCGCTTTCGAATGCTCAAGCGACTCAATCGAAAATAAAATTCTAGAGGAAACGTTTGACTACGAAAGTGCGATCCAGCGAAAGCTGTTATAGGGCGGTGGATCGTAGCCCTGCACTTAAGCAGTCTCCTACACTATCTACCTTTCTTTCACTCCCACCTTCCCCACTTCCCTGACGGCAGGTTACAAAACTTCCGCGGAGAATTCGAACAGATACTGCGCCTTTTCCATCCTGTAAGTGAATTTCAAACACCGCCGATGCCTGATGAGATAGAACTGTTGTATAAATTTCGATATCAGTTACATTCATAAAAACTGCAGAGAGCTCAATTTTTCTTTGCAGAAGAAACTATCCCAAAGAACTGACTAGTAGAAAGTAACATATAAGGCTTTTTTCTTTGTAGCTCGACTTACGGGTTGAAATGAATCGATATAGCACTGAAAGCGACGTCAGCATCATCATCATTCGGGCTAACCCATATCAGGGAGAAGGCCTCTCCGTTTAATTACACTGCGCTGTACTTGCTGCATCCACTTGATCCCTTGGAAGTTCCCAGCTTCATCTCTCTACCTAATCGTCTGCCACCCATGGCTACGTTTTCGTTCCCTTACAATTCAATTTATTGTGTGTTTAGAAAAAGGTTTATTAGACATTAGACGTTCACTTGAGCGGCGATAAATGAACAAAACAGGAAATGCACATAACAACAAAGGAAACTCTAAGCAACCATCGGTTGTCCTCTCTACGTGCTACCCACTATAAAACCGTTCAGCGGCTGCGTTTCGATGGAGGCGAAACGAAGTGGCGTCCGTGTGCTGTGCGATGTCAGCGCACGTTAAAGATCCCCAGGTGGTCGAAATTACTCCGTAGCCCTCCACTACGGCCAACCTTTCTCTCTATCCACTTTCACTCCCACCTTCATCCCTTTCCTTACGGCGCGGTTCAGGTGTCCACAGAGCAAGTGTGACAGATACTGCGCCTTTCCCTTCCTATGAACCAACCAACCAATCCAAGCCAAAGGCTTGAGAGGTCACGTGCACCACCAACCACCTTATAGCTGGATGAGAGAAGTACTAGGAGCCTTTGCGGTTTGTTTATTGAAGACTGTTTCCGGCAGAGTATATGGGCCTCATGCGTTATGCACGGACGATATTTCACCGAGCCTTCTTTCTTTTGGCGTGTCATAATTCACAGGCATTCTCGATTAAAATTCTCAAGAATATAGATGCACCACTTTGGCAAAGCGTCTGAGTTCTATCAGAGCGCTGGCTATTCCATGCGTGCCACTCTCCTGATCTCACAGTTGTTTTGCTATTTCCGCAATAATGCGCTAAGAAGGTACTGTTGCAAGCTTTATATATACATGTTTTCTGTTCGCAATGCGCTGTCACAATAGGGACAGCAATGCGTTTGGGCATTCAGCGTCCTCTGTCATTTAGAGCCTTTCATAATTGCCGATGAACGTCTTGAAGTATTTTTGATTAAAGCCTCCTAGGCATCTGGGTCTACTTCTGTCTGCTCTGTGGTGTGGCGTTTGAGGAAGCAGCAAAGGAAAGGCGCCGCACGGAAGCCTGGATCGGATGCTCGGATAGGGGTCAGCTTGTTATATGTATGAATCACCTGATGAAGTCGAGGCCTGCAGTCACGGTACTTTGGGCTCCCCTTGTCGAACACAACCAGCATTTCATTGAAGACATCAAAGTTCACCACCGGCGTGTTACGATTCATTTAACAGACTTTCTACCCGTAAGGAAGGACAAATGGACCCAGTAGGGTATGTAATGCGTAGACAGGACAACTGATGGTTGCTTAGGGTAACAAATTGCATTCCAAGAGAACAAAAGCGTAGCAGTGGGAGGCATAACATTAAGTAGAGAGGTGAGGCTAGGAACTTCAAAGGGGTCAAGTGGATACAGCAAGCACAGGACCGAGTTAATTAGACGTAGAGGCCTTTACCCTGATGCGGATATAGTATGACTGATGATGATCCTTACGACGACGCTTTCAGTGCTATATCGATTCGCCTTATCCCGCAAGTCAAAAGGTGCCAAGAACAAAGAATAATATATATATATATATATATATATATATATATATATATATATATATATATATATATATATATATATATATATATCTTGTAATACAAGACCTTGCATACGACACTACGCCGTGAACAGTCAATGGAACGCTCGGCGATCAGTCGTAGAGCTTGTGTCAGCACAAGCACGAGCGTCGGAGCGATCGTCGTCGTCTTTCCTGACCGTCAGGAAACATGATCAGGGAACAGGAGGGAACATGATGGTCGTTCTCATCAGCATCAGGCGGTGAACATATCAGAGCCGAACACCTGTTTTACAATATATATATATATATATATATATATATATATATATATATATATATATATATATATATATATATATATATATATATATATATATATATATAGATATATATTTCACTAGTCCGTTTTTTCAGATAGCTTCTGCAAAACAAAAATACTGAGCTGTCTGCAGTTTTATAAATCAGAATAATGTCGACCTTTATACAACAGTTCAAACGCCTTGGTGACCGTGTTTAAGCAGCATACAAAACCAACATTGATAGGAATAGGTATAGTTCTAGTTTTCATTGCAACTATTGTAGCGACTACAAAGAGGCATTTACACTTACTAGTAAGAGGAAGCTTTTTAAATATGATGCTTCTATGCAAGCTTCAACTTTCGTTTGGAGCCGTAAAACTGCAATTCGGTGGATGGTAGAGAATAATCAATCTTTCTTTCCGCTACTCATTCGGGTTAACAGGTCTCAAAGCGAACAGAAATTGCCGCTCGCTGTTATCATGCACAGGAATCTTAGCACCGTTCTTTACTTACATCGCCTTACTTCCTACTTTGGTGACTGAGTAAAGAAATTAGGCGGGAAGATTAGAAATGTTTTTCATGCGGTTGACTTTACCGGAGCTATCCTGTATGACTGGTACCATTATCAATATCGCGTTGGTGCACAAAACGCTATATACCATGAAGTATTTTCATTGAGAAACCAAGTCACAAACAACAGTTGATTCGAGGACGTTTCGGTTTAATATCTCTTTCGCAAACTCTGTGAACTGAGAAATTCAGGACTTAATATTTCATCTACTTTTTTCTCGCCACAATTTGCTTCCCATCAATCTTAGGATGTTTTTAAACGGATGTGGTTAAATGCATCACTTTCCAGAAAATTCAGCATCGATCTTGCTAGCGTTATCGAAGCCGGATTTTTATCGACGAATCACGACCATGGCTAGATTGTATTTATTTCGCCGGCGTCTTGTCTAAACATGTTAGTAAGCGGATAGATTTAGGCCTCGAGACATGATATTGACGAATTAGCGACGTTTCACCCTGGGTTGTGTTTGAGAAGGTAATGAGACAAATACGCAAGCTCTCCAGCACCTACTGGATTTCCTGAAGGAAGCCTTACTCTCCTAATTCACTCGAGCACATTTAACGTCTTATTTCATGTAGGTTTTCATATCTAAATCAGGTTGTATTCCATATGATGTGGTTGATTGCGAATGTATTCGTAAAGTATGTTTGAGGATGTAGAGGAACAAGTGGAAAATATTGATTTCGTTTATAACGAAGTGCATTAGCGTGATTAATCATTAGCGATGGGAAGAGCAGCCTCTATATGTGTAAGTGCTGCGGCATCAACCATCAAAGACGGAGCTCTGACGCCAATACATATATAATTGCATGCGCGTTCATGACTATGATTGATGAGGTAGTGGTTAATCACCAACATCTAAATATGCGCTCCTATAGACTAGCAAGAACTATGCAGCATTAAAGAAAAAGTTTGCAAGTGAACAAGTCTTTGGCCTGGTCATGAGTTCGAATAGTTGCTCTACAAACTTTGCGAACGCGAAAGGCTAGCATACCATGTGGTAGGCAGAGAACGAATGCCTCAACAAATCGGAAATGTACGGTTGGAAAATGCTTTTTTTTTTTTTTTTTTTTTGTGGGGGGGCGGGTAGGGTAGGTAAACAATAAAGAAAAAAAATCATATGAGGGCAATTCCTGACTAAACCTTATTTGGTCTATACACATCAATTAAATGTAATGATGCATCACAGTAATGCTTATTCTAATAAATATTTTCTCAAAATGTGATGTTATTTCTCATTTCAGTTTCGGCGAAGAAACACACCCCTGCAGGTGAGTATTCATCCATAGTGTCTTCTTCGTATTTAAGACGCGATGGTATTTTGCAGACTAAAAACCTTCTGCCACTTCATATATTACGTACATGACATTGTCTATTAGAGGCGTTGCCTATGGAAAGCTGCAACCATGAACAGTAATAAATTGTCAATAGTGGCAGTAAAGAATGTAGTTGTTGGAAAATGTTTTTTTTTTGGGAGGGGGAGGGAAGGGTAGCTAAACAATAAAGCAAAAAAGTCAAATGAGGGCGATTCCTGACTAAACCTTATTTGGTTTAGATACATCACTAAATGTAATAATGCATCGCAGTAATACTTATTTTAATAAATATTCTCTCAAAATGTGATGTCATTTCTCATTTCAGTTTCAGCAAAGAAACACACCCCTGCAGGCGAGTATTCATTCATATTGTCTTCTTAGTATTTAAGACGCGATGGTATTTTTGCAGACTAAAAAACATTCTACCACTTCATATATTATGTACATGTCATTGTCTGTTAGAGGCGTTGCCTATGGAAAACTGCAACCATGAACAGTAATAAATTGTCAATTGTGGCAGCAGAGAATGTAGCGGTTGGAAAATGTTTGGGAGGGGGGGGGATAGTAGCTAAACAATAAAGAAAAAAAATCATATGAGGGCAATTCCTGACTAAACCTTATTTGGTTTAGAGACATCAATTAAATGTAGCAAGGCATGGCAGTAATACTTCTTCTATAAATCTTCTCTCAAAATGTGATGTTATTTCTCATTTCAGTTTCGGCGAAGAAACACACCCCTGCAGGCGAGTATTCATCCATATTGTCCTCTTAGCATTTAAGACGCGATGTTATTTGCAGACTAAAAAACATTCTACCCCTTCATATATTATGTACATGACATTGTCTATTAGAGGCATTGCCTATGAAAAACTGCAACCATGAACAGTAATAAATTGTCAATAGTGGCGGCAGAGAAGCCGACATAACTCCTAGCGGAGGCTAATGTCAGGACAGCAGCATCGGCAAGTCTGTTATCCATTTGTGACAAAATGCGCGTATCAAGGGGACAAGAGAGAAGTGCTTACTTATAATTGTTTATTTCGAAGAAACAAAACTTCATGTATCCTCATTCAGTTCAGTTCAGTTCAGGCGTTCAGTCGTGTCCGACTCTTCGTGACCCTATGGACCATGTCACGCCACGCTTTCCGGTCTCTCACTATCTTCTTAACATCACATAACTTCATCTGCAGTGCCTCGAGGATGCCATTTAACCATCGCGTTCGCTGCCTACCCCTTCTCCGGCGACCCTCAACCTTTCCCAACATCAAATCTTTCTCCAGCGACTCCTCTCTTCTCATCAGATGACCAAAGTAGCTGAGCTTTAACTTTAGAATTTGACCCTCCAATGAGCAGTCAGGGTTTATGGTCGACAATATCGACTGATTTGATCTTCTGGCAGTCCAAGGAACTCTCAAGAGTCTTCGCCAGCACCACAATTCAAACGCGTCAATTCTTCGGCGGTCAGCCTTTTTCACAGTCCAACTCTCGCATCCATACATCACAACTGGAAAGACCATAGCACGAGTTATACGGATCTTGGTTGGCAGACTAATGTCTCTGCTCTTTACTAGGCGGTCAAGGCTAACCATTGCTCTTTTTCCCAGAAGCAGGCGTCTCCTAATTTCATGGCTGCAGTCTCCTCCCGAGGTAATCTTGGAGCCCAAGAACAGAAAATCTGTCACAGCTTCCACTTCTTGTCCATTGATGCTCCAGGACTTGATAGGGCAAGACGCCATGATCTTTGTCTTTTTAATGTTCAGTTTAAGCCCAAACTTCTCCCTCTCTTCTTGTACGCGCATCAGAAGTCTCTTGAGTTCCACTTCACTTTCTGCCATTAATGTGGTATCATCCGCATATCTAAGGTTGTTGATACGTTTTCCAGCAATCTTCACTCCAGCTGAAGACTCGTCCAGACCGGCCTTCCTCATGATGCACTCTGCATATAGGTTAAATAGGCAGGGCGACAGTATACAGCCTTGCCTCACCCCTTTCTCAATCGGAAACCAATCAGTAAGACCATGCCCAGTTCTGACTGCGGCCTCTTGCCCTTCATAAAGGTTCCTGAGGAGACAGATGAGGTGAATTAGAACTCCCATCTCTTGGAGAGCTTGCCACAATCTGCTGTGATCTACGCAGTCAAACGCTTTCGCATAATCAATAAAGCAGAAGTAAATGGGTTTCTGGAACTCTCTTGCTTTTTCCATGATCCAGCGAAGGTTGGTATTTTGGTCTCTAGTTCCTCTGCCCTTGCGAAACCCAGCTTGCACGTCCGGAAGCTCCCGATCCACATACTGCTGCAGCCTACCTTGCAGGATTTTTAACATCACCTTGCTAGCATGCGAAATAAGCGCGATCGTGCGGTAGTTGGAACAATTTTTGGCACTGCCTTTCTTTGGAATGGGGATGTAAACTGACCTCCTCCAATCCTGTGGCCACTGCAGGGTTGTCCAAATCTTTTGACATAATGTATGCAGTGTGTTAACAGCGTCGTGGTTGAGGTTTTGAAGCAACTCAGCTGGAATACCATCAATTCCGCTAGCTTTGTTCTTAGCAAGGCTGGCTAAGGCCCATTCAACTTCACTCTTCAGGATGCCCGGCTCGAGATCAGTAATCACAACCGTCTTATGTTGGGTTTGTACATTCGGGTCCTTCTTGTACAGTTCTTCTGTGCATTTCTGCCACCTCTTCTTTATCTCTGAGGCTTCAGTGAAGTCCTTGCCTCGTTTGTCCTTTATCACGCCCAGCTTAGCACAGAAGCTTCCTTTGATATCTTTGATTGTCTTATACAGAGCTCTTGTGTTTCTTAATTGGCTGTTGTCCTCAACTGCTTGACACTGTATGTTCAGGAAGGCATTCTTATCTCTCCTTGCTATTTTCTGAAAATCCGCATTCAGAACCTTGTATCTTTCTCTTTCCCCCATACCTTTTGCCATCCTCCTTTCCTCAGCTATTTGCAAAGCCTCTTCAGATAACCAGTTTGCTTTTTTGCATTTCTTTTGCTTTGGAACTACCTTAGTAGCAACTTCTTGTATTATATCACGAACATCAGTCCACATCTCTTCGGGCTCTGTCTTCTAGATCTAATTCTTGAAATCGATTCCTCACTTCCACAGCATATTCTAATGGAATCTGATCCAGATCATACCTGAAAGGCCTTCTAGTTTTCTGCGTTTTCCTCAATCGAAGCTTAATTTTGGCAACAAGAAGCTGATGATCGGTGCCACAATCGGCCCCAGGCCTTATTTTTACTGCTTGTATAGCGCTTCTCCATCTCTGCCGGCAAATAGTATAATCGATCTGATTCCTGTACAGACCGTCCGGTGAAATCCATGTGTACAGGCGCCTCTTGTGCTGTTGAAAATGAGTATTCGCTATGGTCAGGTTGTTTTCTTGACATAACTCTACTAGCCTCTGCCCAGCTTCATTTGGCTCACCAAGACCGAACTTGCCTGTAATTCCTGATATTTCTTCACTCCCGACCTTAGCATTCCAGTCTCCTATGAGAAAAACGACGTCTGATGATGGGGTGTGGTCTAAAAGGCATTGTAGGTCAGCATAAAATCTCTCAACGTCAGCTTCTTCAGCAGCAGTGGTCGGTGCATAGACCTGAATAACTGTTATGTTGAAAGGGTGACCTTGGATCCGAAGTGAAATCATTCGGTCGTTTTTGGGGTTGTACCCTAGCACTGCTTTGCCCATTCTTCTGTTTACTATGAGAGCGACCCCATTCCTTCTCTTGGATTCGTGCCCACAATAAAAGACATAATGGTCGCCGGAGTTAAATTCTCCCATTCCGGTCCACTTGAGCTCGCTGATACCCAAGATATCAATGTTCAATCTGTCCATTTCTCGCTTGACGATATCCAGTTTACCTGGCGTCATAGATCTTACATTCCATGTTGCTATGTGATATATCTCCTTGCAACATCGGACTTTCCGGTCGCTTCCCGACACATCCACAACTGAGCGTCCTTTTGGCTTTAGCCCAGCCGCTTCATTCGTCCTGGAGCTACTAGGAATCGCCCTTTGTTCATCCCCAGTAACATTTGGGACGCCTTCCAACCTGGGGGGCTCATCTTCCGGCGCCATATCGATAATGGTATTGTGACTGGCCATAGGGTTTTCTTGGCAGGAAATACTGGACTGGGTTGCCATTACCTTCTCCAGTGAATCACATTTTGTCAGAACTCTCTGCCGTGACCTGTCTATCTTGGGTGGCCCTACACAGCAGAGCTCACGACTTCATCGAGTTTCGCAAGCCCCTCCGCCAGTGATCCATGAAGGGGATATATCCTCATAGCACACCCCAAATCACATGCGATAAAACTATATAATAGACGCTATCTCAAATAACGAGCAATGTCTTGTAGTAAAAAAAGCGGATCATATTCTGACAAGTTAAATTCCTTATTAGGTAAAGCAACAGACGGCAGTGGGAATAACTGTAGCGTAGCTGAAAGAAAATTCCCTTTCATTGTTGAACTGTGACAGAGGTAGGTGCTTCGCTTTATTTTTTGAAGACTTGTACACATCTAAGACGTTAGAAGGCATTACCTCGATTTTCGTCCAGCACAAAGCATCAGCTGTTGGGGAAGCTAAGTGGGCTGCTATGAAGCTCTGACATATTTAAGCTTGACTCTCTGTTTCGAGAAATAAAAACATGCAAGAAAGCTATGCTGGACGTGTTTTCAGCGTGAAAACTCCCAATCCGGACTGGCCCTTCAGGGTAATAATTTTTTAGGGTAGCTCTTCACGAAAGACGCAAAGCAAACCTAAAGGCTACTAATTATTGACGTCGCTTTCTAGGTAAAATCTTCGGACTACGTAGTTAGGTTTTTAAACGACAATTTTAGCAAGGATGTCGCTGTGTACTCGGTCGATATCAAACATATATATTATTCTATTTCGCAGTAGTTCTAATCGTGGGTTCTTGGAACGTTTAACACTGCACCTGAGGTGGACTTGCGTTCTTTCTACCTTGAAAGCGCGGGGTGTCCATCGGACCATGTATCGCGTCTTTCCTCAGTGGTTTGTATTTAGTGTAGAGGAAGTACGTCGAGGACGGCGTCGAGGTCAGCGGGGAAGCTGGGCGACCAAGACCAACACAATTGTTGTTGTTGTTGTCCAAATAACTTATGGCACATACCCACAGAGGGGGATCGGCCAAGAATTGGGTAGCAAAGAATTTTTTTTTTTAATATACTTGCATAAAAAGAAATATATATATATATTAATAATAATTTGAGGGGTAGAGGAAACGAAACAAAATGGGAAATAAGTGAAATATAATATGAAAAGTGGTAACACTCACGGGAGATTGACACTATATTTGTAGGACAAGTGATGTTTAAATATTTAGCAAGGAAAACGATTTGAGTGCAGTAAAAAATTTTGCATGGCGGTAAAAATAGACCTGTGACTGTGCCCAAGGATGGTGGCGCCAAATGATAACAATGTCGGGCTGCTTAAACTAAGGCCAAGCTGTTGCAATGGCCTTTCCATCAACTGTTTTCTCAGCGTAGTAAAGCGGCGGCAAAACAATAAAAAGTGATCTAATGTTTCTTGTTCACCGCAAAATGCGCAGACAGGAGACATTGCCAAACCAGACCTGTGAAGATAAAAATTTAAAGGTGGGATGCGGCATCGCAGCCTTGTTAGTGAAATCTCAAGTTGCCGTGAATGACATAATTTTCTATTCCAAGAATAATTTAGATGCAGGTAGTCCTCAGATCTTAAAAGATGTCCGTTTTTCATATTTAATAGAACGTTTCTTCGAAACCTCGGTGCGGTGATGTACGCGGTCGCCGGAAGGATAGATAATACGGGGCCATTAAGGGACTCTTTTGCTAAATTGTCAGCATATTCATTTAAATCCACATTGCTGTGGCCTGGTACCCATACCATATGTACAATTTTCAAATGTTTTGGGATCAGGGAGACAAAGGTTTTTACTATTGCAGAATCCACCGACGAAGAGAGAGATGAACACAATGATAGAGAGTCGGAAATTACTGCCACTTTAGAAAAAGAGGAGTCTAATTTACGTAGAGCGAGTACCACCGCCAGAAACTCCGCCTCAAAAATTGGGGTGAAGTCCGGAAGCCGGACAGAAAAAGACCAGTCTAAATGTGGACAATATATACCCACTCCCGCCTTTTCATTACTTTGAGATGCGTCAGTAGCTACAACTAAACTAGCAGAAAGACTTCTTAAATGATCTTCTAATAATCCGTTTAGAATAACGGATGATAAGTTTTTAGCATTATTCGGGAATATGTCGTCAAAGAAAATTTTAATAGATGAACCGATGGTTTGTATGGGTAGAATACTAGGAAGGGAAACATTTAAGGGGTCCAGCAAATTTTTGACCATAACAACCTGCGTGGTGTAAAATTTAGACCAATGGACACCGAAAAAGGAGGTCGGTTGACAGCAAAAAATAGACATAGATCGGTGAAACTCTGATTCATATATCCTTAAGTACGTCTGAACGGTTAGAATTTGTAATCTATATATCAAGGGTGGAATCCGGGCTTCAAGGTAGAGCACATTGTTGGCAACAAATTTTGGAAGTCCCATACACAAACGAAGCGCTTCTCGCTCCAAAAGAACAAGCGGTCGAATTTTATAAGCTGCTGATTCAGAAAACAAGACTGAACCGAACTCTAAAATTGGACGCACATACATAACATAAATCATTAAAAGGACATCTCTCCGCATTCCAGACCTGGGACGACTAATTCGGCGCAACATGCCCACGGCCCGAGCCCCTTTCGTAGCAATATGGTTAATGTGGGGCTGCCATGAAAGATTATCATCATAAGTGACCCCTAAATACTTTAATGATTTAACCTGTGGTATTATTTGTTGCTGATACATTACAGACAGACTTACAGAATCTTTTATATTAAATACGAGGACTGCGCTTTTGTTGACATTTAATGTGAGACGCAAGCCACACAACCAATTCTCAATAGAGTTTAGGTACGTTTGCAAGTGGAGATAAAGGGATTGAATATCCGATGCAGTTGCAAAAAACGCAATATCATCAGCATATACGTAAGTGCGAACGTCATGATTAACAGGTATTGAGCTGAGTAGTATATTGAAAAGGACTGGTGAAAGGACTGCTCCTTGCGGCACTCCCCTGGCTTGCTTATATCTGCCAGAATGGACGCCATTTAATGCACAGTAAAACTCTCGGTTTTGGAGGAATTCGGATATCCAGGCTACTAAATAATGTGGAAACTGAAGAGATTTTAATTTTTGCAATAGAATGCTATGCTCAACGCTATCATAGGCCTTGGCTATATCTAGCGTTATCAAGGCAGCGTGCATTTTTTGGCGCCGCGCTAGAAGAACTCGACTCTCGAGATCAGCATGCGCATTCCAGATGGAACACTTTTGACGGAAACCAATTTGGCAAGGACTGAGGATATTTTCTTTATTCATGAAATCCGAAACACGTATAAGTATGACTCTTTCAATTAATTTTACAATGTTTGATGTTAATGCAATTGGTCTTATATTATCAATAGACAAGGCACCGCCTTTATTCTTAAGTAAAGGAATTATTTTGGCAAGTTTCCATTCTGGGTGTATCCAAGCATGTTTAATGGAATAATTTACTAGCTCTAATAACGTCTGAGGTGACTCGTCAAAAAGAATTTTTAACATTTTTGAAGTTACTTTATCAGAACCGGGAGCAGCGGCTGGTAATCTCATAACTATTGGAGTAAGCTCAGAAACGGAAATTTGAGGATCATAATTAATAGGTTCCATTGGCATTACAGATATCGAGCCCGAAGGGAGTGCAGACGAGAAACGTTTCTCCAGTCCTTTGGCAATTTTTTCAATTGTGTCTATTGCTTCATGGGGAGTCAAAATAAAGGAATGTAGATTTTGTGCTTGCGGAACCTTTTTCCGCGAGCGTAAAAAACCAAAAAGTGCAGTTCGATTGCCTGATTTAGAGAGGAAATCAAAATGCTTTGCATCATACTCGTCCTTCGCTTTTGCAACTGTACGTTTAAATGTAGCTGCAATGAACTTGTAATCCTGCCAGTTTTTCGGGCACTGGTTGTGGAGAAGCTTTTTCCATGCCGCCTTTCTACGTCTGTAATCTCGGGAACAATCAGCATTCCACCAAACAGCTGAAGTATTCACCTTTGAGCTCCGTACCAAGATCTCAGACTTCTTACGGCAATCCTCAATCACCGAGCATAAGCGTTTTGATATTTGTTCTTCATCCGTGTTAGTCAATGATTCAAGATTAGAGCGTAACGTTGACTGAAAGTTATTATAGTTGATAAATGACCTCAACTGAGAAGTCGCTGGAGTTACAGGGTGATTAACCTCAAACGCAATCGGTATGTGGTCACTAGAGGTGCCACAATCAAGTGTTGACCAATTATTAACGAAGAGACTGGGAGAGGTAAAAGTTAAATCTAAAACAGATTGACTGTGTTTTCTTATAAAAGTGGCAGAACCCGAATTTCTACAGGAAAAGTTATTATTTGTTACCCAATCCCAAAGACGCTTGCCACAACTATCTGTCTTGTAGCCCCATGACACATGATGCGAATTAAAATCACCAGCCAGAAGAACTGAGTTTCGACAATTAACTAATAGCAGATCTAGAGGTTTTGTATCTTGTACACCGCTAGGGAAATAAGCATTCACTAATGAAAACGGACAGTGCCCTGGAATTTCAAAGTCTAGGGCCAATAACTCACAATCTATAGAAGATAACTGGAAAGAAATCCTAGCCCTGTGACAGAATTTTGTACAGACAAATATAATTAAACCTCCTCCTTTTGATTGGCGATCTTGTCTGAATGAATTATAATTTTGTAAATAGAAATGCTTTTCAGCTGTTAGCCAAGTTTCTTGCAAAATAATTATATGTGGATTATATTGAGAAGAAATGTAAACTAAATCTGTTGAAGCTGTTAGAATTGAACGACAGTTCCACTGGATAACTCTTAGTGCCCCTATGATTGTGGAATCTTGGCAGCCGCAACTGCCTGCCCCAAAATATTATCCTTTGGCTTTAATGTATGCTGATGTTTCTTTGATTTTGGTTGGGACCGCGGAGAAGAATGATTGGACATGGGAGACCCACACCGTTTTAAAATTCTTACATCTGATTCTACCATCTCTGCGTCATTAATGTTTTCATCGTCATCTGGAGGAGCAGCCCTGTTAGGCGAAGCAACAGCAGTGCTTTCAAGCGGTTGAGAGCTTTCAGAGGGCATATTTGCTATGAAAGGGGCCGTTCCTGATTGCAGGGCTTGCGTTAGCTGAACTGCCAGAGCGTTAGAAAAACACTCTGTGACAGTAGAAACTATTCGGTCGACCATTTTAGTCATTGATGATTCCACTGCAGTCATTATCGCCTTTGAGATTGATGCATCCAGAGGCACACCTGATCGGGCTGATACACCTGCATAACCGTGTAATCGTTCCTTAACCTCTGTTAAAGCGTCACGACGCGAACAGCGTTTTCTATCTATTACCTCTAGAATTTGCAGCTCCTGTTTTCGAGATGGACACTCCAAGGAGTTTGCAGCGTGGGCTCCACCGCAAAGGCAACATTTATCGTTTTGTTGTGAACAAGATGACGAATGATGACCATCGCCACATTTGGAACACCGCACGGAGGACTTACAACCACGAGCACTGTGACCATATCGCCAGCAATTAGTGCACTGCAGTGGCTTAGATTTAAGAGGATCCACACGGAAGATCAATGGCCATGCTTTTATCTCTGACGGGCATGAAGTTCCCGCAAATGTGGCAATCACCGACTCTGTTGGTACCCGCGTATTATTAACCTCCCGGCTGCAACGATACACCGCTACCACACCAGGCGCCGAAAGAAGGTCGAGGGTCTCAGCTGGAGTTAAAGAAGAGTCTACTCCTCGGACTAATCCCTTTGTGCATGCAAGATGAGTAGGGATAAAGCTGCTCACCTGAAGCGATCCAAATGAATTGCATTTAAGCAGATCCTTCACGCAATTGAGATCTGGAGATCGGCACAGTATCCCGCCGCGCCCAAACTGCCTCACTTCTGTGATTGAGTCATACAGGGTAGAGGCTGCCTGGAGAGCAGCTCGAACAGTCCCAGGGTTATTCATTTTAATAAATCCGCCATCCTTGGGCACTAGCGCCACAGGAATGTTTGGAACGCCAGATCGTTGGAACGCTTCCAGAGGTAGATCTTGAGGAGTAATGAAAGCCGACCAGGGGGAGCGCCCCTGGCCGGGAGACTGCGTAGACATCACTTTACAGTTACAATCTCTCTGCGAGCGTTATCAACACGGTGAAAAGCGCAAATGCTCAGGGGAAAACAGAAAAAGAGGACTAGCCGCCCAATACTTAGCCGAATCACGCCTTCTGCTCGTAGCGGTGCCCTAACGTAGGTTGTGGCCCTTCTCCTTCTTTTTCGGCTTTTCTTTCTTTTTCGGCCAACACAATCTGCGCGTTGGCAATTCCACCTTTCTTCCTCTTCGTCAGCGTTCAGCGAAGGGGCCCATCTTCTTCACAATGCCCCCCAGGAAAAAAGGAGCCATCCTGGCGACCTAAGGGGACGTATATACTACGGGATCGTAGAACGGCTTAAGGCGCTGCACATGAACAGTTTCACGGCCACGGCGTCGCAAATCGGAAGCTGGCGTATGCGGCTCGACAATAGAGTTCACTGGTGAAGTGCGCTCGACAACGCGGTAGGGCCCATGATGCTTGGAGATCAGTTTTGTTGAGAGACCGGGGCTGCCGGATGGAACCCAGAGCCACACGAGTGAGCCAGGCTCGAAGTGTGGTGCATTCTTCTGATTGATATCATGGCGATATTTTTGGCGCCACTGAGAGTCGGTTGTGAATGTCCGTGCAATCTGGCGGCATTATTATGCGTGCTGTGCAGCTTCGGTCACTGTGGTACATTCTGATGCGTCCCCCTGTAGGGGAGGACAGTATCAATAGGAGCTGATGGATGCCGACCGTAAAGTAAGAAGAACAGAGAGAAACCCGCGCTGGATTGCGTAGCAGTGTTGCAGGCGTAGGTGATATAAGGAAGTACAACGTCCCAGTTTTTGTGGTTGGATCCGACGTACTTCGCGAGCATGTCACCGAGGGTGCGATTAGATCGTTCAGTAAGGCCGTTTGTTTGCGGGTGGTAGGCGGTGCAAGTGCGATGAATGATTTCGCTCTGAGCGAGCAGGGCTTGAACGACGTCAGATAAGAAAGCACGGCCTCTGTCGCTGAGCAAATCCCGAGGAGCGCCGTGACTGAGAATGAAGTTCTTCAATACGAAACTGGGCACATCTCGGGCTGTTGAAGCTGGGAGCGCGGCAGTTTCAGGATATCGCGTCAGGTGGTCGACGGCAACAATGACCCAGCGATTGCCATCAGCTGTGTATGGAAGAGGGCCGTAAAGGTCAATTTCAATGCGGTCGAAGGGTCTAAGCGGGCATGTGAGAGGCCGTAACTCACCAGCCGAACGGTGAGAAGCAGGTTTGCGGCGTTGGCAAGTCAAGCACGATCGGACGTACCTTAGAACCGAGTTGTACATGCCGCGCCAATAGTAGCGAAGACGAATTCAAGTGTACGTCTTGAAAACTCCGGCGTAACCGCACTGCGGATCGGCGTGCAAAGCTGTACATATTTGAGTCCGTAGATGGCACGGAATCACGAGGACCATTTCCTTCCACTTGAGTTGTAGTTGTGCCGGTAAAGGAGGTGATCCCGAATCTCATAGTTGGAAGCTTTACGGCGAAGGGCGCGTGAAGGAGTAATCGCTGAATTGCTGGAAAGGTAGTCAATAACGGATGCGATCCACGGATCCTTTCTTTGTTCGGAGGGCATGTCACTGATGTTGAGCGAAGATGCCGCTGAGTCCAAGACGAAGAGGCTGGCAAAGTCGGCTGGCAGCGGTGAACGAGACAAAGCGTCTGCATCTGTATGCTTGCGACCAGATCGGTAAATTACACGGATTTCATATTCTTGTAGACGAAGAGCCCACCGTGCCAAGCTGCCGGAGGGGTCCTTGAGCGACGAAAGCCAGCAGAGGGCATTATGGTCCGTGGCTACATCAAAAGAACGGCCGTAAAGGTAAGTGCGAAACTTTGTGAGGGCCCAGACGATGGCCAAGCACTCTTTTTCCGTTACAGAGTAGTTCGCTTCGGCTTTTGTGAGAGTACGGCAGGCGTAAGCAACTACGTATTCACCGAAGCCGGAGGGGCACTGAGCAAGCACAGCGCCGATGCCGACACCACTGGCATCTGCATGCACTTCGGTGGGAGCCTCAGGGTCAAGATGGCGCAGGATGGGTGGGGCTGTGAGGAGGCGGCACAATCTGTCATAGGCGTCGTCGCATGCTGGTGACCACAGCGAAATATCTGAGTTATTGACGAGGAGCTGAGTTAGCGGGGCGACGATGGAAGCAAAGCTTCGGAAAATCAGTCACAGCTCGAAGTTTGGCAGGACCAGGACGTATGCCCTCCTTGGACACAACGTGGCAAAAAATGGTCAGCTCACGAGCAGCGAAACGACACTTCTTCAAGTTGAGCGGCAGGCCGGCATTCGCAATACATGCCAAGACCTGTTTAAGGCGAGAGAGGTGGGTTGCAAAGTCTGGTGAGAACACCACGATGTCATCAAGGTAACAGCTCCCAGCCACGCCGCACCTCCACCAAATGTAGAGAAAGTACGTCGAGGACGGCGTCGAGGTCAGCGGGGAGGCTGGGCGATCAAGACCTTCATTCCCCTTGCGTGGCGATTACATAATGTCCCTGAGGTCAACTTTTTGATCTATGCTGATGTTATTACGGTGTGGAGTACACGCCAGGACATGTTTACTCAAGCGGCAGCTTTACAGTCAGCCTTGGATATTACTGCCAACTATGTTAAATCTGTCAGCCTAGAGCTTTTCACCAGCAAAACTATGTTCACGTCGGTCGCCAACCACTGTGGTCGTCGCAAACTCTCGGCGACGCCGATCCGTCTCCAACTATCTGGAATCCCCCTTCACGAAAGTGAGACATTGAAAATTTTGGGATTATCAATTCATCACTCGGGAAAGGGAACAGCCTGGCTTTCTCAGGCTAAAAAGCAGGCGATGCAGATCTTGAGCCTGATAAGACGTATTTCCCCTAAATGCGGTAGCGCTCGATCCCACGTAGCACGGCATTTGGTGACAGCGGTTCTGCAGCCACTCCTCATTTATCAAGCACAGTTTCAGCACTTGACAAGAGCTCAATGGGATTGTCTAGAAGCAGCAAATAGAGAGGCTATGAGAAACATTACTTGTCTCCCCCGCATTACACCGGTCGTGGCACTACAAGAGAACGCTCAGCTCAACACATTAGATGAATTAGTACAGCAACGCCGTGATGCTCGTAGCCTTAAGGCGACCGTTTTGCACTCACCGCGAGCATTCCGGGCCTATGCTACATCGCACATCATATTGCCACCTAAATCGACAGTTCTTCCCCCATGGAATTTTGTTCAGCTGAGCGAGAACAAACCTACTCACCTTCATACACCAACGACATCTTATGCGGCAACATCCCTTCGTGAAAGGATAACAGAGCAAGACACCAAGCTGCCCCAAGGCCTAATAATTCCATATGTAGATGCAGCATTGACGGATGTGAAACGACAAAAGAAATTCGTTGTCCTTGTAAGACGGCGCTTAATAACACATCCAGATATGAATCTGCTGAGCCTCCTTTTTCTTTCTGTGCTGAGCTGGGTGCTGTCCAAGAGGCCCTTCGCTCTCTCTCCGTCACGACTTTACTACCTACAGCTAAAATTGTCATCCGCAGCGACGCCCTACAAGCAATACGTCTGCTCCGACGCGTCAGTCGCAGCCCAGAAATCTGCCAGAATATACATCGTCTGGCGGCTAGCTTCTCGCAAACCATTCGAATTGAGTGGGTCCCACGTGACCTACTTAGTTCTCAGACCTCTGCAGATTCTACAACTCGCCAGGCGACTCTACCATCATCAATTACACGCTTCCGCACTAAGGATGATGCCACTCTGCTTCTCACAAGAAAGGAGCACCTCCGGCACCGCGCACGTGCTCTTGTCCCACCGTGTGCGATAACCCTCCCCAGCGGTCTCACCCGCGCTGAGGAGGTTGTGCTACGGAGGATCCGGGTCGGGGTTACCCTTAAACCTGCGGTCACACGAACATGGCCGCAACATCGACATTTATATCAACTTCCAGGATGTCCTGTCTGCAAATCACCAGATCACGAGGCAGATATTCGCCACTTGTTGTGGGTTTGCCCGGCACTGACGCCGACAAGAATTCGGCACCTGACGGCAGTGGGCCTTTCTCCAAACAACCCATCTTCATACACTGCATGGACTCAAGGGCCTTATCATCGCTCTCTCTTGAACGTTATTCGAACAACTAACCTTTTTTCTTTCATTTAATACCCCTTATTTTTTGATATCCCGTTATGCCCTGAGACAAAAATCAACGTTATAAAAAATACCAATACAATCTGCGCGTTGGCAATTACACACTTCTTCCTCTTCGTCAGCGTTCCGCGAAAGGGCCCATCTTCTTCACACTAGCTAGAAAATACTGGTCGCTTAGCCTAACCCTCGCTGGCTCAGATATCACAAAAGGGCTTATGTATTTTGATGACAACCCCGTTCTTGTAATGGCCAAGGCGCGAACCCTCAATACAGTGATAGAGGCAGTGGTTCATTTTGCGAAATCAGTGTAGCCACTTCTCGTAACATACAACCTTCCTGCCGAAGGGTTTCTTACGTTTTTGGAATCATGACTCGAGTTCACGAGAGGGCATACTTGCTGGGCCAATGAGCAGAGAGAAGAAAGCACCGTTGGACATTTTATTCGCCTCGCTCAACGCTAACCAATAGAGCTATTGTTAATTTGTGCCCGACAAGTGCCCTAAAGACGTCGTGTATCCATAAATGGGAGTGAGCTTTCATAGTCACACAGAACAGCTTGGCAGTGCGGGTTACCCCCCACACTTGCTGGTGGCAGTTGCCAAGCAGATGAAGAAGCCCATGATACCAGCTAGGTCCAAACAGCAGGTTGAGCCAAGAAAAAAGAAAACCTTCAACCGAAATTCCTGATATTCACAACGTTTCGCATCACCTTAAGAAAATTGGGCGAAAAGCGAGCGTAAATGTTGTGATGACCGCCTCCAACAAACTCACACATCTGTGTAGAGTTTGTTAAGGAAACAAGGCTATGCCATTTAGCATCAAAAACCGTTTGTAGAATGCTCCGTAGACCTAGTCTGTTGGTTTCCAGTCACATGTGGGAAATATAGTACACTGGACAAACTGGCAGGGGCATGAATGAAAGACATTTAAAGCATAAAATAATTTCGATCAAGCGTCTAAAAACTTATGGATTCTTTGCAGGGACGATCCCTCAAAAACTTGTACACCTGAGCTCAGCGCATGCAAAGTGATTGTCAGACATAAAGTATTGCTGATGAAAGAAATGGTCTATGCAGCTTAGATAGTGAGGCTTACTAACAAAAAAAAAAGTACACCGTCTTCTTTTAATACATAGGCAATTGAACTTGTTAAGATAGATCTTTTGATAGTGAAAATTTAATTTGCCATTTGAGATTGCCCTAATTTTATGTTGTGTCGCATGTAATTTGAGGTGTGGTGCAAAATTATAGCAGGTCGTATTTTCATTGGAATAAACGCTTGTAAGTCAGCGTTTGTGTCTTGTCGTTGCTAAGCATTATTTTCTCGGAAAAAGAAATTAATGTAACTGCGCTGTTAGCTAAACGACGTTAAACTTCCAACAGGAGCCCATGGGGAAGTATTCCTTACGTTTGTATACGCAGTATGAACTATCAAGGTTCTGTTTTCATCGTTTCAGCTTGCCTTTCTTCTCTAACGAGAATGAAAAGTTTATTTTGCCCCAAAATTAAACCGCGGCGGCTGCGTTTCGATGGAGGCGAAACGAAGTGGCGTCGTGTGCTGTGCGATGTCAGCGCACGTTAAAGATCCCCAGGTGGTCGAAATTACTCCGTAGCCCTCCACTACGGCTCCTCTTTCTCTCTTTCCACTTTCACTCCCACCTTCCTCCCTTCCCTTACGGCGCGGTTCGGGTGTCCACAGAGCAAGTGTGACAGTTACTGCGCCTTTCCCTTCCTGTGAACCAATTTAAACCAAAATTAAAATACAATTGACCAACGATTGCATTTCAGAAAACGCCGATATGTCTTGAGATTTTAGGGGAAGTCATAGGCTCAAACCAACCGCCGTTTTAGTTCCGTGCTTCTTGTCGAAGGGACCTATATATTCCTCCCAGCCGCATTAGCAATAGTTGATATCTGCGACTACCTGAAATGAACTGCACAAGAATGCTGAATTTGGCGAGTTGGTGCATTTGCATTTTAGGAAACGTAGCGCAAAGAAGACAAGGACAAAATGAGGGATACATACACGAGCGCTCGTGTGTGTATCCCTCATTTTGACCTTGTCTTCTTAGCGCTACGTTTCCTAAAACTGCCTGAAATTCCTGGTATGTGTTGGGTGGTGGCATTCAAGCATGTAGCGTTGCAGCTGGGAAAGAAGAGGCGAATTCGGCGCCTACAAGCAGCAATTCGCACACTGCTTATACTGAAATACAGGCACTGCACAGTGCCTATATTTCTCTGTTGTTATTCCTTTTTTGAGTCACTGAGTAGAGTATGTGGGTGTAGCGATGTAAACATTATTAATTTCTCAACCATGATTCGCTTGCCATTGAAAGAATAACCTGCCTGAGAAGTTCGAAAATGGATATGCTTCTGTCAGTGCAAACGTGTAACTAGTACAAAGGAAACCGTCATTTGCTAGCCTTATGAGACCACTGCTCGCCTTATGAGAGCAAACATTGTCATGATAAAAGTTCTACTTTTTCCAGACACTGTATACCTCGGCGCTATATCAAGGCTTGCAGTCGAAAATTAAAGTGCTGGCGCACAACTGAAAACATTTTATTATCAGGAATGAGTGCGAATATATTACAAAGGCGCATTACCACATTTGTCTGAAATGAAGCGTTCTTTTCCCGAGCGATACTGAAATGCTTAAACGCGGAGATATCGACATTTCGCTGTCACAACCAACAGCAAACGCACCAGAACAAACACAAATAATCACAGACACAGGGGACTGAATATATATTTTATCCAAGTCCAAAGCGAATACCACGCACCTGCTTGGACACCTTGCCCACTTACACGCTAAACACAGCATGATTGTAATTACTGCTGCTGTTAGCCTTAGCAGTACCTCTGCCTGAGACGACCGAAAGTTTGGCGAACGGCATTGAGGAAAGCTTCCAAACGGTGCTGTGCCTTCGTCTATGTTTGCCACTAAGTGTCTGCCCTGACAAACGTGAATAGGGGCTACCTGTTGAAAGCATTGTTGAGAAAACTGTTGACATTGCGAATTTCCCGCCTCCACGAAACCAGAAGGAACTTCGGCGCTTCCTCATAGTTATGTGCGTACTACCGCCGATTTGTGCCAAATTTCTCAAAAATCGCCGCGCCCATTACGTACCTCACAAAGGCAGATGTACAGTTCCAATAGGAAACACCGCAGCAGCAGCATTTCACGACCTTCAGCTCCGCCTTCAGTCACCACCCGTTCTGTCACACTTTAATGAACACGCTGATACGGAGGTACACACCGATACAAGTAATTTTGGTTTGGGCGCTATTCTAGTTCAGGTCCAAAAGGGTCAACAACGTGTACTTGCTTGCGCAGGTCGTTCTTTGTCGAAGACCGAGGCCAATTATTATGCCACTAAAAAAGTGCATCGCCATCATGTGGGAAATTATGAAGTTCAGGCCATACCTGTACGGGAGACCTTTCAAAGTAGTGACGGATCACCACGCACTTTGTTGGTTACCCAGTATCAAGGATCCATCAGGGCGCCTTGCACGATGGAGTCTGCACCTACAAGAATATGACATCACAGTGACCTACACTTCCGGTCATAGACATTTGGACAAAGATTGTCTTTCCCGGGCTCCCGTCGAACCTTCCCCAACTGACGCAGGCGAAGACGATGACGACTTCTTCAACGCCGTGAGCTCTACAGACTTCGGCGTGCATTAACGCACCGATCCTGATCTTCAAGCAATAACTGATTATCTGCAAAGTGCTAGCGGCAGAGTTCCCGTAGCTTACCGGCGCTCTTTATCCTTTCTCTGCCTACTCGACGACATGCTTTTCAAGAAGAATTTTATCCCCAACAGTCGACATTACTTGCTTGTCGTTCCTAGGAACTTACGCAACGAAATTTTTCATGCCTTCTACGACGAACCAGATTCCGGTCACCTTGGAATCACGAGAACGCAAGCCAGAATCCAAGAAAAATACTACTGGCCTCGTCTGTGACATGACGTTACAAATGTTCGCACTTGCCATGACTGTCAGCGCCGAAATATTCCTCCTGTCAGGCCACGCGGCTTCCTAAAACCCATAGAGCCTCCCTCCCAGCCGTTTCAACAAATCGGGATGGATTTGTTAGGGTCATTCCCTACCTCAAGCTCCGGACAAAAGTGGATAATAGTTGCCACCGACTACCTGACGCGTTACGCGGAGCCATGGCTCTTCCGAGTGGAACTCCTATTGAAGGTTTTGTACTGCAAATTGCCCTGCGCCACGGTGCTCTTCGGATTGTGATCACGAACCGAGGTACTGCCTTTTCTGCTGAGCTTATGCAGCACATTCTTGCCTTACGTCACATAAGTCACCGCAGGACTACTTTCTGCCATCCACAGACGAATGGATTACCCGAACGTTTAAACAGAACGCTTGCCGACCTGCTTTCAATATATGTGGACGTCCAACACAAAAAGTGGGATGCAGTCCTACCTTACGTAACGTTCGCGTACAATACAGCCAAGAAACGACCAATATGACGCCGTTTAGCCTTGTTTATGGCCGCCAAGTCACCACAACACTCGACGCCATGCTGCCCCATGTCGACGACCACCCCAATGATGACGTTGCGTACTTTTTGCAACGTGCAGAATAAGCTCGCCAGCTCGCTAAGCGGCGCATTCGCGACCAGCAGGTGCAGGATGCGCGACGCTACAACCTGCGGCACCGCGAGGTTGAATATCAGACGGGTGATCTTGTCTGGGTTTGGTCTCCAGTTCCACGACGCGGACTTAGCGAAAAGCTCTTGCGTCGCTACTTCGGTCCTTACCGATTTCTGTGCCGCGTTGGCGCTCTCAACTATGAAGTTCTTCCTCTCGAAGCGCTACGATAAGTCGTCCCGACGACCAGAGATGGTCCACGTCATTCGACTCAAACCTTATCACGCCGGGACGCCATTCTTGTGAGTTCGTGAATTGCCTCGAGCATCGGGTCGATGCTTCCTCACCGTGGGAGCAAATGATGCCCATACGATGTGAAGACAAACACGCAGTGAAGCAGACGACGACAAAGTTCCCCTCTCGCGCTCGAACCGTACGCCCCTGGACTTCGCCAACACCGGGCTCTCTGTGTTACCGACTCAGCGGCCTTCACACGCCTTTTTACCAACGTGACAGCATAACAGATTACTAGGTAGAGATTGCGTCTCCTAATTATGTATCTTAAATACATATAATCAATTTGCATTAATGTCAAGTACCCCAATATGTTAACAAACATTTAAATTATCATTGAACTTGAATTTTGTCCCCATCTTGTCAATTATGGCATATCCTGAGAAACAGTTAAAGCTATATTGGTTGCTATTGAAGTGCTAGTAGCATGCAGCCTTATCACTTAGCTCACAGAACGATTTCACACTCTGTTTGTGTATGCTTCTTGTCGCGAGACGGGTTTTTATGAGTTTCGTTGGTTGCAAAAAATGCGCCCAGATGTATCGCGAGGGGTGCCAGCCACTGGGGTCTGTTTCTGGGTACTCGGTAGTGCTAAATATATTTTGGACCTTTATCCACCATTAATAGACTTCGGCCACCAAGCCAAATATGTACTCACTGCAGTAAATATAGGAAAGTTTCGGGCACGTGGATACCGAACAGTTTTTCTTGATCATTTGTTCTCCACGAGGCTGAAATGGGACATATTAACTCCTAGTCTTTCGGCACATCATTTCATGGAGTGTAGCCATTCTTACGAGGCATACAACATACTGTTACCTCTAATGATCCCTTTCTGTTAGCTTCTGAACCAAAAGGAAAAAAAATAATGCCACACGAAAGGTGCAGTTACTTGAATGACAAGTCGTGTGGCGCTACCCTTTTGAACTATTAGCCTACAGCGAATATTTTATTTTATTTTTTCATTAAGCGTTAGAACACTTCCATTCGAGCGCTCCGATTTCATGACACGCATTTCAATTTTTCCGAAACTTGAGTTGTTTCTTCACGAAGTCTTCACGCGCAAGGTGTTTGCAAGCGTTTTTCTAAAACACAATGAATCTTATATGTCCCGACGAGATGGCTCAGAGGCTGAGGCGCTTTTACTCCTGTACCTGGATACGCGAAATAAAACCTCGGCGGGCGCTTCATTTTTAAGCATGGCGTATGGCTTGGTCTTTGCGATGTCAACGCAAGATGAATCCCAATGTTCCTAATTTTCGGAGCCTTCTGCTGTGTCTGTGTAGATTTCGGATGTTCGTGCGAATATATCAAACTAACTAACTAAAGATGCTCCGGCAATAAAAGCAAAATATTCCAGCCGTCTTTCTAGACACGAGTTTCGTGGCCAGCACTAAACCAATTTCTGTTCGCTCATTTATCTCCCTCTAATACAAAATCCAAATGCAAACGTATGTATTTAAGAATCACCGCTACTTTATATAGAACCATCATAAGAGATAAAAGTAATTCGACGAACTCCGAGCCTCGAGCCTCATACGGGCGTTGCAGTCAGAAAGCAGAATTGCCGTACATAAAGCTATTGTGCTGGAAAATATATGCAGCTGTTCTAGAAGGGCAATACGCTGTTAGAAAGAAAACGGTAATCCTACCTGATCGTTTCCTTATGCACCCCAGCAAAGGTCAGCATACGACTAAACGCTACTGCTCTCACGTAGGTAAACCTCTTATTTTATAAAAAGCGGAGAAAATAGTCACTAAATCTTGTACCGGCCCAACTATCACCCTTAGGTCCTTTATGAGAGTGTTTACTTTGAAGCCTGAAATTGGTGAAAAACTTCACTTAAGGAATGATATCCTATATCTCGTTTGGTAAGAACCATAAATGGTTTTTTTTCTCAAAGGCACAATATTGTTATACAATTATAGTGTGAAAATAAACTTAAGCATTCTTTCCACATTAATTCAGCGTACCCTCAAGCTTAACCAATTATTTCCAGTGTCTAAAGCAACACCCTCGTAGGTTCAAGTTCCACGTAATACAAGCAAGATAATGGAAACTGCTAAATATTGGAGAGTGCGGAAAGCTCTTCATATTTGCAGATTTTTACTGGCATTTGAGAAAATGATTGCACAACTACGTTGCCATCAACCAACCCCCTGAGCGTACAATACAATGCCATTTTTTTCCTTAGCTTCATGCATTTCTAGCTTTGCGCTCACTTGCTTTAGAACCACTGAGGCAGCATTCACTCCCATCGGTTTCAAAAAGCATTAGCAGTGTAGGCAGTTCGGCGACATCCTTTCATTCACAGCCCTACTGGGAAAGGGGCACATTTCCTCGGTACAATGAATTGCTGTACATCTTGACGCCGTCCGAGATTGCGAGTCGCAATAGCGCGCATTGCAGCTGTTGTCTAAAGACATTTATTCTTCACGCATTGTCTGAGGCGAATCTTCCGGGCGATATACAAGGGATGAAATGTGGAGGCAAGCGAAAAGGGTTCTACTTATGTTGAGTGCAATGCAGAGTGCAATGTAAAATAACATTCCAAGTGTAACGTTAAGGTCAGGAAGCTGCAATGTGGGCAGATATATTACTCCATTTACTGACATACTAGCAGTAATACTAGGATAACCAATGGTCGTTAAGGGTAAACAATTTGATTTTAAGAGACAAAGTATAACAGGGGGTGGGGAGTATAACTTGGTGAAGAAACGTTTAGGAAGCTTGCTTGTGTCCTGTGGATGTCGCCAGCAAGGCACCGAGTTATTGGAAGTATTTGGGAAATACTTTAGCCCTGATAATGATGACGACACTACCACTGCTATATTCATTCAGCTTGAACTGGAAGTCAAGAACTATAAGTAACGAAGCCGTCTCTAACTACTTGAGGCTAGTCACAACGGCAAATTCGCGTACGTGTTTGCTTTCAAGCTGCCAGCCCCGCAACTAGCATGTCAAACCACAGATCATCGTGCATGTCTAGTATTTAGGGGAATCCCCCAGTTGGAATACATTTATTATAGGGGAGTAATTACCCATCGTTTGTAGGGCATCTGCCCTAGTAGATGGTAGTTTCGAGTTCGATCTTCGGACCAGGACGAATATTTCTTACCACTACGAAGTTCTAAGGGAGCTGTATAACTTTCCTTTGTAGCCGTAACTGCGCTTCGGTGAATATCAATGAGGTATTAGTACTGTTTTACAGATCTACTCAACCTTGAGGATACCACTAAATTTTCGACCACCATACCCACTTATAGTTATTGATAAATTAGCTCTGGTTCTACCATCTCATCTCTAACCATCCTGGTTAACCGCAGTTGGCAGAGCGATTGCCCAGCAAAGGTTATGGTCCTGAGTTCGATCCTCGGGTCAAGGCGAAATTTTATATAGCTATGAAGGTTCTCAGAAAGCGGTAGAGCTTTTCTCCGTAGCCGTAAGGCAGTGTTTATGTTGATGTCAATGAATAATTACTCCCTTTGTTCAGCGTGATCTGAAAATATAAAGTAAGGTCAATGTTTCAAATGTCGGGTAGGATATTTCATTACCTTTTCAAAAAGGTTTGCCAATATTTTTTAGCTTCTCAAAACATTTTGTTTCCTTAGCAAGAAGACCAAACATTCAAAAGACATCAGTAAAGCACATTTACATGCTTAAAGCTGAAGCAATAGGCTGGAAATACTCGTATTCTTATAAGATGAAATTTTTTGACAGCATAGTTTTGTGAAAATGGGGTATAAGCAAATTACAATACTCCTGTTTGTCGCTCACAGTGTGTTTATCTTCTCCGATAAAAACACTGAGCTCCCTTTATTCTTCATATACAAAACTATCATCATCATCATCATCGTCGTCGTCGTCATGAGGATGATGATGATGATGAAAAAGGATGCAGATAAAAATATTAAATCTCTATCGCACTGTATTGTAAGAAGCATAGAAAAGGCTCATTAATAGGAACAAGTATAGTTGCAGTTTTCATTGAAAATTTTCAGCAGATAATTGAGACACACTCTCCAAGCTTCAGCCTTAAACTAGCAATTTTCTGTGCATGCTCCAGAATCTCAAAATGAAACATTAGACGGAAGCGTATATCGCCAGTACAAATATTATTTCCAACCTTACGGTTTTGCAAGCCATTTATCTTCTATAAGCTGCGGCAACGAACACTACGCGCCTATCCTTGTAAGCGATATATACACGTTTTCTCTTCCCCAGGTGCATCTCAAATGGGGGGAGCAATTCTGTCAGGCATTTATTGACTTCGCTTGAATAGAACAGGACAGATATGGCGGGGACAGTGTGGGAGTAATATGGACAAAATTGGAGAAACCTTCGCGGTCAAGAGAGTGGCACGCATGGCATAGCCTGAGTACTTAACAAAACTCGGACAACTCCATAATGTGGTTCACCTCCGTTCTTGAGAATTCACGACTTGATTGCTCGCCAAAAGAAGGAAGGCTTGGTGGGATATGTCTGGTACGTAAACCACGAGGCCCATTTCATCTGCCTGTACCTCGCCAAATAAACCACCGCAGAGGTCCTTAATGCATGTATACCAGCGCACAACAGCAGGGCATATGACAAAGAACGAGGACACACAAGCGCTCAACTTCCAACTGACATTTAATGGGTAAAACTTGTACTTATATTATGATTTCTCAACAACATTAGGAAAATTTCTTACTTGCCTCTTCTTCAAAATTAGCGCTCAACATATGTCAAAGCGATTGGGGGCACGCTAACGCAAATACCTTGCATACTGGTTATCTCAGCAGCCTCCTTGATCTCCCGCACAATCTGCTCCGAGTGTCTGCTGATCACCGGGCTATGTCCGGAACGCACTGTTCATCTTTCCCGGAAACTTGGTTTCTTTTTTTTTTTGCCTTTTAGGCAGCGCAGTGCCAGATTGGCTTTGCCAGTCTGGAAGGTCCTTTACATACATAATGGATCACCAACTAGCCCGCCCTCTTATTCTACTGAGAGGTCCCTAGTAATTCTATAATCCAGCTGTAAGGCGGTGAATTGTGGGAGTTGATCTCGTATGCATTTGGTAGTTGAGCGAATTTATGAGTTGCAGCATTCCTTTGACGAGGGTATCAGATTTACAAGGGAGACAGCTTAGGGACAGTCTTTTCCAGCCTCCCACAAATGATTATTCACACGTCATATGTTAAGTTCAAGCATAAGCTCAAGAATCCCTTAAAGAAATAATTCCTATCTGCGCCACGTAGCAATACACATGAACTATAAACAAATTAAAGCTTAATTTGAATATTATGGCACCGCACTTTTTCTGTTGTGGAGCGAATTTCAGTAGCATTTGTAACACACGTGACTTAGTCCTTCGGACAAACTTTCCCCCCAGATATTTGTTGCCGGCTTTCCTCAGCCCCTTCAGAAACGCAATTATTGCAGACAAAATGCATTATATTTCACTTTAATGTGCGGGCTATTCCAGATGATGAACATGCATGCGTGGCAGCACATCGGAAATTAAAATGCTATGAGGTGACCCATAGAGTAAAATTGCAACTTGGCTGAGACCTGGGTATTTTGGCAATATAAATTTTGATTTCAGGCGTACCGTGTTCCTAAGCACCGCATACATATTTTACAATATGTCGACTTCCTCTGTATTCCCTACATTATACTTATCTTATAGGGGTAACATATATTGTCATAAGAAGCAATATTTGAGCAAGAGAAACCGAAAATACATACAATGTGTATCTGGCGAACTGAAAGCTATTTTCAGTTGAAACATTATTATCGTGTTCTATTTTTCAGTTAGCCTTCGCAGTAATGAGAAGAACATCATATAGGTTTTCTCATTTTAGAAGATATGCGCCCTCGCCAAATTACATAGGCCCATGATAGATGGAATCGAGGACATCGCTGCCTCACCGTAGATAATCAAGTATAACTGTCTCGGGAACTCGAGGGCTTAACAGGAGCCCTTTGCTCTTCATTTCTGCAGAAAGAATGAGCCCCATTATTTTAACACTTCGTCTTGCGATAATGTTCTAGTAGTTCAAGATTGAGGTGTGGACAAATGGAGGCCGTATGAAATGGCGCCAGCATGTAGCATCACTAGCCGAGCTGCATGGAGCGCTGATTTTCATTTTCTTTTCTGTATTGGCGCGTAATCATTACTTGCACAAAAGGACTGTTCAAAGAGCAGGATGAGTGGTCTAGAGATACGAAAAGACCGATAGAAAGAGGCCATAGCGCTACCAGTCACATATTGCGAGCCGCAATAGGAGGATCGAATTAGGAAGGGGCGTACAACGGGGGATAGAGCAAGCCAGCTTTTGTCTCCATGCCCGTGGGTGGTATAGTGATCTGCTGATATATTTATTCTCTCTTGTGATGAGCGGAAGACGCATGTGCACACATTAGGTTTCGTATAAAAACATATAGCTGTTTCACGTTACTTTTCTCTTTGTGTGCTGGATATATGGTGCATGAGTGCGTGTATGGTTGAGGTGGCTTAAGGGAAATCAAAACTTAAACTAGGCGATAGTATGGGAAAAGATCGTATGTTCTTAATCTGGTTGAAATTCGACGAAGTACAGCTTGAGCAGTTCAGCAGAGCTATAATATACCAACATCTATTACACAGACGGCAAGGCAGCGCTTTAACAAAGGATTCAGTATGCATTTTCGGACAGTGTAGCGCGTTATAGTGTACATAAAAAACGCATCGCAGCTTTTCATTAATTATTCTTCATAACTGCCGCAGGTAAAGATGCCGACCATTGTACCCCTGCTAGAGAAGCATATTGTAAGAAGAACGGCTTCGATAGCTGTGTCGTGCACTGGAACGAGGAAATATGCTCGAGTAAGTTTTCTGCGATTTCACTTGTAGGCCGAATAAATGTAGATGTTGAGTAGCGATTTCTGTTTTTTCAACGCAAGTCTTTCAATCAGTTTATTGAGAAGTTGTTAAGTAGCATACTGTACGAATAAACGACCTGAATCGCGACAGCACCTACCGTAATAAGGTTGCAAGAAATCCAGGATGCATCCTTTTTTATTTTGGTGGTCTATAGCGCCTGAAGCAATCGAGAGAAGCATGATTTAACTACCGGAAGGTGGCATAGAGCATAATAAAATACAGGATCTGTCGGCAAACTTGTGAATTTACTATGCTTTAATCACGGCAAATCGGAAGAAATGTCTTAGGATGAGCATTTGCGTATCATTCGTTAGATTTTTTAATCAAACAACTTTGTCTCCGCGCTTTGAAAAAGTAGCTCTTAAACATTCCAAAAACGCACTCGGATGTTTCTCAATAAATGTGCTGGTGTTTTCATACGCAAGTGGAGGAAAAGACGGACGATAAATGCGAAACCTGCGGAGAAAGGGGTACTCTGGATCATATAATCTGGCAATGCCTTGATTCCCCTGGCGCGAAGGAAGACATAAATACTAGAGAACCGTTCGAACTGCTACTGCGGAGAAAGTCCCCCGCCCACCGGAAACAAGCTCTCCGCCTGCTGGCTGAAGCCGCGAAGAAACAATGTCGCTTCGCCTGTCTTTAGTCGCGGAGGCCCCGGTCTCCGTCCCATAGGCCTGCGTGCCGGGGGCGGGGAGTTGGGGGCGGGGAGTTGGGGGCCTCCTACATCGGTAGAAAAAAAAAAACTTCTTAACACCAACAACATTCGTAGATGAAGCTGACCGCGCCGGCTTCCAATCCGTTTTCCACGCGGCGTCTCTCATTTGGCGCTTCCCCAAAGGTCATACTATACATCAACAGAAACAGATCCAAATACTTAGGAGGCGTTATTACAGCAGGCATTAGCGGCATTTCAAATTGATTTACTGGGTAGGTAAGGCGCAGTATCTGTCACAATTCTCCGCGGACACATGTACCATGCAATAAAAAAGGGAGGAATGTCGGATTGAAAGAAACGAGGGAGACAGAGGTGCCTTACTGGAGGTCTGCGATCCACCGCGCTATATTGGCTTTCACATCATCGTACTTTAGTGGCCAAAAGTGCCCTCTAAAATTTTTAATTTGTTGGCCCATGATGTTTTTGATGTTGAGGATACTCATCAAAGTCCAACAAAGCGATGCTGTACACCCTGAAAGAACTGTGCAGCATTAAAGAAACAGTTCTTTAGTGAAAAAAAGCTTAGCCTGGTCTGGATTTGAACCCGGAACTACCTCTTTCCCGCGAGAGTTGCTGTACAGATTTAGCTGAAACGAAAGGTTAGCATACCAGATGGTATGCTGAGAACAAATGTCTCAAGAAATGCAAGGGTTAACGTGCAGAATATTTTTTCAGGCGAACTTTGAAAAATAAGAAAATGTTTCATATGGCGGTACCTGCTGACCTAAACCTATTTTGTTTAAATTATCACCTCGTTGTGTTAATGTATCACAATAACAACAATCCAAATGGATCTTATCTCAAAGTGTGGTCGTTTTTCTCGTTTCAGTTTCGGCGAAGAAGCACACCCCTGCTGGCGAAACCACCCCTGGAGGCAAGTATTCACCCCTTTTATCTTATCAATGCAAAGACGCGATATTAGGCAGATCAAGTACCGTTCTAACACATCATATTATTATCATCATCTACTCGCTATTGAGATGTTCGCCCACTGCTGGGCGAAAACATCTGTCATATTCCTCCGACTAACCCGGCCATGGGCTAGCTGCATCCACATGGCACCTGCGAACTTCTTACCTCATCCGCCCACCTAACGTTTTGCTGCCCGCCCTGCTGCGCTTTTCTTCCCTTGGAATCCAGTTTGTTACCCTAAGCGACCATCAGTAGTCTTCCCTACACACTACATACCCTGTTCATATCCATTTCTTCTTCTTTACCTCCACTACAATGTCATAACTCGAGTTATTTCTCTGACCCACTCTACAAGCTTCCTATCTCTTAATGTTACCCCTACCATTTTTCTTTCCATAGCCATCTGGGCTGTCCTTAACTTAAGTAGAACCCTTTTCGTTAGCCTTCACGTATCAGTCCCATAGTTGAGTGCAGGTAAGATTCAAGTGTTGTATACTGTCCTCTTGAGAGAGAGAGAAAGAAAGCAGTTTATTTGCACCCGTCCGAAAGTATAGATGATCGGGTGAAACGCAGCTCCTTCTTTCATTGTCTATCCCCTCCTAGACGTCGGCCGGAATCCGTTGACTTCCGGTGGCGGCCTGGGCTTGACGGATGACCTCTTTTTGGATTTGTTCTTCCTGGCTGTGAAGGGAGGATTCCCATGAATCTTTATTTCCATGTAACCCGTTTTGCGCTGGGCAAGTACAGAGCATGTGATTTAAGGTAGCTATGGCTACACAGTTTTTACATTTGGAGGAGTGCACCTCAGGATGCCATTTGTGTAGGACAAACTGTGCAGTTTCCCCCAGATTACTTCTTTTCATTGTGAGATATCTATGGGGGGGGGGGGGAGAGGTTCTCCTGGCCATTTAGAATTTCTATGTATGCAGTCTCGTTTTTTTTGGACAGGGAGTAGTCGCCCCGCGCTGAGGCCCGGCAGGCGAGTCGTCGGGCAACCTTGTTGGCGCTCTCGTTCCCTGTGAGTCCATTATGGGCGGGTGCCTATATTATTTTAATTAGGTCGTTGCGTACGTTCTCCTTGCGTGCCTGCAAAATTTTGCCGACCTTTTTGGATACATTACCGTTGTCATGGGCTTTGATCGCTGTTCTAGAATCTGTAAAGATTATTGTGCTTGATAGATTTTTGATTGCCGGGGCAATCGCCTCCATCTCTGCTTCCTCTGGTTAAGAGTGTATTACGCTACAACTCAAGATTAGGTCGCCTTTGTCGCTGATTATTACTGCAGCGTAGTGCCCTGCCGTGTACATTGCCGCATCAGTAAACACTACTCCTTGTTTTGGGAGGAGGGAGCTTTAGAGTCTTTGGACTAGGCTTCTCCTGCGCTCCTCATTGTGTATGGGGGTGTGATGTTATATATGGGCCCAGGTCCGTTCAGGAGCTCTGGGCAGGTAGCAGAGCAGGTTCACAGACACACGGACGCTTTTCTTTTCTTGACCAATTAACGTAACTGGCAACAGACATGCATACAGCCTAGCTTATCCTAATAGGATATGTCCCAACACAAAACCGTCCTACTTCTGGTTTTCCACTCGTGGACTAGATGCCGGTGCAGGCGAGTCCGGTTGAGGCAAGACCAGCCAGTCACCCGAGGACTCGGTAGCGCGGCAGGCCACGCTCCGGCGTCTGTGTCCGGCGTCTGCTTCACAGTCCGGGGTACTGCGGTGTACCGCGGGGTACCGCGTCACGCCCGGGTACTGCAAAGTGCGGCACCAGTGCGGCAGCACAAGTGCGGCGGCCAGGCACGATGTAGCGGTCGAGCTGCCTCCGCAAGCTGTTCGCCGGATGGCGAAGCGCTGGGCAGTACCAGACCCCGGACCCGGTGCCCGGCAGGTGCTGGCGAGCCGGCCTTGTACGCCAGGCCCAGGACGATGAACTCCGCCGCCAGCGACGCCCAGGAACGTCCGACCCGTTCGCTTGCCGGAACAAACTCACGCGCACTGTCACGCCCCGCACGCGGCCACACTTCACTTCCTTTCGAGCCACCCGCACACTCGCCACAATCACCATCATCACAACCTCCCCCCGTTCCAAGACAGTTTCTTGCAACTGTTCTGGCGCCGGGAGGGGGGAGACGTGGCGGGAAATAAATGCACAAACTACACAAATAACCACAAAGCAGAAACACACAAAAATTCGTCACAATCCACACACCATTCACAATCCACAATGCAACACACGAGTTCGGATTTTTTTTCCTAAATCCCGTTCCAGTCAGCAAAACACACTACTACACCTTTCACACACGGCTCATGTAATCGGCACCAACGTTATCGCTCCCTTTTATGTAGTCTATGCTGAAGTTGTATTCCTGGAGGAATAAACTCCACCGCAACACTCGATTGTTCATATGCTTCGCGGATTGCAGGTACTGGAGCGGCTGGTGATCAGATTGGATGGTGAAATGTTTGCCATACATATAAATATGAAACTTCTGCACTGCCCAGACAAGAGCTAGACATTCTCGCTCAATCGTTGAATAGCGTGTTTCTCGTGGCAGCAGATTGCGACTAGCGTAGGCAACTGGATGTAAAATACTATTGTTGCCCGTTTGCAAGAGTACTGCTCCGAGACTTATGGTGGATGCGTCTGTACGAAGCACGAAGGTTTTCGAGAGATCAGGAGCCTGTAAAATAGGAGTCTCACTGAGTTTTGCTTTCAGGACTGTGAACGCATGTTCATGCACTGGTTGCCAAGAAATGGCATTAGGCTGTCCTTTCCTGATGAGATCTGTCAAGGGCTTGGTGATTTCGGCATAATAGGGAATAAACTTCCGGTAATAACCAGTCAATCCAAGAAACGACTGCATAACTTTCTTTGTTGTCGGCCGTTTCGCCCCTAATATCTTGTCTAAGGTCTTTAGGAGGGGTTCTACCCTGCCGTTTCCAATACGGTGACCTAAGAAACAGATAGACGGCTCTCCTGTTTCACACTTGCTCGGTTTTATGGTCAAGTGTGCCCGCTTGATCCTCGCGAATACTGTTTTCAGCGTTTCCATATGTTCCTGCCATGTGTCAGTGGCGATGACAGCATCATCGAAGTAGTGGTAAACGTTCTTCACATCGCCCAGCACAGTCCTCATGAGTCGCGCGAACACCGCAGGGGCAGTTTTGATTCCAAACGGCATGTATAGAAAATGGTACAGTCCTGACATGCTAGAAAACGCTGTTTTTTCACGACTGTTGTAGGCCATTGGCACTTGCCAGTACCCTTTTGTGAAGTCAAACTTGGAAAAGCAAGTCTTCGTGCCGATAAGAGTAAGAACTTCCTCAATGCGTGGTATTGGCTAGCTGTCCGAAATTAATACTTTGTTCAGCTCCCGAAAATCGATGCAGAGTCTAAGTGTCTGGTCAGGTTTCTTTACGACTACTATTGGAGCATGATAGGGGGATTTCGATTTCTCAATGATCCCCATCCTCAACATTTCCTGCACCTCTTTCTCTACACTTTCCCGTAGAGAAAATGGAATAGGGTACTGCGGAATATGTATGGGTTCATTAGATGTCAATCTGAGAGCGCACTCTGTGAATGTGGTCTTTCCCGGCAAGTCTGAGAAAATCCCCTCGAATTCTTGGAGCAAGCCATGCACTTCTTCAGCTTGCACTTCCGAGAGACTTGACGCCAACTTGACGTCCGTTGCGCACTGCGTTCGATGCAAGCTCACAGAAGGTAGTTCTACTGAGTCCTCTTCAGGTGTCTCTATGTCCAGTGAGGTGGAGTCGAGTTCAGCAGCTGCTGAGACTGGATGAATAGTCGGAGGGTTTCGTTCTTCGTACTTCTTCAACATGTTAATGTGAAAAATTTTCCTTTTATGTCCTAGGTCCACGATGTAGTCCACATCGTTTCTACGGTCTATCACATCGTATGGACCTTTCCACTGCATGAGCAGCTTATTGGATTCAGTCGGTAACAAAATCAGAACCTTGTCACCTGGTAACAGTTTTCTGGGCCGACTTTTCCGGTTATAATACAGTTTCTGTTTCTGACGTGCTCGTGCTAGTTGTTCGTAAGCAATCTGGCACGTATCCTCCAAACGGTTTCTGAGCTCGACGAGGTAGGTGTACGTTGACCGAGTATCTCCATCGATATGCTGATTGGTCCAGAGCTCCTTCAGTACTGTTAGTGGTCCTCGCACATGACGGCCGTAAATCAACTCAAAAGGAGAAAACCCAAGGCTTGCTTGTGGAACTTCTCGGTATGCAAACAGTAACGGTGCCAGATACCGATCCCAAGACCTAGGTTTTTCTTGGCACATCCTCTTCAGCATAGTTTTCAATGTTCCATTGAACTTCTCCACAAGACCATTTCCATGGCAATGTAAGGTGATGTCTTCAGAAGCTTGATGGAAAGAAGACGACCAACTTCACTCATGAGCTCTGAGGTGAACGTGGCTCCTTGATCGGTCACCATTTCTTTCGGTATGCCAATGCGGGAAAACATCTCAACGAGCGCTTCAGCAACATGCACAGCATCAATAGCTGGAAGGGCGACGGCGTCTGGGTACCGTGTTGCAAAGTCAATCAAGGTGAGCACATATCGGTTTCCTTTATCAGACGTAGGTGAGAAAGGTCCTATGAGATCGACGGCCTCTCGTTCGAAAGGAGTGGTAATCAGTGGCATGTTGCCTAAAGGGGCAATGCCAACTTTGCCTTTCGGTGTTGTTCTCTGACACTTATCACATGACTTAACGAATCGTTTAACATCTCCATGTATGTCAGGCCAATAAAAGTCCTGAAGTATACGATCAGTAGTACGTCTGATCCCTTGATGTCCGGCCATAATACTTTCATGTGCTATTTGTAAGACTGATTGCCGGAGTTTTTGTGGAACAACAACCTGCTTGAAGATCCTTCCCGATGTCATACAGTAATATCGATAAAGAATATCCTCTTCTTCACAAAAATGGTACGAATTACCTTTACCTGATCGGAATTCCTTATCTACCTTAAGGAAGAGCCGTTTTAAGGATACATCTTTCTGCTGCTCTTCTGCTAACTGGTCCTTTGTCATGTCACACAGAAGAATGGGTGGCACGCACAGCGGTGTTTTCTTTTCTGTTGGCTTGGCCAAGGCTGCAACACATCGTCTAAAATTCACAGGTCGCTCCTGTTCTCGGGAATCTTGCGAGGTATGAAGCTCTAGGCTGCTTGAGGTCATCCAGTCGTGATTGGGATCATCTGGGGCCCTGACACCTGGTATATTCCCAAGCACGAGATCATACAAGGGCCGCTTCATGCAAAGCGCGGTCACCTCGCCTTTGAAATATGGCGTGTCCACTGGTACTCTTGCCACCGGTAACTGGGTTACCGTACCATTGACAAGTACTATCCTCTCGGTCTGCCCTGTGAAGCAGTTCTTTGGGACCAAACCCCGGCGGACAATAACAACATTACTACCAGTGTCTCGAAGCACGCACACTTGTTTCCCCATCACAAACCCTTCTACAATGGGCATTCTTCCTGTTGAATTCTGAGGTGCGTCTTTACTGACCTGCGCCCAACTGCTAGAGTCGGATGGGCTCCGGGCCGTATGCCAGTCAAGATGATCAGCACGTTTGGGAGCCTGAATTGCAGAGCATACGGCACTCTGTTCTTCCTCTTGGTGTCGATTCCTGCAGTTTTCGGCCTTGTGTCCGACCTTTCCACACGAGTTGTACTTGAGCACCGGTCTAGTGGACGTGCGGCAATCGGAAGCCCGATGTCCTGGACGATTGCATAACATACACCGCAACTGGGGTTTATTCGGCAGGCTGACGGAACTCTTGGTATGAGGTTTCTCTTCGTCAGGGACTTTACCGATGTTCGAATAGTTCTGAGCTTCCAAGTATCGATCGGTTGCGTCTGCCATATGTCGAGTGTCTTGCACTCCCGTTCTTTCAGAAACACAACGAGTTTCGGGTGGCAACACCGCAGGAACTGTTCACCGATCACATGATCGCGCAGGTCTTCAAATGTCTTGGGAACACTCGCCATTTCGATCCAATGGTCGAAGTAACCCGAAAGCCTGGCGGCTAACTGCCTTCCCGTCTCGCCATCTTCTGCTCGAGCTTTTCGAAATTTCTGATGGTAACCTTGAGCCGTGAATTTAAAGCGCTGCAGAAGAGCCTTTTGACCTTTTGATAATCTAATGAATCTGCAGCTGACATCCTGCCGATCACGGTCAAGGCTTCCCCAGTTAGGCACATACTTACGGCCATCGCCCATTTATCTTGAGGCCAGTCCTGTCCCACTGCCACACGCTCAAACCGTTGCAAATAGGCATGCAGGTCATCTCGTCGCTCGTCAAATAGGGGTAGCAGTTTTTGAGGGTTGAAAAGCTGTACTTGTGGCGCTGACACTATGGGCTCGATATCATCTGTCGTGTTGCTCCTCGCTCCTTCTTGGAGTCTGAGTTTCAATTCCAAGATTTCTTTCTCTCTCTCCGCGGCTATGCGACTTTGCTGTCTTTCAGCACCACGTTCGGCCCTTTGCTCCGCGCGTTCCTTATCTATCCAGTCTCTCAGCTCGGAGCCTGAGAAACCCAGCTGAGCGCCCAACGCGGCTAGACGCTCTAGGTCCATCTTTGCTCAAACGTCGCGATGCGTGTGAACCCGTCCTCGACTCTCTGCCCTCTCTCTGAATGATTAGTTCCTTGAATCTACTAATTTCTAGGATCCTGGCAGGCTCGCCAAATTGTGATGTTATATATGGGCCCAGGTCCGTTCAGGAGCTCTGGGCAGGTAGCAGAGCAGGTTCACAGACACACGGACGCTTTTCTTTTCTTGACCAAGTAACGTAACTGGCAACAGACATGCATACAGCCTAGCTTATCCTAATAGGATATGTCCCAACACAAAACCGTCCTACTTCTGGTTTTCCGCTCGTGGACTAGATGCCGGTGCAGGCGAGTCCGGTTGAGGCAAGACCAGCCAGTCACCCGAGGACTCGGTAGCGCGGCAGGCCACGCTCCGGCGTCTGTGTCCGGCGTCTGCTTCACAGTCCGGGGTACTGCGGTGTACCGCGGGGTACCGCGTCACGCCCGGGTACTGCAAAGTGCGGCACCAGTGCGGCAGCACAAGTGCGGCAGCCAGGCACGATGTAGCGGTCGAGCTGCCTCCGCAAGCTGTGCGCCGGATGGCGAAGCGCTGGGCAGTACCAGATCCCGGACCCGGTGCCCGGCAGGCGCTGGCGAGCCGGCCTTGTACGCCAGGCCCAGGACGATGAACTCCGCCGCCAGCGACGCCCAGGAACGTCCGACCCGTTCGCTTGCCGGAACAAACTCACGCGCACTGGCACGCCCCGCACGCGGCCACACTTCACTTCCTTTCGAGCCACCCGCACACTCGCCACAATCACCATCATCACAGGGGGGCATATTTCTTGGGATGGGGTTATTCTTAACTTGACAATTTCGTTGAGGATGGCGATTATCCCTGGTTCTGGTAGCCTAGCTTCCTAAGGGTGGATCTGGCCGTTTTGCTGTCAGTTAGTCTGATATATTGGGCTGATAGTTTCGCCTCGCACATTTCCTCCATGGTGTTTGACACTCCCAGGTTCAGGATCGTCTAAGGTTGATATGCACGCTGGTAAAACTAGGGTTGTTTTGACACATATACTAATGAGGATGTCTACCTTGTCTTCGCTGCTTTAGTTGTCTTTAAGTACAGGATAGCGTAGGTGATACAGCTAATGATGATAGAGTGGACAAGCTTGTGATACCGGTAGCTGCTAGTCATAACCTGCGAAGCACTTGAAAAAGGAGCTCCGTCCCAGTCTTATTCTCCAAGTTATACTCCTTTCTTTATCCGGGGCCGCGGCTACTACCTGTCCTAAGCAGACACATGCCTACCACTTCCAGTACTTCGCTACCTATTCTAATTGCTGTTTCTTCCTGATATTGCTGGATAATAATTACCTTAGTCTTGCACATATTGATTTTTGAGGCCATCGTTATGCTACTTCTGTCTAGGCCATCAAGTATACTTTCCAGTTCATCCCCTGAGTTACTTAGCAATGCACTGTCATATATATATATATATATATATATATATATATATATATATATATATATATATATATATATATATATATATATATATTTATATTACCAAAAGTGGGTAGCATGGAAGCCGATGCCGGTCCTAATACGAAGCTTATGTATGCTGGGGTGTTAAGCAAACGGTGTGTGAAAGTTCTAAAATCTAAACCCAATGACATGAGTTTCTTAGTTAAAGCGTGGTGTAGGAATGCCGGCGAGCCAGGCAGAGTTATAAAAATGAAACCGCTATCTGATTTGCCGATACTTTCATAAAGCATCAAAACTAATGGAATTACAAGCTTGTTGTGGTAATAGTCTGCATTTAAAGATAACTCTGGACAGGATACGCTAACCCTACGTAACGATTAGTTTATAAAACATTTACATTGTCGCTGAATTTACGTATTCAACAGCAAGCGGGTCATTAATAGCATATGACATTTTTATTTTAATAATTTTGGCCTCCTCTTTAGGGCTACCGCACTGCAGAGGAAATGTGAAATGAGGATAGTGAAACAAACTGACGTCATGTTCGGGAGGAATCGCCATGGCTGAGTTCGCAGAACAGCCTGTATAATTAGGTGCTGGCTCATTGCAGTTTTAGTGGTGCTCTGCTCCTTGGCTGCCACCAATACGTATGATGGTCCCACGTTCTCATTCTCACTGACGCTCTTCAACAAGCGCAATTACTCTGACTGGCCAACCGTAGCCCAGAATTTAGTCAGGACATCCACCAGTTTGCAGCAACACCCCCCCCCCCCCCCGCCCAGGCCATAAATGCTGAGTTTCTACCCGAATCACTTGCTTCTGAAAGCTGTACAGATTTAGCGACCCGCCTCGTGGCCCCAGGTTCATCACTGCCTCATCTCCATAACTTTGAAAAGACTGCTCTTCATTCGGAAAGAAAACCACTCCCGGTGTCGCACACATGCACTTCTCCCTCCGTGCTCGCTAGCTTTCCCCTGCCCTCTCACCGGCTAGAGGAGATTGCACTTCGGAGGATCCTTATAAGGGTTTTCCTCACTCCTTTCATCACTCGGACGTGTCCTTACTTGCAACATTTATATCCCCATATTCAAGTCAAGGTATCCTCTATGCAAATGCGCAATATTTTGCGAGAGCAACATTTGCTGCAAAGTCGCATTTTCGCCGTTGCGTGGGAGAGCGGTGCTCACATCGCTCCTACATCACATCTGGCGTGCTACATCAGTTGTGTAGTACTACTGAATAATGACTGACTAGTCACAAACAAGGGCTAATCATGGCTAACTAGCCAATAACTAGTACGAATTGGTCAATAGTCTTTACTCAATAGTCATTAGTTTTGACAATGACTGGCTGTGACGTCATGACCGAATGAGCCATCACCATGAAATCACATTCGGCAAGGTCTAATAACCAAAAGTGACGTCATAATGCGGCCAGTGCCCACAATCTCCAGGGATACGGCAAAATATTACAAGTAGAGAAGCCTGGGACACCCTGCTGCGTAGCGCGGACCCTGCGATCCAGCACCGCACCGTCCATCTGGCGGAAGAGGCCGCAACAAGCCGAGGGCTACCTGCCAGCCTCTAATCCGCGGGCGCACAACTCCTCATTTCCAATGGAATTAAAAGTTCTACAACCAACCAACCAACCAACCAACATCTTTTATTGATTTGGTTTGGTTTGTTTGGGGGGTTTAACGTCCCAAAGCAACTCAGGCTATGAGAGGCGCCCTAGTGAACGACTCCGGAAATTTTGACCACCTGGGGTTCTTTAACGTGCACTGACATCGCACAGTACACGGCGCCTTGCTTTTCACCGCCATGGAAGAGCTGCCGCCGAGGCCGGGATTAGATCCCGCGTCCTTGGGAACAGTAGTCGAGCGCCGTAACCAGTGCGCCACCCCGGCGGGGTACACCATTCAATGACTTGACTGGTGATGACGTCACCAGGTGATTGACGCATACACGAAGTTGATCCCCCAGGGCGTTCGATCCAGGCGTCTATGGGGCGAATTCACTTGGCGCTTCGAAGAAGAATCGATGACATATAAAGTGGATAGCTACGCCGGAGCGTAATTGGTCAAGAGATGTGTCTTTGTATTTCTACCGTAGTAAATCTACGACATCATAAGTGTTCACATCGTGTCCAATCTTTGGTAGTATTTTAGTGTAGTGTTTTTCTATAGAATGTATTAGACGCGCTCTCTCTTTCGGTATATATATATATATATATATATATATATATATATATATATAATACTTACTGGGGCATTCTACCAAGTGAGATAAACATCGTAAAAAGAACCCAAGGGCATAAAAATAAACCTTGGAGGAGATTAAATGTTCTTATAAGAAGAACGAAACAACGAACGAAAATAGCATAACAAGAAAAATGATATAGCAGAACACCTACACACGCGCGCGACATGTCTCTGCATTGCTTTCTTACACCTCGGAGGTGTATAACTGCTCGGTTTATTATTCATCGCAGGGACTGCAGAGAAACTCACAACTCGCAGTGGTGAGTACACAGTCGAAGGTTGAGTTATTCGCAGATTAAACCCAGTAAGCCACAAATCACATTCAGCGACTACTCAAGGAAAGATGTTATGTCTTGTCCACTATTGATTCCAGAATATGTTTCTAAACCACATGTCCTTTACGAGGCTAACCGGAGAGATAATAACGGTTGGCTCTTTGTTGATAAGTCTTTTGAGTGCAGCTATTCTTCTGCATATCATTGTCTCAAATGTTCCAATGATTTCAACACAGGAAACAATAAAATGATGCATAACCATTTCATGAAAGGAACCGATAAATTGATGCTGCTTGTGTGCCGCTATCTGTTGGAACTCATAGGCAACACAAATATTTAATTTTAATGATCTGTTACAACTGTACGTGTATAGCGCTTCCTGTTCATTTACGCGCCTTGTTATTGTTGCGCAACATGTATCCATTTACCAAATGCGATAATTATATGCGATTATACGTCTGTTCTTGTCCGCGCTGCTTGACTTTAACGAAGAAATACATCTCTCTGTAGAACAAGAACACTCATCACGAGCCGGCTGGCTCTTCTGTTTTGGATAGAATCTCATAATGTCTTATTACGCAAACACTAGTCATGCCGTAATGCTCTGTAGTAGGTTTATAGTTTTAGCATCCTTTGGCGACAAAATTGAAGCTTTACTTAAAACGCTCTTAGATAGAGTCTATCCAGTCGCTCACTCCAGCCGACAAATACGTGTTTGTGCAGACTCAGAGCACTTCTTAGAGCCAGTTGGTTCTGTTTAGGGTGAATGCAGTAGTGGCGTTATTACGGAAAAATTTCTTACGTTGATCTTGATATAGTCGTTTTTTTGTGTTGTAGAAGCTCGAGCCTGGATCCAAAAAAGTTAATTGGATTCTATGAAACCCTGACTGAATGGACCCAATACTGCCTCGAGAACCAATTTGCTCATTCCTAGCGCTCTGGTAGTTTTCTCTTGTAGCGAAAGCCTTGCTAACTCGCTGCGAAAAATTTGTCTTGCGTTAACATTTTTGCAGTAGTTCTAGCTTTAGCTTGTTTTTTTGCCTTATGGAGGCACCTATTAAGTTGGCACCGTCGAAAGGCATCAATAGTATACCTTCACGTGACACCAGGTTTTCATTTTTATATGTATTATGTTATTATCCTTCACGCGGCGTTCCAGGCGGTGTAACTGTTTCTCTTGTCATTTGCCGTGATTAGATTCACTTTGGAGGCTATATTGGAAGTATAATTCAAACATACGACATATGTTTAACCAGTTGTATACATTAACCACTTCTACACACTGTGTCCTACCGGAGCGGAGGCTCACAATGGAAAGGGCTGCACCGTAAGCTGCCAGGGGAGCGCGATGCGTGGATAAGGAGCCCTTGTGAAATCAGGAGAACAGAGACCATAGCTCCACCGGTGATATGAGGAAGGGCATCCCAAGATAAAACATGGTCAGCATCCTTAGCGGAAGCGCATTGAGCAAGCAAACCTTCGGCTTGATACACATAGGAGGTCTTAATAAATTGTGCTGAATTTATTCGCGCCTGAAAAAAGAAAGATTGCGCGTAGACATCAGGTTTTGTGCAGAAAACATCATGTGCTAAATATTCTCATTGATATATTTTGTGGCGTAGTTAAAAAGGAATGTATAACTGAGAGACGTTTAGCTATTACGCTAACCGCCGCTCATACTCATCCCCCTATATTGTGGCAAGAAAACGAAATCGCATTTAGGAACATGTAGAATATAGGAATGCTCCTCGCACAACTAAAAGACGGCTGGTGCTTATTTTTCACGTATTTATTCAACACTCCTTTTACAGCATTATATTGTGACAAAGAAGGGATTGTACAGAGTAACGGCTTGAGAGGCTAGTTGGTGCATCATCATATTCAGATATGTGGCGCAAACAAAGACAAACACAGGAGAAGATCCACGTGTTGTGGATCTTCTCCTGTGTTTGTCTTTGTTTGCGCCACATATCTGAATATGATGATTGTACAGAGAGACGACGCGCTGAAGTGTGTGTGGTTAACTGGGCGGTACTATACTTTGCACTGTTCTAACTGTGCTTTGCTGTGTTAATAAGCCATATCTTGGTGGAGGCTGCAATTCAATTTCCGTACCCAACGCTGGATCTCCCACCACATTGTACCCGCCAACATGTCTACTACCGAGAACCCAGCAGCTACCGCCTTCTCTTCAGTTCGCCCACAAGGCATTATCATGGTCTAGCCACGCGACCTTGGCCCATTCTATGGCACCCAAGAGAACGCCGATGTAGACGATTGGCTCCACCTGTACAAGGGCGCCAGCGCGAATAATCGGTGGGATGCCGCTTTGATGATAGCCAGCCTTATCTTCTTTCTGATGGGCATTGCGCAAAGTGGTACGTCACACACGAGCACGAACTAACGTCATGAGAAATTTGTAAGCAAACGTTGCATGATCTGTTTGGTAATCCCATTCTGAACCTGCACGCTGCAAAAAAAAAAAAAGACTGGCGTCACGAGCACAAACGACTACGGAACCCTACGTTGTCTGCATACAAGATGTTCTCGCTTTATGCTACCAGACCCATACTAACTGTACCACAGACATCGCCGGCGTGCTGTTGAATGGCGTCTTACTGCCCCACGGGGCTGCCCGACGACTGATAACTGACCGCGGTCCCTGTTTGTTTTCTAAAGTGGTAAACGAAATCCTTCATTTATGCTCTGTCCGTCATACATTCACTACAGCTTACTAACCTCAAACTAACAGTCTCACGGAACGCTTCAACCGCACCCTCACGTAGATGCTGCCTATGCGCCGCTCTCAGCACGCTTAACACGAATGTTCGACAGCTTGGCCTGGACTGACGTCAGCGACACGAAGCGTTGACGGCTGGGGACGAGACAAAGACGCTTTTCATTGGAAATATTTGCGGCGGCTGACGATTGCTGGAGTGCAGTGCTATATGTTTGGTCTTTCGCCATCAGAGTCAGCGCGCTTATGAGGGGCCCGTGCCGCATTGTGTGGCTACTAGCTGCAGTCAAGAACACGCACCGAAATCACGTTGCAGTTTTCTTATCTTTGAAATCCGGCGTGGCCCGCGGCTGCTTTGCAAGCCTTTCAATTTTGCACTAAAAGCTACCGCTTGAAAGAAAGATTAAGAAAAACAGACCAAACGTGAGTTCAGTGCTGTTTGTAAGGATAGATTGCAACTATGGAGAGACAGGAGCGCCGACTCGGGCGCATTGAATTGCACCCGGCATTAGCCTATTTTGCCACGCGAACGCCGAGCCCGCGTCCGGGCGTTCAGGTTCGCACTGTGCTCTCTCCCTCCGCTTCTCTTTCCTCGCCGACGCGGCTTTGGTCACGTTTTTCTCCAATTCCTATCCTCCTTGCAGAAAGCGACAAGTTGGTCCGCCACATCTCGACAGTGTTGCGAAAAGAAATGCCATCACAGGCAGCCGTGCGAGCAACGCTAACAACGGAGGGAGAGCCGACGGAGTGGTAGCTTTGCCCGGCGTCAGATAGCCGGAAAGCGCCCAAGAGGAATGGTCATCCTTGCTCGTTCGCCAACCTGTATATTTCCTTAAGATAAAATTTTAGCATACAGCTTCGCCAGTGTCGTTTTTATTTTGTCGCCTGCGTGTTCACGTGACAACGAGTCGACACGGTCGTGCGGATGACAAACTACGCAGGGAGGTCACCATCAAGGTCGATCCCATGATAGCGAAATTTGAGTACACAGCATGGGGACTTATTGTGTGAGGCACAAGGTTCTTGGCACCGCTACGCCCCCTCAGAGCAGGTCTAAATATGAGTGCTAATAAAAGACAAACAAAAAAGCATGGCATCCTAGGGATGTATATATGGCTCGGATTTCAAATCTTTTTTCTCGTCGACACGGAAGATAAGGCCAATGACCACGAAGGCTGATTGATGGTCGGCCAAATGGGCAATTAATTGAACCCGTATCGCTTGTGGAAATTTAGTTTGACAAGAGATTTGACAGCCAATTTAAGCCAACTCATGGTGTTAAACAGGGACTACTTTTAACGGACTTGTTCGAGCAACGTTCAGTCGCAGTCGCTATTGGCCTTGCCTTTTTTGTGTAAGAGATCTAAACGCCTTTACTTTTACATCACTAGTTACACCTACATTCATTCTTCAGACATGGCAGGCCGGATGAGTGACAAATACACTGTAATGTTTGCACACTACGAAAAGCACAAAGGCAAAATGGAGTGACGAAGAAGCAACATCAGTTTAATATCAGCTCTCTGGCAAGATCAAACAGCAACATGGTGCAGTAAATGAAACAGAAGGCCTTAAATATACATCTTCAATATTAGCACAACGTAGTGTGTCACATCAGCAGTACGGCGAGGTTTGAGGATTAAAAAGACACTAAAAAGTGCACAGCTAACACATCTTTTTTCGCGTGTACAGTTATATACAAGATAAATTTTGCGCAGCTAGCTGCCCAAAGAATCATGTGATACAAGTAAAGGGAAGCCCGTATGGAAACTAACGCGCGGGACTCTCCGCAACAATTAATTACAGCATTTCGTACAAGTACACTATTACATGGAGGCGTATTGTATTTGGTGGAATAATCAGTTTACAAATAGCAGTCAGCTTGCACACATCTGCCAAGGCAGTATGATTTCCATCAACCAAAATTTTACATTACTGAAATATATGCATGCCAGAAAACAACCATTCACTAACAAGCACAATTAAACGTCGGACATCTGAAAGTACTTTGCCTTTGTGCCTGTGTGCTACCTTCGTATGAGCATCCATGTAACAAAATTTGGCTTTTATTTGCCTCGCACAATAATGAAGCCTAACTCGTGTGCAGGAGGAAAGCAGTTCATTTTATACAGCACCGCTGCACACTGCCAATAATGATCTATCTAGCATCGAACAAAGAAATTTCTTGACCGATATTATCTCCAGTCACAATACTCTCAATAAAAGCCTTAAAAAACATTCACAGACACCCAAATTAAGCAAGAAGCTGTTCCCATCATGCTCCAATACTTACAGCCATGATCAGCAGCGCTTTATCGCAAAACTTCCACTATTACATGCCACATTATTCCAGAAGTCATTCAAACGTATCGAAATGTGTGTTCCAGAACTTTACTTGAATATACATCTCGTCAAACATTAAAGTGTATGCACGCCTGGGTCCCAATAACGAAGCTCCTTGCTTCTTACTGGTTCAAATATTTAAAGAAAAACCTATTTTCAAGGGAACAAACCGTCAATCAGAGCTGCAGTATCCTGACTTTTGTTCACTTCAAAAACTGTCTAAATTATCTATTGCGTTTTTGAGATGAAAGTGAAGTTCCAGGGTGACTCCTCGTTTGCAGCTGCTGCAACGGCAACTACAGCATTTAACGCTGTTGAGTTTCACCCAGCGCAAAAACTGATGACGATACATACTCGTATGTGCCTATATAATTTACTATTTGGGCCAAGGTCTTCTGGCGACGACGTTGTGCGAACTGCTGAAGTTTGTGTATGCGCTTTTGAATTATCTGGTTCTTCTTTCGAGTCTGGGGGTGTTCCTGGTGGCAGAATGGCGTCTAGTGCAGCCAAACGCAAGGTGCATCACAAACAATTCAAAGAAATGTGTGCCAAATTGCATAGCATCTGAGGCGAAAGCCGACTAGACACATTGACCGAGCCTTGCCGCTACCAGTATATCTCATGTATAGTACGCATTTATCTAGCCGGCAATAATCACCTCCGTAAGCTCATGAATAAGCAATGAAAGGAAAGTGGAAATAATGTGCTATAATACTGCTATAATGTGCCAGAGGGGCCGGCGCATTCTATCAATGCATTATAAAGCGTAAAAAATGAGAACTGAGGAACGCCAAAGAGGAATTCACAGCATTGTGCTGGGCCCGCAGAGGCGCGATGCGTCAACGCCGTCTTTGCAGCGTCATTTATCAACAACAATTCGTTTGACATATTCTTTTAATTCTTCGACGTAAATCGCGTTAAGTTATGGTCCACGCGCCCACCCGTCAGTAACAACTCCTCGAGCATATCATGCGGTTTATGTGATTTAATGCGAAGCAGTAACCGAAATAAGCAGCAAAGGTAACAGGAGGAAGACTATGCCGAATTCCACGCGCGTCCAGAAAGAAATTTAAATGCTCGCTTGCTCACCTTACGATGCATTCAGGCGCTATTTTTGCAGTGCATTCATGTAATTGCAGCTGCGGAAGGTTGGAAGGTCTCTTCTGAGTAGCGCTGGCGTAGCAACGTCCGAGAAGCTTGGCACTATACAAACTTTACTGCGACCAACACGCCCACGTGCGTCTAGGTCTGACACATTAGAAACTATTTTTTTATGTTGTTTACCACATGTAAATGACAAGAGGAACACGTGACAATAATCCTCTGTGTGATGACACAACGAAGACACCGCTGAACCGCCATCTTCCCACACGCAAGCCCATCTTGTTCCGGAAGGTTTCACTTGGCTTAGAAGAGGAATAAAGGACGCTAATAAGATAAGGTGCACTGTAATTACTGCACGATAACTGTTCTGCCTTCTGTTACAAAAATCAGGAAGCTAAATGTCATCAACATAAGAAAGTTAAAATGTTATTTAAATTTTTTCTCAGCAGTTCCAGTATTTACAACCCATTTTGAAGGTGAGGTACCCTTCCTAGCATTTGGTGTTGCTGGCAGTTGGTTTCTGTCCCCGTTTGGTCCCAAGTAATGTATCCATGGGATGGCCTTGTCACTATTACGCAGAGAGCATGGCACACAGCGCACAGACTTGAGAGGAGCGCATACTGTTCACCGTATTTTTTTAATAAGCAGATGGTAGCGTAGGCGATGAAGTGTTTTGTAGTTGGCCGTATTTTGTCTTTGCTGCTATATAATGTACGCCATCAGTGTTCGTGTGTGCAACAGCATGGCTAGCCAATAGCATTCCTATGTTGTACCCAGGCTTCCATTGTAAAACGAAGCCACTGAATCCTAGTTACTGTATGTTCGTGCGGCCGCCTGGCTAAAGTTTCGACTTCATGGCGTCTCTGAATGATACCATCTTGACGTCCAGTATGCACCTGGCTCTCTTATTGTGCTGTGCCTCCTGTCTCGTCATGTCGGCCAGAGTGACGGTAAAAATGTCCTTACCGTGTTGATCGTCAAGTGACGGAATGTACTTACGAGATCGAACCCTTAGTACGCAACTCCTTGCAACCGGCGCCACCGTCTGAGATCATCCATGTCAGCAATCTCAAGCCTTTCCAGCCGCCTTCTTCGTTCCCGCCGTCGCAAGCGCTTGGACTGTGCTTCCAAGGAGGGGGTCATGTGACAAGGAAGTGATTGCGCAGAGAGACGACGACGCTGAAGTGTTCGCGGTGAAATGGGCGGTACTGTATTTTATCCTGTGCTACCAGTGCTGTGCTGTGTTAACTGGCCATATCAAGGGCACACGTAACAATATTGTTGAGAGAGGCCGTAATAAAAACCATCGCAATGAAGTTGTGATAGCGAGCATGTTATTGTAACTAAGCATTCTATAAAGAGGCTGACAGTTACACCAAAAAAAATTATACATATAAAACTGGCTATTTATATACTGAGAAAAAGCAGGAGGAAATAGCAAACCACACAAAATCGCCAACAGTTTATGGAATGCACAGAAACAAGCTCAAATTGCTTGGCTGACCATTTTTGCGTACCGCAAGGATCAGTTCTGGGACCACTGTTATTTCTTATACTTAATAATAATGCTACCAAGAAAGGTTTTACTCTGTTTTTAGACATAATTCCCAACTAGCAACAAGTTTTTGCCAGCCTACGTAATCTTGCAGACTGGTGTAAACAACCAGGGATGAAAATTAACCCCTAAATGATAACAATAATAAATATCACAGCAAAGAAGAATCCGTTCATTTGCGTTTACAAAATTGTTGACCAGGGTATAAATTCTGCCCCGTTCATTAAACTCCTGGGCCTACTAACTACTGGCAGTCTTTAGTGGGGTACTCATAATAAATACATGCACGAAATCATACAGGAAATTATGCTACACGCGCAAGAAATTAAAAGCAGCCCCGTCTAATGTAAAGCTCGAAGTTTATCGCACTACGGTTCCAGCTGTCTTAGATTACGCCTCGGCGTTGTGAAATCTTTTACCTATGGGGCTAGAACGTGGAGACTAATGAAAAGGGTTCTACCTATGTTGAGGACAACACAGTGGGCTCTCAAACAAAAAATGGTAGGTATAGCGTTGAGATAGGAAGCGCGCTGATTGGCTAAGAAAAATAACTCCAGCTGATATTCTAGTGCAATTCAAGAAGAAATGGGCATGGGCAGGGCATGCAGTGAGTAGAGAGGAAAACCGATGGTCGCTAAGTAGCAAATTTGATTCCAATGAAGGAAAGCGTAGCTAGAGTCGGCATAAAGATAAGTGGCCGAAAGGGGTTAAGGAGTTCGCAGCGGTCAAGTAGATGCAGCCAGCACAGTACCGGGTTAATTGGAGGAGTACGCGAGAGGCCCCTGCCTTGCAGTGCGTATTATCCGGATGATGATAAATGATGTGCGAATAAACTTACTAGATGGCATTATTTGTATAGGCGGATTACCCTATTGTAATACCGAATAGTAGGAATCATAGTGTTAATACATCTTCACTCAAGGTGCAATGATAACTTTTCTCATTTCAATTGCGGCAGGCAAATCCACCCCAGCAGGCAAGCAATCACCCCTATGGCATTTTAAGCACAAAGCTAGGAACTTTCACAGGACTAAGCATTATTGCACAAGCCCTGCCTCATCTTTCTTCCTATCTTATTGCCTCTTAGAAACGGTGTCTATTACCCACTGCTGACATGCGCAGTAATCAGTATACAAACACGTGCGGCAGAGAAGCCTCAATGTGCTGGTAAATGCATAACGTGTTGATGTTACTGGAGCAAAAGCGAAGAAAATGCGCATATTGTTGCTTATTGGGCTGCAGTTGCCAGTCAATGCGTAAATAGTTCGAACGGAATTCCTTTTCAAAGGCAGCGACCAACTGCACGCGTATTTGCAGTAAAAGTGGGCACCGCTGGTAAATTGTATTAAGAATTGTAGTCTCCCGCAACCGTTGCGAAATGTATTATGTACACTTTTATTGTGCGTGCTTCTTTTTTTTTATACCCTTACACAGTCATACACCGGGTGAGAGGCATGAGGAAACAGCAGTGAAGTAGTTTTATATTTGTTCAAAGCCTAACATTGTCACTTTTTTACTTGTGTTTGATGCTGATACTTACAAAAAGCGGTAATTAGCTTTTAGAGAAAATTAACCATCTAGACGAAACTGGACATACATTTGAACGGCACGAAAGACATTCAGACAGAAAAATAAAGTGCGCAGAAAGATTGCATTCTGTCCTGCTTTTTTCTGCGTTCACATCATTTGCGTTGTTCAAATATATAGAATTAACCCCCAAGCCTAAAAGCAAGTTCTTGTACGAAATGGAACTTAAAGAAGGATTCGTGAAAAAAGATTAGACTGCAAACGCAAGCATTTATAGTTACATACGGCCATCCAAATTCAATATTTTTCAAATTGTGTGCTTGCATTTCCGGCTCTACCTCAGGCAGTGTTTTTGCGGAGTAAAGGCTATTAAAAATACGTTTCTCCATCAACAGTGATTGTTGCGAGATTAACCTTTCTGCAAAAACCCAAATTACGCCCCCAAATGCAACTATGCAACTATCCTACCAATGCAAACATCTTAAAAAGATCGATGCAGAAATTTACTGCGCGGTGGTCACTTTTAGATAGAGGCAAAAAGAAAGGCCCTCGTGTGTTGTTTGTGTAAGTGAATGCTAAAGAATCCCAAGTTGTCGAAATTTGCAGCTTTCGGCACCACAGCGTCTTTCAGCCTCGGACGGTTTGGGAGAGTAAACTCAATAAACAAAATCCATTACTATATTTCCTGTGTAGTCCGAAACGCTCTCTAGCATGTTTAAAATTGGGCGCAATATTTGCAGTTCTCGCGCACACCACGGAATGGATGAAATAAGCAGGCATATCCTACGCGACAAATGTTGACAAATGCCTGTCATGTTTCCTCTTTTCATCTGCCTTCATCCACGAAAGGGTGGCTGGCTGGATTCAGAGGAATGCTGTTATGCTTCTTATAAAGAAGATATCACGCGTCGAGCGGAGTGCAATCCGTCAAACGAGGTCACCGATCTGACTGCGTTTAGAACACCGCTTCTAATCTTTGCCACAGCCAGTTAGACTCATAAATGCACTATTTTCAAGTAGTTAGAAACCTCAGTGCCCATTTCCCCTATGCCTGCCAAATTAAAACTGGCTAGCGGATCCTATTCTGGCTTCTGCAAATGGGCACATCAGAAAAAGGGAACGTCGCTAAATAGATTTGAATCCCCGTGCTTATTTAGAGCGCCCCATTGTAAACGGAGCTTTTTTTTTTCACAGACACCGAAACAGTTAAGTCATAACTGCATCTTTTCTTTACAAAATAAGTAAATACATTTTAACATATATGCTTGCGCACATTGTACTATTATCGTCCCTATCATCGCTGATTTTGTGTAGAAGATGAAAATTACGCTTAATCAAGGGCGCATAAAATATGACAGTGATTTGGCGCTAAGGTGTAGAAGTTGAATAGATCATTTTTTTGTTATGCGCAGTTTTACTATTGAATCTTAAAGCCATTTACCCATATTTACGTGTAAGACATTATGATTTGTAAGTAGTATCTCCGTTCAAAAATGAGAAGATTTAGCGTACACATGTGGTAGGTATACAGGTATCGAGAAAGGGTGCATAGTTTCCGCTTAGACTAGGTTTTTTTTGCATTGCTATTATTCCTTCTGTAAACTAGTAATGTAGACGGTATATATTTTAAGCTATTGCAGCACTTCCGTTCTGTAGCGTAACGACTCGTGCGGAGGACCAACATGGAATGCCAAACGAGAATACGTGAAAAAGGCTGACTGAATAGACACAGCGCATATTATTCAGTGTGTTCACGGTGTTTTTACTAGGTAATGATGGCGACAGCCAAAAGCAGTTATTGTATCTGCTTAGGAAAACGTCTTCTTTGCTACACGCGAATATGAGCGTGTCTATGAGATCACTTCAAAAGAAAGCGTAAAGTTGAATCAACTTCACGTCAAAAAGAAAAACAAAATTAAGAAAACTATTTCCGAAACGGCTCAATGGTTTGGCTACTAGCGGTTGATCGTTGTGGAGAAATGAACAGTAAGTAATGTTTGCCACACAGGGCTGATCTGTAATCTACAAGCATTGTTTTGCGCTCATGAAAATGAGCGTTGTCTCAGGCCTTTCGCACAGTTGAGCACAATAGTCGTGTGAAGGGTTGACAGTTGGCAGCATTTTTTGTTCATTTCTTGCTTAATGCTCACAGCCACAGACGTAAGCTTGTGGCCAGCACCATTACAGGAAAATTCATTAAGAATAACCATGGTTGCCTTTTATATGGAAAGCAGATAGTCTTTTCAAATACGTCATTATGAATATATCTTGAACACATAAACAACAGAATATTCGCTACTCATTCGTCAGCTTTTTGTTTCGAAAAAATTTTTCTCAGTGTCTAATATATGGTGACGGCAATATTGCACGTAGAAGAAGGAAACGAAACCGGAAATTATCAAACCTAGCATGCAGCTGCATTATTTTTATGCTACTCTTTGCTACAAGTTTGGCTTCTGCTTGTCTTGCTCTTCGCCTTATAAAGTTTTTAGAATGCATACCACCAGCCTTTCTTGAATAGTGTCTCAAGACAGTCCGCCCAAATTCGTATTGAATAGTTCCTCTACAACATTATGAAACCTTAGAGTGTGTTTTATTTAAAAAAGCGTGTAAGAGTTATTGCATTATAATTTTCTTTTAAGTAAAAACACCCAGATTGCTGTTTATACTGACCTATGCCCTCTTTCTTCTTTCTTTTCCACACCCAGATCTATGTTCAGATCGTAGTTATATTTTAGCTTCAACATTTATTTATTCGATGACTAGAGGTACGGCAGAACTTGACCGAAGGCATATAATAATTAACTTTGCTTTTAAATCGCGCATCGAGAACGGCATCCCAAAATCCAAAGCTATAGTTCAATGTCTCGTGGAAACACGCTATGCAGCACAGAAAATAATATTGCACTAATTTGTTAATGCTGAAAAGCCAGACTTGTGGAATCAATCAAAAAACGATTCTGTCTGATTTAACAAGAACTCAATAAACGCATGTTCGAAATTCGTCATACGGCCATTTGCTCTCATTGATATGTTGAACTCGCATCATAAGATCTTGGGTAAACAAGGTACACTGGGGAACAACTCTTGAATAATGTTAAAGATTGGTGACCCCTCAGTCACATATTCAGCAGCTATCTCAAATTAAGCAATTGCCTTCTTCTTTAGGACGTGTTGGTTGCTTTCTTGCGGTAAAAGTTATGACTAATTTGCTTATCATTATTATCATCACAGTCTGCTTTTCAGTCTATAAATACCTCTTCTTGTTGATAATATGATCCACTCTATATAGTATAAATAACTTACATGAAGGCCTAATGCAATTATTTATCGCCTTTCCATTTCAGGCAAACATTTCTGGACTCCGAAGCGGAAACGCGGTAATGTTGTCATCGTCTCAGCTGGAAAGCATAATTTTAATTCGTCTAAGGATGAGATCAATAAGCTGGCGCCAACCTTTAACCTAAGGGTCATTACTCTTAGTTGATACAATGTGCGAGCAGTGAAAAAACTGATACACAGTGTTATTTAACTGAATATCTCATTTTAGAAGCGGCGATTTCAATATAAATCGCATGTCAAAAACGATGCTGCTAGCATGGCTGAATGCGATCAAAACGTTCCTTTTCTGAGCGATGCTACATTTATGAGTTATGAGTGCTAGAGGCATGGAATCGGCTTTCTACTTGTGGTTCTGGAATTGCAAAAATGTCCTAAGGGTATTGCCATCGAGCTAAGAACTGAGGGAAGCAAACACAAATGGAAGCATCGGAGAAAGATGGCGCCTCATCGAAAGAAAGGCACTAGAAAAGCATAAGCTCCACTGCCTTAAAGAGTTTGTCGCTGCAACACCAATCGTCATGGCCCAGGAGAGCTCCTCAAAAGTCTATTTGCAAGAATGTCGCACGGAAAGGGAAGGGAAGAGGATAGAATGCAAGGAGGGCGTGAATTAGTGACTGCTCTCCAATTATTTCGACAGATTCAAATTATCGGTGCATTTTATAGGTGTACAGAATAGCATCATCTGTGATCTGTTACCAGGATCCACCATCACGTGTTCCAATGCGAATACCTAGATTTTATTTACTCAGACGCATGATAGATGGCGCTTTCGGACCTATCAGCTCGTCATCACTGTCGGTACGCCCAAGCGGTTCATGGTGGAGTATCAGGAATCGCATATACTATTGCTCTACTGTCTCAGCCGTTCCATTTCAGGCGGTTAGTTTATTCCCCCGATTGGACAGCTGGCACGATCTCATGAACGTTCTTTTTTATGCTACCCTAGAAATAGTATCAAAAAGTTTGTTGTTGGCTTAGCTTGGTTGAGCCTGGATACCAGAAGCGAAAAGCTTCGGCGATGCTATGGCTTACCCTTGTGATTCCTTGGCGAAGTTATGGCTTACCTTGCTGTTAACGGCAGCACCTTATAGATATTCCATGGCTTATCATCACGGTGAAACATTGATTGCAACCGTACATCACATAAAAATAGACTTTATTCCGATTTCACATCGTCATCACCGTTACACATCTGTATAGACATAAACCCAGCCCAGTGGTCCGTATAGTAACATGCAGTTGTTTCCACAGTTCAGACGCAGTATTCAGACTTTACACTTGGTGGTGCCTCTCAGCCAAATTGCAAGCCGCCACTTCAGCATCACCTTCCATAGCGAATGCCTCCCACATTCCTCTCAGATGGCTCCTATATATATATACCGACTCAGTCACAGCAGCTCCGACCACAGCCGCGCATGCGCAGAATCGCGCGGCACCGGCTAAAGGTCAACCGGCGGAGTCGCGGCGGTGGTTTCGGTGGCAGCGGCGGCTCCGACCACCTGCGCCTCTCCTGTAACGTCACGTGGTTTGCGCATGCGTAGCTATGGCTTTTTCTAACGACGGAGCACACGCGAAACTGGGAGTTGACTAGCCTAGTGAAGCATTTCGCTTCAATATACTGGTCTATCCTTGACTGCCGAAGCTTTAAGTTAGCATGCAAGAAACACCTTTGCCCACGAGAACTAAGCTGAAATGAATGCTTTGTCTTGAGGTAAGTATTAGAGCAGCAAGAGAACAATATATACCCTAAGAGGCATATGTCGGCGCCGTAGTTACCTCTTCTGTGCCAAAAGACCTTGCCGCAGCAGGATGAAACCTTGTGTGAATACAAATTAGATACCAAAATGATACATTACTGTTCCTTGCAGAGTCAACTGCGAAACCAACAATGCCAAAAGGTGAGCGCAAACTGCTAAAATAAATAAGCAGCTACAAAATTGAAATAATTGTAGTTCAATGTATTATATGTAATGCATTTGATATTTTGGGTTTGAATCCGGTTCTTTCTTTGCAATTGTGGACAGAGTGTAATTCTTGTGAAGTGAAATGCGTCTGCGTCGGTCGTAATTGTGGTCCGAATGTTTGTTTTTCGGTTGCGAAAGGATATAAATATTGGTCTAGATGATAACGGGGGGGGGGGGGGGGGAATATGGGGTCGCGGTTTCACGTTTTCGCTCTCTCTCTTTGGTGGAATACACATCATTGTAAAGATAGAAGGAGGACGCAAGATAGCTGCCGTTGATTAAGGGCTAGAAATACAAAAAAATGAAGAAAGAAAAATGCCGGAAGCGGAGAGCGGACGAATGTTACATACATGAGGAGCATCCGCGAAGGCACTTTCTTTCAGGCAAGTTTCTTTCAGAGGAAAGCCAGAAATTTAGAAAAAACTAAGATCATAAAACAAACACAAACAAAAACTTACCGACGATTACGTTACTTCCTAATGCGAAATTTGAGCGCAGCAAATAAGCTGTTTCACCTTTTAGAGAGATTGAGGCAACGAAATCGAGCAACACATGTATGCGCTATCACAGAATTTTTTTTTTCACACGTATTCGTTTAACAAAGACTCCACTAACAGTTCTTGACAGAGGACTTCCACCGGTCGTCTCGCTCATGCCTGAGAAAGAACTGACAGATAATTTCGCAGTGGCGAATGGCAGCGGCAAATTCGGCTCGGGCGGTGTACATACACAGATCCGCCGCCACCGATCTGGCTCTCTGATTGCCACCGCACAGGGGTTGCATTGGAGGAGGAGCGAAGAAAGGAATTAAGTTCGAGCCGGCGCTTTGACAACCGGAGACTGTCAGGAAGAGGGGGGAGGGGGGCGACGTGTACACCCAGCGGCAAACGATGGGGGCAGAAGCGCGCGCAGCAAGCGGACAACGCGAAAAAGGGAGGAGGGAAGAGAGCAGCGACTGACTGATGCTGCTGACACCGATAGTGAGTCAGCCCCAGCTGCGGAGTTGGTTTCAGGGACAACGCCGCCGATGTCGATGCAAACAATATGATGCCCTCGCTTCCGCAGTGCCAAGAACCAGGTCTAGCCGTGGGAAGGTGATCACGTATTCGTCGACGTGCCGGGGCCTACGTGAAATAACTGGCGCGTCGGCAAATGAAGAGCACCCTATCCGCCACACAGGAACAGGGGGGGTGGACCCTCCCCTCCTCTTTCTGCATGGCGGCGACGGTGTTCTATGCAGTCACGTTATCTTGACTCTCTAGCGGCGTCAGCGGCATCCAGCGGTATCAGTCGGTCGCTGTTAGCGCTGGGGGGATGAAAGGAGGGCGGAGCTGGTTACGAGGCCGAAGCCGACGCCGACGCGAAACCCAGGAACGGACGCCAAAGAGCTGCGCTCTAAAACCGGAAACAGATAACGCGAGCGTGCATACCGGGTTGGCTGGCCCGCTCTCCAGCGCCGCAGACGCTCAAGATTGTTGGGATAACAGCTACGTGCTTTAGACCCCGTCCTTTCAAACCGCGAAACGACAGGGATCGGTGCATTGGCAGCGTGCCGCCGCGGTGACGAAAGAGCGATCAGCCAGACGCGGTCCCGAAATGCAATGATGTATTCGGGCATACTATCGGCAAGTCGTTTTCGGTAGCGCTCCTAGTAGGCATTTTCTGTTCGAAAGAAAACCTGCCTGCGCGGGGAGACGGTAAAAGGAGGTAAGAAACGAACAGGGAAGGTTGAGTGAAAAAAGGATATTCTTAGTAGTGGGCAGATGGAGATAATTATCTTGTCTTATAGGTAGGTAGGCGTTTGAGAAAGGAAAAGTTGCCCCAGGTTTCACTAATTCCGCGGGTTAGCGTCTGAAGTTTCTGTATGGAGCACGACTCTCCCTGTTCTTTTGTGAACTTGTGCGAGAGGCTGGCTGAAGAAGGATGAACTGAATGTTTTCTAAAACCTACTTTCATTAGAATAAAATCGGATAATCGAGAAAGTTGTGTGGCATATTTTTTTAATTTTCTTGCCCATTAGTCAAAATCAAATAGACACACACACTTATATATATATATATATATATATATATATATATATATATATATATATATATATATATATATATATATATATATATATAGGGGAAAAAAGGGCAGGTCTAGACAGGATTATAAGATATGCCGTGTCTACCGTTTATTCTGGTCGCGATCCAACTCGCGCTTCGGAGGCGGCACCGCGGCATTATGACGGCATGTACAAGTGAAAGAAAAATATCTGTGGAAGGCTCACAAAATCTGCCCTGGGGGCGGTAGCGGCCACCCTGGCCGCGCCTTAGCAACCGATGACCGCGTCGCTCAAATGGCTTCAAACGAGAAACATGAACAATATCTATAGTATGGTGGCGTCGATCGACTAGGGGATCAGCAGGTGTTACTTGATTTTGCACCGGAGAAAGTTGGCTGATGACTTTGTAGGGACGAAGGTAGCAGTGATGAAATTTGTCACTAAGGCCAGGGGTGCGCAGCGGTGTGTAGAGTAGTATTTCATTACCAGGACGGAAATAGACCACACAATTAGTAAAATCGTTGTGACCTTTGCGGTCTTCCAGGCAGGCTGCTGTGGTGAGGCGAGCAAGGTAACGGCATCTGGCCACACGCGATAAGCACTGGGCAGGCGCTGGTGTGGATGAATAGCCGGACGTAGAGAAGAAAGAACTGTCGAGAATGGTGGTGGGAAGACGGCCATAAACTAAGAAAAAAGTAGAGCGTAACCGCCAGTCCGCTGTACTGCTGTATTATATGCGAAGGTGACAAACGTGAGAACAGTGTCCCAATTGCGATGATCCGGTGTGATGTACATGGAGATCATATCAGATAGGGTGCGATAAAATTGCTCATTCAGGCCGTTAGTTTAGGGATGGTAGCTTGACGGTGTCTTATGAAGGGTGGATGATGCGTGAAGAAATTCGACTGAGACTGTCAATAAGAAGGTCGTTCCTCGGTCACATAAGAGCACCCGAGGAGCACCATGCCGCTATGCAATAGATCGCAAAAAAATAGCAACCTCTTGAGCCGATCCAGTGGGCACAGGTGCTGTCTCGGCGTAGCGCGTAAGGTGGTCGACAGATGTAATAATTCAGTGGTTGGCCCGATCGGAGAGAGGCTGGAGGCCATAAGAATCAAAGCCGGCTACATCGTATGGCGTGGCGGGACAGGAAAGGAGTTGTTGTAGGAAACCAGCCGGGGGAGATGTCGACCGTCGGCACAGGGGTCAGGAAGAGACTGGAGGGTAGGTCCGGCAAAAAGAATCGTCTTTTTATGAGGTCGTAGCTATTGTCGTCACAACCTAGGTGACCTGCACTAGAGTCATCGTGGATAGCCGCTAGTATACGTGGGCGAAGAACGCGAGATGCGACTGGGATCATGCGAGTCCCATCAGGACAATACATATACCGGTGTAGGATTCCATCTTCGAGCTTGAAATGACGCAGGTGTCGACGGAACCTAGCATTTGGTGGGTTAGAAGTGCCGATAAGGCGGTCGATGATGGGACAGCAGTAGGCGACGTCTAGTTGCTGCGAGCGGAAAGCGTGTTTGTTCTCTGAGTCATCGAAAGAAGCTGTTGTGATATGTGTCAAAGGGGAGAGGTGGTCGGCTCTGCTCAGAGGTGGAAATGTATTGCGTAGAAAAACACCAGGTTGATTCGGAAAGTGGGCAGCGAGAAAGAGCGTGGACGTCTTGGTGTTGGCTGCGCGATTTATAAAGGACAACACAATGGTACTCTTGTAGACGTAGAATCCAACGGCAAAGTCGGCCTGTCAAATGTTTTAATGAAAAGTGTTAGTGTTTTTGAGTTAACCAGCAAGAGCATGGTGATCGGTCACAACTGTTTAGTGGCGACCTAATAGGTAAGAGCGAAATTTCTGGACGACCCAGACGAGGGCATGATATTCCTGCTCGGTAATATCATTTTTCTCGGCTGGAGTCACGGTCCGGCTAGTGAAGGCAAGCAGTTTCTCGCGGGATGGTGCGCCGCGCTGCAAATGGGCCGCGCCGAGACCGTGACTACTGGTATCAGTGCGCAGGATGGTTGGAGCGCTCTCGCTCAGTGGCCAAGAACAGGATTCGATGTGAGGGAGTGCTTTAAGTTGTAAATATCGGTTTCACACTGTCCAGTTCACACGAAAGAGCTGCCCACTTTAAGCAGTTCATGAACTGGAGCAGCAATAGTTGCAAAATGCATAATAAAACGCCGAACATAGGACGCCAGGCCGATGAAACTGCACAAATCTACAGTCCATTGAGGACGAGCGAAGTGTTGGACCGCGATGATTTTTTTCATGGTCTGGATGAACGCCGTCATGGCTAATGAGATGTTCCAATATTGAATTTTCTTCTCCACAATGTGGCACCTCTAGGTGTTGAGCTGAAGGCCCGCTGAAGCGAGACACGTGATAACTTCATTCAGGTGCGTGAAATGGTCGTCAAACGTTGGCGAAAAGATAACAATGGCATCCAAGTAACGGACAGGTTGTCCGTTTTATGCCACAGTACATTGTCAAAAATGCGTTCAAATGTCGCTGGTGCGTTACAAAAGCCAAAAGGGCATATTAATAAATTCGTAAATGTCATCAGCAGTAGGTTAAGTGTTTTTTTTCTTTGTCGTCCTCGTGCATAGGCAATTCCCATTCACCTGTGCGGAAGGCCGAGGTCAAGAAATATTCCGCGCCTCGGAGAGAGTCAAGGGCGTCACCAATGTGCGGCATTGGGTAGACATCTTTGCGGGTAATTTTGTTGAGTGCCTGTTAATCAGCGCAAAATCGCACCGATCCTTACTTCTTTAACAAATATTACTGGCGAGGACTATGAGCTTGTAGATGGACGAATAATATTGTGACGAAGCATGTCATTGACATTTCCTTCACTTACTTTTGTTCTTAGAGAGAAACCCGATGAGGCCATCATTGTGCGACTGAGTTAATTTCAGTAAAGAGGCGGTGGTGCGCAGCAGTAGTCTGTCTCGGTGGTGGGGCCGTGGCATCAAAAATGGCTAGGTAGGTTCGAAGCAATGTCAGCAATTCTTGGTGTTGGTTAGATGTGAAGTTAGGATTAATATCCTTTGACAGAGCTAGAAGAGTGACGTCCGATGAATCACGTTGCGGAGGTAGAGGAGCAGTGAGCACCGTCAGGGACAAAGGCTGAACATCCACTATGCAAGGGAGTCAAATACTTCTAAGTTGCACGAGGAATTCACGTGAAGTGTTCATGGCCGTTACAATCACAGAGCCACTGCGAAAACGTACAAGACTTGACGAGAGGCGATGCAGCATGCAACATGACGATGAGATGGTACAATGAGTACGTCCCCTTCAGTGATAATTTCAGAAAAAACGGTAAGAAGTTATGCGCACTGAGGAGACAAAACAGTATCAACTGCGGCCATGAGGGGATGATGCTCACGAAGGTCAGATGAAAAATCACTGTCTGTCATATAGATAACACGGTCACCACAAGAAATTCACGCTGAAGCGGTTGACAAAAATCCCATCCAAAAATCGCTAGATGCGCACAAGGTTATTGCCCAGCAAACTGCACATGGTTGCGGACGCCGTCGATAACAACTCGAACAGTGCAATTCGCTGAAGGGCGTAAAGGGACGTCATTTGCTCTACGAAGTTCAGGCCCATCATATGGTGTCATCAGTTTCCGCATACTGTGCCACAAATGAGAGTGAATAACAAAAATTGCAGCCTCTGTGTCAATCAAAGCTTCTACCGGTAAGCCTTCTGCTAAAATAGAAGTCATGTTGCACGGGAGATCTGGAGGACTTTAAATGAGTTCGCAAAGTGCAGTTTGCGCAAATCGCAAACTCCATCGCTTAGGTTTTCTAATTCCATACAGGGTCGGTTAGAGAAACTGCGTGGCGGCATAGGGAAGAAGACTGACGTCGAGGTACATGAGTCCCACTTGATTCAGATGAAGATACCGGCGGCGGGGTGGTGGGCTGGGAATAGGTCGGCGCTGATATTAGGACGGTAGGTCACTTTCGAAGGTGTCGTAACCGCGGCTCTTGTTCTGAAGGAGTCGACGACAGATGCGGGATATATGTCCTCGAAGTCCTCAATTCTAGCACACTGGGCGCCAAGGTACGTAATGAGGTGGTGCCGGGCGAGCCGTCGCCATTGTTTTGACGTGGTTGTAAGGCGGTACTGCTCGTTGTGGGGTGACGAAAGAAGGTGCGAATGCAGGGACGTGAGCGTAAGTCAGCGCTTGGCGAGGTGCAGGATGGTCGAGTGCAATAGGGCAGGTAAGTTTTGTCAACTCTGCTTTAATGATATGGCGGAGGTCGGCGTCATTAGAAGGTGGAGAAGAATGATCGCACCCGTGCCGGCAAAAAGGGTGAGGTCTTGGAGCTCCCAGAAGATGATCGTGCCAAACAGTGCCCGCAGGTTGAGGTCAGCAGATATCTGACCAGTAGCGAAACCTTGATGCAATCGATAGAACTGCAGCTGGGCAAGGTGTTGACAGGTGGTAATAAGTGAGTTAACGCTTCAAGGATTTTGGGAAACTAGGGCGGTAAAAGCCACAGAATTTATTGCTTTCAGGACGTGGTGTACGCGTTCAGATTCCGGTATAGTGGGACTGAAACGCCGGGAAATTTCAAGAAAGTCTGCGATGTAAGACGCATATGACTCATTAGGAATTTGAATGCTGGAAGCGAGCTCGTCCTTGGCGATCTCAGTCTGGACAGTCGGGTCGACGAAGTACGGTCGGAAATGCTGTTTGAAAGTGGGCCAGTTAGTGGTGCGGGGTTCGAGGTTGTAGTCAAGTAGAACGAAACGTTGAGAAATTTAATAGCATCATCCCACCGATTGTAGTCACTGCAGCGAAGCCAATCATCCAAGTCTTCGGCGCGACGACCAGCGAACAGCGGCGGGTCGCGGTGTTGTGTGGACACAGTCGGAGGAAGCCGTGAGGCCGAGGTAGAGGGTTCGGCCGGGTCGGGGCTACTCTTGGTTGACATGACAAGGGTAGCAGTTGCCAAACAGCGACCGGAACGTAGCTCCAGCGAGAGGCAAGGCACAAAGCCACAAGGGGATCGAGTTTCACCTCCACCACTTCTCAAAGAAGGTCAGGTCTAGACGCCAAGGTCGTGATGGCAAGGCAAGGTATGCCGTGTATGGTGTTGATTCTTATGGCGAACTGAGGTGCTTCCGGAGGCGGCACCGCGCGATGATGGTATGTACACGTGAAAGATGATCTATGGAAGGCTCACAATATATAAATATATATATGTTATGTTCAAAGAGTCACATTGAGAGACTTAAACCATATTTATTTCGACGTTCAGGTCCTACCACAAGAAAGGTCATGCTACAACCGAAACGTCGAAATAAATATGTTTTATGTTTTTTCAATGTGACTCTTTTAACATACTACTTTTATTCATTTGCCTTAAAAACGTTTGATATCGCTATATATATACTATGTTGCTGCTTCTGCTTCGTACATCTGCTGTTGCTGCTGCTTCAGCGCTCACCTGCCAAACTTCATTCGTACTGATGCATATTTCAACAAATACACAACACTGTCCAAGAGAATTCATAAATTCTTTCAATTCCCTGCCAGACAGGCATGGAACATTCAACACATATGAAATAATCTTTGCCAGTGTTTAATCGGGCGTCTACTCTGTAACATAGGCAATAGGTATCATTTGTTTGTGGTCTGGTTTTGGGGTTTTAACACAATAAAACGTCTCAGGATATGAGAGAAGACATCATAAAGGGTACTAGAAGTTTCGGCTACCTGAGGCCTTTTATAGTGCACTGAAATCACACAGCACACCCGCACCATGATTTTCGTCTCCATCGAAAAGTGGCCGCCACGGTCGCAATTCGATCCCGCATCTTTCGGTACAGAATTGGCGCACCCTAACTACCGCACCATCGCGGCGGGTCTATATATATGAGGCTTTCCTGCTTTGGCAAACAACAGCATAGCCAAGTGTAACAAAGTTTTCACTTGCAAAACATGGTTTAGCTGAGGTAAGCCGTAGTCATTTTTAAAACAACGTAGCTAAGACTTTTCTCTTGGTTCGTAAGCCTGAATGACTCAAAGCCACGGATTGTGATGGAATGCATGTTTCTAAAATGAGACAATATACACAGGCAGCCCGTAAATATCTCATTTAGCCGGAAAGAATCCTGATATTGGTACACGTTCGTTTATTTTTTTTTGTGATGGAAACAGTCCAGTCGCCCTAACTTAAGGATGGGAAGCTTGAAAATCACGATGTGTATGCCAGTGGCCTCTTTAGTTTTGTTTTATTTGGATTCGTGGCTATGATTTGTTTCTCGTGAATAATTACGATCGGTAGCTTTACTCACGTGATCCAGCTCTTCGGTGACACTGCAAAAATACTTCCCTGGGTATTTTCGGAACCGTTATTATTAGTAGACAAATCATGTAGTATTTCTTAGTGCGCATGCTATTGCAGACGACAAGCATACATATGTAGCATAAGACCGCTGTAGGCAAATAAATTGACATAAGATGACCCAAGAGATCAAAACCAAAAACTGTATTAAATTGGCGTATTTTTTCAACATAAATGTTCAATAGTACTATACCATTTTCCTGATGATAGCAAACTTCTTTCGCGACAAGTCGGACTCCTCTGTTTTCTGTAAATAATAGCTTATGCGGCTAACCAATATGTCATAAGAAGCATTGAGAGAGGAGTACCAGACGCGCATACACGAAATCAGTAGTGCTTTCCATAAATATTAAATTTAAGTTTCCTTTCAGATAACATTTCACACAAATATAAAGAAATGCTGTTTCTGTAATGTTAGGTAATGGGACGTCCTCGCCGCTTTACACAAAGCACTGTTAGGGCGAGACTACGGCGCCAGTGCCTGGTCGTAGGATATAACTATAATAGCTTCGAGAATCCGAGGGCTCATCAGGAGCAACTGATACTCCCCTTTTAGAAAACGAGCGCACTAGCCCCATTGTTCTAACACTCTGTCTTGCGCTATTGTTGTTGTAGTAGCTGTAGCTTTAGCTTTCGTCGTCGACAAACGGACGTCAATATTAAATGGTGCCGGCATTCGGCACCACTAACGGATTGGCACGGGGCACCGAATTTCAATTTTCGGTATTTTACTGTCACACAGTTGTTCTTAGTGCAGTGGTTCCAGTATTCTCGCACCGTTTCCCTTGTCATTTAACATGGTTAAGCTATAACCACTATGAAGGACGAATGAAGGGTTTATGCCGGCGATATTAAATGCCTTAATATAGCTCAGTGCAACACTGATCTTACGGAGCGGGCGCGTTCAGTGTAGTAGTGCAGAGGGCGCTGTTTCATGAACCGAATGATTGATGAGCGCAGCATTGGAAAAGCAGAAAGGGAAAGAGATCATTGTGCCACCAGTCACTTGGTTGCCCACACCAAAAGAAGCAAGGGGAGTGTGGATAGAGGCACCACATTTAGGAGCCCAGCTTTCATGTCTATGGACGTAGGCGGTCCCAGTATTATCTGCCATGTTGTCTTCGCTCTTCCGGTTAGAGGAATACGTGTGCGCTCAAATTAGGCTTCGTACGAAAAGCTGTAGCTGTCTAATATCACATGCGTTATCTTTGGTGGCCTAATTAAGGGATATTGGAAATTCAAGATAAGTCATAGTATGGTACAAAATATCGCCTATACTGAATTCAGCTGACGTTCGACGAAGTAGACATCGAAAAGTTCATAATATTAAGAATATACCAAAATTCATTGGACAGACCGTCAGATAGCGCGCTAAGAACGCATTTCACATGTATTTACGAACAGCGTAGCAATACATCAAATACGTCAAAACACAACGCAGCTTTTCGTTATACATTTTTCCCAATTGCCGCAGCTAAAGATCTCGACCATTGTACTCCTGCTCGTGAAGCTATTTGCAAGAAGGAAGGCTTCGACGGATGCGTCGTGTACCATAGCGAGGAAATATGTTCAAGTAAGTTGTCAAACATTCAACCTATAGGTAGAATAAAAGAGTTGATTAGCGACTGCATTTCTTGCAACAAAACACGTTCATTCAATTTATTAGCAGGATGTTATATACACTGTAGGAAAAAAGCACATGAATGGTGACCATAACCACTCTAGCACACTAGCAGGGAAGGCTTTATGTAGTCTTTTCTTTTGTTGTTGTTTAAGGCACCTGCAAATTGAAAATCAGTGCGGCGAAGCATTGCTGTATTAGCGGATAGTGGCAACGAGTGCGAAGAAACTTATTCATGAAGAAAGTCTTTCTGGTTCAGTTTTAGTGGGTAGCAATTTCTTGAGACGGGAATTTTGTTCATGTTCTATACCATGTTATTCAGCGTTATATCAATCATCACGGATTTTGATGAAAAATGTTCACAACTTCCCTGTATTTAGCATTACTTTTACTTGCGCATTCTTTTTTCAAAATGTTTTCATATTTAAAATAACTGGTAGATAACACAGTAAGCAAAGTATATATGCAGAACTAATTATAACTAACTAGTGTTTTTGATCATAGTAATCGGAGACTAAAGTATTGCCTACTTAGAGACTGACACCTTATTTCCAACTAGTTCATTACACGGAAAATATGCCACACGGAAGAACAATCAAAATATGAGAATCTCAATTTCTTGATGAAAAAGCTCAAAGCACAGAGGCAATGTTTTAACATTGCCTCTGTGCTTTGAGGATACGGAAAAAAATTTTTTCAGAAAATAACCCACACGCTACGATACAATTACCATGCAGGGTACGTTGGGCAAAAACCTAGGTTTTTGAGCAATGAGAAGGTATTCTTGATGGATCAAATTAAACTGTAAATTGCCGTTAAGACACTTATACAAAGTGCAATAAAAATGGAAGGTTTTGAAAGTTAGTTAAATATTGAATCTGAGATATTTATTTTGAAATTTTAGTCCTTCTGGCGCTTTCCACCGGGACAAGTTGGCTATCAACATAAAAACCTACCTTTCTGTTCTAACAAATTGTGTGAAACAAATGACTTCAAATACCTTCTTAACAAGTAAGGAACGTTTGTCGAGAGTATTACGTCAAGATATTAAAAATAATTTCGTGAATTACGAAGAACTAATTCCCGAAATTTCCGACAAGTAGCGGCGGTAAGGGCTCCAAGCAATTAATAATTCAATAAATAATTTTGCCACTCGTAAAATCAAAAACACTTTTAACCCTTTGTTTTTTGTTAAACTGAGCTTATGGTGTCTGATGGTCTTCATTTGGCATTGTTTTTTTTTTGCCATCAAGGGTAAATTTTGGTGCACAATTCTGGCTTGCTGGCTGCAAGAAGTTCGCGAGAAAAATAATTTGTTGACAATAATTTCTGGCTCTTAGCAGATAACGCTATCTGGAATATTCGTATTATATTTAAGAAAGCCTGTGGTTGGTAAACGCATTTATTTCACTTAATTTTCATATTCAGGAAGGGTAGATTTTTTTTGCACAGAAGCGACATATGGCTGGTGAAGGAGATCGAGAGAGCTTAAAAGTTATATAATAATATATCGCATGTAAAAAATAAATTTTTCCAAAATTTATGTATTTTACAGCAGGACGTAATGTTTTAAAGGCGTTTATTTGATATTTTTGACCAGGAATGAAGGGTAGCTTTTTGTTTCTCAAGATCGACATTGCATGGGGGATGAATCTAAAACAATAAAATTTCGAATATATTATCTTGTACCTAAAAACTACTGTCTTTTAAAACATTCCTTATATGTTCCACACGGATAATTGTTCTTAATGGTATTTTTTTTATATTGATGCTCGGCCAACAAGGGTAGTTTTTTGGTGCTCAATACCGATGCTGTTGCTTAAGGTACACTATTCTGCCTTTTTTCCTATTGTGGTTGTGGGTTCTTTTTGATCGAAATTGTTTGTCTACTGTTCTCAAGTTTATGGGCCGGTAGCATATGTTTAAACGCTCCACTGTTGTTTTTGGTATTCTAGCCCAATTTCAAATTTTCATATTTTGTTTTTCTGTGGGCTAGATTCATTTGCAACCCGAAAATTGGAAATAATCTTGAATCTTCTTTGGCAATCATTTGGTTCGCATTACGACAAATACAATAATTCCCAAGAAATAAAATTATTTTCCTAAAAAATTGTTTCCTGCATTCTCTATAATTTATATTGCATTATAAAGGGACTGTCAGGACGTAAAGATATTCTTGATATGAAGAAGTACGCCATTAAGAGAAATCTATAAAAGTAACGAAACTGTGAGATTTCTTACATATAAATTTGTTGTTAAGAAAAAAATGCTGGTTCACTTGTCATGAAATGACCCATAGACAAACAGACAAAATTTATTTTCACATATTTAATGTTTTAGCTCACTGACATAACAGAAGGGACATCAATTTATTCTCAGTAAATTTGCACATAATAAACAATTCTGCGATAGCCAAAGCTACACAATACCATTATCGAAACACACTTGTCAGCACGAAGGATACCGTAAATATTGTTTGCCATTTAGACGAAAAAAAAACAAACAAAAAATATTTTCATACCATAAGCTTCAACCTTTTGCTTATAAAAACACAGAATAATTTCTTGAAAGCCCGAAATTCAGGAGCATCTTTTGAGTTTTAGTATATTTGGATTAATTGGTGATTACTTGTTGGAGTCATCCAAAGGCCACCCATGTGGATGCGAAATAAGCATATGCAGATTTCACAGATGTTTCGTTGTTAAAGAGAACAGTGTGTTAATCTGTGTTTTTTTTGTCGCTGTATATGCTACGTGGATAGCAATGACTAATTACTATCTTATTACAAATATACAACTTGCTATTGTGTCCTAAAATGGGGGCCCAACACAGATGACACTTTTAGGTATCGATCAACTTACTCTCACCCTAACATCTGCAGGTCTTCTAGGCTAGGTCACTTGCTAGAACTACTAACTCAAACAAGTGGTTGTTCTGGGCTCAACCTCCTGAGTAGGAACAATTTTTCTTTAAATCGGAAATTTCTGTGTACAGCTTTCCTTCGCAGCCGTATGGCTGTTCTTAGGTGGATGCTAGTGAGTAGTTACTCTTTATTAGAGGAGAATTTCGTTTTAGAAGGATCAAATTTTTAAAATTTTGTTCTCCTTTTTGTTATGTATAGAATGATTTGTAGCCCCCTTCTTTTTCTCCTGCCTCAACGGCTGAGTACGTAGAGTGTTCAAATATTTATTGCGCAGAAGCGGTAGCGTTCCCAAACACAGCGGCCGCGCTTGTAAGTAGGTGAAATTCGAAGCGCACCATCATTTTTTTCGGTCTGAATGCATGCTAAAGAATACCACGTGTTTGAAATTATCGCATTGCTGCAATACACCGTCTCGCAAAGCAGGCATAGCTTTGGTACGTTAAACCTCATTTATGGTACCATATTGTTATTGTAAATTAAATGACGTAAGTTTGGCGCCTTCTGATACATCGCTTTAATATCTCGTAAACACTGTCTTGGAATAATGCTGCCCATCAACTGATAAATGTCTATGCCTGTTCTTGACAAAAATTCACGTCTTGCCAAGAATACCAAATTTTCATTGCGAGGTGGTTACGTGCATCATTCTGTCGAAAAGTCAGCGCAGATCTTGTTAGCATTGTGTAAGTCGGCTGTGTGATCGAAAAGTCACGAGCATAGCTCTACGTGCTTTATTTATCCGATGATATGGTCCGGCATTGACTGGCCATAGTGTTGTGTGCAGTCACGGACGCCATGGCATTGAACAGTGGGCCTGCGGCCAATTCGGCATCATTTCAGATGGAAATGTGACCAAGAACCATGCTCTCCTGGACATCTGTCCAATTTTAATATGACGCGCTATAAGTCTGAGTTACTCTGGCACATTTAAGTGCCCAATAAAGGAGTACTTTATTGCAATTTCAGGTGCTCGCTGGTATCGCGTGACAGCTTATGGCAGTACGGTTTCAGGGTATAATAGAACAAATAGATGTGATCATTGGATTTGCAGCGAACTGCGTGCTGATATGCGATGGGAAGAGCAAAGGCAAGCCATTATCGCCGTCAATTCAGGCTCTTAAAACGGAGCTTACCAGTTCCCCTATTTTATAATCGTTATGAACATTCACGAATATATTTAAAAAAGTGGGAACACTAATTAACATCAAACCAAGCGCTGATATATGACAAGAAAGGACAACTTTGCAGTTTCTATAGAAAGTTCGTGGTTTATGAAAAGTTCATATTTTATGGGGTTCCAGCCCTTCACTAACTCTTGCTTGTTACTCTTGCTCTACTATATTCGCTCACGTGCAAGGCTGGCATAATCAAATCACAGGTAGAGAACGAATAGTTAAAGAACTCGAGGGGCGAACGATGTTTAAATATTGCCGGAGGATACTATCCAAAGCTGGAATAGAATTTGAATTATGGCAGCTATCACTTACTATTTTTTTGTTTACATACTTACATTTAATAGCGCATGACATTATATATTGCTAATGCATCATTGTTCTCAGTGATGTGATAATTTCTTATTTCAGTTTCGGCCGAGAAACACACTCCAGCAGGCAAGTATTCACCCGTATGGCCTTCTCAGCTCTGAGCCACGATCTTCGGGTGCCTAAGTATAGTTCCAGTTGGGGACATACACAGTTATTGAATGAGCGCGGCGGAAAACCCTCCATACCTAATAACCGAAGTAGACTTACGCTGCGCCATTTAGTGTCAGACATATTTAAATTATGTGAGTTAACCGAAGGAAATGCGCTGATTTTCACTGTAATTTTGATGGTTTGAATATAACCGGTATAGGTTTACTAGATTTTCAACACACCGCATAAGTTCGTATAGGCGCAAGAGTACCTGGACTGCAACTGACATCCCCATCCATCCCCATACGATGTCGCAAAGCCGACTTTATATGCATAAGTTCCTTTTCTAAATGAGAGGATATATATTCGCAAGTGGGTATAAATTTCAGAGCCGGTTCACTCATTGCCAACTGAGGTAAAGTTGCCCGGACTATCTTATTAATGCTCTTATAACTGCACACACGAGCTGCACAAACCAACCTCGCAAGCTGGCATTGAATCCACGTTCTTATTTCAAACAAACGCATTTAAGCACAGAAGCTTTGATTACAGTCATTAAAACAGTTAAGCATTCTTTAGAACATATTAAAAATAAAAATTAATGTATTTTACCTCATTTCACTTACACACATTGTATCCTTTCTAGGCAGCGTAGCTATTTCGATATAGCAATTATAATAGATCGCGTAATCGTTAGTGTAGAATACTGTACAGTTATTTCGTGACAATTAGTACTTGATGCATAGATTAATTCGGATTCCATGTGGCGTTTTCGCTCCGAATGCTAATGTTATTTCTGAATATTTACGTGTAAGATGTTTTACTTCCCAAGTAAGGAAAAGCGTTTTTGAAGAACGATAATAATTAGCATTTACACACCATGTAAAAAAAAGGTCATTAGTTCAGGTTTTAACTGGGGTTTCTACATCAGTAATTATAGCAACATGAAATAAGTGGTGCAGAGCCACCAGATTGTAGTTTTCTCAATCTGTAGTGATACTTATGCGGAGAGCCAACACAGCGATGCCAAAACAAAGCGCGTAAACATGGTTGGCCTAACTACCAGAACACAAATCATGGATTATTTGTTGTAAACATTTTACGATCTCCCCTTTCGCGTTGGCTATAAACAATAAACTTGTAATTCTGCATTCATTTAGTGCAAGGGCAATTTTGCTAAAGACGACTTTTCTCGTCAACACTGAGGTCAGATGACACTGGAGTCTGAAGTTACCAATTCTACACGTCAAATAAACCTTAAGGTAACATCTTCAGAACCAGGCTGAAATTTGGTGACTCGCGGTCGACCGCTGGACGATAACTGAATATAACTGATAACCGTTAATGCAAGTTCATATGTTCGTGACGCCATATCTCGAGCTGACGCCGCACGTGTTATTGCTCGCCGCCGACTAGCTTCCTCCAAAAATTCCCAGAAATGCCGCCATGATTCTCTTCCCCGGGACATCCACTACTCTTCGGACTCCCTCGTCTTGCTCTGGACTCCCGCTCGTAAAGTTGGGCTGTGTGAGAAGCTCTTGCCACGCTACGCAGGACCCTACTGTGTTTTACGGCCGGTCACTTCAGTGACATACGAGGTCACCCCGGTACATCCGTCGCAACAGTCCGCTATGGCACGTACCGAGATCGAGCATGTCGCCCGAATGAAGCCGTATTACACCTGCAGTAGTTCGACATAATGCGCACTAGGACTGTGCTTTTCGTGAGGGGGGGAATGTTACATATATGTCCTCCGTCGCTGGACTTTGAAGAAGACGACAATCAACAGGAGTGACACGGAAGGAAGACGAAGCTGTAGCAACGGTAGCTGACGCTACGAGAAGGTTGGCGCCTACCCGAATATCAGCCGTTGCGTTCTTGAACTAACCTTTTTCCACGTATCAATATCATTAATATATAAATTAAATAAGAGGGGTCCTAAAATACTGCCTTGTGGCACCCTAGAGACTGTTTCTGCTTGAAGCGAATCCATTCATTTCAGCATATTGAAACCTATTTGACAGGTAGCACTTCAACAGTGTCAAAATAAGTCCGTGTATTCCATGATGATTCAATTTTTCAAATAAGATGTTATGACTAATGTAATCGAAAGCCTGAGTGAAGTCAACAAAATTGCCTGCAACAATGCGTCTGTCCTCAAACTTTTGTAGAATATATTCCTTTTGGTCCAGCAACGCCAACTCTGTACACCTGTTCTTTCTGAAGCCGTGCTGTGAGGTAGTGATAAGATAATGTTTGCTGCAGAAGCGCAATATACGGTTTAATATAATTTCCTCTAGACCTTTAGAAAAAAGGGGAAGAAATGATACAGGCCTGTAGTTAGATAGGAGGATCTTGTCACCGTTTTTAAATAAAGCTATTACGCGGGCAACTTGCATTTTTGAAAGAAAATATCCTGTAGAAATACAAAGAATAAATATATGTGTCAAATTACGATGTATCGTATACTTCACAGGTCTTATCTGATTACCATCAGCATCAACGTTTTGAGAATTATTTTAACTGAAGTAAACGCAACACACCTCATTTGCATCTGTTGGTTCGAAAAAGAGTTTACTAGAGTTTTCGTTCCCTAAAACTTTATTGTATGCTGTCTGGGTTCCATTCAGGTTCCCATGAACAAAGTAATTATTTAAAAATAAGCCTTGCTTCCCCATTCACCTTTTGTCCTTCGTGAAGCATTTTATCTACTATCTCCTTTTTATAATTTTGGCCCATGAGTGCATTTAGGCTGTTCCAAATTAGGTCGGTGCGTTTTCCGCTAGAACGGAACATGTTTTGATAGTAGTGGTTCCTTGCGTTTTTCAACTGCTTAGTTAAATCACTGCGAAATCTCTTGAACGCAGCGGGATCAGATTGTGCACGAGATCAGATGATTTTTTTATGAAGATGCTTTTTTTTTCAATCTTCATTAATAGGTCCTTTTTCACCCAAGGTTTTCCACATCTCTGGTCTGCCGTGTAACGTTTAAAAACAAAATGACGTTGGCAGACCGAAAGAAACGAGCTTAAAAATGTGTCATAAGCCACATTGCCATCTGCTGCTTGAAGGGCGTTGTTCCAACAGACTGTTTCTACCTCCTTGTGGAAAGCTTCTGAGAGGGTTGCCTTAACAGGTTGATAAATAGTAGGCACTTTGTGGCGGAGGTATGCTCGATTACGGACTCTTATGCTACAAAACACAGGCAAGTGGTCAATATTTGCATAATTAAGAACACCAGTGGTAACAAGGTTCTGTTTGCAATTGGCTATTACCAAATCTAGAATCCTTTGCGTTGACAGTGTTATTCGCTTGGGACAGACTCCGTGATTTACACAACCATTTGTTACCAACGCACTTTCAAAATCTATTTTCTTCGGGCTATTATTGCTCACATCAATATTAAAATCACATTGTACCTATTTTGGTTAACAAATGACAAAAGGCATGAGGCATTTTTCTGACCCGTAGTATGCAAAATAGAAGAAAAAAAACGGCCTCGTGAAGCTTATCGAGGATGTTACCTACTCCGCGATGCAATCATAATGCCTTGAGTCGGCTCGTGCTTCATTTCCGGAATATATATTGGTAAAAGTTGAACACTAATGCGAAAAACACATTTTGTGATCATTTCGTTCTATTTTCACAGCCTTAAGCGATTTCTTCATTTTCTTCGTATCTCTCACGATCACTACTAATGATGCATCTACACGCAGTAAAAACCCATGAATTATTTTCATTTTCGCACTAATATAAAAATTACATACATTGCACTACCTACACTCTGGCTGCTATTCTTAACACTCACAGATACGCAGAAAGTTTACCCCAAAAGAGTTACAAGTGTATTCTGTAAATGTTTTGGTCACAATATCTGCGTAATCTCTTCTGTCGTTTGTGGATTATGAGATGTTTTTATCCTTTTATTTCTTTGTTTCAGACGAAGCTTACCCTGTTACTATATTTTTCCCTTGCAAGTTTTGACGCACTGTATTCTATAGTGATTATTCTGGTATTGGACACATGTTTTGTGTCGCGTGTTTATTGTACATCTCTTTACTCAACCGATATTATCCGCCTCAGTACGAGTCATATGAAATTTCCATAAATTGTCGTCAGAGGTGTTTTTTTATTCGTATCAAGCCTATCATGTTTTATCCACTGTGTGTCATCTCTTTAATGAAAAGTGAACATATTAGTCGCTACGCAAAATTTCCCGGAGCTTAGAGCCTTGAAAGCCTTGGAGATTTATTGGAAAGTAAAATTTGGAAAATAAAATGAATGAAATTCAAAGCAAATATTTCTGTTATCCGCAAACCCATATGCGGAATAGATAACGCCGATGGGTGAATACAAGCTCTCAAAAACCTAATTTGCGTCTCGTGGGAAAAGCAAAATTAGGACTGCGCTCTATGCGAAAAGAACCAAAAAGACCAAAGGGCATCGTGCCCTAAGGCATCATTTGTGGTGGCCTAATTATCAATCCTCCTAAATGAAATATACCAACGGGAACTACGTACACTCTATCCCTCCAGACGGCGCTTTCCGCGAACAAAAATTCAATTTAAATCCAACAGTGCCCTGCCGTGGTGGTGCAGTGGTTAGGGGCACTCGACTAGTTGCCCGAATGATGTTTAATTGAATTCTGGCCGTGGGTCCCGCTTTTCGATGCAGGCAAAAAGCAAGGCGCCCGTGTACTGTGCGATGGCAGCGCATGTTAAAGAACCCCATTTGGTCAAAATATCCGAATACGTCCAGTACGACGTCTCTCATAGCCTGAGTCGCATTGGGATGCTAAACCCTGCAAGCTAAACCAAATAAAAAAGCAGAAAAGCTCCTGTTGGCATACCAGTTAAAACAATGAGGGCACATTAATATATCGTGTAAGACTGATGACATAGCGGCACTCTATGGTTCGGCTAAGTTATCCGAGACTATACTTCGAGGCTCATGATTTTTACCCATTGTATATGCCCTCCCGCCCTTTGAAAATCAACGAAATCTCAACATCAGTACGTATTAATGTTATTGAGTACTATAATTTATTGATCATCGATCGTTAGTCGATGCATCTGATTGCGCACTGCTTCGGTTGGTAACACGTGCTCGGTACGCGAATCGTCTGCCCGACATTCTGATGCCGGCGTATCTGGTTGCGCACATGCTTCGCTGCATAACACGCAATCGTAACTTGAACCCTTTATTGCAACTCGCTAACATCTCGACGCTTGCTCAGTAGCACGATATTCGAAATCGGATCGAATTCGTCGCTTCCCTTCTCGGGCAGGGGCATGCTGGCTTTCGCACCGCAGTTCGTCTTCTTCGGGAGAGATTTCTTTTGTGCGGCCGCTTATATCTTCATCAGTTGGTGTGTCTTCGGACGCCGCGGTGATTTCACGCCCCCGAGGGTGTCTCCGGTTATATTAGTAGTCGTCCGCTCCGACATGGGGCGTCAGGCGTCCATTGGTGACGTCACAACTACGAACACGTGCGGCTGTGCAAGCTCCAAGGTCTCTGTATTAGCCTTCCGCCACGACAAGGGGCCTCAGGCTTGCGTGGATGACGTGATTACTGCGAACATAAGCAGCTGCACACACTTGAGGCTGCGCAGGATCCCCGCAATAAACTCCGGCTTAGGCAGCGTTGCTGTTGAAAAGTTTCTTTTTAAGCATCCAACATTTTGAAGTAACGAGCACTATAAGTACCGACACTCCTTTGACTTGCATTTTCGCAAATTCAAAATGCCCTAATTGCAATTACAATCGACCTGTGACCCGATGTTATAAAAAATAAAGAGCAAGCATCGGATAAAAAAGGCGCCCGAGGAAACAAAATCGCAACAAAAGCGCAATTTTCATTCGCTTCCAAGGTTGTCGCCTGCTAGACCAATAGTGTTATTCCACGAAAGCGGGAGCGAAATCGGTTGGCTTGTAAGGGACACGGATGGCAAATGGATTAGGATAGGAGGGTGTGAGACAGCAACTGCGCTTCAAGCATGTCGGTAGATTAAGATTATCAGTGTCAATCAGAGATGTACATAACAACGTCATCTGTGAACCGTGTTCAAGAGGAATGGCTTTGTATTTTAATGCACATGCTCAGGTTTCATCGCAGCCCCCAGGTGGCAGCACATGCTGAGTGTCTAAGCACTTATCTGCCGTGTGCGAATCAATTACAGCGTGTAATTGGCTTTAGTCTCAAGCGATTCAATGTGGCTGATTAAGAATCGTGATATACTAGAGCTCCATACTGTCTACGCCATTTATCTTACAGCAGTTAGTTTGTACTGTACCTGAAACAGCTGGAAGCATCCCTTTAAACTTTTTCATCTATGCAGCCTAGAAATAGTGTCATGAAATGAACTGCTTTTTATTTGTTTGACGGCTTTGTAATCTGGCATTCATGATTCCAGTATCTCGTCTAAAACAAATTTTAAATGAAAACTTTGTGCTAAGGTGAACATATCAGAAAAAAGTTAATAATATAATATTTATAGGCACATTTTGGCTCCATAGCTCCACTGCTAGGCTAAAACACCCTCTCAGCCAAGACGTTACGTAGTGTGCTATACAACCAGGATATTTTACTTCGACAATAGCTTCATTTATAGAATGTGGTTCGGTAAAAGCTGAAAAATAGTAAACATATCACATGCTAACAGGCTTTCGATCTATTTTCACATCCCTAATAACTTATAAATAAGACCGGCTCTCTCACAGCCAATACTGTAAGTACAATGCACCTACACGTAGTAAAGACCCATGAATTTTTATCATTTTCGCACTGATTACAAAATCAGACATTGCACCGTGCCCTTCATTCTATTCTTAACAAGCGTAGATGCGCAGAACGTCCCGCCCAAAAACAGTTACGGCAGTAGTTTGAAAATATTTATGCCGTCATATCTGTGTAATCATTTCTGTAGTTACTGGACTATGTATTTCGGGTTGAATGCGGTGCAAGTCCTTTTATTCCCATGGCCCAGCCTCTATTTTTCCTTAGAAATTGCGGAGTTCTGTTTTGTAGCCTTATTTATGAGGCGCTGTACACATGCTTTGTATCGCTTCTCTATTCTGCTTCTCTTCTTCAGTGATATAAATGTAACGGCCTCATTATGATTCATATGCAATTGCCACAAAATGGGCTCAGATGCATTTTTGATTTTTGTATCATGCCTGTATTATCTTGCCCCCTGCATCATCATCATCTGCTTATTGAGATGTGAATGTTCCCGTAGCAATGTAAAGCTACCGAGAGTAGCTTTTAGCAACGAAAGCCTTCCAGAGTTACTGGTAAAAACTGAACTGCATAACAATGAGCATCATTCTTTCTGTTACATGTACACAAATCTGTACAAGACATAACGCCGATGGGTGAATACGAGCTGTCAAAAACATAGTCCGTAAAAATATCTGCATTGAATAAAATTCAGCGTTGGTCTTTCTTTTACCTGTAGACCAGTCTGTACAAGACATAACGCCTATTGGTGAGTTCAAGCTACCGCAAACGCGGTTTGTAAATAAACTGAATTGAACAAAATTCAGCATCATTCCTTCTGTTACCTGTAGACCAATCTGTGATAGATATAACGCCGATGGGTGTGTACAAGTTGTCAAAAATGTGTTTTGTAAATATAACCAATTGAATAAAACTGAGCATCATTCTTTCTTTTATCTGCAGACCAATCTGTACAAGGCATGACGCCGATGGGTGAGTACAAGCCATCAAAACGTGGTTTGTAAATAAACTTATTTGAATAAAAAAGAGCATCCTTATTTTTGTTACCTGTAGACCAATCTGTACCCAAAATAACGCCGGTTGATGAGTATAAGCTGTCAGAAACGTAGTTTGTAAATAAACTGAACTGCATAACAATGAGCATCATTCTTCTGTTACATGTACACAAATCTATACAAGACATAACGCCGATGGGTGAGTACAAGCTGTCAAAAACGTAATTAATAAATAAATTGAATTAAATAAAACTGAGCTTCATTCTTTCTATTACCAGCAGACCAATCTGTACACGACATAACGCCGATGGGTGAGTACGAGATGTAAAAATATAGTTTGTATCTTATGCAGAAGGTAAAATGAGGTGTGCACTCTGCGAAAAGGACTGAAGAGAGGAAGGTGCGCCGGGGTGCACTGGGGCATTAGTACCGGTGTCCTAATTATCAAACGTCTGATATCGATACATTGTCGGCAGCAACGTGCAATGTATCCAGCAGGACGGATGTATTCGCAAAAATTGATTGAAGGTTTTTATAGAGCCACTTAATAAAAAAAGAAGCTGCAAATATAAAAATGGTGATTAGTTGCTACATCAATAGTGCTGATTATTTCTCGGCTGTGCACTGCAAGTTTCTTAACAACAAGTAAATAAGACTGCTTGTTAGTTGACGTTATTCAAAATAATTAAAAAATGATTATATGATTAAGTGGTGATGAGGTGAAATTTCGCAATTTCATATGATCGATGTAGTTTCACTAGCTTCTTGTGGCGCCTAGTTCAATAAGTTGTTTTCTGGACGGTAATGATGTACAGAATGCTGCAGGCTGTCTAAGGCGATCAATTAGGGAGCAACAATTGCAAATTTGTTAGGCCCAGTCATTTCACCACAATTTAGTTGAGTACGATAACCAATGCCGTGAAAGATTTCTATATCATAAATGCGCTAAAGTTCTACATATCATCTACAGTGACATATAAAGGTAACGTCTATTAAAATACTGGTAAGAAAGTATGCTGGGCGCAGTAATATGCGACGATCCGGTGCATTCAGGCCTGCTACGGCTAATTATGGGGCCTACAGGGGAATTCAATAGGCAGCTTCCTATGAGCTAGGCTAGTTTTTCGCCAAAAATCTTGCAGTGCAGTGGGTCTGTCTACATTCCTGATTGGGCTCCGTGTCTTTTGTTTGCACCTAGCATTTACCTTTTACTTCACATGCATTCCAATTCGCTAAAAGGCACCGATTAGGGTACAAATGCAGGCATGCATATCCTCCAAGCCAAGTATTGTATTTATTTTGTTAGTTTTGCATACTACAGCTTCGAGGAGGCTATTTCAAGATTAGAGTATCGTACAATGTAGAGAAACACAAAAAGCAAGTGCATAACGTTACGAATAGGCACCTAACAATACCTCTAATGATCATGAACGAATGTTGCCTGGTAGTGAATTTTATGTTTCAATGATATCAGGAAGAAACGTTATTTAAAAGTATTAGTGCGCACGGCTCCTTTTATACGAAGTATTGAAAAAATGTGAGTTAATTATGTAATGAAGGAAAGCGAGGAGCATTGGTCAAAGCGTATATTAATTGAGCCATTCAATATGACGACATGCTGTATGCTTACTGAGGCCTAATTTTGGAAAACAAAGCAGGCAGTGAAAACTTCGCATCGAATCTCTTGCAAGCAAAATGCACAGCCTCCTTCTGTACATATTTCCAGTTTGGTAATGTTACGCGGTTTATACGCATTCCAAACAACGCAAGTGTATTCGGGAATGAGGCGAATGTTTTTTATATATCAGGAGCTTAGCTTATTCAGGAGCAGCGCGCAATGTGTCATGATAGTCTCCTAGTCTATTAAGGGTCTTATTACAGTAGACACTGTGTTTTGACCAAGACCTGTAGTAGGTTAGCAGGAGACCCTGATATCTGCATTCGTACACTCCGTGTTAGCTGACCATATGACATGAACATGTAAAGAAAGAACACGGACATCATGATCGACACACACGTTTAGAAAAGCTGATAATCTTTAGAAATGTATTGGACCAGTTGCAGAAACAGGCGAATGAATTAAGTCTAATGTATCAATTGGGGATTTAATTATTCGGCATGAAACCAATAACCGGCAAAAAGCCATAACATTACTGAAGCGTTAAATGGCAGATTATTTGTACCAGAAGATGCCCCAGCAGGCTTTGTGGTACACCAAATGAAGCACTAACTAATTATGGGTTGGTAGAGTTGGTTTAAGTATTGAGAGTGCTCGGAAAGAATGCCTGATATCCAAGAAACCAAGGATGGCTTTTTCTATATAGTGGACTGCTCAAGCATTAGTTTCGATGAGGAACTGTATCAAAGGCGATTGTAAAATTTATGGATATAGAATCAACCTGATGACCTTTATCGAAAGAGATGTTGACGCCATGTGCTAATTCTGCCAATTGCGTTAAAGTACAGAACTCATAACGAAAGCCATGCTGCAAAACGTACAGTATGTTAGTAGTCTCAAGACATTTCATGATGGGTTTAAATATGACGTCCTCTAGTAGTTTAGACGAATTCTTTGTTAAGGCAATCGGCGTGTAGTTAGGTAATAATTTTTTATCAGCAGGTTTCAATGGGGACAGAACCTTTATATAAAAGTTTCCTCGAAGAAGGGATGGTATCCCTTGGTACTGATTTTACTTAATATATCTATAACATATTTATGGTAGATCCAAGAGAGTAATGACGGCGAAAAGCAGGAGGAAAGTCGTCAGGAGAGCACTATTTCTTGGCATGTAACTTTAAAATATTGCGCCCACCTTCAGTGGACACTGACACACTACCAAAGGATAAATGAAATTCTGAAGCAAAAGCTGAAATTTTTGAATTGGCTTTTGTAAATACAAATAAAATAGCCATTAAAAGCAGAAGAAATTGTTAGAAATGAAGAATCTACGACACCGTTCATGATAAGTGTATCTCAAGTGAACCTAGAGGGTAGAATAGACTACAAGAACCTACGGAGGTTAGCTTGCATTTCTTTCCACAAAGTACCATTGTAATAAAAACGCTTGCGGCGTTCATTCTAGCAAATTTCCATTTTATTTGCGCTAGAGAACTGACATATTTTTATAATGTCGCCAGAACTCCTTCATCGCTTCAGCCTAGCAATCCGACTTGATAATTATAAGAGGTGTCTAGGCACCCAGAGAATTACAGTATTTTTCCTTTTTACCTTTCTCTTGTCCATCGCGGTCTTGAAGGCGACGGTCGGCGTCGTTTGATTTCGACGCCCAGGACAGGGCACGTTAATATTGGAGGCTTGGCACTCTTCTAGAAGATCCTACTCGGCAAAAATCACCACGATCTGGGGTGAATTTTCAGTGCAGCAGGTTATCAAGCGCTTTGTAGCGAGTAAAAGAGATTCCTTATTTTGTGCTTGGCATTCTCGGTGCATGATACCTGAGAAAGAGATCGTAATTTGAACCGTTCTTTTAAAAAAATCAATTATAGTGTAGTTCTGCAGAGAAAAAATTAAAATCCTCTCCGTCTGCTGAACGCTGTTTAATTATTCAGTGCCGGAAATTGCAGAATAATATGGTCGCATTCGCAAGGCGCTTGTCTCTTTTATATCATTGTTTGTCGCCATGTAGGTTTCTACGGAAAAAACGATTTTCGGTGCGATTGTTCTTGGAACAATTGAATAATGTAATTTGAAGGAAATTTCTTGGCCAAAATCTGCGCTTGTTTGCAGGTGAAAACAGCGAGTTCAATTTTGCGAGCTTCCAAAATTTTATTATCTTGCTATGTGGACTCCACACTCCTGTAACTAAACGTAAATTATCATATTCTATTAACTCAAGCTGTAGTACGATATGTTTTAGTGAACTTGATACCGTGGTGCTGAATATTGACTAGGACCATTAAAATCTTCGATTTTTTCTTTTTCGACAGCCGCCAGCATGCAGTCTTATTGCTGTGATTCCATCACGAGGATAGTTTATGTATTTTTTATTTGTTCACTCTCGTTCTCACGAGACACATCTTTAGAGGTTTCCTGTCTCTCAAGATTTGTCGAGATATGTCTCAAATATTCCGGCCCCTAGCGTGTCTTTCTGCGATGTTCGAGATTGTGCTTGTCACCGTTTGCGGATTTATCTAGACGTTTCCTCGTCACCTTTAAAACCTCACAATATTTTAATTTACTGTTAAGACCATGTATAGAGAATATAATTACACATCCGAAAAGTAGCAAAAGTTTACTGTTATGGTTTGCCCAATGCTGCTGCGCAGTATTTAATACTGCCATACGACACAAATCGTGTGCGTTTGCACTAAATGTCTAATATATAATAATAATATTGTAAGTTGCTGTTATGAACATAAATGTGTTTAGGCTGTTGTTGTAGGCGCATCAAAAGCTTGTTTCAAAGTACGGCATGCGCTCACGGCCACATGCGAAACCTACGCTAAACTCGCAATGGGCACTTTTTGCAACAAACATAAAAATGTTAGTACTTCGGTGCAGTTGGCTGCAGCCATATTCATTACTTGGAAGTTTCGAAACATTAATTGTTCACAAACAATATTCCAGAAAATACGATTATGAGTAATGTTGCTGTCGGCTTCAATACGGCACAGCATTCTGAAGCAAATGGAAGCTACAGAAACATATTCTAATTCACAATGTGTTTTATGTTTAGTTTTTACACTCTTGGAGGTATAGCGGTATGTATGTTTATTAGTAAGGACTACGATTTGCACATCATGTTTAAAGTTTCCACAGTGTGATTGCAATTTCGAGAAGGATTTAAGTGGTATTTCATTTATACTCTTCTTGCAAGGCGCAGTGTCAAATATTGACTGATTAAAGAACGCTTGGCGGCAATATGAATTGCATTTCAAATTCTTGGACTATGGCTCATTATACATATAAGCGGAAATGCGTTCATGTATGTTTATATCCACTGCAGCGTCCACCATAGATTGGATGGCTTTGAAACGTGAAAAGTCCAAAACCGAATTAAACAATGTATGGTAATAATTGTGTTTTTTTCTCGTGCGCTTATAAGGGACACCACGATGTACGGGAATCTTTCAAGTCCAGTGCTCCCAACTTGGGAGGGAATGCTTCATATTCGACGGTGTACCAAAATGTACAGGTACGTATCCTGGAAACTCAATAACGAGTAGAAGCAATGTAAAAATATAGAAGTGCTTGCGCTTCTTTATTTATCAACAGAGGCAAATAGAATTCTTGAAAGGCTGAAGGCAATTAGGAAAATATTTTTGTAAAAGGTGACGAGGAAATAGTCATTTGACAAGCGCTGGGTTTTTGAAGTAGAGCTGTTCTTAGACGGCCGACTGCCTTCACATTATTCGAAAGAAGCATCCAATATTTTTCTCGTGTCAGCAGGCATCTACAGTTATCATTTATATCCTCTGAATATATATCGCCGACTATATTGTCACGTAGCCGTTCAGGCCCGTAACCAGAAGGTTGGTTTTAATAGGGGGTTGACCTAGTAAGCACAGAAGAGCAGGTCCAGAGAGCACTGAGTGACAGCAGCAGACTTCAGCTTCTTCTCGAACGCCACGGGGCCACTTCGAGTCCGCGCATGAGACTCTCGATGAGCAACCGCCTAGCGGCTGCTGTTGCACACGCTACATTACCCCCCTCTCTAAAAAACAATAAATGTCAACTTGATGAATTCGAAAGCAGAGAGAAAAAAAATAAAGCAAGAAACATGCGTAGGCGGTGCGCTAATTTTCTCACGAAAAGTACGGCTTCATCCGCACGACATGGACAACCTCGGATTTCTGCTGGCGACGAGTAGAAGAAAAGGCTTCCGGAAGCACTTCGTACGTGACGTCGCTCAGCTGACGGAGCACTTTGTATGGCCCAAAGTACTGCTTCAAAAGTTTTTCAGATAGTCCCCGACGTCGAATCGGAGTCCAGAGCCACACTCTGTCGCCCGGTGCGAAAGTCACTACACGGTGGCGGTGATCGTACCGCTGGGCGTCTCGACCTTGTTGGTTCCGGATGCGTGCCCTCGCTAGCTGTCGCGCTTGTTCTGCGCGTTGAGTGAACTCCTCGGCGCCAACTTCGAGGTCACGGCCGTCGTGGGGCAACGTGGCTTCGAGCATTGTCGAAACTTCGCGGCCATACAATAATGAGAACGGCGTCATTTGCGTTGTTTCCTGCTGCGCCGTGTTGTACGCAAACGTGACTTACGGCAGGACGTCATCCCAAGACCGATGTTCAACATCCACGTACATGGACATCATGTCGGCGAGAGTTTTGTTCAGACGTTCTGTCAAGCCATTAGTTTGTGGATGGTAGGCGGTTGACCTGCGATGGGTAGTGCCGCTCAGCTGCATGACAGATTCCAGTAGCTTGGCAGTCAAAGAAGTGCCTCGGTCCGTTATTATAACTGTCGGGGCGCCGTGCCTCAGGACTATGCGTTCGATGAAAAATTTCGCTGCCTCGATTGCCGTACCACGCTGGAGGGCCTTCGTTTCAGCGTAACGCGTGAGGTAATCTGTAACGACAATTATCCATCTGTTGCCGGAATCAGAAATTGGAAAAGGACCCAACAGATCCATGCCAACTTGTTCGAATGGGCATCACGGCACTTGAACAGGATGCAGTAAACCGGCCGGTTTCACAGGCGGTGTTTTCCGTCGCTGGCAATCATGGCATGTTCTCACGTAATGTCGTACTGCGGCCGTAAGGTTTGGCCAGTAATCTCTCTTCTTAATTCGGGCCAGAGTTCGAGCATACCCCAGGTGACCCGCTGTCACGAAATCGGCGCCCATTTTCATCAAGCCAGTACAGCGATAGGCGCGCGCGGCGTCGCGTGGAGAGCATGGAGAGAAAAGCCCCTTCCCCGCGCGGGAGAGCGCGTAGCTTTGTACGCGCTGCCGTGACCCTCTTTCCCATTGCCCGGGGAGGACGGTGGTTCATCGGCCTGGAATGTGCCAGGCCTTTCGAGAAAGATCTATGGGACCTGGCCAATGACGACGCGCGGCTCGACTGGAGGAGAACAGGGAGCTATAACCAGCGAAGTTATGTGTGTGTGCGCGCTAGCTTTGGCGCGTGCTAACAAACAGACGCGGCGCGCCCTATTTAAAGAGATCGCGCCGCTTGATGAGTCAGTCAGTCAGTCAGTCAGTTCGTCCGTCCGTGTTTTGCGACGTGCTCGCCTATGCTTCGGCTGGACTCCCGGGGATCACCCGCTGCTGGCAAGCCCAAGGGAGCGGCGCTCGTCTCGTATGGCGGCCACATCGTGACTCTTGAGGCGTCGGACTGCAACAGTGCCCGGTGAACAATTTGGTGTTTGTTTATGTACTCTCTCGTGTTTCATCTGTTGTAAAGCCTCTGGGTTATTGAATCATTCTGTAGTTACATGCTTAGCGTTTGTTATTCTGTGAACCTCTCGTCTGCGCATTTCAAGTGATCTTGTGTGTTCCTTTGTATCGTCTCTTGCTGTGCATAAATTGTGTTTTGTTTGTTACTTCTGACTCCGATCCTTTCTCTGGTTTGAACCGGCGACCGCTGGGCACCAAACGACCACCCCCTTCTGTCACTACAAGGTAGTTGAATTCCGGCTGAGCTTGCCACGCAGGTCGAGGGCATCTCCTTTGCGACCGGAACAGCTACCCCCACTCACTCTAAGAGTGTCTGGGAGTGTGCGCACCGTTAAGGGCGCATCGTTAATAATACCCCCTTAATTATTAACGGGTGACAATTATTCTGGCGTCCGCGACAGGATGTTTGGTGCATTCAAGCTCAGAGGACGGAGAACGAGTTGGAAGAGTTTACGAAGAGGTCGTAAACGGTGTAGCAGCAGAGCGATAACAAGAGGTACCGCGCTGAAGCGGTTGTGTAAGGTCCATTGCGAGTGCTATGTATTAGCCTTAAGCAGTTCAGATTGGAGATGAATCTTAAAGAGATTATTGCGTTGGGTTTAGAGGAAGGTCTTAAAGGAGCTGAACTGCGAGAATGGGTGGACCGAAAAGAAAGAGAGGTTCTAGAACAAGCTAAGAAGGAAAGAGAAGAGGCTGAGAAAGAAAGAGAGAGGCAAAGAGAAGAACGAGAGAAAGAATGGCTCAAGAAACGAGCAGAAAGAGAAAAGGAATGGCTGAGGAAGCAGGCAGAAAAAGAAAAAGAATTCTTAAAAGAGAGAGATATCCTTCTCAAAAAGCTGGCTGAAGTTCGGCGTTTGAAAGGTATTACCGAGCCTCCGGAGGTTACCTTTCCTTATATTAGAAAGTACAGCGAACCAGGCGATACATTGACAGCCACAGGTACTGTAGAAACTGGCTCCAGCAGCCAGAATGAGGTTGTGGATCAGCGTGTTCCTGCAACAGAAACTTCAGATGACCGAACTGGAGTTCAGAATTCTCAGAAAAATGAGATTGTGCCCTCCGAGACGACAGGTTGCAGAGAAGCTGCAACGGCAAATGTCGAGCCAGAAACCTCGGTGTTTTCAAAGCTTGAAGATAAAGAAGGGCAGAATTGTAGCTCCTCATTAAATGACACCATGGCTGAGTGCATGAGTGACCGGGATGAGGACATTTCAAATTGCAGTGAGCACGAAAGCTGGGATGAAGGTGGCAGTGCAGATCCTAAACTTGAGGATTCAGAAATGGAAGCAAGCGAAGACTGCACTGCAATGAAAGGATTCAAGAAACATTTTAAGGAAAATTTTAAGGAACGGGATGTAACTGAAAGTGGGGAGGATGAGTCTCCAGTTGCAACTGAGCTCTGCTTCAAGAAGGTACGACTGGAGCTCGTGAAGAAAAGAAAGAAAATGAAAAGGATTAAGGGAGAACAAAGTTCTCAAAAAGACGCTCCTTTCAAACAGCCATGTTCTGATTATGCGGGTAAAACCGGATCAAACGTTTCTCGGCCAAAGGTGCGAATAAAGGTGAAAATGAAAAGAAACAAATCCAAACCTGCCAAGTCAGGCAAAGTCAACAGGGAAATGTCTCATTGAAAAGGAAGGAAGAAGCGGCTGAACGACTGGATGCGCAAGCGCATGGAGAGCCGCCCAGACCGAAAAAGAATGAGACGGCGTTCTCGAAGCGCCGCTAGACAAAGTAGAGTTAGATCTGGCCTAACTTCCGATCGGGAAGCAGAACTCAGGAGTAGAGACCGGAGCGAGAACAACTCGCAATGGAAAAGGCTCTATAGTAAACGGATAAAGAACCGAACTCGCGAGCGGAAGAAACGACAACGTCTAGTAAAAAGAACTCGCTTACCTGAAAGTTGGAGAGGAACTGATACGTTCCAAGAAGGTGCATCCCGAGTGTGGAAATATAGGCGAAAGCATGGCTTAGGTTTCTGTACTTCATATTTGAATATTTGTGTGTTTCTATGTTACTGATTCTTGGCATGTATCTGACAACAGTGTGTTGTCATGTTTGTGAATTTCATGGCATTGATGTATGAATTTTGTAATGTGTTATTACCGTTCGTGAAATTTGTGCAATATGTGTGATGTGAACATTTGCCCCATACAATTGTGAGCGCATGCATGTGCGCGCGATGTTCGTGGTTGTTGTGAATATTGTGGGACAATATTCTTTAAGGGAGGGGCAGTGTCACGAAATCGGCGCCCATTTTCATCAAGCCGGTACAGCGCTAGGCGCGCGCGGCGTCGCGTGGAGAGCATGGAGAGAAAAGCCCCTTCCCCGCGCGGGAGAGCGCGTAGCTTTGTACGCGCTGCCGTGACCCTCTTTCCCATTGCCCGGGGAGGACGGTGGTTCATCGGCCTGGAATGTGCCAGGCCTTTCAAGAAAGATCTATGGGACCTGGCCAATGACGACGCGCGGCTCGACTGGAGGAGAAGAGGAAGCTATAACCAGCGAAGTTATGTGTGTGTGCGCGCTAGCTTTGGCGCGTGCTAACAAACAGACGCGGCGCGCCCTATTTAAAGAGACCGCGCCGCTTGATGAGTCAGTCAGTCAGTCAGTCAGTTCATCCGTGTTTTGCGACGTGCTCGCCTCTGCTTCGGCTGGACTTCCGGGGATCACCCGCTGCTGGCAAGCCCACGGACTTTCAAGGGAGCGGCGCTCGTCTCGTATGGCGGCCACATCGTGACTCTTGAGGCGTCGGACTGCAACAGTGCCCGGTGAACAATTTGGTGTTTGTTTATGTACTCTCTCGTGTTTCATCTGTTGTAAAGCCTCTGGGTTATTGAATCATTCTGTAGTTGCATGCTTAGCGTTTGTTATTCTGTGAACCTCTTGTCTGTGCATTTCAAGTGATCTTGTGTGTTCCTTTGTATCGTCTCTTGCTGTGCATAAATTGTGTTTTGTTTGTTACTTCTGACTCCGATCCTTTCTCTGGTTTGAACCGGCGACCGCTGGGCACCAAACGACCACCCCCTTTTGTCACTAGAAGGTAGTTGAATTCCGACTGAGCTTGCCACGCAGGTCGAGGTCATCTCCTTTGCGACCGGAACAGCTACCCCCACTCACTCTAAGGGTGTCTGGGAGTGTGCGCACCGTTAAGGGCGCATCGTTAATAATACCCCCTTAATTATTAACGGGTGACACCCGCGGTGGGCTCGTCATGACATGCCTGTAAGATTTCTTCGCGAAGAGACTGTGGTACGACGAGGAGGTAATCTCTTCCCGTCGGAGCGAAGTTGATCTTGTATCAGACATTGTTTCGCATGCAAAACGATGAATGCGTTCTGGTGAAGAGACGGGGAACTTCTGTAGTGCGCACTTCCAGAAAATTGATAAGTGGTGCGAGAGCCGGATCGTTACGTTGCTGCTGCGAAACAGTGAGCGCGTCGACGGCTGCGATAAGGGGAAAGTCTGGTTCTTCGTCTTCCCGCGCAGCCTCGACAGGTGAACGGGACAAGCAGTCAGCGTCGTTGTGCTGACGTCCAGACATATACACGACGGTCATGTCGAACTCCTGTAGCCGTAAGCTCCATCGTGCAAGGCGTCTGGAGGGGTCTCGCAAGTTCGTTAACCAGCACAGAGAGTGGTGGTCACTCACAACTACAGTATTCTTGCACAGTGCTCACAACCCGAAAGTGCCGGCCATAAAGATAGCGTCCAAATTTCATCACCGCCCAAACAACAGCCAGACATTCTTTTTCGGTGGCGGAATAGTTCGATTCATCACGGGACAAAGTCCGGCTGGCGTATGCGATAACGCGCTCGGAACCGTCTTGCCACTGGACGAGTACAGCGCCTGGACCCACGTTGCTGGCATCTGTGTGGACCAGAGTCTCGGCATTCGCATCGAAATGGGCAAGCGCAGGTGTTGTCTGCAAGCGGTGCCGTAACTCGTCGAATGCCTTTTGCTGTTCGTCCGTCCAGGTGAAGTTGACATCATCCCGGGTTAGACGTGTAAATGGAGCGGCAATGCGTGAAAAGTTTTCAATAAATCTGCGGTAATAGGCGCAGAGGCCCAAGAAACGGCGAACTGTCTTCTTGTTACATGGAGTAGGGAATTTGGTGACGGCTGTTGTTTTAGCGGGATCGGGACGAACTCCTCGATGGCTGACGACGTGGCCCAAGAAAAGGAGCTCTTCATAGCCAAAGTGACACTTTCGTGGTTTTAACGTGAGGCCGACAGATCTGATAGCCCGTAGCACAGCGGAGAGACGTTGGAGGTGTTCCTCGAACGTTGGTGAAAACACAACAACGTCGCCCAGGTAGACTAGACACATCTGCCGTTTAAGACCAGATAGAACTGCGTCCATCTTTCGCTGAAATGTCGCTGGAGCGGTGCACAATCCGAAAGGTAGGCCTTTGAATTCATAAAGTCAATCGGGCGTGACAAACGCTGTCTTCTCGCGATCACGTTCATCGACTTCTATCTGCCAGTAACCGCTCTTAAGTTCAAGCGATGAAAAGTAGCGCGCGTGGCGGAGCCGGTCTAATGAGTCATCAATGCGTGGCAGCGAGTAGACGTCTTTTTTGTGACCTGATTGAGCTTACGGTAGTCCACACAGAACCTTAAACTTCCGTCTTTCTTCTTAACGAGGACAACAGGCGAAGCCCAGGGACTCCTCGATGGCTGTATGACACCGTCATTTAACATCTCGTCGACTTGTTGAGCAATGACTTCTCGTTCCCGCGGTGACACTCGGTAGGGGTTCTGTCGGACTGGTCGGGTGCGGTCGTCGGTTATTATGCGGTGCTTGGTCAAGGGCGTCTGTTTAACCGCGGAGGCGGATGAGAAGCAGTCTTGGAACTGAAAGAGTAGCCCGACGAGTCATTCCTTCTCTGCCGGTGATAGAGCGGGATTCACATCAGGGTAGAAGTTGGGCGTTTGGCTGGTAGACGTGTTGGTCTCAGGAACAAAGCAGTCGTGGGCAGCATCTGCGACACCTTCAAAGTAAGCTACCGTGGTGCCTTTAGCGATGCGTTGCCGTTCGTTTCCGAAGTTCGTAATCAGCACGTGAGCTAGACCATTAGTCAGATGAACTATACTGCGTGCAACACACACTCCATGATATAACAGAAGCTCTGTGTTCTGTTCGGCAACACCGGCAGCACAGGACTGGTCGTCACACCTGACTGTGACGAGTGCAGACGAACGTGGCGGCATGGATACATCCGCGTCAACGATGCGTAAAGGTGCGTGGCGTCGTTCTGAGTCAGCGGTCATCGTTGCAGGCGTCGAAAACGTTACAGTACGGCGAGTAACAATAATAATGGCCTCATGCTCACGTAAAAAGTCCATGCCGAGTATGAGGTCCTTGCAGCAGTGCGGCAGGATAACAAAAACGGCTACAAAGGCTGAATCTGAGATGGTTACTCGGGTAGTGCATCGTCCATTCGGCGTCATAAGGTAACCGCCAGCAGTACAAATTTGCGGCCCCAGCCATTCAGTTTTCACCTTGGAGAGCCGATCTGCGAAATTCTTGCTTATTATTGAAAAGTCTGCTCCGGTGTCTACCAAAGCGGTTACTAGGTGTCCGTCGACGAGAACGGAAAGGTCTGTGTTAACAACGTGATCGGCTTGAGGTTGACTGGGAGTTTCGGGTTTATAGGGCGGCGGAGGCATCGTAGTCACAGCATCGGGCTGAGTCGTCACGGGAGGGTCTTCGCGACATCGATTCCGTTCGTCAGCAACCTGCCCCCCTGAGGTCGCCGCCTTCAGTATCCCCGGTGTGGGCTTGGCGATCGGCGCCTCGGCACATGAATAAACTCACGGCGGCCGAGTGACAAGTAGCGCACGGAGAAGACTGTGTACTGTTGTTCGAAGAGGTTGCACGGGTTGCCAGATATTCTTCGATTTCTGGAGGGCGTTCGCCGACCCGGGGACGCGGGGAATCACGAGCAAAACCCCGAAGACCGAGTTCATGGTATGGACAACGACGGTGCAAGTGGCCGGGTTCTCCGCAGTGGTAGCACAGCGGTCGTTGGCGAGGAGTGCGCCAGACGTCTGCCTTCCGAACCTGTTGCTGCATGACGGGGCTCTGCTGGGATGGCGGCTGGTAGGGAGGCTGGTAGGATAGTAGCTGAGGAGCGGACGGCTGCACGACGAGGCTCTGCTGGGTTGGCGGCTGGTAGGAAGGTTGGTAGAACGGTGGCTGCAAAGTGGGCGGCGGCTGTGCTTCGAAACGAAGCTGTTGCGCAACAGGCACTGCAGGCCGACGAAGAGCCGCTGCGTAGTTCATAGAACGTGGCTCCAACAGTGACTCAGGCGGTGAAAATGTTTGACGGATTTCTTCACGCACGGCTTCGGTGACAGCCGCGGCAGTCGGGTTAGGCGATCCAAGATTGAACTTGAGGAGCTCCTCGCGAACTACCTCGAGGATCAGCTCTCGCAGAGAGTGATCTTCAGTGGACCCGTTCAATGGTGCCACACTGCTGAAGGGTTGACGACAGGCAGACTCCGTGCGCCGGTATCGTTGCTGCAGGGCTCGCTCAAAGAGGGTAGCTTCATTGATGAAGTCCGCGGCGGTTTGGGGTGGACTGCGAACCAGACCAGCGAAGAGGGGTTCTTTTACCCCCTGCATCAGGTGGCGCAACTTCGCTGTTTCTGTCATGTCGGGATCAGCCCGTCAGCAGAGATGGGTCACGTCCTCAGCGAACATGGCCACGCTCTCGTTAGGTAGTTGCACACGAGCTTCTAGGAGGCGGCGTGCGCGATCACGGCGGTCATGGCTGGCAAAAGTGTCCGCAGCTGCTGGCGAAAGGAATCCCAGCTTTGAAGACTGGCTTCCCTATTCTCTTACCACGTTTTTGCGCAGTCTTCAAGGGCGAAATATACATTGCGCAGCTTTTGAGCAGGGCTCCACTGATTGAATTGTGCCACTCGCTCGAACTGGTCGATCCAGTCGTCGACATCTTCCACAGTAGCGCCATGGAAACTGGGGGACGTACGAGGCTGCTGAAGCAGCAACTGATGCTGACTTGCCTGCGCCATTACAGAAGTCTCGAACTGCTGGTCAGCTGGCGTCGGTTCAGGTAGAGGAGCGAATTCTGGCGCCAGACCTCGGAGGCGACGGCTGCAGCGATGAACAGGTGTCGACACAAGCGGAAACCGGTTGGGACTCGATGAGCGGCTGCGAGAGGCCCGAGACATGTAATTTTAGGCCTCACCTCCACCAGCGTCACGTAGCCGTTGAGGCCCGTAACCAGAAGGTTGGTTTTAATAGGGGGTTGACCTAGTAAGCACAGAAGATTAGGTCCAGAGAGCACTGAGTGACAGCAGCAGACTTCAGCTTCTTCTCGAACGCCACGGGGCCACTTCGAGTCCGCGCACGAGACTCTCGACGAGCAGCCGCCTAGCGGCTGCTGTTGCACACGCTACAATATTTCTGTAATTTATTGCTGCGTGATCCGGGTGAACAGACAGGACACACAACCTGACGTCTTAGTTTAGGGTATCAGCCTTCCTATGGCTCGTCACTCGCTAGCATGAAGTTCCTGTGAGAACGGCCTTGACCACTTCACTGATTTGAAGGAAAAGAGTCGTTGTGGCTTCAAATCACAAATCTGCCTCATACGATAAGGTAAAGCTGAGATGACGAATTGGTGGCCTAGAGTCGCAGCATTGACCTAGAATTATAGATGCGCACTTTTATCTCCTCGCCTCGTGAGCGGAACGAAAGGGAGCTCGTTTTATTATCGTAAATTTTTTGTTTTCTTTCTTATAATTGGAGAACCGAGAAACTTTCCCCTTACAAAACTAACGTGAGCATGTTGCGAAACGCTGTATGCAGTAATATAAACACAATTAAAATATACTGTACGTGGAGAATTGCTTAGCACGAACCTCCGAGTTTGGCTAAACTCGGGATCTCCCGGAATCATTGCGATAACTTCAGATGAGCTATCAAGACATGACATTCAACACTCGAAATGTTTCAGTTTCTGTTGGAATTATCTGAATCCACTCTGTGGTTTCACCACATCGCCTTCGCTACATGGACTTCATCGGCAGTCGAGAAAGTCCGATTTACGCGATCCAGCATTTGTTACATTCTTTCCCTTCCTTATAGTTCACCCGCGTGTAGTACTTCGGTCAAAATGGTCGTAAATGAAATATTTCCAGTGCGTGCCCAGCAGTGATGTTGCCGCGAATAGGCCGCCTGACTAATGTTCCTAAGAATGCGGGATCGAATCCCGGCCGCAGCGGCCGCTTTTAAATGGAGGTAAAAAGATAGACGTTCGTGTGCTGTGAAATTTCACTGTATGGTAAAGACCCCCCAATTACGGCGTCTTTCATAGCCTGAGTCGTTTTTGGAAGGTAAACTCTTTAAACCAAACCGTTATGTTATGGTTTGTCAGTACGGCAACACTATGGCCTCCTGACAGGTGAGGCGGCTTTTATTTAACTCAAAATTTCTCCTGGGGGACGGAAGCTCCCATGCACGTGGACCTTGCTTAGCCTTGCAGACTGTGCGTAAGTTAAATTAGCCGATAGCTCTGAAGTTGACATCGCATAGTTATGTGCGAAAAGCTCTGCTACAGCCTGCATGCCGGTGGCGTAGAAGCGATGTAAACTTGCTTGCTTCTCCGCCTCCACACCGAACCTAAAGGAGTTAACATTATGTTTGCTCCTCTTTAAATTGTTTTCCTAGCTCACACTGGTACACTCATTATTTCATTGAACCCGTCAATCTTTCACTCCCAACAAACCTGCAGTTCAGTGTATGTGAAGTAAACACCTCCGACAAAGCACATTATGCCACAGAGAATGAAATTTCACTTATTATAAGGATGTTTTGCGGTATTATGCAATTTTAGTCTACCACTGCATCTGCACATCTTCAGTAAGAGCGTCGGAGACTTCACTTAGATTACATATCAAAGCGGGCTGGTGGCGTACAATGGGCTTCTGTGTGTAAACCTTCTGCGAGAGTTTACATTCATGGAACCAATGAACACAGGGTACGTGCTCGCTGACTGGAGCATTTGAGCCCGCTATGGAGTTTCGCAGTCGTTAGCGTATTCCAACTCGTTCCAAAGCCAGCGCGACAGTATTTTTTTCTGGCGAAATTGACGCTGGAGGTCTCCCTAGGTCCTTCTGGTATTTCCCGCTAGTCGAAGCGATCACCCACTCTGCTTCTGCACATGTTGAATTTGGGAGCTTTAAACTTCACGGGTTTATCCCGAGTTCGCTTTTAAGTCAGAACTTCATATCACGCTCCGGTTGTGGTGTTGAATGGTATTCGCGTACTTGCCCCGGTAGGGCCACACCCTACATCAGTTCAGTTCAGTCGTTCAGTCGTGTCCGACTCTTCGCGACCCTATGGATCATATCACGCCACGCTTTCCGGTCTCACACCCTACATACTTTCCTCTTTTTGCTAAGCGATGCTGTCGGATGCCAAAGATTCAACCGTCTACAGAGACTATGGCGCCTATGCGTTGTTCCTCGTATCAATAGCATAAAATAGCTACACCATGCATTGTAACAGCGCAGCACACAGCGAAAGTTAGATGAAATATTGGTGTTTCTAAAGAATAAGGTGAGTAGGACAACGATTGCAAAGCGAGGCGCTAGAGCAGGCGCAAATATTACAGAGAGTCGTCATACCTGTTAGTGTGAGTGGCCGTGCTAAACAAGGGATAAACATGACACCGCAGAAACGTAGCATACGCCGCTCTGTTAATGCTTGTCTCCTGTAACGTCGATGAATGGCGCTACTGTATATTTACTGTGAAGTAGAACAGATTATTCGTTGTCGTCACTGAGAATAAGAAAGTACCTATGTTGTGAAGACTTTTGACAAGCATGAAGTTTATGTGTTGAAACTCAAGAATGATTCTGGCATCTGAACTCTTTCCCTATGTAGAAACTCAACCGGAGCGCGTAGTTTGTACAGGAAACGTTTTTGGATCGATCTTTTGTTGTGTAAAATTGCATGTATTGTTCTGTAGTGCTTAGGTTCTAGAATATCCTTGCCTCGAAATGAAGTATGTTATATATTGTTGGTTTACTGCATCGACCAAAAAATTAGGCCTGCCGAGCCAGAATATAGCAGACGACTGAAGTCCACTCATCAATGGTATATTTAAGCTTGGCATAGAATCGCCCCCAGCGGTATCTTGTCGTACAAGATTTCTCCTTTCGTCGGCACGTTCGACTTGCTGGCATACTGGCTGGGATAACTGGCGCTACTCGTGGCAGGACGTGCGGTTCTTGTAGTATTCGTCTCATTTTTGGCTTTCCAAGCTTGCTGAAAAATAGAAACAACTAATTATCTATATTCAATCTTGGTAATATATAGCGGAAATGAGGTGCTCGTTATAATAAATGAAGGAAAGAAGCCTATATATATATATATATATATATATATATATATATATATATATATATATATATATATATATATATTACGTTTATGATTTAGGACAAGGGAAAGTCTTGGATTGCCAATTGCCAGCAAGTGGAATCTTTCCTTCGAGTGTGCATAGATATATGATAACACAGAGAGTTGGCAAGCCCTTTAGCCCTCCGAAACAGGCATTACAAGCCGCTTCCAACGAGAGAGTAGAAAGATAGTACATAAGTCATGATATCGTGGTTTTCAATAATAAATTGATAATAATTAGCGGCACTGCCGCATTTCATAGCTCAGTTTTGTATGTTTGTATGAGTAAGCGTACTGCGTAGCAATCGCGCGTGCGGCTTTATCTCAGAATTTTACTTTGTATACTGCTTTCTAATTTATTTTATCTGGCATTACACTTCGCCCGCTTTCACTGGCTGTCTTTGTGCAAACTCAGATTAAACTCTGGCGAGTGCACAGATCGGCGAAACCTTCATAGTGTGCTGGACGTGAATGTACAAAATAGGACAAATAATAAGCTTCATCATCATCATCATCAGCCTGCCTATACCCACTGCAGGGCGAAGGCCTCTCCCATATTTCTCCACTTAACCCGGTTCTGTGCTAGTTGCATCCACTTGACCCCTGCGAACTTCTTAATCTCACCCTCCCACCTAACGTTCTGCCGCCACCTGCCACGCTTTCCTTCCCTTGGAATCCAGTTACCCTAAGCGACCATCGGTTATCCTCTCTTCGCACTACATGTCCTGCCCATGTCCATTTCGTCTTCTTAATTTCCAATAGAATGTCGGTAACTTGAGTTATTTCTCTGACCCACTGTGCACGCTTTCTATCTCTTAATGTTACCCCTACCATTTTTCGTTCCATAGCACTCTGGGTTGTCCTCAACTTAAGTAGAACTCTCTTGGTTAGCCTCCACGTTTCAGCCCCGTAGGTGAGTACAGGCAAGATGCAACTGTTGTATACTTTCCTCTTGAGCGATACCGGTAAGCTGCTAGTCATAATATGCTTACTTCATCAAAATATTATACGAAAGCGTTGCAATATTTTAGCCACACAAAAAATTGCTACATGTGAAACATGAAGCCAATTCATGTTAATATCATCTGCAAACAAATCGTCGCCACAGCTGGTTAGCTTTATAGGGTTTAGAGGTGCGTCTCCATCGGAAGGCGGATGGCCCGGCCCCGATCAGACCCATGCCATCGGTCCAATTTCGTCCAGCGCCCCATCCGTTTAAACACAGTGGCCAGACCGTTACACGTTAACAACTTGGCAACAGCTGTTTTCCAGCCATAATTAAGCCCGGATGCGTGATGTGCCTTCGCGAGGCTGCGCTTATAGTCCGCCTGGATTGTTCCATATTTCAGGTATCAAGAAAATGACTACCACAACAACAGGTAACGTCTCATTTGCTCACTAACTCCAAGAAAAGCAGAAATCTTAAACTGCGTTTTTGGAGAGGATGCTCGTTTATTGCATAACAACTTTATTGATTCACATTGCACTATTAGGCTATGAGTACCCTGTTATCTTTATATTTTTATGTATTTATGAAAATTATTCGGAAAGGTAATCTTGCGCACTCTTTTGCCAATACTTATTAACAGCCTGCATAAGTCACCTTTGTAAAACTTATCTTATTTGATTGAATTTAAAATTTACCATCTCACGACTGCTTTTCAAGCACTTCCAAACGTCCTCAGAGCCATTGGACTTGCTTTCAACTACTTATGCTATTGTTGGTAGTATAACGTTTCATATTTGAAAAGAACACTGAGTACTGAGATGATACAAGTATTGCGGTTTTAACAATGGGCTTCTTCTTCAACTTAGGAAGTTTCGTTTTAAGGTTGCACCAGCTTTACTTTCTTGGTGCGGTAAAGAAGTGATACGGAAAACAGCGATAGAGATAAGGAAGACAGTTCGCTCGCTGACCAAGACATCGCGTTTGGTCATTTAAGAGTGGTTATAATTCTAAAGCTATTTTTATTGAATTGCTTTTGAATAAAGTTCACTGTACATAAACCGGTGATACTTGACACGATATCGAACAAGAAGAATAATGTCATTTAGGTGTGTTATGAGGACAAGACCTATTTAGAGTTGCTAAGTGATAGAAGGGAATATTTGCCTCAGCGGAAGCAAGTTAATTATGCATAACATTTCTTAGCAATCGTGCTTCTTTTCTTTGCCGATCTGTGTATGTGTCCGCTAGCCACTTATTGGTTAAATATAATCAGGAGTCAAATACCAGATCAGTTGCGATATCTGTTTGGAACACAAATAACGGGATGACTGGATATTGTCGTCAAATCTATTTAGTCATCAAGCAAATATTAGCAATCTTCTACAAACTATTTATGAGCTCATGTGCATAACAGTGTTATAAGGAAAACAGTTTTTGGCTACGATCAATAAAATATTTTCATCTAGATGTGACCGGTTCTTTCTAAGCAATTTTAAGTTTTCTGAAAAACAAAGCTTAGTTTTCTGATGGCAGAGGAGAGCCAGGTTTCTCTGGCTTGTTTTAGGAAAACTCAAGAGGCTTGTATGAATGCACGAAGCTGATATTATTTGTTTATATGTGAGGTAATTATGAAAATACGCAAGATAAGTATTTTGTAAGCAATAATAACAAGTGTCTGCAACGTGAACTGCTTACGAAATAGATGTGACAACAACGTTTACCGGTAGAAACAAATTGCTACATTTGAATTAAAATGTGATTTCGTTTTTCAATATATATTTGTGCGAAATGAAATGCTTCGTTACTCTTTTCAACCTAATTACAATTAGCCTATTACTGAATATTTTATTTTAGTAGTGGTCGTAAGGGTGACAATATTTCTGAAGCAATACAATTCCGTCTCTTTTATGCATACTTGTACAATATAACATTCAGGCTAGAGATTTGTGGTGTATCAATATGGCTTTTTCATCACATAGTTAAATTTAAAAAACTACTAAAGAGGGGAATCTGCAAACGGTAGCTAAACGGTAGCTAAAACGGTAGCTAATCAACTCACGTATTACGAAACTCTCCAAGAGGAGCCAACGAAACGTGTATTTTTTCGCATGTCTGCATTTTCAAATTTCTAGGCGCGAACAGCAAGCGTAGAGTTAGTTTGTTACGTTATTTTATGTTTACGTCATCTCTAGGGATACATTTCGCACCACCGCGGTACCATTAGTGACAAAGTCCATTTTATATGCGGCATAATTTTGTGTTTACAACTAGGGGGCGGCATTTTTGTTTTGCAGAATATAAAGAAATTAGCAATGATGGAACACTTTGCACCCAAATATTGCGATTGCTCCGACAATGAGGCGCAAAACGGACACCAGATTGTGCGTCTTCGACGTTTATCCGCTAAAGAAGAATGTACATTAGCTTGCGAAATTAGGGCCGATTTTATCATAAATGAAATTTTATTGGTGATATATCTACGGGTATTTTTTATGTAAATCCATTCGCGACTTGCTCCTAATTACGCACTGTTACTCTATATTTGTACATCAACACAACGTGTGTGTAACTGCCCAATGTTATTCCTCCTAGAGGGCCCACCGACGACGCTGGGCGGTGAGTACAGGCAGTCGATAACACATTCATTTTTTGAAATGACACATGAAACCATGAACGCACTCTAAGCCGAAAAAGCCGCGATGTCTTGTTCGTTTTGACGAGCAAATATGTTTTCTGAACTATTCGTTCTCCACGAGGCTCAACTCCGAGAAGTTGACTTTGAATCTTGGAGCAAATAATTCCGAAGAGTGCAGCCTTACTTTAAAAGTAATTTAATGCTGTTTCATGTGATCACACCATGATTCTAACCCGTAAAAAAGGAAAACAAATACCCGTCCTAAATCTGCTTGAAATGAAGCTTCCACTAAAATGCTGCCTCTGCGCCGTGGTCTCCACTTGAAGTCGTACTCACCACGCCATATTCGTGTATTCTGCGTTACATGTCAACATGCATAGCACTCCAGTTTCATCACAAGTATCCTCAGTGTCGCATTAAACGTGGCTGTCATTCAAAGGCTTACTTGCCGTAAGTTTAGAATACTAGTAAAAATACTGTGCTTGTCCACGGCCATGCCACGGTGGCCCATACTAGTAGGCAGTTTGAATGATGAACTCAAAGACGCGCGACGACATACTGGCCGAGCGAGCAGTTTTTTGTGCGCGAAAAGTAAGCTGACATAGTGCTGTATGGTATCACTGTTCGTTAAAAAACAGTAGCATGATCCACAGGCATATCGAAAATTTATGTGCTCTTCTTTCCAAATATTACGTTTTCTAGAGGAGACTTAAGAAATTATTCTGTGAGTGCGAATTATTTAGCGTATAATTCATATATATGGTCGAAGTCGGAATATGTGTCAGTACGGTGTGATCCGTGTACCAGGAAGGACACAAAAAAACGGCATCATGTGCATAGAAAGTCGGTGAAACATACAGAAATCAAATAGAGCATGCTAGATTCTCCCTTTTGCTTATCTAAGGACATAACATTCCAAGATTACAAATTAGGCGGAAAGTGAGTCGACTTCCATTCCGTTTTAAACAGCTGTCAATTAGGCGCGTTTCCATACCATTTTTTTTATAAATTTGTGGAATACTGCAAGAAAGTGTTATCAGCATAGATATGTTTCTAATCATATTAACCAGCTCGGAGCAGATTCTTCTTTTAAAGTGTGCCTTTCAATTACGGTCACTTAGTAAATCTGGCATAAACGTTTTGACGGGGTTACTTTTGATAATCGACGTGGAAAACATGCAAAACCTCAATCTTAATCTTTTGGTAACATATAACGGCTCGTTTATAACGTCTAACATACGTTACAAAATATTAGGAACAGGAGAGACCCTGTGGCACGCCTGATGTGACTGGTACACTACATGAGCTGTCTCTGTCAATGTTTACGTGCTGAGGCCGATGGGAAAAATGAGCGGAGACTGAGGCCTATATAACGTTAGGAAGACGAATTGCTTGTGATTAGTAATGACTTTATTGTAAGGCACATGGTCGAAGGCTTTACTAAGCTCTAAAAGTAATAAATATACCTTACCGGTTTTATCAAATGCAGAGCTGAGGAAATTGAAAGCTGATTGACAGTGGAAAATTCCTTTTCAAATTTATACTGACAGGATGATAATATGTTATGTTCTTTTATGAAGTTAGAGATGTAGTTCCAAACTATGTATTACTTTGCAAGATGAGGATAATTAGAAATTGGGAGGATATTATGGACGGAAAGAGGGATCACTTTCTTTGAGATTGGTAAAACCTCGAGTAGACTGCTATTGCCTTGACAACATCGCACATCGCAATGATACCTGGAAAAAAAATGCGAGGAACTGACAGTGCATCATCTATAGTTGAAGAAATGCATTAGGTATTTCGTTCGGACAGGGTGAAAATTTAACTTTTAAGTTTGCATATATATTGGCAGTTTCTGTGTTTATTTTTAGGTTCACTTTAATGGATGTAATTAATGACGTTTAAGTACAGCGCCTCGTTAAATAAATATCATATAAACCGTGATATTGTAATAATTAAGCTATATTAGATAGTTCTCGCCCGCTTACTTTTTCTATAGGCTATATTACGGCTTTCTGTTACAAAGTATCAATAATGCACAATACGCAGTGATGGGAGATCGTTTATGCGCACATGCCTTTCGAATTCTTTGCTTCTTCAACTCAAGGGGTGGAGACAAATTTAGAGTTTCTGAATAATGGATCTTTGTTCGGATATGTTTATGGTTCAAATTTCCACTTTTACAGGTGCGTAGATATATATTGTTTAAATGTTTAGAAGTACCCCTTGCGAAAAAAGATACCGTTTGGACATTGGGGTTGGTTTCTTACGAGTATTACAAATTTATATCTTTCATACGCACCCCGCAATGCAAAGCACAAAAATTGAAACTCTGGAGATAGCTTCTCCTCAATACTCGTTGCTATTTAGAATATTGTATCGTTACTAACATTAATTTGGCAATGTAGCTCATTTATATTCATATGTGCTTTCCTCATTTCTGGTGCCCAAGACTTCCCACAATGCGAAGGAGCTTTCCAAAGGAGGTGCGCCATGAACGGAAAGGAATGCTTCATCTATGACGGTGTGCCAACATGCACAGGTAAGGTACAAGCAACCTCTCGAAAGACGTGAAGCGGGCGCAAAATCTTACCCAGTTGCATTCCTTTGTTTGTCGAAGAATTAAGTGCTGAATGCAGTAGAAATGTAGGCTGGCAGGAAAGGTGCCTCACGAACAATGAAGTGCTGCAGCCATCACTGATGTTTTTCTCGCAACATATCGCCTAGTTTCTTTTTATTGCGTTTGTTATTTCACTGCTGTGTTGTACATGTTTGATTCTATTCCTAATTGTGCAGAAGAGCTTCAACTCGCACTGTAATTATTGTTTATTTTTGCCTGTTTTGTTAAACTGCTTAGTTTGTACTCTCGCCCTGCTAAAATCCCAACACTGGGATTGCAGTATCAATAAATAAATAATAAATAAATAAATTTTAGAAGTCAGTGTCCTGAACTGCGTTTGCGAAGAGATATTTTTGCGCGAGTTTTTACTGCCTTACCACAGTTGTCATGTGACCGTTGGCCTCAACAATAATACTTTAAACAAACTGCCTCTAAACTTATACCCGCGGAAAGGTCGACTACGTAGAAAAGAAGTGCACAGGACCAGCGCCCATCCTATTCGCTTCTTTCATTTGTGTTTCGTCCTATGGGGAGGGTTTTCATTTTACTTTCCCGCATCACCAATTAGCATCTCATCGTACACTGCTTGAATGCGGCCACTATTCGCGCATTTCTAAACGCGCACTCTAGAGTTAAGGGTTATGCCTTGAATATGTATCGACGAACAAATTTCCTTTATTATCTGTGGAATGTTGTGGGTGAACTGACAGAAGGCAATCGAAGATGTATTCTTATAGGCTATGCGCATTTCATTCGAGAGGTCTGCATTGCTTACCGAGACCAAAAATGTAACCAGTGATTTTGAAATGGAATCCTTATTTAACTTTCATAGGCGGTGAAGGTTCGTTCATTTTTTATGATCAGAGAATCGTTATGACTTCAAATTCTATCAATATGCCTCATTCGATTTTAAAAAGATGAAATGAGGAATTGATGGCCTTGACTTGTGGCACCTGCCTACCGTACAAGAGGCGAAGCTTTCATCTTGTTGTTTTTTTTGGCGGAACGAATGGTTTTTGATTTCTTGTAAACATTTTATTTCCTTTGATATCAATGTAAACTTAAAAGTTCGTTACTATAGTAAATAGCTATTTGTAGCAAAATAATAACCCCAAAGTAAACTACTTGCCCTGGTACCGAATAAAGGAAAAATAAACGCCAGGTATAGGTTTCCTCCGCAGAACAGACAAAATAAGAAACCAGGGCGGTATTTTACATTGAAGTCATCTGCCTTCGCTCGGGGGCTTGTGACCTTTAGTGAGCGGCAATTTTGAGCTGCGAAGGTCTTTAGTAGTGAAGTCGCTCAGTTTTATCTTTTGGCATGCATTTACTAATAACGATAGATAACATAGGCTCTAATCAACCAGTGTTTTCCGCGAACTATGTGTGACATGCGTTATTGCGATGTATTTATAAAACTCAGATTGGCGAGCTTCGCTTGAAATGTCTGCTGAAGGTCTTCCAAGGGTGTATACTGCGCTCGAGAGCAGACGAACGTGTTTGCAAAAGCACTTACAAAACCTGTTAGCGATTCCACACCCCAGCGGTTTTCTTGCAATGCATTCTGGCCTGCGCGTTGGAAAGATTTCGAAACAGGTGATAATTTGTGATCAGCGATAAGGTAAGATCCATGCTCCGGGCTTTATACGCTTTCGTTTGCAGTAAAATTGAACCAACAAGAACGCGAAGTTAGCAAGTTCAATCTCCTGACAGCTGCTTAGATGCAGATGATCCTGACGGTCGCTAGTTATATTGAGGACGATTTTGACTTATGTCGCTCTGTTAATTCGGCCATGACAGCTGGATATAAAATACGCCATGTTCTTAAGAGGATCGATGACGAAGTCTTCAGTCTGCTCTTCGCCAAGGGTACCACTAAAGTCAAGTTGCGTACGATCGTATTTTAGTCATTTTGTCTGGAATATTTTCTCCATCATAGTCCCCTTTACACAGCTCCAAAGAGGAACTCCTAACTAACATCTTGAACTCCAGGCTGCTAGGATGCCTTTGGGGTGCTTAGCCATGTTCTGTCTTTAGTGCCAGTTCTTCGTCATTATGATCCTCCTGCCACTGCAGAACTCTACACTTATGCCAGCGATGTCGGCCTAGGCGTGGTCCTCACCCAGACTAAGCTAGGCTACTCCGAATACATTGTCGCCTATGCTAGCCATGTCGTTACAGTTACTTCAACTACTTGAAGTTCAATCACTTCTTTACCGAAATTAAATGCTTGGCAATAGTGCTGGCCATCACAAATTTCAGCGCTTATTGGTACGGCCAATCCTTCGAGGTTGCTACAGATCACTATATATGTTCTCTGCTCGTTCACGTCTCTCAACGGTTTGTCTGGCCGTGTTGACGGCTGAGCTCTCAAACTTCAAGAATATAATATGCGTGTAGTTTACTGCTCTGCCCGCAAGCACTATGACGACGACTTTATTTCTTGGTCACAGGTGGGCACACCTGCGTCGAGGTTCCTACCTGAACCTTCCTTGACTGCCCTCATCATCGAAGATATGCCTTCTGAGAAACGAAGAGATACTTGGATTCTAAATATTCTTGGCACCACTTCTGTGGCTCAACATCCTCAGACATTACGCCGCCGAGGCCCCCATTTCTCCATCCGAGAATTACTTCTCTGCCGACCGAACTATAACCCAGAAGCAGAAAATGGCTTCTTGGCATTCCACGCTACTTCCGATCAAATATTTGTTCCCATCTTCATGCTGACCCACAAAGCACTCATGCTGAGGTCCTGAAAATTTAAGATTGTATTCGTCAGCATTATTACATGCGCGGTGTATACAATCTATTACGTCGCTTCAGTCACTCTTGTTCCTCCTGCCAGCCACAAAAGACGCTCTCTTGCCGCACGACTGTCCCTCTGCAGCCATTACCGTGTACAGCTTGCCCTTTTCATCGCGTGGGAATCGACCTTTACGGTTCGCTATCACGCAGCGCCGTTAGAAACGTTGGGTAAAAGTCACTCGATAATCTGACCCGTTACTCGAAGACCGCTGCACTTCCAGCAGCGACAGCTTGAGAGAAAACTTATTTCATTCATCTCATCCTTCTACGACACAGTTACCCTCGACAGCCACTCAGTGACAGGAGTGGTTTTGTCTCCAAATGCGTCCAATATCTTATTCGCTTGCATCAGTTGTATCTATATTCATCGATCAACAACCGCGTAACACCCGCAAAATGTTTACGGAGCGGTTGAACCTCAGGCTTGGGAACATGCTCGCTATGTATTTTATATATGAATCTGGGAGCTCCAACCAGGCTTGGGGACATGCTCTCTATGTGTTTTATATCTCCCTCTTGAAGCACCAACTAGGAAAAGCACTCTCATTTACAGTGCCACCCAAGCAACAACTAGTGTTTTTTCCTTCTTCCCTTAGAACGGCCGTGAACAGTCTTTTACATTTGACATGATTTTGCAATGCTATCCAGATGCGTCTGACTAAAGTTCTTTGGCAGATATCCTGCAAAAGGTTGAGATTTTCGGCAACAAGCTCACATGTTTAACTCCTGCACACAAGTTTATCGCAAACATCAGCACGATAGTGAGACACCTGCAACATTTCCCGCTGAGAGCTTCATTTTGCTATGTGTTCGGTCAACAGCGAATTCGCAACTAAATATCATGGTTCTCACCGTGTCTTAGAACGCATGTCTTCCAAACACCATGTCACCAATACAGTAATTATTTCTTCCGACCACTGCAGTCATATCCGCAATGCGGTTCACGGTAGCCGCCTGACTCCATATCACAGCCTCTTACGTCTCCTACCCTTGAAACGCCAGGTTGGCAACTCCTTCGTGCCAGGAGCATTGTAAAGAATAAGGAGAATATAGCGCCATGGCATTTCTATTGCTATCCCTTCACCAGGGCGCCAACCTCTTACCCGCTGAAGCTATGGCCGGCGGTTGGTGGTTCTTCCCTGCTTCATCACAAGTACTTCCGGCGTTAGCCACAGAACCAAAGCAATAAATCCCCTTTTCATATGCTACATCCCCACAAAACGTTGATGCCGCAGAGAGAATCAAACCCCCGTCTTGCGACAGCTGTAGTCGAAGGTACTGTTTTGCCTTATCGTCCCAGGCCATTCTGGACACTTTTTCCAACTGCCTAAAATCCCGTCTGCCTCGACAACATCAAAAGTGACAGAAAACCTGAACGTGCCGTCTCCATAAAAAGATTGTGTACGAGGAATATCTGGTTCTCATTCCACGTTTAATTTATCTGGACGTGCCCTTAAAATGTGCACAAGTAACGGGGTAATTAAAGATGCTGTTGCGAACTTGTTTAGAACGGTATAGTAATCCGACCTGTAGCTATTATTGTCCAGTGAATTTTTTCTTCCTTCGCCTGAGTACTTATATCTCCCATACGAAAGGAAAATATGGGCTTTAGATAAATATTACGAGCATACAAACGATTATTGTGAAATTGTTGCAGTCATCTTGCTACTGATAGTGTTATAATTCGATGCGTTACGAAAGCTTTTGTCTGCTCGCACAGGCTGTTAAAAATGCTTGCAATACCAATGAGACGAGGTTTTTTTCACAAATGGAGAAACTAGCAGCTCTAACTGTTGCTGCACGAATTCCTTTATCCAAATAATAACTTACGTAAGTGAAATATGTATGTTAATAAAATAATTTTCCCAAGGTTTTCTAGATATTACGATGGTTAGAAAGTTGGGTGCTGAACAAAATGTAGCACAACTACGCAAATTCTAATGCGCAGCTGATGGTGTTTAAATCCTATATTGTTCATATTTCAGATACGTCAAAGGATACTGCCGCCTCACCAGGTAAGACTCATTTTGTTCCAATTAACTCTCAGAAAAACAGGGTTCTCAGACTACATATTCTGATTCTAATATTGTTTTTTTATATACTAATACTTAATACTTTCACATTGTAGTATTATTTTAGGAGCACCCTGGTTATCCAGATTGTTTTATTTTACTTTTAAACGAACGCTTTGGATCTTTTGCTTTCCAGAAAGTTTGCTGCATTTCAATAACTGAAGACATATATCCTAGTTGTAAAACATATTTTGCTGCTTAAATTTTGTTTTAAATTTAGGATTGCTTTTGATGGTACTAACAATCATGATTACAATTGACGAGCTTTTCTTTTGAAAAGCGGCGTAATTTGTACTTTATACAACTTTTCGCATTTAGTGTGAGCCATCTGTTCTGAATATATGCAGTGTTTGCGACTTTTGGAATTTTCTTATTGGTCATATTTGTGAGTTTCGTTTTAAAGATACGGCAGTTTTAATTTCTAGCACAATAACAAAGTTGTAGCACAAATTGCATTGAAATTGACTACAACTGTTTCAGCATTGCATCCTAAAGCTTTTTGAAGCCGGATATATTTTAGGCTATTATGATGCAACTATACTTTTCATGACAATCCAACGTGGTATTACTGTGATCACTAAAGCAATGTTCAGTTCAGTTCAGTCGTTCAGTCGTGTCCGGCTCTTCGTGACCCTATGGTCCATGTCACGCCACGCTTTCTGGTCTTTCACTATCTTCCTAACATCACATAACTTCATCTGCAGTGCCTCGAGGATGCCATCTAGCCATCGCGTTCGCTGCCTACCCCTTCTCCGGTGACCCTAAACCTTTCCCAACATCAAATCTTTCTCCAGAGACTCCTCTCTTCTCATCAGATGACCAAAGTAGCTGAGCTTTAACTTTAGAATTTGACCCTCCAATGAGCAGACAGGGTTTATGGTCGACAATATCGACTGATTTGATCTTCTGGCAGTCCAAGGAACTCTCAAGAGTCTTCGCCAGCACCACAATTCAAACGCTTCAATTCTTCGGCGGTCAGCCTTTTTCACAGTCCAACTCTCGCATCCATACATCACAACTGGAAAGACCATAGCTCGAGTTATACGGATCTTGGTTGGCAGACTAATGTCTCTGCTCTTAACTAGGCGGTCAAGGCTAACCATGTTAAGCAATGTTAGAGCTTAGGAAAAAGGTATTTGATTCTGTTTTGAAGATATTATCTAACAGGTAGTCGCATGCGTTGTAGGAACCGTTTACCTCAAAGCGAACAACGTTAGTATATATTAAGGTATTCCTGGCACTGGTGTTACTTCGCGTTGAAAATCGGCCTCTGCGCACGCTAGTCACCTCTAGGCTGATTATATTCTTCTGTAAATATACAAAGGAAGTTGATATTTCTAATAAAATAAATTTTAACGAATATATACGAATACAAATATGTAAGTTTATAATTTCGTAGAGAAAATCAAGGTTCCAGCTGAACTGCTTGAAAAGGGATGTAATAAGATAATAGAATGTTTTAAGCAATGCTAGCAGTGATTCAGCACTATAAAGGCTTCCTCAATTTGGTTGATGGCAAGGTATGTCGCGCGGCTGAAATTTACTGTTTTTAAATACTAATAATGATAATTGGTTCACAGGAATGGAAAGGCGCAGTATCTCTCACACTTGTTTCTGTGGACACCTGAACCTCGCCGTAAGGAAGGGAGGAAAGTGGGAGTGAAAGTGAATAGAGAGAAAGAGAAGCCGTACTGGAGGGCTATGGAGCAATTTCGACCACCTGGGGATATTTAACGTGCGCTCACATCGCACAGCACACGGACGCCTCTCCATTTCGCCTCCATCGAGACGCAGCCTTCGAGGTAGGGTTCGGACCCGGGTACACCGGCACAGTAGTCGGGCATCTTACCACTGCACCATTCTGGCGTGGCCTGTTTCTAAAGATTTGCTGACTGTAGGTTGAGATATATTCCTGAAAATAAAAGCTCAAACACTATGTCTAGTCCAGTTCAGTTCAGTCGTTCAGTCGTGTCCGACTCTTCGTGACCCTATGGACCATGTCACGCCACGCTTTCCGGTCTCTCACTATCTTCCTAACATCACATAACGTCATCTGCAGTGCCTCGAGGATGCCATCTAACCATCGCGTTCACTGCCTACCCCTTCTCCGGCAACCCTCAACCTTTCCAAACATCAAATCTTTCTCCAGCGACTCCTCTCTTCTCATCAGATGACCAAAGTAGCTGAGCTTTAGAATTTGGCCCTGCAATGAGCGTCAGGGTTTAATTTCTAGTCTTAGTACTTTTAAAATATTATTAAACATTTCGTTTGAGTAAAGGAAGCCTCGACGGTTAGGATTCACTGTGTTATTGGTATTGTGTTGATTCCAGCCTTTTGTCTCATCTTTCAACGCTGTTTCTTTGTTTCATCCACAACTACACAATGAACCACATAGCCCTATTCTTTGTAACTTCTTCCAATGAGCCGTTTTATGCAAATGTTTTAGTTCATATTTGTAGTAATAATTATATTATTGTTTATTTTTTACATAAAAATGATGAAGGGAGGTCATGGGTAAAACCTGTTAGCCTGACAAGAGTCCCTGGTTCACACCGTTAAATATGAAAACAAAGCTAAAAGCCAGACTCTATGGCACCGAAACATCCATTTCGCTTGACAGTAGTCACGTATTATCAAATCGTGCCGGAGAAAATGACCGTGCTAGATACTGTTATGAAAAATAGACGGCAACTCTGCCATCGGTTTCTCGATCCTAGGTCTCCGTTTCTCTTCTGCACATCAATATACATTTCCATGAACCATCACGGGCATTGATCTGGACCCAAGGCCCAGGTTTACCGCTGATATTAAAGAAATGAAGCATTCCTTCGCAACATCAGGGGAACACTGACGGCCTCGTCGAAATTGGTGGTCGTTTCTGCTGAAGGGCAACCAACTGGCAAAGGAAGAAGGAGACCTGGAATGATGTAGCCGACGGGTGGTCTACTGTATTAAGGACAATATCCTTGTTTGTTATGATTCAGCAATATTAAGATAAGAGGAAAGCACAAGAAAATATAAAAGAGAAATGATAACGCTTACAATATTGTTATTAATAGGACAATATACATGTGAGATTCTTTTAGAGCGGCCACTACAGTCACTGATAATCATTTTCCTCAGTGTATTATTTCATTTGCTTTAGTATCGAAAATATCGTTTCGAGAAGTATTGACGCTGCTCTTTTTTGATCGGGCAAGATGGGTGAGAGACAGACATAAAAAGTCGGCTGTGGTTTAGCTCTAGATAACCCTAGTTGAATTGCGAAAGCCACCACTTAATGGCTACGCTTGTGGCTAAATAAAGAATGGGATGCATAAGTTCACTCAATGGTCTTAGATAATATTTATGCTACAGCTGGTCGCTCATACTTCCAAAGGAGTTGATCGTGAAGCGTCGGTGAAAATCTCGCTTGGCCGACTCGTGCTCGCCCATTATTTGCGCAAAGTCTGCGCTCTGACCACCTCCGAGGGCTCCAGGCTCAACGAATAAACTGACCAAAGCCCTCTTCCTTCTTTTCTCGAGACGTCCAGCGCGCTCTTCATCCTCTTATTTTGCACGCCGTCTCCAGAGGCTTTCGTTGTGCCTTCCATTTGTGGCTACGGCATAGCATTGTGGAGCGAAACTTTGACTTGGGCTGATCGAGCGTTGCAGTGAACACGAACAGCGGTCCGTTGAACGCATAAAACTTTACCGCTGTTTTAGATGGTAGTGGTAAAGGTGCTTATTGCATCTAAATACGGGGGCCACTTTCCTTTAAGGGTCTGATACGGTAACCTAGGCTACCAGCCCACATATAAAGCCCCACTTTAACCAAGGCATGTGAACGTGTCTTAGAGGCCTACCAGGGTCCTGGGAAGCTGATTCTGACATAACCTTCCCATGTCAAACAACTGACCCAAGACTGCAGCTTCTGCCATTTGCGGATACGACATAGGAACATACGCGACGAGCCGAGCTGGTTGGCGTAGTGTGACTTTCGCAACAAACGCACGTAAGGATCCGTTGGCCATCTTTACATGCTCTGTTCGATATACGGAGATAATATGATGCAGAACAACGCTGCCTGGCAGATTTTGTAACAAAGTTTCCACGTCGCCGATCGCTTTTGTCCTTTTCTTTTCTTCAGTGTTGCTATGAGTCGTTTGTTAGACGTTTAAGAGGACTGCATTCAAACTGCCATGAGGACATATTCCCGTATAATAGCTGTAATCTCGAAGCTGCAAATCGATTATGCAGTACATAGTTCGAAGCAGCGCAATGCTGAGCAGCGAATACTACAAAAATTCAGCGCATACGCTCTAAAAGCGCAAGAAAATGCGGCCATTAGGAGCAGCTTTCGTGTATCAGCAAGAGAAGCGCAGACTACGTACACCACCTAAATCTCAGCAATATCGAACACTGTTTAAAAGTAGGACAACTGCACATTCAAACCACGCTTTCAACAGCGATTGTGCAACCATGGTATTATACAGAAGTGTCAGTCAGCACACTTAAGGTTAACAATCGCGGCACTTTCTAAGTCGTAGCTTTGTTTAATTCGTAAGCAGTAAAATTTCTAGAGGGCACTTTGGACCACCAAACTGCGATGAGGAGAAAGGCATTGCAGTGCGATGGATCGTAGCCCTCCAATACGGCGCCTTTATCTCCCTCTATTCTTTCACTGTCATCGCCCTTTATTCTTTTACGGCGTGGTACATGTGTCCGCGGAGAATTGTGAAAGATACGGAATATTTTCTATCCTCTAAATCATTTTGAATTGTCGCTGATTTCTTCTGTACTAACGGCTCCTAGACATCGCAGTCTGCGTCTGAATGCTGTGTGGCGCGGAGTTCGAGGAAGCGCCATATGAAAGGCGCGGCACGGACACCTGGATCGGACGCTCGGCGGGGTCAGCTTTGCATATATGCATGTGATGTGTGATAACAACTTTATTCTTCCAGCAGATAAGGAGACCCCTAGGCTCCGCCCCCCGGCACGCAGGCCTAAGGGACTGGAGCCGGGACCTCAGCGATGAGAAATCGATCTTAGTTCTTCGCGGCTTCTTACGCCAAGTGGTTGGCTTGTTGCTGTGGAGCAGGGACCTCGCTCCGCAGCAGGGTTTCCCAGGCTTCTCTACAATTTATATTTGCTTTAGCCCTTGTGGATTATGCGGTTAAGGGTCCCTATCTACCACATTGCTTGCATTTATCTCTTTTTCTCGCACTCGACGGTGTATAAAGAGGGCCCTGGGCTTACCGATTACCACATCCACAGAGAAGCTCCTTTCTATGGGAGTTCACAATAGCTGAGACGAAATAGTGGAGGCTGTCAGAATTTCGCAGCTGGAAACAATAAGGCGAATGACCACGGGCAGGAATATTCTCGAAATGGTAGGCCTGCAGATATATAGTGGACTACAAGAAATATCAAGCATCCCGCAGGACTCTCAAGAAAATCTAATCATTCCCCCCTCGCTCATAACATGCATCCTGTATTCAACACGCAGAGGGGGGACGAGCTAATAGCATCAATCAGACGCTTCGATTCGATGGACAGAAAGTTAGTTGTGCACGTTTACGCGGCAAGTCGCAAAACGGGGATGGCAGTCGTCTCGTCAATGCATGATTCGTCTGGTCACGTCATGGCCAGTCGGGATAGATGAATAGATAGAATATAGGAGCATGCCCTGTGAAACGGGGTGGTAGCAGTTGATATCATGCTCGTTATTTTCCTGTATCTTAATTATTGTATCAGGTCAGTTCACCACGCGGTCATTGGAATTTTTGAAATTTGTGCATTATTTACATTATGTCACTTTTCTAATTTTAGGACACTAATCTTCCAATCGTTTTTTGCTAGGTTCCACCGCAGGTTCATTCATCCGACCACTGGTATTACTAAATCCCAGGGCCTCAGGAAGAGTGACTGCCGTTACATGGCATGCCCCTTGTCCAACACAACCAGCATAATATTAAACGCATCAAAGATCACCGGCGTTCTATAATTCGTTTACAGGAAATTAAAGGCGCCGTATCTGTCACTATCCTCGGGTAGACTAGGAGAATTATTATAAAATTTTCATTTTCCGGAGCGTGGCGCAGTTAAACTTTTTGTTAGCCTCCAAGTTTCGGCCCCATATATGTCAGTATGGCTAAAATGCAAGTATTCTATACTTTCCTCTTGAGCGATACCGCTAAGCTGGTAGTCATAATCTGCAGTGCTTGCCAAATGCACTCCATACCAATCTTATTCTTCTTGTTATTTCCTTTTCATGGTCCGGATCTGCGGTTACTGCCTGTCCTAAGTAGACATATTCGCCTACTATTTCCAGTGCTTCGTTACCTAACGCAAACTGCTGTTCCTTGCCGAGGTTGTTGAGCATTATCTTAGTCTGCTGCATATTGATTTTCAACCCTACCTTTCTGCTTTTCCTGTCTAGGTTATAAAAGGTTGTTTGCAGTTATGATAGTACCAATTCTAAAATCAAATTAGTGTTTGGGCCCTCTTTCCTTCACCATCTCCTGGGTGCTGATTGAAACCAAATACGGAAAATTGTCAGGGAGTCTAGGACAAAGCGCTACTGAGTGCATAACGTTGAAAATTTTCTTGCTCTAATTATGTTGTCCAATTGCAAGCTTACGCTCTGCCCATTGCAATGGTAGCAAAATGGGAGTACCAGAAAATAAACCAGAGTGTCCTAGAAAGTTACAGTTTATAAATAATACTTTTCTTCGAGCATCATTTCAGCATGGATTGAAGCCAGATAACAGACCCTTCCTTAGATCTGCATGATTCAATTGGGCCCTGGTTTTGATTTTATCTAACCAACGAAGGATTTTCGACGATGTTCAGCCAAATAATTTTCTTGTTCGGGCTAGCAATAACTTGGTCTCGTTATGTCATCAATTGAAGTTTTAGCCAATTTATGATGTAAATTTCTGTGAGGGTGTTAGTCTTGAGCTAATTTAGCTGCTTTGTCTAAACATAAATAGATTATACTCTCATGCACACTAAGTGGCGGTTAACTCCGAACTTCGCCATCACAGTTGATCCAGGCGAAGGCACTGGCCACAGCGTCAGGATCTTTCTTTGCGTCTGCATTCTTCAGATATTGCTTTAGGAAAATAATATGATGAATTCTTGGGAAGACTCTGCAATGTCACTCGCCTTTATAAAACACAGCCAGAAAGGCCTCTAAAGACACTCGGTAATTCCAGAACTTTACAGCCTTCATTTTTACGTAGTCTTGTTTATCGTTACTTCTAACGCATGCATGTACCTCAGCAATGTGCATTGTAGTGCCGGATTTCAAGGAACGCAGTCTGCTCATGCAGTTCGTATTAGAACGTGTCCTGAGCTGCTTACTAATTCTAGAAAATGTTACTTGACATTTGGACCTCTGTGATTTCCTCACTGATAAAGGAACAAATGTACAATAGCAATTCCTAGTGCTACCCAAACGTCAACTATCATTTTTTACAGTTTTGCTTTGACCTAAGAGTTGTCTTGAATGCGCTAGAACGTTTGGCATTTAGTCTTTCTTAATGTCAACTTCCTACATGTGCTATCTAAGGTGACGAGTAATTATTCCAAATCGTAGAGGTTCTGATTTTAGAGGTTCTGCTTTTTGGACTGTTTATATCTACAAATTGACCCATGGAAATACAAAATACTACTGTCATGATTTTCTTTATCTGCGGCTCTTTTTTATATCCAGGTCCTTTCCGTTGAGGGAAGTTGTTTCGTTGGCTAAATAAAGGCTTTACAAAAGTTAGCGCCATCTAGTGACAGAAACAGAAACTGTGGGCGGCGGCCATGTTTTGTTCAGTCCGCCCGCGCCACCCACTGAGTACGCTGTCAACGTGCGCCTTCGTGGAACTCGTGCATGCACCGAAAGGTGCATTGGTGCACGCAGAAACGAGGTATACGCCTGTATGCCACAGCTCGTTCGCAAATCTAATCGGCTTTACAAGTGTCACTTGCATCCTGTAAAGGATTACTGCACATCCCTCTGACTGGGAGCTAGCTCACAGAACGTGATATCACCTAAAACAGCAATGTTGTCTTGCGTGCTATGGAGCCTTGTGACCTTGAAGGTAAGCTTATGCTGCGGTGGAGGACACGGGAAAAGGAGCAATGCATGTATAGCGAACGCTATAGTACAAACACGTTCGATGAAAACTTTTGTACGTAGATTGCATTCGCCATTGTGTATTTGACTTAAGACAAGGACATGATTACCGAAGCTACTTTTCACAGTCCTATGAAATGGTAGTGCTTGAAGCAGAGAGCAATACGGTTGCGCCCGAGGTGCGCGTTTCACGCTGAAAAAGCGGCTGCCAAACTCGAGGCGTCTAGCAAAGCGAAAAAAATGACATCCCACTAGTGTGTTGTAATATGCTCACGTCCAACCCGTTCCAAAAGATGTTATCACGTGATGATGCATGCGAAATCCGGTCCGCGTCTAGAGCGCTCAGCTCAGGTTTGGATTCTGTGCCTTCATACCTGCCAGTGTGGCCGATAAAATAACGAAGTTTGCTTTTCACGTTTGTGCGTTTTATTGAGTCGCCCGAGCTTCGCTAATTGATAGCCACCTGAAATTCAGCTCATTTTGTAAATATGCCGATTCCTTGTTTATTCCCTCTGTCAGATAGTAGACATTTGAAGCCTTAACTTCATATGAAAGCGCTGACATGGGAAGCTTCGGTAAAGAGGAACTCGGCTGAAACAAAAAGATACTTGAGAAGCCAACTCACATTACGGCGAATTGTTCGCGCTAGATGCAAGTGGCGGTCTTCATAAAGCCATATTTATATTATATCATATTGTCATATAAAAATTAGGGCGGCACTTTAGCTCCACCTTCAAGGGTATGACGCGATAGCGTCTCACTCTCTCTCTCACACACGCACACATGCACACACTAACATGATGTTTTCTTTCTTCACGTCTTAAATGTTTAGTTCTCTTATTTTACCTTATCTTTCTTCTATTGCTTCTTTCTTCTCTTTATTTTTATTTTATTTATTGCTTTATATTTTTATGCACCAATCATCAGCATCATCAGCCTGACTATACCCACTGCAGGGCGAAGGCCTCTCCCATATTTCTCTACTTAACCTGGTTTTGTGCTAGCTGCATCCACTTGATCCCTGCGAACTTCTTAACCTCATCCGCCCACCTAACTTTCTGCCACCCCCTGCTACGCTTTCCTTCCCTTGGAATCCAGTGTGTTACCCTAAGCGACCATCGGTTATCCTCTCTTCGCCCTACATGTCCTGCCCATGCCCATTTATTCATCTTAATTTCCACTAGAATGTCGGTAACTTTAGTTATTTCTCTCACCCACTCTGCACGCTTCCTATCATTATGTTAGCCCCACCATTTTTCGTTCCATAGCCCTCTGGGTTGTCCCCTACTTAAGTAGAGCTCTCTTGGTTAGCCTCCACGTTTCGGCCCCATAGGTGAGTACAGGTAAGATGCAACTGTTGTATACTTTCCTCTTGAGCGATACCGGTAAGCTGCTAGTCATAATCTGCGAGTGCTTCCCAAATACGCTCAATACCAACCTTATTCTTCTTGTTATTTCCTTTTCATGGTCTGGATCTGCGGTTATTACCTGTCCTAAGTAGACGTATTCGCCTACTACTTCCAGTACTTCGCTACCTAATGTAAACTGCTGTTCCTTTCCGAGGCTGTTGAACATTACCTTAGTCTTCTGCATATTGATTTTCAAGCCTACCTTTCTACTTTTTCTGTCTAGGTCATCAATCATTATTTGAAGTTCATCCCCCGAGTTGCTTAGCAAGGTAATGTCATCAGCAAATCGCAGATTACTGAGCTATTCTCCATCTACCCTTATCCCTAACTGCTCCCATTCCAAGTCTCTGAATACTTCCTCTAAGCAAGCTGTGAATAGTACTGGGGAGATTGTGCCTCCTTGCCTAACACCTTTATTTATAGGAATTTTTTCACTATCTTTATGCAGAACTATGGTTGCTGTGCAGCCATTATATATATCTTCCAGCACTTTCACGTACGGCTCGTCTACCCCCTGATTTCGCAATGCCTGCATTACCGCCGATGTTTCAACTCAGTCAAATGCTTTTTCGTAATCAATGAATGCTATGTGTAAGGGCTGGTTATATTCCGACCATTTTTCTATCACCTGATTGATGGTACGGCTATGATCGATAGAAGAGTACCGCTTCCGAAAACCTTCTTGATCCTTTGCTTGATTGCAGTCTAAGGCTGTCCTGATTTTTTTAGCGATTACCTTAGTAAATACCTTATACGTAACAGACAGTAGGCTGATTGGTCTGTAATTTTGAAGGTCCTTAGAGTCCCCTTTCTTAAGCATGAGGATAATGTTTGCATTCTTTCATGCAGCAATACCCAGCGCCAAAAACTATCGACTTTCCATTCTGAGCAATCTCACACCTTTGAACACATTCTTCAAATATTTCAAATAATCAATTAATTACACGATGTAAAGCCAGCTTCCGTGCGCAACAATTTTTCCTTCAAGTGACCTTGACAGATACTACGCCTATCCTTGCTTACAAAGCAGTCTACAATTCACGCGAAATTTTCACTGTGCTAGGTAGAGCTGGTTTTTATGGTGCACTAAATTTGGCACTAAGTGCGACTGTGGACGATTCCGAGGTGCCGACTAAAAATATACTGTGCCTTCCTTTCCTCCAAACATAACTTAAACGCGCCCATAAATTGCCCCGTCGCGATAATGCAGAGATAAGACGCCTGACTACTATGCCGGAATACCGGTGTTCGATCCCGACCACCGGCGATTGCGTTTCGATAGAGACGAAGCAAAGTGGCGTGCGTGTGCCGTGCACACCACTTCTCAGCGCATGTGTATCTCAGTGCACGTTGAAAATTCCCAGGTGGCCGAAATTACTCCGGAGCCGTCAACTATCCCGCCCCTTTTTCTCTTTCCTCCCTTTCCTTAATGTGGGGGTCGGGTGTCCGCAGAACAAGTGTGACAGATGCTGCGGCTTTCCTTTCATGTGAAACAATTCTTTATATATAAGCACATTTTGGTGGTGGACGATGACTGTTGCGACGCACGTCTTTCTGTCCCTCTTCTTTTTCTTTCTTCTATATATTTTCTTTTCTTTCCTCACCAGCGGAGGTGGCGCAGCTACAGAATGAGTAGCAGGCCTGAAAATTTTCTTTTCCTTTTTCCTTCAGTTCCAAGAACAACAGGTGGTCGAAGGAGGGGGACTGATCCTGGCCCTAATGGGCTGGGACAGGTAGGTCACCGCCGCTTGCCGCGGGGGGTAGCCTGCCGCCGATTTTTATCTGCTGTAGGCCGTGATTGCACCCACCACTGCTTCGGTTGTGGACGATGGCTATCGTTGTGGCGCGCGCCTTTCTCTCCCTCCTATTTTTCTTTCTTCTCTATTATCTCTTCTGTCCGCACGAGGCGGCGGAGGTGGCTCAGCTACAGAGCCAGTAGCACGCCCGTGCATTTTCTTTTCCTTCTTCCTACAGCCACAACAACAACCTTTCACTGCAGCTCCTCTTTCTCTCTTTCCATTTTCGCTCTTACCTTCCTTCTTTCCTTCATTCCTTCCCTTACGGTGAGGTTAAGGTGTTCGCAGAAACACGTGTTAGAGATTCTGCGCTTTTTTTTCCTGTGTACCGAATAATAACAGAGACGCAGCCCTGTGTTGGGCGATATCAGGGCTCACATAAATGCTCCCAGGCGACCAAAAGTACTGCGTACACCTCGACTACACGAACTCTTGCACTCTTTCCGCTTTGTTTTCCACCTTCCATCATTCCCTTACGGCGTGGATTATGTGTCCTGGTGGTCTGACAGATACTCCACCTTTCCGTTCTTATAAATCAATATAAACCAATAAGCTTTAGACGACAAAATCAAGAACTGAACACTGGTGTGTATGTATGTGTGTGCTCACCTGGACTTTCCCACTACAAAGCGCCTGCAAACCATTCACTATCCAGATAGTGAGGCGTGTTGTGTGCTTCTAATGAGGAGTGGTGGGGTCGTTAGCGGGGTATATCTGGCACCCCACGCCATGTAGACCATGCCTCAATTGTAGTGTCCAGATTTGTGCTTCACCAAGCCACCAAGGAAGAACTTGTGCTTGTAGTAGGGGACTCCAACAAAGACCCGCTCGAGACAGATTTCTTACATGCTTCAACCAGAGATTCAACCAGATATAGTAAACTGTCAGCGCAAGTTTACCAAGCAGGGGCATCATTCATAGACAATATTCCTGCAGTCTTCACTGCAGGTTCACCAAGCTGATGCCAAGAAAAAGTACTGCACTAATCACCGCTGCCTGTTTAGAGCAATAACTAAGAAAACCCTTCCGGCACAATAAAAAAATTTGCCACGTATAACCATGCCAATTAGGCTATCGCGGTCACGGTAGGCTTAACTGCAGCTAAACCACGAGCAATTTTTGTTAATCGCTACTGTTATTTTCCGTGCGATGATGCAAAATCCTTTGATCGCAATTTTCTCAGTGATCACTGCAGTCGTCATAAAAGTTCGTTTTGCTTTTCGCTTGGCGATCTGATGTATTCCCTCCGAAAGAAAGCAAAGATGCCTCGAACTTAAGCTTATCTTTTCCGGCTTTAGCAGTGTGTCATTCTCCTTCTAGAAATTTATTTTTATATGGAGAATACAAATGATGGCCTGTGAAAAGTTATTTTCAGTCATTGAGATAAACAAACCAAACTGAATCACTGTCTCTCAATAGAAAAGATCTGTGGAGTGCAGACGTTGAGCATGCTGCACCCTTAGCACTGCGATAGTTGATGTCAGCTTATCATACCCATATACCAATCATAATTGGTGGTGCCGGGGTAGTGACGACAAAGGGCCTTCCACATTGTTCTCGAACACAAGGAAGAGAGGCAAATTCACTTGAACAGCAAGAGTTCCGCTTGCTGTGCCGTTTGAGAATGAACTCAAGCATTTTTATAGTGCCCGATTTAAACACACCAACTTCTCGGCAGGTTTTCACATATGGTCAATATCCTTCAACGGCGGATAACGTAGCCACTGGAGATGGTAAGGATGACCTTCGAGGGTGAAAGGAGAGCTTTGAGGGATTTGTATATAATACAGTCACATTTCTTTTCCAAAGAATTGGATATTGTTTTATCTAACACTAATTTCTTAATGCTAATGGGGAATTAATTTCCTGAGAATTCAACCATATATTTTAGGCGTGCCCAAGTGTGGGTATTTGCGGTATCTAAACGGGTTAGATTTTCAGCCTTATCACCAAGTTATTGAAAAAATATAATGTATTTCTTAAATCATGGCAGCTGTGGGAAACTGCAAATCATATACCACCAGACTATACCCAGGCAGCACAAAGCATTGGGCCAATGTTGTAAGTACGACGGCAAGCAGTGGCCCTACATTGGGCCAGCCTAACCAGCATGCTCCCAACATAGGACATGCCAGTCAACACAATGTCCAACAATGGCCCAGTCTAGCCAGTGCTCTCCCAGTGTTGGCGCTGCCAGTAGCCAACACTGGCTAGCTTGGACCAAGATGTACAGTGAGTTCCCGATATTGGCACTGCCGTACATACAGAATGTCTATGTTGGACCGAGATTGCCGTTGTTCCTCCAATAATGGTCGCACCGGGTTTTAAAACTGGCTATAATGGGCCAAGCTGTCCTGCCTTCCTCCGTCATTGGGTTTTCCGTTTTTTAAAACTGGCTACATTGGACCAAGTTGTCCTGTGTTCTTCCGGCATTGGATGTCCGGTTTTTAAACATGGCTACAATGGACAATGTTATCCTCTGTTCTTCCAGTATTGGATGTTCAGTTTTTTAAAGATGGCTACAATGGACCAAGTTGTCCTGTGTTCCGCCATCGTTGGCCGTTCCTTTTTTAAAACTGGCTACAATGGACCAAGGTGTCCTGTGTTCTTCCGACGTTGACCGTTCCATTGTTTTAAACTGGCTGTAATGGACCATTGCAATTTGTCTTGTGTTTTTCCAGTATTAGCTATCCCTGTGTGAAAACTGCCCACGATGGACCACTTTGTCCCCTGATCTCGCAATTGTCATTGCCATCCTAAAAACGCAGCTTTAATGGGCTGCCGAAGTGAATATTTTCCGTTGACCATTCAATCAAAACAAATTCTCCACTTTTATGGTTGAATACACGTGCGCTGGCCGCCAAACCGCGGCATTTAATTCCGACAACATTTCAGCCTATCGTTCGGATCTCACCAAGTACCACGTACGGGACGACAATTACTATAACGCATTCAAGCACGTACGGCTGCAACTGTCTGGATTCGTCTTTTCGGTGCGCTCATATGCGGCGCACCTTTGGGGGTCAGCTATATGTGTTTATGGTTTTAGCCTATTGGCATGCATGCAGACTTCGTCGCAGGCGCATACGTTTGTCGCACAATTATATCTAATGATAGCACGACCGTGCGACCACATATGTATACCCCAGACCGGCTAGCACTCACGACCCAATATGCCTGTATTGGACGCCGATTACATCCCTGCATCTATACGTAACCTATAGTACAAATCCAGTTGTCAGTGAGAACGCGCATAAAAACGAAATCGTGTCGCCATATAGCATGTTCATGTGACATTAAATTAGTGATTAGAAGGTAGCTTTTTCACTGCCGAGAAGGAAAACGTTGCCTCAAGTTGAAGGAACAAATGACCATTTTCTCAGCGATGTTTTTGTTCTAGTGCTTTTGTATTATTCATAAGGAACTATGCGCAGCATCGTCTGTTTACCTGGAGAAAGGACCGAATACGATGTCTGTACTTTCTAGACGCAATCACTGGAAAATGAAAAGCCGGAAGACTCGCGAGGTTACTATTTTAGTTTTGGGCATTCACACGGTGGTAAAAAAAATGACAATTTTTCGTGCAGACTGCGAGCATGAAGGCCCCGGTACATTTATATGGCGCACAACATATATATCGCGAATAAACAAAAAAAAATAGTTTTTCCGCCTATTAGTTTAGAGTTTGACCATTCCAACCGCGCTAGGCGGTGGCAAAGGTATAAAAAAAACTGTACAGGAATGAAAATAATGTGCGCTGTCAAGTCATTCGAAAAAACGAATGCAGCCTAGAAACACTGTTTTAATGAGGCAGTTTTCCATGCCCTTTCCAATTCTTTCATTCTACTAAAATGATTTGGAATACGTTGCTTGCTCATTGAACGTTATCGTCTTTCTGTGCAATCCGCGTTAAGGTGAAGGTGATTGCGAAAAACGTCTGTGTATTGCCTGATGCACAGCGCATCAGTACCTCGACGCGCACAAAATTGATTCTGAATCATTCATTGCTGTGTCTGTCACCGTCGATTTGCGAAGTCGAGACAAAACATGAGCGAAGAAATATTGTTACAGCTGGAGAATGATGAGGACGAAGTGGCGCGCTCGTTTGTGGAAGATTAAGAAAAAGAAGTGCGTCGAACGGGGAGCCCTCGTAGCCTGGCTCCTTGGCTGTTCCTCAATGTATATATCTTTAATCCTCTTTTGTAAATATATTTCTCCCTGTTACAAAATTATATGCCAAAATTTAAAAACCTTGAACAATTCACAAATTCCGTAGAATGTTCAGAACAGCGCGGTGCGCTATAATTGGACAAAGGCTTTATCGATGTGGCCATAATTACTTGCGCAACAAAATTATGCAAGGTGTTTTAATGGTTTTGAAAGCTGAGGTAGTGTAGAATAGGTGGAAAAAGTTTAAACAATGTGAAAACTGTTTTTGTTTTCCTAAAAATTTTCAATTTTCGCTGTTTTCTGTAAATTAGCGCGATCGTATCTCTGTATCCAAATGTCATAAAAATATGAGCTTTAGCTGTTTGCGGATAATTATGCTGAGAACATATTGTGGAATTATTGCTGCTCTACCATGAACCTTTTCTGAAATAAAGGCCTGCAAATTAGGAAAATTTTCGTTTCCTGGGCCGATGTTGAGACTTTTTATAAAAACATATACTCATACCCGAAAAGCGAACATTAACTGAATACAAATAAAAGCATGTATATATTTAGTCGGATAATTTTCAGCTAGCTAACTTGAGCATAATTTGTATAATCTATAACCAAAGTTGGCCAGAATAGAAGAGAAGCTCGGAACTCCGCCTCTTTGACATTATTAATCAGTCATCACGCAACAGTATATAATATTTTGAAGTAAATATAAAAGGTCGAACGACCATCCTTTGTTCGATCATAGGTGGCGAAAGGGAGGGGACGCGCGCATTTGTCGATGCACCAGCTGTATGGATTTACGCAAGAATGTGGATGGTAGATGGGGAGGCTTTCTATTTTTTTAGAAAATGTTTGTCCGTGGTTGGCTTGAAGAAACAATGCGTTTGCGAACACACAAAACAAAACTATTTATTAGAACTCGACTCGAGCGGTGCGCGCTGGCGGCCGCTCATCGGCACGGTCCGAAGTCACGGCTGGCCGGTGCAAGCAGAAGAGGGCTGGGTAAAGGAGGAATGGAATGTTGAGAGGGTCGTTGGTCCTTGGTTCCCACGCGCAGCCCTTGCGAACACAACACCGCGGCGGGAATCACGCGCTGGTTGAGCGGGTCGTTGTTCCCCCTCGCCTACGCGTCTACGTGCAAGGCACAACAGACAGCATCCCCAGCTGCGCTGCTGTGCGGACTCCTCCCGAAGCGTTCATTTCAGAGCTTGTTGGAGACGCTACAAGACTTGTGACAGCTTCTTAAACCTTTCTTTAATTTCTTCCCTCATTAATTTTCTTTTTCATTGTGCTGTGCATAATTTTCTCTTGCGCCTATACATATCCATGTGCTCCGGTTGGTGCTTGCTACATATCAGTGAATAGCTGAGCTGTGAAATGTCGCCGGAGTACGGATTACAGCAACGGCGGGATACCATCGGCATTCTCGGACTCAGTGAACGCCGTCATCTTAGACCGTGAGTATATATCTTTGCAGCATGCCATTGCTTCATAATTGGTTCTATATAATCTCCTACCAGTCCCAAATGTTCTCTTTCCTTATTCTCCTCGAAACAACTGCGCGAAGCATGACTTCAAGAACTAAGCGAATTTTCGTCCGGGTTACATGCAAGCAAGTGCGTGGACTTATTTGCTGGCTGCGATATGAATAGCATTTGCGCCGAAAATAGAGGAGCCGTGCGTAACAGGTGTGTATGCCACCAACACGTGACAGAACACTGCAGGCAGCCATTTGCGCAGTTTTTTGACTGTGCAGCGCGCCGCAATCAATTAGTAACCAGATACTATGCGCCCGGCTTTGTACATATATTTTGGACAGCCTCTCTTCTGCGCGCAGGAAACCATGTTCACACAGTTTTTGGTTTTTGTTAAGAGTTAAGGGCAGTTTTTTGTTTTCAGATGTACAGATGTACAGAAGTTTTGAAAACTGTTCGTGCCGTCTGTGCAAGCGAATTTTACAGTGGGGCAGACATGTGCGTGATGCCGCTTGATGATTAGGCTATAATTAAGTCATAATGAACCTCCACTTTTATAATGGTTAATATCATATTGAGGAATTGAAAGCCGTGAACAGCGCAAGTGAGCCCCTTTTCAAAATTTTCTTAATCGACGCACCCCTTCTGAGCCCGCGCCTTCAGGTGAGGGCGTTATCAGAAAGCGGCGAAAATAGGAGAGCGATTTCGCTGACGCGCTTCGAAGGCGGGGGAAAATAACAATACAAGCAAAAAGGCACATCAGCCGTGTGTGCACTGCGTCCCTGTCACTGCAAAGTAAACAACGTGCACGCGGGACACATTGTACAAAACATTGATGGCCGGTATGAGGCAACCATATCGTCCGAAATATTGCTCGCGAAGCGCTCGATCACGGCGCGCACTTTCAGGCGAAATGGGACAGGCCGTCAGGTCCCCCTGTTCGGCAATTACAGCTCTTTGTACCTCACGTACCGTACCGTATGCATGAAGTGCACGCCATAGCCATCGTGCAAGAATGTTGAAACCGAAGCAGCGATCCACGTATTCTAATTCTATAGGAAATCATTTGGGAGTAGAAAAGAGCAACTTAATATGATGTGCATGGTTCTTTAATGAATGATATGTATAAATGGACGGTTGAATAGTTACAGTAATGGAGTGTTCCGCTATAATTGTTTACGGCCGTGACCGCAATAAACATTACTCATATTGCTCTTAGCTTTAGGCTCTGGCATTGATAAGCCTATCTAAAGAACCGACTGGCAGTGACAGGTTGTTTACAGCTGTTGATCAAAAGGTAGGCCATCATGCTATTATTGCAGGCATATTTGCTTCTTTTTGTACCTCTGTTTACTAAAACTTAATTTTGTTCCCCATTCCTAGGGACGCTGCACCTCTTACAACACTCACTGTTCAGTCGCTTTTATTCAAGCATACAAAAAGGAGGAAATGCGCATGCACTCATAGGATAGCCTGTCTTTCCGTTAACAGCTGCAAATAACACGCCACTTCTCCTCGGTACCTTGGATGAAGTTTTCAATGGGGTTACCTGAGATGCCTAGCAATTGCTGTAATATTTATACCAATCAATGCAGTGAAACAGAAAGGTAACACTGCATCACTTTAACTGCTGCATGCACCTATAAACGTGCCTTAATTTATTGCCTATTCTTATAGACGCAGGACCTCTTGCTATAGGCTTTGTTCAGTAAGCAACCGTCTTTCATTGCTTCAATTTCTATCTCTCCACCACTTTCTTGTTGCTCTGGGTGTGATCATTTGATTTCATTGTTCAAATCATATTGTTTTATCATGTGTGAATGATTTAGCCTGCACATACATGCTTTCATTTTTTTAGATGCGCATTGGGAGCGTTTTCTACGTAGAAATGGATCGATTGAGTTGTATCACTGGTGCGAAAACCGACAACCCCCAGAAGATATGTGTCCTGTGGTTGGAAGGGCAATAAAGAAGAAGAAAATCAGCGGAAAAGCCTGCCTAAAAAAAGGTAGCACTGCATCACTGTAACTGCTGCATGCACCTTTAAATATGCCTTATTTTTATTGCTTATTCTTATAGACGGTGGACCTCTTGCTATTGGCTTTTTGCAGAAAGCAACCGCCTTTCATTGCTTCAATTCCTATCTCTCCACCACTTTTTTGTTACTTCGAGTGTGATCCTTTGATTTTATTGTTCAAATCATATTATTAAATCGCCGGTGAATGATTTCGCCTACACATACATGCTTTCATTTTTTTTAGGTGCGCATCGAGAGTGTTTTCTACGTATAAATGGATCGATTAAGTTGTATCACTGGTGCGAAAACCAACAGTTCGGTACCCCCAGAAGATTTGTGTCTTGTGGGTGGCAGGGTATAAAGAAGAGGATAATCAGTGGAAAAGCCTGCCTAAAAACTTACGAAGATGGCGCAAAAGCGAAATGCTGATCAGGGTTAGAGTCTGATTACTTCTGTTATCCCATTTCACTTGCTAGGTGATGTGACATATGTGAAGCACCTTAGTATAATTTGTGGTATACTCACTGAAAATTGTGTAGACATTAACTTTTTTCTTGTTCAATTATTTTGAGTGACGCACGAATTGGAATAAAACGAAGTCATCCACACATCTAATGCCCATAGACATTAGATGCGTGGATGAGCTCATTAATTGTGTTCCTATGTGAGCATGCAATAGTTTGTCGAATATATTAATATGTTAAAAGTTGATTTTTTTACTGTTAACCGGAGTAATACATATGCTCCATATCATAGCATTATTCGCCTGTAGTTTGTATCTGCTCTTTCCTAAATTGTATTCTACAAAGTATCCGTGTCATCTCGTACGTCTATTTAACTAGCGAACAATTTGCAATCGAATCCCTTTTGTGATGTTTCAGCTACAAATAATGTATGACAGTTGTGACAATATAGGTAGCTGTAGGTATAACATATAGCGCGGAAATCTTTAATATATGCGATGATATTTTTATTCACCGTATTGGCTAAACCAGCCTGTTGAAGAGACGAAATGAAAACAAATATGGATGTCTTCGGACAGGAACAGTAATCGTGGTGCCATGACCATTTTTTTAATTAAATTTTCATATGTCGTGGGCTAATGTCTCGACACAAAGGAATGACCCTTAGGTTTGCCAGATGCGGCGTAGTATTCTCGAAAAAAAAAAACGCCTATCACTAAAGCTGGAAAACGCCGTTTTTGTCGTAGAAACGTAAAATTTTGTCATCCGCTGTTTTTTACTAACCGCATTTGGGTAACGTTTACTTGTATAAGAAGTATTAAAAGTGTGTTTCATTGATGCAGTTTATTTAGTAAAAAATCGCAAACTTTGCTTCAAGAACAACGCGCTACAAAAATGTTAATGTTCAACCTTACATACTGGCGTGACGTGTTGCGTTGTTTGCACTGAAATATTCTGTGTTTATTACGCAGGTCATATTGTTAATTTAAGGCAGAATTTGGAGCTCTAAGCTGCTATGTGTGTTCTCTGTAACGCCACCAAAAGTATTATGCTGGAAAGCGATTTGCTTCTGATTGTAATTATAAAAATTACACATTGAAAAATCATCTTCAAAAATATAGTATTGTTAGTGGTAGTCAAAGCTGAGAAATGGAATAATATATTAATAACCTAGATTGAATACTATTGCACCTAGCAATAAAAAAGAATGCAGGACAGAAAAAAAGTTCAGCCTTCACTTGCGTTCTGCCATGAAATTGACAGAAATAGTGAATTAATACCATTTTAAGCTATATTAAGTATTTGTCCCAGAAGCACAAAAACGGTGTATAAGCGCTGACAATGTTTTAAATTTTACTTAAGGTAAAATGTAACTAAATTCAGCAAATACTAAATTGAAGTTTTGATGCCTATTCCATAAGGGGGAGCCATATAAGCACATCTATAGAACAAAAACAAGCATTGTTATTTTTCTAATATTACATTTTGCAGAATTCAATATATTTACTGACTGAAATTAACAAAGTACTTTGCATTGTTTCCACAGATTTGATAAAAATTGATGTTGCGGCCGTTTCTTCAATTCTAATCAGTTTTCCTTATTTTACCATTTTCTTACTTTTGTCCAATTTCAAAATAATATGCAGATACACACACAAATGTAGAGCTTCAATTTTTTTCAGAAATAAAGGATGGAACCTAGATAATGTAGAGAAATAGTTTCTGTGCCAAGATATTATTGGATCTTGCGAGAATGCAGGCTGAGTTTGGCCATTATCAGCACAAGCACTCGGTTTAATATTTAATGTTATATTTTTAAACAGTATAACGCAACACTTTATAGTCCGTGATATTTTTGAGGTACTGAAGATTTTTGAGAGGGATTTGAATGAAAATCGAAGATGATCTTTTTTTAATTGCAGCAAATTTGCCCTTTACTGCTGTTCTCGAATTCTGAGCAATTTTGATGCGTTGTGGAGAACACACCTAGTGGTCTGGAGCTCCAGATACTGCCTGGAATTAAGAACATGCGTCAGGAAGTGAAAACATATTTAGTGCAACCAACCTAATGCATCATATGCCAGTACATAAGGTTAAAAATGAATATTTTTGCAGCGTATCGCTCCTGAAGAAAAGTTTGCGATTTTTTAATAACACAACTGCAAAAACAAAATAGGTTTCTAATGTGTTTGTAAATATAAAACCTGCATATATTTAGTGAGTAAAAAAGAGCAGATGACAAAATCATGGTATCAAAACTTGCAACATTTTGAAATGGCAAAAACAGCGTTTTCTACCTCTAGAGATACACCATACAATTGTTTTTTTTTTCGAGGAAACTACGCGTATCTTGAAAAACTAAGGTTAATTCTTTTGTGTCTAGATATTTGCCCACCACATATAAGAATTTCATTGGAAACGAAAGATGGCCATGGGACCTCGATTATGTTTCTTATCTAAGGCACCCATAATGCGCTGTGAGAAAGCCAATATCAAGGGCTTTTTTTAATATTCCATATTTCGAACGGTTGTGCCATCTAAGAAAATTTGAAAGCTAGGCACACCTTAGGTGTCGCCAGCCCTCACTTTCTGTTACAGCTGCATTTGCTAAGCTGAATTAATGCGTTGAGTACTTTATTTTAGCCACGAATATAGCGCTATTACGTGTCAATTTTAAAGGAAGGCCGCAGTGACGCGATTCCTGTAGAATTTGTAAGTGAAATCTGTAAACCTTACAAATCTACCCATATATATGGTCTCTTGCAGGTTTTATTCAAGCTACATTACACCTGCTGCGCCCCATAGCTTGAGCCAAGGGTTATAAATAAACCATTAGAAACAGACGGTGGAAACCGGTGGTGCATTGCTGGCAGCCACTTAGGACAGCGCAGAAAATTTTTATTTTGTACGTGGGGAAGTGAGGTTATTCGCTTCAAGTACTAAATATTCACTTTAGACAATAAATAGGACTTAGGTGAGCACGTTCGGAAACCCCTGTTTCAATATTTGCGGTTAGAAACCTCATGTGTACCTTTTTTTCCAGCTGCAGATAAGTTCCGGGTTATGTAGATACCGAAACCGTTACCAGCCCATTCGCGCACCTCAACTGTGCTGCTCACAACATGATTTTGAGCGGACAAAACAACCTGCCGCTATGATTGCTAGCCCCATGCATGAGTAAGGGTGATATGCTGGCGATGGTTGCTTCGCTTCGGCCCTTTGGCGCACATGAAGGCTCGAGGTACAATGAGCGCGCCGAACTTTGCAATGCGGATAATGACTACAAAGCGGTAAGGATATAAATGAGTTTAACAGTATTTTTCAGCTGTAAAATAGAAATACAGTCTTGTTGGACGATGTGCTGGCGCGGACGAAGAAACCATAGGCAACTTGTAGGTCTAACGCTACACAGGGCTGTCTAGCGAAGCCAAGTCCTCAATTGTATTGTCCGGGAATCAGATTTCTGTATTTTCGTGGTTTCCTATTGTATCTGGCGTTCAAAATGCAGACGTGAGGGTTCTTTATCACAAATAATCAAACGTGGATTGTGCCGGTACTCTTCAAAGTAGCAACACCATTTATTGTGTAAGTCATTAATCAGTAATTCCGGTAAATAATGTCAATAAGGATTCCAAACAAAACCTTTTCTGTGGCGCTCAAGGTAGCTTCCAGCAATATATATCTGGTTTCCTTTGCCTGCCTCCGAAATGTTTTTTTTTTATGGCTTGGATAAAATTTGCTTGGACAAGCAGTATATGCGTAAAAATGATGCACCTGTGAGCTACCCGTTTAAGTGAGCTCCCGTTTAAGTGAACTACCCACAAAACCAGTCAAAAGCGTATATCAGCTAACCAGCGGCCAGTGCAGCAGTCGTGGGCTTAGATCACTTGTGTATATTATATCTAGCCATTTAAAGAAAATGCAAATGGTTGCCGAACATTCTCTTGGTAACGATATTTTGTATAAACTGTTTGCACATCGCAGAAAGCGTAGGAGCGGCAAAAAACTAGCGCGCCAGTCATATGCGGAGACAGCCAACAATCAAGCACTAATTCCTAGTGTGGGATGAAACACTGGCTGTCTCAGCCATATTGCTGTGGAGGCGATCAAAATGCAACAGGGCACATGCTATGCAATGTATGTGCGTCTTTCATCCTAATAAACCCAAGGCAGCTGAAACTAATCTGGAACTCATCAGTATAGTGTTTCTCATTGACCATAAATTTCGGTACATGAATCCTGGAATTTTCTACATCTTCCTAAAATAATGCACGCGATTTTATATGTCTCGTAATAGTGTTGTAAATTTTGTTTCTCATTGTTTTTGTGCAGGTGCCATTTGCGAAAAAGTTGGGGTGGACGATTTGGAGGCACACGCATTTATTCGCAGGTGGCTGCCTGGTTCCTGTGACAAGGGGGGTGGAAGAAAAAGGCGTTATGCTGAAACCTCCCCTGGCGAACCAGGCATGCCACCTGTGAATGCAATTGCAGGGTCAGTCCCCTCACTACGCCTATGAGTGTGCCCTCCAGCTCCCTGGCCCCTTCCACTTCCCGAGAGCCCGCCCTGCCCTGACCAACCCTGCCACTGCCCCGCTAACTGCTGCTGTGTGTGCCCTCAGCGCTGGCTAGTAACAACTGCCGTCTATAGTAACAATTGCAATAAATATTATCTTTTTGTGAACCATGCCCCTGTTTTGTGAACATCTACTGGTTGCTCATGAGCGACAATTTGAATTTATATGGCCACTCCTATTTGAAAGGCCATAATTGTCCCAGCAAGTTCGATGTGCTGTCACGAATATGGCTAGAATGAAAAAGGCTGCATTTTATGGCCTGCACAGGCAGTGCCACAAAATGTGTAATCTTGACATAATCAATGGCACATGAATGGAGTAGCCGGTGTACGCATAAACCATTGGATTAATATTGGTATCGACAATATGCGGCATGAATGGAGTAGCCAGTGCACCTGCAATGGCTAACCATTGGTATGATATTGGCATTTTCAATGGGCCATCAATGGAATAGCTGGTATTAAACAAATATTGGTAATACAATGATGGTATAATGCTGGACAGTATTGGCAAGAATCATGGTGCATGAAGTGAAAGTCTAATATTGTGCCTACATTGGTGGCTCCAGCTTGGTTGAACACTGGACCAATCTTGGAACGAAAGATGGGCCAAGAATGGAGAATGTAGTAAAATGCCCAAATGCCAATATCAGTCCAATATTGATGCCATTCTTTTCCAGTGATGAACCATTGTTGGACCAATGCTGGTGTGCTGCTTGGGTACCTCCTGCATGGCCAAAGCTTCTTCAATATACCATAAAACTGAATCGGTCCTGTGTCGGCTGCATCCACTTGATCCCCGTCAACTTATTCATCTCATCCGTCCACCTTTCTGCTGCTCCTTGCTACGCCTGCCTTTCCTTGGAATCGAAGTTATTCAGCAACAATTGGTTATTCTCTGTTCGCATTACAAGTCCTGCCTTTGCCGTTTTTTTTTTCAATTTCACCGAGAGTATCAGCAAACAAAAGTTTGTTCGTGTATTCTATGACCCAGTGTGTACGCTTCTATCCTCGTAACTTCACAGTTTCCATATTCTGTTGCATAGTTTTCGGCGCTGTCAATATATTTATTGAGAACACAATTTATGGTTAACCTCGAAATTTTAGTGCTAATGATGCGTACTGGTTAAATGCAGATATTACATAATTTCCTGTTTGGAGACACTGGTAAGATTCTAATTATGACCTCTATTTACATTGACAACTGCAGTACATTGCTGTCTCAATCTTTCTAGATATTCCCTATTCGCGGTATGGGTGAGCGGTTACTACAACCCCTATGCCCCGGTAGGGTTTTACAGGTAATATCTGAATGTATGTGCAGCAAATGTGCCAGTCAACTTCCTAGCAAATAAAAGTATTCTAGATGTCCTCCTCAGTTTCATGGAGAGTTGTCCGTGTGCGCACTCATTTTATGGTAACGGGCGCAGCGTCGCTGTATCAAATTCGCTGACGTTGACTTCACAGGAAGTTCGGCAACGTAACTAAAGAAGTGCCGCAACAGGTGAATGGCCAGCTGAATTTCTGAATTTCTGAATTTCATCTTATCTGGAATAGTTCGCAGCGATGCCAGTGTTCAGTATCCAGATTTGTTGCGCACTAATAGGGTCTGGCGAGCCTGCTGCGGACTACGCTGCAGGACCTTATCGAGTGTGATTAAATCGCAAGTTGAGGTGCTATAAGGAAGCACGTCGTATTTTGTTCCTTGAGGGTGGTAGCAATGCCAATTTTGCTTCTACGTGGGTTTAGAAACTTCCCACACAAGGAATACATTAGATCATTACACATTGTCTTGAAATATTTTTGTGCCGCCCTTATAAAAGTTTAACTGAACTCTTTGGATGAGCTTACACGGGAAAAAAATATATTCTGAGCTTCCTTCAGCACCGCAAATATTTGCTAAGATACCAGTCACCACGTATTGTTCCTGTGAGCTATTTTTGAGAAAACCAACATTTCATGCGACATCGTTTTGTAACACCCCTTTGAAATTTAAAAGATGAAATCAAAAGGTAAAATGAAAAGCCGGCGATGCGCTTTATATTCTGGCTAAATAAATTTCGAATTTTTCGGTATATTGGTTCCTTGCTATGCATCATGGTGTAAACAACCCTAGGTTATTCATCATCATCATCATCATCACCACCACCATCATCATCATCATCATCATCGTAGTAGGCCTCTCCAATATTCCTCCAATTAACCCGGTCCTACGCGAGCTGCATCCAGTTGATCCCTGCGAACTCCTTATTATCATCCGCCCACCTAATTTTCTGCCGCGCCCTGCTGCGCTTTCTTTCCCTTGGAATCCAGTTTGTTGCACTAAGCGACCATCGTTTATTCTTTCTGCGCGCTAAATGTTCTACCCATCCCCCTTTCTTCTTTTTAATTTTCATTATATTGCAAGTGACTTGAGTTATTTCTCTGACCCACTCTGCACGTTTCCTATCTCTTAAGATTACCCCTAGAATTTTTCTTTCCTTAGCCCTCTGCGTTGTCCTCTTTGTTAGCTTCCACATTTCAGCCCCATAGGTAACACCCCTTTATTATTTGTTTGTAATAATATTCATTATTATTAGGGTAACAATTGTTTGTAATAAAAAATTGAAAGTGGCTAAGCTGAGCTATGTAAGGACATGAGTAGAGAGGGTACGCTTCTCAGGCTGAGCTTATTGTGGTCATTTATGGTTAGCGATGAGAGACAGCTTGATATATGCCATAGGAGGCTCTTTGAAACACTAAAGTGAAATGAGGCGAAAGTGTCTGTTGTTGTTGCGATTGTAGGAAGAAGAAAATCAAAATTCACTGACCTTCATTGGTCTGAAGTCCTCCACTGCGGCAGCTCTTTTTCTCTATTTTCATTCCTTCCTACTTTTCCTAAAGACTTAGTTAAGGTGGCCACGGAGAATGCGACCGACACTGGGCGTTAACCAATTTTAAATGGCGCTGATACTTGCTGCACTCAGTTGACTGAGTCTGCTTCTACATGCTGTCTGGATCGATTTTGAAGAAGCGCCAAAACGAATGGCGCACACGGACGCCTGGATTGAGCACCCGGTGGGGTCAACATCGTAAATGTGCGAGGCCCCTGGTGACGTCTACAGCAGTCGTAACGTCATGGCCGGATGTGACGTCGTTATGACGATAGTTCTGGTTATTAGAGTTGATCGGATCTTTTCCTAATCGGTGTCGTCTGGAAGCAGAACTTTCCAGCATGCATAGTTTTTTATAGAAAAGCTATGGTAGCCTACCAACAGTTTTTCATTTCTTTAGCGTTTTAGTTAACGGTGGATTGTAAAGCTGGAGATCGATTACATTATGACACTATAGAGTATTAATTACAATCTAGCCAAAAAAAGGGAGTTATCAGTCGGGCTGTTTACCGTTGTAATATACTAGAACTCACTACACATACCGCAAGACGGTGTTGTAGCAACGAATTTCTTGTTTTCGAATTGTGTACCACATTATGGAGATGAGAACAAACACAAGCCACCATTTGAAGCGATAGTCTGTACATATCGTTAGGCCGAAAAGCCGTCGGCGTCACGGCGTGTAGGAAATAATCGGCGGCTACATAAAAATTGTATCAGGGTAAACAGTTTTTGCAGAGAGATTATTTATGATTGATAGGTGATAAGGAAATTATTAATTGAGTGTAATTATTTGTTTAATCGATGAAATCAAGAATTAAAAATTAATAAGGGCAGCTTCAAAAAGCTTATCTGCTAATAAAGAGATAATTCTTGCCGATTTTAATGAAGAAAATGCACAGTGTGTAATATATAAATAATTAACAATGAACCAAAAAATTTGATAATAATTAAAAACTACAAAATGTGGCTGAAAAAGTTATAAGACTGAATGGCAAGCCAACGCTTGATGATGCTACATAAGAATATTTAATTAATCAATCAGTTAGCAGGAAAATATGAGACACTGAGAGACTGGGTAAATGTGGGTACAATGGTGTCAGAATAATCATATTGGAAAGCATATGTTTGGTGATGCTAACTGTCGCTGTATAAGAAATTTAAAAAAAGTACACATAAATTGAAATCACAAACAGTGTAGAACATATTTTCGGTGTCCGTGAAACGCTACTGCACCATACTCTTGATATTGGAGTCAACCAGTGCTCCATCATACCCAAACAGCTCATTCCGCTTCACGTGCACAAAGATGCATGAAGTTTCATAAAGCGGTGGCCGAGCCTACAGGTAACGTTATCGACCGACAAGCTGCAAAAGATGAGTATATAAATAAAACAAAAAGGAAATAAAAAAAGATGTGAACAAACAGCGTTATAGTGAGATTTAGCTATCGCGTCATACACTTAACGGCGAAGCATAGGTGTTCCCCAAATTTTCATTATCTATTTTATTTTCGAACTTTCCACAGGTGCACATTCTACCGGTTGTTCAGATGATGGTGAAGAACATTGCAAGAAGCTTGGCATGGAATGCGACATGACGGGAAACATAGAGATTTGTTCTGGTAAGTTGACATTGATTAATCCTATTAGTTGGAACATAATTGAAAGTGAGTAACAATTGCGTTTTTCTCATCAATACGTTACTTCGCCTTATTAGGAGGAAATTCAGAAAAATACCAAAGGAATAATTGGAAATGCAGACACGACAGTAAACTTCATACCTCGGTAGCCCCAAGTCTTTCTCTACTAAGGAATGTTGCTCTACTGGCTGTTCAATATCTAAAAAAAAATCAAACCATGCGGCAAAAGATAAATTGACGAGCAGCAGGCGTCGCCGAACATGAACAAAAATACATAATCTTTAGGTGCACATACAAACGTACTCCCTCTTGATCACTGTCAATGGCCAGCAATATCTTGGGAATGGCTTGCTTTTGCAGGTGATAGACTAATTCATCAACTTAAATTCCCTCTTAATATTGAATTTGCTAACTTATGAGCATAGAAAATAAATTTTTTTTTTCGCAACAAAACGTCGCCTAAAAAACCATTCTGTTGTTTCCAGTGATACATCAAAACTTCACCGAATACATTTAATGGCAAAAAATATGCTATAAATCCTAATTATTATTAGGGCGTTTAAAAGGTCCTTATCATAAAGAAAATCTTTTATTTTTGTTTCATGGCTTAGAGAGCAAGAGCTGAGAATAAATTTGTGCTCTGTTTAGTAACAATAGTGTGTTCAGTACCTTCTTTTCCCTCTAGCCGTGGTGGGTGAGTAGTTATGGTATTCTGCAGGTGATTCTGAGGACTAGGGTGCACGCTCAGGAACGGCAGCAGCGCATCGAATCATGTGAAGTGCAAGGTGTCTGTCGGGTCTACAGCGTGGTTCAATGTATATTGCCCAAAGTAGTTAAAAATACCATGGATATCCTCTAAGCCATCCGTCATAGCCAACGTCACTTTTGTAAGATGAACCTAATTTGCTATACCATGCCTTTATTTATTATTAAACGATAGGGTATTTGTGGAGGTCTCCCTTTAATTATTGAACTCGCAACGAGGACGCTTAGGTAATACTGAAAATAACCGTTTTAATGCACGTTGTTTCTCGCCCGGAATACTCTAGTTACCAAGGTTATGATATTTTGTGCGATGTGGTCAAAGACCGTGACCTCTAGAACACTCAGCCTTGGCCATGCTGGCATTGCCGACGCTGGCGTTATATCTAAACAATCGCGGGCATAACTCTATTACGTGTTAGATCGCCGTGGATACAATACGGCATTGATACTCTGAAATGCACAGCTTCTGTGTCCTTTAATTGTATTACTGCCTTCGACACTTCACTTCAATGTTTCTTCAGTTCAGTTCAGTCGTTCAGTCTAGTCAGACTCTTCGTGACCCTATGGACCATATCACGCCACGCTTTGCGGTCTCTCACTATCTTCCTAACATCACATAACTTCATCTGCAGCGCCTCAAAATGCCATCTAACCATCGCGTTCGTTGCCTACCCCTTCTCCTGTGATCCTCAACCTTTTCCAACATTAAATCTTTCTCCAGCGACTCCTCTCTTCTCATCAAATGACCATGAACCTCCTAGTAGGTACAGACCATGTGCAGTGTCAGCATGATTGCATCCAGAGTGAGTGAAAATGTCGGTTTGACTGAAGTGGTTAGTGGCTTAATTTGCTACTAGGGCAGTGATCGTGCTACTTTCGACAGATCTGAAAGATAACTTGTGCGCGTCCTCGCATTGCACATTACCCTCGATGGCCTATGTTTGCTACATACTGTACTAACGTCGCTGGAGGGGTGCATGAAAGTCGGGTGGCATGGGGGTCGATGCTTACGCGTTGTGTCTAGCGGCAAGATGTAAACGTTGGTGCGTGGCTCGCTGCCGCTCGCAGCAGCCTCATCTGCAAATGTTGTAGTCTTTATGTTCCTTTACGGTGGCTGGGACATCTTCCTCGTGGGTAGCTGCGGCTCGGAGAAGCAAAACACGTGTGGAATGGTGGGGGAGTGGTATATACAGCCCTAAGGTTATTTCTCTATACGAAAGACGTCGTTCATATCGTGAAGACATCTGCCTGTTGGGTGATAGTATCGATGGCAAAACTAACCATGCTATTTCATCTGTATGGACATGCGCCAGCGACTTCACGAATTATATCCCGTACAATGTTGCTGGTCAGAGACGTTACATTAGCGAAAATAGGTGAGACGCATCCTGTGCGGTTTATTTCCGTACTCGGGAGTCGAGGATTCTTCCTATAGTGTACACTTCTTGAATTAGCTCGGCAATAAATTTTAGTAGATTTCTGATGAGGCTGGCAAAAGCGACTCCATCATGTATCGTATTGTGAATTGCACACTCGTTTCTTGTGCCATTTATCAGTGTCTGCACCAAGTAAACGGGAATCATTTCTTCTACGTAAACGAGGATGGACTCGTCGGGAAGTAGGCGTTTTTAGTGAAGGAGCTGAGCCGGCTTTATATTAACGACATTTCAGAACACCTGCAATATATGCTTCTTGAACGGCACATGTGATTAGGGACGACTCCTGATTTTAATACCACGTAGGGGCTGTACGATCAATCGCAATTTTGCGGAGCACTAAAACATCACCCCAGATGTCGAAGGCTGCCACTCGCTCGTAATGATACCACTACATTTGTACATCGTCAACAGGAATGCTATGTAAATGTAGCGGCTCTTCGGGTCGCTGGCAAATAACTTGAAACGGCGTTCCTAGATTAGGTATAGCAGATGACGATTTATTCGGAGGTCGAGGGGAGCGGGTCCGTGTTGAGCCGTCAAGCCAATATGTCGGCAGCGGGCTCGGTGCACTATAGACACCTCATGGGTCCAACACATTTAGGGCTTCTCTAACGTGTTGTAGGAGCTGTTCCGAGCATGAATGGTAGCCACTTCATCAGGTGTTATTTGGTGATGATAATGCTGGTACACAAAAAACAGGAAGACGTAGTAGTACTAAACTGAACCCTTTGTTGGCCTGACACACGCCCTCAAAGGTAAAGTAACAGTGTAGCGTCGATAGCAGTTTGTGTGCTCGTGTGTCGAAAAACGAATCTTCGTCACATTCGTTAGGGCTTAATTTAGGATTGCTGCTAAATGTTGATTTTAGAAGCATTAATAATGTCGAAGCAGACGCAAGTGGTTGAATTTCTTCAAGGTGCGGTCTTAGGTAAAAGTAACCAGGCTGCTGCGGGAGGCGGCCGTATGGTGGTATTGGTTTGTGGCTCTTGGTGAAGCTCATCAGCTGCGAAGGTATGTGAGGTGATGCAGCATCGCGTCGTCACTGTAGCTTTTGGTTGATGAAATCTAGGCACGTATGATTTACGAGCTGGGTTTTCATGTGGGCGCTTATTATAGCAACGGCGGTTTTCAATACGGAGGTCAATCCACAGCCTGTTTTCCAAGAAGTGAATCTACCTTGTAATCTCGGAACAACTGCTGTTAATGGTTCAATAAGTGCACGTTATTTATTTTTGGTGTTATGTTTTTAAAAGAGACTGACTGCTAGGAAAAAACGGAGTGTTTAAAGTGTGGCACTATTGTACGGAAGCACTGAAGTTCTGCGGGCAGACAGAATAATTAGGAGGGAGAGAGAAGAGAAATGTTTCTTAATTTATTGCACATACCCTAATCACATACCCTGTTTACGCAATTTACATCTACACATCTAGCTTTTATAATCCGCTCTAGAATTACGTGGCACCCCGGCCTCAATCACAATCCTCTTGCACACTAGGAAGATGTTCCACATCTACACTCCCGCTTGTTCACACAGAAATCATTTGAATCAGTCGAAAGCGCGACAGTCTTGCAGGCATTTCAAAATCGGGATGTGTATGAGCCGCATATGAGAGTAAAAGAAGGTATCTATTGTGGATGCAGAGTAAGCATGTGTTTTGTAATCAAAGTAATAAAAGTGCCCAAGGATGGGTGTTAGGCACGGATGCACAATCGTCTAAGCACCATTCATGCTTGCTGCTTGCGTAGATTATGTATTGATACTTTCTTGTTAAATAACACATGCTATGAGTTCTAAATAATAATCGGCGACTTAGACAAGAAAGGTGAAAATATAGGACTAAAACTTAATATCCAGAAGACAAAAGTAAAGCTCAATAACCTCGAAAAGCAGAGGCAGACTACAACAGGCAGCGAATCCATGGAAATGGTAGGCGAACATGTCTACTTAGGCAGGTGGTAATCGTAGATCAAGACCACAACAACGAAATAATTATGAAACTAATATAGGGGTGGAACGCATTTGGCATTTTCTGCCAGATTTCAAATCGCAGCTTATCGGTATTGTTCAACAGGAAAGCATAAGCAGTCGATCATAAATATACGCAATCCGAATATTTTGAACTATTGCGTATATCGAACTCGCAGCATCTACTCTTGAAAATTCGAGTTTAATTCAAGTTTAACTCCAAATGAGGAGTGGTGGTCGCCTTTATCGAAATCTAGTGCAGCGAAATATTTGATATATGCAATCGCTCGCTATAGCCCTGCAAGTTTTGTTTGTTCTCATGGTCCCACGCATAATTTAGAGTGTATAGCCGGGCCGGCTGCTCTGCTTTGACTGCCTGCTAAAAGCGCTGCGCTAACGCTGTGAAACAAAGAGTGGGATTGAAAATGGCGTTTGCTGTGGCATACTAGTTTTTAACGCAATATTGCTGCGTCGTTGGGAAGCCGAATATGAGAAGATTGGTTGTGCAGCAGGGCCAGCCTAGCTGATTGAAGGCTTGCGGCAGCTCGTGTAGCCTAACTGTATGCTGAAGGAAATGATGGAAGCACTTGTAGCGTATATGAGCGGACTTATTCATACACTCAGAATGTACCAGTAAAAAATTAGACCTCTTATGATCAGCCGTGAGGTTTTTCGAAACACCGTTCGTAGCAGCTTTGATGTGAGCGCCAACGCCAAAGGAACTTGTGCCACGTTGCGCAAGCTGCAAGATTTGACACACTGGTCTGGTCCTTTGAAATGCTGAAAGAGCGTTCATGTGCCAGCGGCGCTACACGCTGGATCTGTGTTCCTCTTCGCCACCTTGGCATGAAGTGACACTCGACGCGTGGGTGCATGCTCGGGTGCTTTGCGAAAGGCTGCACCTGATGGGATGCCAGTTTCCCGGCGGGACGCGCAACGTCGCAGAACCACATGCTAGGGAATGTACAGCTAGAAGAAATATGACAGGAGCAAGGCGCTGCCGCCGACAGAATTGGGTAAAGGACATGCAAAGTAGCTTGGTTGACCGCTCTTTGTGCGCATGACTCTGGCTCCACCCTTTCTCTTCTTCTATCGGTGAATGCGCTTTCCAAAATGCGAAGGCCACGAGCTCCCGTGTTCTCTCTCATATTGCCTCTGGCTTGTCAGAGTATATGCACCATTCTTCTTTATACATGAGCTAATTGCTTGGCATATTTTATGCATGAAAGAATCAATATATAAAACTATTTCGCGATCCCCTTAGAGCTCGATATGTTCGGGATCCATAGCAATAGTTGCATCCTAGTAGTACTCACCTAGGAGATATTGAGACAATGAAAAGAGTTCCTTTTAGGTTGAGGACAACGCAGAAAACCATGAAACGGAAAAATATGCTAGCTTTAACAGATATAAAACATGCAGAGTACTTCAGAGGAATAACTAGAGTTAATAGCATTCCATTGTAAATCAAGGAAAGCAATTGAGAATAGGTAGTACATGCAGTGGAATGAGATGATAGTCGCTAAGTGTAACAAATTGGATTAAACCCTATTGCAAAAACCAGTGCCACTGGGTCCCAGCGCCCCAGCGTCATACCTGATTATGGTCCCAGTATGACGCTTGAAACTGGGCGCACTGGGACGCGGCATACTTGGACGCTCCGCACTGGCGGCACTGTTTGCCCGGAGAAAAAAAGGCGTGGAATAAAAATTAAGAAGTAAAAAGTAACGAAACAAGTTACGTACATAAAAAAACCCAAAAAAAGTAAGTGAACTAAGCACGCTTTGAACTCAGTCAATAGGAACATACCAATCACTAGCTCACCACGCTAACCACTCGGCCACACCGAGAACTCGAATTCTTTGAAACATATCTCTATGTTATGTCATGACCCGCATTTATAAGGTTGGGATTTAATGTCAGTCTAACAGTTACAACTTCTTGATCATTGGAGCTTGCTGTCTGCTCTCACGACTTGCAACTAATGTTTTGGGTGCCTATGCGTGCTACTTTGTGCACTGAAATCATTTTACCGTGTGGAGTCTGACATCGCTGGCAAATTTACCAACGCCGGCTGTTCGGTGGTGCTTGCTACCGTGGGCGTAATTTTCGCTGAACATGGAGCTTTAGTACAAACCTTCAAGTAAAAAAGTGCGACCAAGCTTCAATACTGGCACGCGCAGCAGCGATGGCCATATATTGCGTGTAACTAAACCTTATTTGTATGTAGACATTTCGGGAAGTGTTGCGATGACTGTGGGCTCGGCTGCTTCATACGCAGAGTAAGGAGCGCAAAAACTTGAGAAACAGGCCAAATATTATGTATTACAAGCGCTGATGTTGCTGTTTTTCTCTCATGGGCCCATCGCTCGGTAAACTACTCTCTTCCTCGTTTTAGGTTTTCTTTCTACTGTTTATACTGGGCCGTGGTGCAGGCTACGCTCACCTGCATTTGAGCCCGTATTGAACATTTTGGCAGTAATTATTGTGTTAGAGTGCCCTTAAGATTAGCTCTGAAGTTGGTTATGCATAGTAGCCCACATTATTCCATTCCAGCTTTAGTTGTGCGTTAATCATCAGTGTGTCATGAGATAGAGGCGCGGAGGTCGTGGTCTCTTTCGAAACGCTCGAAACGACCTATCGAAACATGGAAACTCTAGAAAAAAAATACTGCCTTCGTTTTCTTACAAATGCGCAACGACTTCGCAGCAAAAAGCGCTTGCTTGAACCATGTTTTTCATATGCGCCCCGATGGTCGATTGCGGGTACGCTGTTGCTCTGTTGGCCCCTGAGGGATGCTACTCCTGCTGACGCCACAGACCGCACCGGCTATACTGGGGCACTGGGAGCAGCGCGGCCCCAGCGCACATACAGGGCTTCTCCCACTGCATCTCGGATGCCAGCGACACATCCAGCGTCAAAAGGCTAATCCCAGCGTTTTTCTCCCATCGGACCAGTGCAGCCACTGTCTTCCCGTTACTGCTCCAAGGAATATCGAGACCTCCAGCGTGCCCAGCAGATCCAGTGAAAAACCAGCGCGAAAATCTTACTGGTTTCGCACTGGAGACGGTGGTTTTTGCAATAGGGAAGGGAAGGAAAATGTAGAAAATGCCACATAAAGTTAGATGGGCGATAAGGCTAGGAAGTTTACACTGATCCAGTCATTGCAACTAGCAGCTTGTAGTAAAACCGATTTCTTTTACTTGTCTTAAGTTTGAATAAACATGTTTATTATTTGTAATAAAACGTACTCTGAGACATTTTAGAAACAGTAGAGAAAATTACTGCGACCTCAACTGAGCGGAACTTTAAAAAATGTTGCTTCCTTTGTGTGAGACGCACTGCGACCTCCCTGAGTTTAATCCTTCGTGACAAAAATCAGCAAGGTAGAAAGTTGGTAATAAATTCAATGTCTTACGAGAATAATGGGTTGCGAAGTTGGTATGATAACCAGGCTTTTCACCTAGGTTTAAACGAATCTATGTGACCTGATTTGTGTACTCTGTCCTTGAAGCTCTTCGCTGCTAATTTGTTCCTCAATACTCGTTCCTGACTACGTCTCAATATAATATTTTTTATTTCACTGTAGACCCGTCCAAAAGGTTCAAAAGATTGAACACACCAGAGGGTAAGCAGTGCGGGTATTGCATTTGTTTTATAAATATGTATTATATCAGTGAGCATGTGTTTGGTTACCTTGTTACCTGCACGTCGTTGTTTCTGCAATCGATGTCGAAAAACATGCGCGTAAAGTCGGCCATGATCAATTGTTTTCCATGACCTGAGTTGCTCTCTTGAGGAGTGTACTGCCAAAAGGACATTTCCAGATTATGTTATAAAAAAAAAACAGCCACTCTAGCATACGTGTTACCAAAGTATAAACGATTAAGCTAAAGAGCAATTCACTGTTCTTTAAGTGCGCATTTGAAAATTTCTAGGGGCTAGCTGTAAGCGTGTCAAAAACCAGAATGAATATTCAATATTTGTCTTATCTAATAAATTACTTCATGCGCACCCTCGTCGCCACTAGTGGCATATTAATACGTGCTAAATATTTTTTTATAGATGCCACTTGTTATTATGAACTCTCATCAATATAGCTGGTATTTCTATTTTGTGGAATTTTAAAAGGGAAGCGATGCATTAGAATAACGGGCGGCACCTATATCGAAGAGAGGTAGTCATCGAATTTGACTACATAGCATGGCAGAGGTTAAGTTAAGTACTTATTCGCTAAAGCATTTTTGTGTACTATTTTATGAAAATCTGGTCAGGTCTTCTGCCTAATTAGGCACTGTCGATCCATAATGATGTAATAACATAACTGACTGCGTGTAATAAACGTTTCACCTTCCTACCGCACAGTGGCCGCAGAAAAACTGACTACTCAACGTGGTGAGTACAGACACTACGCAATGCAGTGGCAGTGTTTTCCCGAATGGGCATACCAAACAAATGATGCACTCTAAGCACTGGAGAACGGAAAAAGGTGGTGGTTTGTGCACATGGATATGAATTATTTCATCTCTGCTGGAGCTGATTGCAGCTCGCTGAGACGACAGCGTACCTGGGCTATAGTGTTCCCGCTAAGTCGGAAAGAATGAAGGCTTCTTTTGGCGCGCAATTTAAATATGTTTGTGACTGTAGTATATTTTGTTTCGGCGCCAAATCCGAGCTAGACAGCAGTAATCAGCTTTTTGGCGCACACTCACTGAATGGGTCGCTCGACCGATATCCTCTTTCAGCCATTGCGCTTTGGGCATGTGCTCAAAAGCGTTAATCGTCGCCGTCAGGGTAACGTTTTCGTGTTTGATGTTTTTAAATGGGAGTCTTGATTAGGTTTTCGTACTACATGAGGTAGCTTATTGAGGTGCGTACTAACGCAAAGGAGTAGGGGAGTTCGGAAAGGCGCTCTCGCGGAATAGCGCGGTTACATGAAGTTGCTTCAAATTTTACACACAATGTCACTCGGATATTTGAGGGGTTATGCTCAGATCTTGATGTAAGCTACTGGTGGATATATAATAAGCTCGATATTTGCAGTATTACTGTCATTTTTTGGTAAATTCCACAGGCAAAAAGAATTAGTTTGCTAAGATTACCTCTACCACGTTGCCAACGTTAGCACCTTTATTATGTCAAACATAAGGAAGGTGTCGTAATGTACTCCTGTCTTATGAATATTACAAACAATGCACCGGTTAGGGTAGGCTTCATACCATTGCCAGAACATAGATTCTATAGCAGAACGGCAGCGCTCGCCTTTGGAAACAGTTTCTCCTCATTGCGTTCAGATAAAGCATTGAATGGCGGGCAAAATAGACCTGGGTGACGCTATAGCACGCAAGCAAATCCAGGATCCTCTCAACAGCAGCACACCAGAAAACAACACATTAGCTTTCTTGAAGTTTACCATTCACAACCTTTGGAGGCCATGGTCTGAAATGCAATCTAGGGATTTGCGTAATGCGATTGAAATAAAGTTATCGTGCCGCAGCTAGAGACAAAACTGTCCGATTGTTCAATGCAGCTATGATTTTACAGAATTTGCATTACCTTTGAGGATATATCACAGAGCATCAAAGTTTCATCAAGACATCGCGAAACAGCGTTTTTCCATACCGTAATGAAGGTACCCAGAGCTCAACCCATCTTAATTAATGATCGACGATATAGTTCGTTCCTCCCAAAAGCCCTCCTTCTACCATGACCTGGCATCATAACAAGAATCTTCGAACATATCGGGAACATATACACAGTATACAGTCATCTCTTAGGGGGATCTATACGGCTACCATGACTTATATTTACCCCCTAATTCTTTTGAAAGAACTGTCAACAAAATACCACCTAATGCAAAACTGTAGAAAATATCTGTACATATTCAGTCTGTTGTACCCTGCTGGAACATCCTTCGTCATCGATCCTATAGATTATATGCAACACGCTTGTTTGAAACAGCTGCTGTGGTCCGGCGATATGTCAAAACGAAACGATCAGGTCGTTCCCAAACGTGAAACCTGACTTAATTACCCAGAGACTGTCTATCCATGTTTATGGACACTCTCAGGCAATATTCTGTTCGAAAAGGCTAAAGTATGCCCTTTGTAATCAAGCTCAAGTGTTTTGGCTTCTATTTTATCGCCAGGCTTAATTATTGGCGACATACATATGTAATGATGGTCTTTTTGTTTTCTGATTAACCCCCGCTTGGGTGGGTCAGTACTTAATGCGCTTGACTGCAAAGTCCGTGTAGAAAAATTTGATCCCGTCTCGGCAGCCACTTTTCAATGGGTGGCGGAACATCAGGTGCTTTATGCTTTCTGATGCCGCTGCAATTAAAAAAAATCATAGTTTATAAAGGTTACCGCTGGCCGCCGTTATCGATACCCTCGAAAAATATTTCCGTGGAGATTTTGGTACAATAAATTTTCGCCGCATTCGTAAACGCCGAATTTAGCAATTTCGACGCACTTTCAAGAATTAACATTCTCTTAAGTACTCATCGAAAGTCTCACTATTCGCAGACAAATGGTCTACCTTTTATCTATTGTGTGAGTTATTTGATGTGTAACCAACACATTTATGTTACATCGCGCTATATTGGGGGTTTAAAGAAGTGCAAGATGAACTATGAGGGAAACCGGAAGCTGGCCGTATGGATGGTTTCTGCCTCCAGGTATTTGACACTTTCCGACTGCTCACTTTATTTCTGACTAAGATTGTGTACATTTGTTCAACTAATAAGACTACTTTGTGATAAAAATGTGTGTTTTTTTTTTACGAATAATAACTATTATAAAACAAGGAACCAACTAAACAAGGAAGTAATTTAACATTTCCGCTTGGAGACGCTCAGGCAATTCACTAAGTATGTTCGACCATGCTACAGCATTCTGCTTTCGCTGCAGTAGTTCAGACCATGCTATTTCTCGTAACCTTGAATGAAGAGAAAAAGAAAAAACATTTAAATATTTATTTTCTGTTTATAACACGTGCTGGCGACTTTACGTAATATTTTGCTAGAGCACCGCTGGGGGGGGGGGGGGAGGGGCTGACAGAGCTAATTGTAATGTGTTCCTGTGGAACGATAGTTCTCATCACAAATGTCATCACGCCATAGCCCACTGTTCTCTTAACAGAAACTTCGATGAGCATGGTGGGTTATGGTCATATAGGTTATAATCTCTTTATTCACTTAACTTTGCTCATTCGTAATTGACATATTTTTGCGGTGGATAATTTGTGCTCGTAATTCACCGATTGCAATTTAAACGCGGCCTTTTTCCTGGCCATGACGAGAGGTCACCAATGTTCGGCATCTTTACAGGAAAGCTACGTAGTAACTACGTAGCTTTCCTGTAGGCAAACATTAAAATATTGTAATGTGCTAGTGCCGATGTCTTTTGTGGTCTTCGAACGCTTGAAATGTGTAGCGACAGCTACATGACGCGCAAGTTTCGCCGTTTCGCCGTGACCGCATCGTTACCTTGAGCTGTTGCCTAGCAACTAGCGCAGCAGGCGGCCGGCGCTCGCCACGCTATCTGGCGTGACATCACAGGAGAAGCCGCAGCCTTCCGGCAAAACCAAGTTGCAACAGCGGTGTGGATGCACCTTAGGAGGATGCAGGTTACATATATAATTATATAAAAGGTGGCTCAGTGGAGCCGTCGGTAGATATGGATAGTGAGTTGGAGAGATTGAAATAAGCCAGGCTTCTTCGTCTGAATAAAACCAAGAGGAGGCAGCGAGTCGACGAGGCGAAGAAAGAACTAACATTACGCCTCGAGAAGCGTCGCAAGGTCGACACGGCCAGGCGAGTGGCATGTACGGACTCAGATAGGTCTCCGTTGTCTAGTCCAACGGTAAAGACTGTGCCCTCCGGCTGTTCGAAAGAGCTGTGGTCGTTGACGTGGTGTACGTGTCGTCAAGCAACTCCCTGAAGAAAACTACTGTAGTAGTGAGCATCTGTACCGCCAAGCGTGGGATTGCCGATAAACTACGCGTTGCGGCAGAGGAGTTCACCCAGACACCGCCTCGCTTAGCGTTCCGCACAAAGATAAATTCAAATTGGAACTGGCCCGCGAACCCAGCACGCAGATCACAATATGGGATCCACGATCGACCTGGTTTACTAGAGACAAACCTTAGTCTCAAGGTTCTGAGTCGAAACCATAAGGATGGCTACCTACTACTTCCCCGACCATAGGGCCAATTAGAATTGTCGCCGACCAATTCAGAAACAAGAGAATCAACTACAAGACAAAGAACCGGAAATAAAATAAATGTGTCACACTTTCCTGCATTACAAATGTCCGGTCTTTAATGTAGCCGCACCCAGCCGAAGTGGTGGCGAAGGGTCTACTGTTCTTAAGAATGCGGGATAAAATCCCGGCCCCGGGGGGCCGCTTTTCGATGGAGGTGAAAAGGCACCCGTGTACTATGTGATATCAGTGGCACGTTAAAGAGCTCCAGATAGTAAAAATTTCCGGAGTCTTCCACTACGGTGTATCTCATAGCCTTAGTCGCTTTGGGACGTCAAACCCTAAAAACCACCACCACATTTGAAGTAGCCATAATTAGACGCAACGGGGTATAAAACCCAAAGCTGAACATTGAACATAGCCGGAGAGATAGCAAGCTAAATGACCATGATGCAATAAAGTTTATCCGTTTTCTTGCTACCTATACCCTGGCCTAGCTGAGCTAAGCCATTGCCGTTGTTTGCTACATGCTGAGATAACTGGTGCATTATTGCATGTAATACTGCGTGCTTTAGATTCATGTGCAACCAGAGGAGCAGTGACGTCAGTGAATACTATTGAGAAGTTGCTCTCATATGCAAACATGCAAGGAAGCGTCACCCGATATGCGGCCTTCTGTGCATGTTTCGATGTCAGGGATTCGTTTCATTGATTCATGAGCGTATTGTGGTCCTCAATAACTAAATGCTACGTTCTTGTATTTCTGTGTTGAAGGCGCCAGATCGTCAGTCACAGATATGAGTATGCACCGCAAGATCGTACGAGCTGCAGCGAATGTTGCACACTCAAAAACGACGTGATGAGCCAATTTACTTGTAGGGGCATGCTTCGATAGCTTCATTTCTTCGAGGTATTCGCGAAACAACGCATACTTTATATAGAGAGAAAAGCTGACGTATTCAATGTATCATTTCATGCTTATTTAGCATAATCATTCTCGTTGAGCTTCATTGATTGGCCCGGCTATTCAGCTCAGAAGCGCTAAAATTCTGCTCGGAATTAGTGTATAGGTTCCATTTATGACGGTTTCATCCGACTTCTGATTATTTGATACAGATGCAACTGTATTGAAAAAGCGCGGAGCTCTGTTTCTGGAATTTCCGGTATGATCAGTGGATCTCGCTTTTGAAAAAAAAAAAAAAAACAGCGCCCCGCTGGAAAGACATGCAGAGCAAAAAAATAATACAACGTTTAAAAATGATAAACAAAATCAAAAATAAACCATACCAGCGAACCAGTCAGGCTTCGAACATGCGACTGCCGCTCTAAAGACACCTGTCAGCAATAAAAAATGTAGTAGGGCAAAAATCTCGAAGTACGATACCACGAAGGTCGCTAGCAAAAAGTAAGGCTTTATAGAGTTTCAAAAACGCTTTAGGTTAGCCAGCTCGCTCATAACTGCCATGTATTCAGGTTTCGTAATTTGGGCATTATAGATGGCATTCAGATAGCTTGCACTTTCAAAGAAATACTCCATCGGGGAGTCAATATCCACGTCCGTGTGTATCACAGCCATTCTCGTTTGCCATACACTGTGGAGGCATAGCTACATAAATAAGTCGTATGGCACACTCCCATATTTATAGACAGGCAGGAACGTGTACCGTATGGTGTAATTGGCAAGCCCTTTATAAAGTCCTCTGCAAGACACCCAACAGAAATACTGCCTACCAGCCGTCAAGGAACATATGGTCTATCGTTTCCAAGTTATGGCAAATCAAGCAGTCCACCGAACAATGGTAAAAAGACGCCTTTTTTCTCAATCGTGCTGTAACGGGTAACGTACCACTTTGTAAAGGAAGAATAAACGTTTTGCTGACGAGAGTACTCGCATCTTTTCAATTCTTTTAAGACACCATTACCTTCCCTCACAGAGTGTAAGGATCAAGACAAGGACACTGGCATCGTTGCATTAAGCAAATCCTTAAACAGGAGATTTTGAGTTAACGTGCGTAGCTATTCTAGTCAGGATCTGTTTTAAAATCTTGAAGGAACCCACATCCTTGCGCAAAAAAACACTCAGTCTTCTGCGTTTGATGTTGCTAGAGGACACCAAAATTTCGGTCAAGTCTTGGCACAGTATAACTTGGAAAACCATACGCACAAAATTGTCGGTTTGGAGACGTAAGAACATAAACCTGGATATCATTTGTCATAAAGAATAAATGAGCCAGACTAAGTCCTCCACTTTTCGCCCAGCGAATTAAATTTGTACAACTTTCTGTGAAAGTTCGGCCTGCTAACCATTGAACATAACGCTTGCAATACACACCAGATTTTCGCAACAAGAAACAATGTACATACAGTTGAATGGGCGAACATTGACAAACCAATACCATTGCACTTCGTTGGTTTCGATTGGAGATGTTCACATTCATCATTCGTATCCCTGTAGTGTTCAAGCGGCATTCCAAGGTACCGCGCAGGTGTAACAGATAAAAAATATTTTCGAAAAGGGAAGGTGCGTTGTATCAGACCCTATGCCACAGCCCTAACCATTTTCCTAGTAGTAGTAGTAGATGGCCGTTGCTTACAAAATCCAGCAGATTCTTTGATTTATTGTGAAGCATATCCTTATGTTGGTAGTAAACGCCTGTGTCATCAGCGCATGATAATGTCTTTACTTCGCTTTCCTCGGATCCGTTAATTCTAAATCAGGTTGGTTTGTTGGGTTTAACGTCCCAAAGCGACTCAGGCTATGAGAGACGCCGTAGTGGAGGACTCCGGAAATTTCGACCACCTGGGGTTCTTTAACGTGCACTGACATCGCACAGCACACGGGCGCCTTGCTTTTCGCCTCCATCGAAAAGCGGCCGCCGAGGCCGGGATTCGATCCCGTGTCCTTGGGAACAGTAGTCGAGCGCCGTAACCACTGCGCCACCCCGGCGGGGCAATTCTAAATCAGTTCAGTTCAGTTCAGCCGTTCAGTTGTGTCCGACTCTTTGTGACCCTATGGACCATATCACGCCACGCTTTACGGTCGGTCACTATCTTCCTAGCATCACATAACGTCATCTGCAGCGCCTCGAGGATGCCACCCAACCATAGCGTTCGCTGCCTACCCCCTTTTCCGGTAACCCTCAACATTTCCCAACATCAAAGCTTTCTCCAGCGACTCCTCTCTTCTCATCAGATGACCAAAGCAGCTAAGTTTTAACTTTAGAATTTGACCCTCCAATGAGCATTCAGGGTTTATGGTCGACAATATCGACTGATTTGATCTTCTGGCAGTCCAAAGAACTCTCAAGAGTCTTCGTCAGCACCACAATTCAAACACGTCAATTCTTCGGCGGTCAGCCTTTTTCACAGTCCAACTCTCGCATCCATACATCACAACTGGAAAGACCATCTTTCCAGTTGTGCTGAATGATCATCTTTAACCAAAATGGTTCTAAGTATAGAAGAGAAATAACAGAGGATAAAACGAATATTGTTGTCTAACAGATTATCTTATCTGAAAGCCTATTCTGCGACCTGCTTCTTTATTATAATTTATTTACTTGTATTTACTTATTTACTTGTACATACATGATGCACTATTGAAAATAAAATGGCGTTGCTAACCCGATGTAAACCTTTCGCCAGGTCTTGTTGCAGGAATGCAATATGATCTTCAAACACCGTCGCAACATTCCAAAATGTTGCTGGCTACTTGAATATATGCACATAAGCTTCGCCCTTTGATTTCACGTGTTTGGTGTGGCCCTACAATATATTTAATTACGTTCTGTAACCATTTCGCTAGACCTTCACGACAGTTTCATAATCCAGATTTACAAGTGTTATAAGGCCGGTATGACTTCATTGAGAACTAGGCGGGGTCATTCCTGTTTGGTATCACCACCACGTGCGTCATTTTAAATTAAGAAGGCGTTTGTTTCTTATCCTATTCCTCAAAAAACAAGAAAACTGATGTAATGCTTGTGCAACTTCACCCTTAAAATCTTTAAAAAAGGCTCCACCCAATCCATCAGGACCAGACGAGTTTTCAGCGGTCAATTTCTCTACGCATTTTCTAACATTGGCATTCTGATGGGCATCTCCAAGCTTGCTTTCACAATGGCATCGACTCTTGTCATCAGTGGAAAATATTTTTTAAATACTTCCTCCACTCGCCTTGCGTGGCCTAGCAAGGAGCGAAAATATTCTCCGAACGCTCCTTGTGCCCCTGCCTGTCGCTTGTGACGCCATTGCAGGTGTTTCACACTTTTATCTCATTTTACATTGCGTAACTAATTTTCCTTTTCTAATGCACGGCTGATGTGCGCTTCTTCGCAAACAATTGTTCTGACCGGCTCGGAGGACAGCGTTTTTGTTCTCGCCTATATTAATAGCTTCTAGGTGGTTTTTAACCTCTCTGAGTTTCTTCATATATTGCCCTCACTGAGCACTTCTAAGCTTAACCAAAGGTCAAGCTCACATTGCAGTTCTTTGCAGGGAATCGCCTGCAAGACGTCGGCCGTACCAACGCAGCTGTTTATTACTCTAAAACGATCTGAACGTTATATGTATCCAAGAAGCAGAAGTTGAAAGTCAAGATCACAAGAACTGCATAATGCTACCTTCCCGATCACAATCGATGGTTGTTTCTGACATGCTTTAGGTAAATCAGGGGGTGTCGTCTCCACCGGAAGTAAATGTCATTAACGTAAAGGGTTTACAATAAGTCAAAGTAACCACTTTATAGTGCATGCGACTTCACCTTTTCTGATCCACATGAAGGGTTCTTTGTGTGCATGCACCGAACCGAAAGCAGGAACGTAAATAGCTTTTCGAGCGAATTGCTCCTTTAATGAAGTAACACCGGAGTATAATCTTTCTTGGAGATTTAAATTGGTGTGTGGGCATATCTTCTTTTAAACGAGCTCGTCCAAGAGTGCTACCTCGAGGATCTTACAAATGTACTGTCGAGTTCAGATGCGCCGCGATTCACACATTACCAGAGGGCCAGACACGCATGGCTAAATACAGCATATCCGTCGGCTCAGTTATGCCTCGCTGCAAACGCTATAAGGTAAATGCTGTTTCGTTTAGTGACCAAAGCCGGGTCGTATGTACCATTGGATCCAAGGAAGCCAAGCTGCCTTTAACTGGCATTTATGGTAGCGTAACGACAATCTACTCATATATTAAAGTTGTGCAGGTACTGTTTAGTAACGCATAAAACCTTGTTAGAAATGAAACTTGAAAATGTGCGTGAGTCGTTTTAAGAGGATATTAATATGCACGCAATTGATAGATCGGGATAGTTAAATAAACAAAAGATGAAAGAGAAAGGATTGCAATGTGAGCTTGACCACTACTTCAGTGCCGATTATAGTTGCAACGGTTATATTTATGTTTACAGTTAACTCCGCTCCTTCGTTATTCGTACATTGTTCTCACCTGCAGAATTGGTGGTCCTAATTCAGCCATTGCACTCTAGACATGCTGAATCATTTCCTTGGCTATTACGAAGGGTCACCAATGTCCACAATATTTAAAATGCATCGCGTTCTTGCTATCATACCTCAGAATATTGCAATTTACTCTAGGGCTGATGTGTTTTGTCATCGCCTTCGAACGCATGTAATTTATGCTACATAGAGATATCCGGTGTTCTAAAACTTTAATACTGCATCTATTAATTTCACCCGCTACCAGCGAAGCAGCTACGTCAATGAATTCACTTCCGACTAAGTGTTGCGCACGCTCAAACACTCGTTCGATATCCGGATAATTTGTGCATATTTCGATGGTTAGCGATGCTTTTTATTTATTCGCAAGCGCATTCTTGTACTCGCTAAAGAAACGATGCGTTTTTGCTCTGCTCTTTTGCATTGAATGTGGCAGACCTTCAGTCGCAGATATGAAGGTGCACCTCAAGATTATACGAGCCGCAGCGAATATGTTACATGCACGCGCAAAAGCGACGCGATGCGCTTATATGTTTTCGAGAGCACACTTCAACGTCTTCATATCTTCGAGCTATTTGTGAAGCAACGCATGCTCCACGTATATAAAAAAGGCATAAAGTTGTAATATATTTGATTTTATGCTTATTTAGCAGGTCGACATGCACCCGCATGTTCATTCTGGTTGAGCTTCATTGGTCAGCCTGGCTTGTGCTGAGAAGCAGGAATACTTTGTCCGGTATCAGTTTCGTTCAGGACTGACGCACCCAGTTTCATATCCATACCTGTCTGGGATGTCATATTCAGAGGCATACTGAAAATGGTCTGTCCGGTATTAGCTCAATAAGGGAATGGGGTATCCTACTTGAGATGTATACTAGCACTGGTCTGTCTGGTAATAGCTTCATACCGGACCAATTCGTCCGATTTGAAATTCATACCGGGCTTGGCCTGTCCAGTATCAACCTGTTTAAGCTTCATAACGGACTGTCAATACTGGCATAAAATTTATGCGAAGTAATAAAGGACCTGTTAAAACTGGTTCGGCGCGATAAAGAATTTTTACTAGGGTTTAGAAAACGTCATTCACATAATGTGTACAACTGATGGATACAAAATGCATAAACATACGCACTGGACATTCGAATGCATATGCCGCAAAACGAAACAAGGAAAGGAGTGTATGACCGCAGTGGATTGACACAGCAAGAATATGACGCAGTGTTGCACAAAAGGACTGCCTCAAGGAGACACATCATTCCAATTGGCCCTAAACATCATTTATTTATTTTTATTTTATTTATTGATACCTCAAAGGCCCCATTTAAGGGGTATTACATGAGGGAGTGGTTGATGAGCACATGAATCATTCGATGGAGTATCTGAAGGTTGATGGGTCGGTATGAAGTACGACAGTGTTTGGCAAGTCATTCCAGTCCCGTGGAGTGCGAACAAAAAAAGATGACAGATGCGCAGATGTCCGGGCAGGTGGAGGGTAATCATGTTAGCACGATTGCAGGCCAGAGCAATACAAATTTGTTATCTCAGAAACTACTCCTCTCCAAAGAAAAAGAATTCTTCCGGGAAGTAAGTAGTACGTTCACGACGTAGAAGACTGAGTATTGGCCACACGGCACGCCGCCAAAACCTCCCAGAAACAGATACGCAACTACTTCGCCACAAGATGAACAAGCCGCCGCTACTACCGGGCGTATACGAAACGCCTATCGCGAAAACGAACACGGTAAACAAATGTAGCAGTATCTTATCTTCAGAGTCCAGCATAAACAGCGCTCCAATAGGCCTGCGTCACAACGCAGATGATAGTTGCGTGCCTATTAGACTTCGCGAGCGGGATGTCCTTGCAGGATCTGGAGGGTACGACGTCCCATCGCTCCAATGTTCCTGGTTCATCTAGCCAATCACAATGCTGGCTTGGGACATGAATATGTGATGGTATATGTAACTCCGATTGCATGCTATATTATCCTTAACACGAAGGATGATAAGTGAAGCGGTGTTTTCTAAGAAACACAAATAATACAAAGGGCATAGCTCTCCCGTTAACGTTGTTGCGGATGTCATGGGAAGAAGCATGACGAGATAGCATCGCTGCAGCTAATCTCGGGTACCAGCTTACCCCTTCGACACATATGCGACACAATTTGTTTTGTATCTTATATAAATTTGGAGGCGCAAAATGCTCCGGTATGCATTGAGATTTTTAAAAATGAAACTTTGGTTTCTGAACGTATTATTTCATGACATTTGGTGCTTAGTTAACGACATATTTGCGAGCGCAAGATATATTACAGGTTGGAAATAAAAACTCGCATTCATAATTCAGCAATATATAAGCACACATTTCTCATATATCAGTACGGTGTCGTAAAAACAGATTTCGATTAAATTTTCGAACAGTGTATCGCAATGGGGGAAAGCCAAAACCAGAAATGAGCATTTTATGATTTTGTTTTTCAAATTTCCAACAGATATAATTTACTCCTCGTGTTCACCTCATGGTGACATACATTGTTCGAAGCGCGGCTTTGGATGTGTCATGGGCGCAAACGTAGAGATTTGCAAAGGTGAGTTGGCAGTTATGCTTTGTATATTTTGAACTATATTGGCATATCGAGTAGATATTGCGCTTTCTTTGGAAACAAAAAAATTTGCTCGACTATGGGAGAAAACTAAGAAACTTAACGGAAGGAAAAAGTGGCAATAGAGACACGACTGAAACGGCCGTAGCGCGGTAGTCTAGGGAGTTGTTTCTCTCTTGTTATCAAATAACTATATATTATTATATGCCTCGCCGCGAACCATCGATTCATTAGCGGCATGTCGTAGCCAGCAGAAAGAAAATACAGGTCCTGTATTTAAACACATAAATTTACTCTTCCTCTATAATTGGCAATGCGTAACAATGCCTTGGGAGCAAGACTTGCTTAGCTTGTGCTGGGCGAATTTATCATGAAATAATAGGTCTCTCCATATTGATTTACTTATCTTATTAGCTTACAAGACAAACGATTGATTTTGAAGAATTATATGCTGAAATTCATCGGTCGTAAAAAGAAGCGATAAGTATTATTTGTCATTACGGCCAGTTTATAATATTGTCATTTTATGAAAAGCTCATTTTTAGCATAAGAAGCAGAATATATTAATGTTTAGCACAGTAAATTCAAACGAATTGTGCTCTCTTTCATCATGTGCCGAGTGCTCAGCGCCCTCTTCCATAACCCCTTTTCTCGAATTCATTTACACTGTGGCCGAGTGGTTTAAGCCTTCCGAGGTGGACTTCCCATACTCGTGTGTGTGCTATCAAAACAGCGGCCAGGCTGTGGTTCTACATAAATGAGCTCAAGGTACCTCAAAATGATCGAAGCCGCGCACAACGACTTTCGACAGAGGCCTCGTTATTTTCGCATTGTAACGTAGATACACGCACACATAGAGTACACGTAGTCAGACATTTACACAGGAGTAGTTTACCACAGCACAGACAAACGTGAGGTCAGCAGTGCCCAGCACAAACCACACACACTTCGTCGTCCTCGCGTTCCACACGTCCACATCTCCTTTGACGTACCTGCCGGTGGCAGAAGCACCGTCCCGGTGCTAAGAAAACGGATCAGGCGCATTGTACGGCTCGAGGCGAACTACGTGAACAACATCAATGGCATGGCGTATAGTTGACAACGAAGAATCCAGGGGATCAACCTTATATACCATGTCGCCCACCTGTCAGAGCCCATGATAACGAACGTTGCACTGACAAAGGATGTTCTCGGAAAGACCGAAACAATGAGAAGGAGATGAAACGAAAACGAATGACCGTGGGGCATAGTGCACTGGGCGATGCTGGCAGTCGTAAACGGACTTCTGATAGGTCTGGGAGGTTGTGACACGGTCGCGGGAGATTTCACATGGATATAGTCGCTTGGGAGATGGCGTCACGAGCATGCTGTGTGGTCGATGTGAAAGGTGGCGGCAGCAGTTTATCTAATGGTAATGCAGCATGTCGACCAATAGAAGATAGCAAGGCGAATATCCTGTGGTGTAATGACGTCGCGAATTATAAGCAATTATTATATAGGGTAAGATAATGCCCAAATCATGATGGTCGGGTGTGAAGTACATAGATACCATGTCAGTCAGGGTCCTGTTCAGCCGCTCGGTAAGACCGTTCATTTGAGGATGGTAAGCTGTTGTGGGGTTATGCTGCGTGGAACAGGACCGGAGTATGCCGTTGCCTACGCGGGACAAAACGTATCATCCGCGGACCGTCAGCAATTGACATGGAGCACCGTGGTAAAGGATGACATTTGTAACAAAAAATCGGCGGCCTCGGTGCCGCAACTGGTTGGGAATAGCGATCAAGCGGTTGCCGGAAGAGGACGTTGAAACATGTCCGAGGAAGTCTAGTCCTACACAATAGAAGGGTTTCAGAGGTACGTCGTTAGGCTGCAGAAGGCTGGCAGGCAGACGATGGGCGCTTCCTGCATTGAGAGAGGTCGCAGCTGGCAACGTAACGCCGAACACTACGATATAGACCGGGCCAAACAAAGCGGCGTCGAACCCGATTGTAATTTTGTTAGACAACGAGGTGGCCCGCGGTGGCCAGGTCATGTAGTGCCCTGATAACAGACGAGTGGAGACGCTGGGTGATGACATGCAGGAGCGGGGGTTCGTCAGTGCGAACGTTGCGGCGCTCCAGGATTTTGTTGCGAAGAACAAAGAGTTGGAGTGAAAGGTCTGATGCGGCACCACTTATGTGATCGATTAGTGAACTACAAAAAAAGCCTTGCCGCTGCTCGGCAGCGATGTTAAGCAGACCTGATAGGGAACAAACAAGGGCCCAGGTCATAGGGCCCAGGATCTAGCGGTTCTACAGGGTGACGAGGCAGGCAGTCAGTGTCTTGTAGACGCCCGGATGTTTAGACAACAGTGTAAGAATACTGTTGCATGTACAACGTCCAACGACCAAGCCGGTCAGTGGGGTCATTCAGTAAAAAAAAAACAGCAAAGATCGTGGTGGTCAAACACAACCGAGAAATGACGGCCAAACAGGTAGGGTCAAAATTTAGACACGGCCGAAACAAGGGTGAGACACTCGCGCTCTTTAATGGACTAATTGCACTAGGCAGCAGAAAGAACCACCTTTACCTTGGTGACGTTGAACGACCACGGCGCCGATACCATATCTGCTAGCATGTGTGCGAACTTCAGTTGGAGCTGACGGTTCGAAATGCGACAGTACAGGTGGTGAGTTGAGCAAGTGAATCGGTTAAAAAAATGAGATTGTTTGGGCAGGGCGCCAGGTAAAAAGCGTGTCTATCTTAGGAAAGCGGTGAGGGGACGGGTGAATGCAGTAGTTGTTTTGATGAAAAGCGGCAAATAGAAACACAAACCGAAAAAGCTTCGCGCATCCGTAGACGATCAAGGAAGAGGGATGTCCTTGACACCTTGAAGTTTACCCGGATTTTCATGACATCAGAAGCATCAACAAATTGCCTAAGGATTGCGAGTTGGCAGTGCCCCAATTGGCATTGCGACGAGTTGAGCTGCAACCCGGCTCTACGGAAGACGGAAAGAATGCTCGTCCGTCTTTTGAGGTGCGCGAAAAATGTGGACGCAAATTCTACAATGTCGTCGAGGTAATACAGGCATGTAGTCTATTTAAACCATCCAGGCATCATTCGCTCAAAGATAGCTGGCGCAATGCAGAATCCGAGCGCATGAATTTAGACTGGCATAATCCACCCGGTGTGATGAATGCGGTCTTTTCATGGTCTTTGTCATCGACAGCAATTTGCCAATACTATATTCGAAGGTCAATGGAAAAGAATTTAGTGCCGTGGTGGCAATTCAAAGCGTCATGAATTCTTGGGAGAGCATACACGTCCTTCTTCGTGATGCCATTGAGTGGCCAGCAATCAAAGCACAAGCGCCAACTCCCGTTCTGCTTTTTAAAAAGGGCAATTAGTGAGGTCCAAGGGCTCGACAAGGGCTCTCTGATGTCTTTAGCACGCATCTTGTTCAGCTCCTGCTGAATAATGCTGCGTTCTGTACTGGACACTCTATACGGACGTCTGTGAATAGGAGCGGCGTCACCGGTATTTAGGGATGCGTAATCATATAGGTCCTAGACAAAGCGCACTTATCAAATTTTAAAATGTCGCTAAAAGAGGAAAGAAGACGTCTGAGGTTGTGAGATTGGGCTGGTAAAAGGTCAAGACAAATCATCGTTGACATAGTGACTACTGTTTGCGCAAGGCAATGTTATGTTCGAGAGATACGTCAAGCGCTGCAGTAACAATGTACTGGCCATCGGGGACTGGTGGGACGGACAAGAACGATATACAGGTGACGGTTCGGGATCCAGCAGAAAACAATTTACGGTATATAGGCGGTGCATAACTAGATCCGTTGGTCGCTCGGTAAAGGGTAGTTAAAACTGAACACCACTTGTGGCAAAGTCAATGAGGGCTCAATGTTGAGAGAGAAATCAAGGCGAAAGGTTCGGTCATGAGGTCAGTGTTCAAGGACAGTGAAGAGAACAAAAGTATGACGCAAGGCAATTGACAGACAAACTGTACACTTTCCAATGACAGCAGAAGTACCACCAACAGCGACACGGACAACAGCTGTGGAGGCAGGAGTGAGCACTTTCCTTAGGCGACGGCGGACAGGGTCATTCATTACGGAGACGTTCGCTCCTGTGTCGATCTGAGCTGTAACAGGATACCTTCTATGCATACTCTATTCATGCCTCGTCGGGTCTGGATAATTGGAGGGTTTTCTGGTCGGGTCGTTAGAGGAGCATCACCTCTAGATGCTGCAACTGTCAGTTTTTGAACGTCATCAGACATATGGTGCACGGGTAAGATGACGTGTGGCAAGATCGGAGCGATGAGAACGACGGCGATAGAGTGGCGAAGAACAGTTGGTGCGCAGAGTCTGAAAGTCGGAGCTTGAGAATTGCTGTTCAGAGGGCGACGAAGAGCGGCGGGAATGGACATAATTCGAGTAGCGGTGGTAGTTCGGTGGCGGACAAGTTCGGCAGTGTTGAGATATGTGACTGACTCGGGAGCAGTTAAAGCAGATATGCCTGTTGTCTGTGTTCTCCGCTCATATGGGTATCAACTGCGGCGAGGATAATATGGATGTCCCGAACTATGTACGCGGGACACACGACGAGCGTCTGCGGAGCTAATGGAACATATAAGTCGGATCCGGAGATTGCCGATTTCGCACGGAACAAAAACTTGTATAAAAAATATCGTAGGGCCACTGTCCGGTACCGATAGTTGAGAAATTGTGGGAGACACTGCTGTTCGTTTCTGGCACAAAAGTCGTGCTAGGCTGTCGGATGTTCGCAGAAGGCAAGGTGGGGTCGAGTCCACGCAGGACGGCGTCGGAACCGTGTTCGGCAGCCGCGTGAACTGAGCAGAATAACGGCGGCTTTTTGCTTGTTGAAACCGGTGGCATTCTTTTACAATCGCGTCAACCGTTTCGCTGTCCTTGTACACGAGTAAGGTGAAGACGTGATCTGCTGTTCCCTTTACTACATGACCAACACTATCCCTCTCTGACAGTGCGGGGTCAAGCTTCATGCAGAGGACCAAAATGCCCTGAAATTTATGACACATACGACTTTGTGAACGATTGTTTTCGGCATGTAAACTCCTTCTTCGTGGCCAGCTGACTTTCCGATTGGCTTACCAAACACGTCCTGAAGCTTTCGCTTGCAGACGTCCCAACTGGTTTGTTGGGTCTCGAACCAGAGCTTTGCAGGGCCCGTTTGGAAGAAAATAATGTTAGCCAACTTCATAGTCCGGTCCCACCTGTTGTGTGCGCTCACACGCTCGTACATAGCTAGCGTGTCCTCCACATCAGCATAGTCTTATACAGTGAAGGTTCCAGGATCACGCGGATTGGCAATGACTATAGCCAGGGTAGAGCAAACCGCCTTTGCGGCCCCGTCGCTGGGCGTGGCTAAAGAGTCGGAAAGCTGAAGACCGCTGCGCAGTTCCGTGCTTGCTATAGGCCACCCCGCACCTCCACCAATAATGTAAATTCACAGATATTTACAGAGGGGCAGGTGATCACAGCACGGACGAACAACTTCATGCCAGCGGCCCCCACCACGAACCGCACACACTTCGTCGTCCTGGCGCTCCACACGTTCGCACACGACCACAGCTAGTTGTCCTCGTCGTTTTTCTTTGGCAGTAGGTTCAACCACGTGTACTAAAGCGTCTCGTTTTAAATTTATCACATAAAAAGCGGAATCTTGCTAATGTTTTACTTCAGTTACTCGATGCGAAAGTAGACGTAGTAAGGAATACTGGACATCAGTATTTTATTTTGCATTTGACAACAAAATTGACCCGTCATGTAGGATACAGATTTTCTATAGCGATGCGTAAAAATATCTCGATCTTTCGAAAATGTATCCTTTGCTATTTTGTCAACGCAAGTGTTTTTACCGAACGATCACTATTGCACCTAAATGCGGATTTTATGTGCCGTAATGTTATTCTGCTCATAAAACTTTCATATTTGTTTATTAGACAGCGTATATTCGTTACCGTTTGCCCCCTAGCACTTGTATAAGGATAGAAAGGAAACGTTTGCAGCTTTAACATAACCTTAGTAGTTACAGAAAAGTTCGTCCTATTTTGAAGTTCGAGACATGGGACTACCTGCCGCATGCGACTGTTACTGTATCAACGTGACTGCTCAGGGCGTCTGAGACAGAAGATGGAATGTAGGCGCAGGGTTTTAAAGTGATCTGAAATACAAGGTGTGCCTTGATACCGCTTTAAGGAAAATGCTAAAAATTATTGATTAGTTTATTAAATAAACACTAAGTATATACTTACTTTAGTTCAATAAATTAGCTCGCTACTGAGATGCATGATTATTTATATTATTCCACATCTTCACTAAGAAAGTTGTTATTATTTTTAATTATTCAGAATAGGGCCTAAAATCCAATCTCGATCGCTTTCTAAGTTCTTCACCTATGCAGAATATTTGCCACCACGAGTGACGCGAGCAATAAAGAATTGTTTCATGCTTCCTTAACATTCAGCAACTATACAATCGCGATCGGATGGCCTAAGATGCCTGCTAGATTTTGGGGGGACGGGAGGGGTGAACAGGGATCCGGTCTAGTCAGACCTGCCTGACTATAAACCGAGGAGACAGATAAGAAATTTAGGAAGTTGATAAAACTACACTAATAATGCTTGTGAAGGGCAAATGTTAAGGAAGTTAGCGTGATACCAGTGCTTGCTGCCGAGGTTAATACGAACATATACGTTTTATTTAGTGTGTTCTATGTTTCGTTTTTTATTTATATAGAGGAAACGTTGACAGCACTATTTCTGATGTCAGGGCACTTGCATAAATATTATATTTAATTTCAGACCGGATCCAAGTGAGCCAACCCGCAACTCGTAAGCGTCACTCTCTTACCATGCGTCCGTGTAAACTTAGTACATAAATTTGAGCATGCATTTCAGTAGCTTCTTTTCTCCGTGCCGTTATATGTGAGAACAATGTTAAAAAGCAGGCAAATCAGTAGCCCATCATCAGCAAATCCTCACGACATGAGTCGCGCCGTTGCGAAGTATACTGTTGATAGCCACCTAGAGAAATTTTGTGGTTGAAAATCAGAACGCTAGGCAGTGTTGCGCACGCATTGCATAAGTGCGAAATTTTTATGCGAGAGCTACTTATGCAGAAACGTAGTTTTGGGTTTTCCCATCGCTAAGGACAAGCTCTGAGCGTGCCAAAAAACCAAATGTGTTATTTAATAATGGTAGTACTTCTGTAGTTATGTTTACGCTCACACCATGCTATTAGTATCCTATCATTAGGTTATAAATAACTATTTCTAGGCGAAACAGTTTATTGCTCGCGCTCAACAACGATATTAACATTTCTTTCTGGAATTTCAAAAAAAAGAGGCACATTATCATTGAGGGCAGCTCACTTAGCCAATAGTCTAACAAACACAACGAGCAATATGGAGAGGGCTGTCTTTTTTTCGTCAATACACAAACGTAGTGATAGATTTAATGGGCACATCACGTCGAATGATAAGTTGAAGGATTATTCGTTAAATTATTTAGTGTGCAATATGATGCAAAATCTATTCAGTGCTCCCACCTAATTATGCACTGTAACTTTATTGATACAACAGGCCACGTCGCTAAAACTCTCCTCCTTTGTTCCTCGTAGAGCCCACGGAAGAACTGGACGTTAAAAATCGTGAGTGCGAGCAGTTTATTTTCTATCATCGACACAACAAACAAATTTATCATTAGTAAAGAAGAAATGAGATTGATAGGTGGCCAGTTCTTGGGTTCAAAAGATTATCACAATTATTAATCCCTTACAAGGCGAAAAGGTGGCGTATTGCCTGTTGGTATTGCAGAAATGTGTCTGTTCAAAGTATCGAATCACCTGAAGGGACCGACCGATATGCTCTCGCGTCGGTTGGTGCAACGATTGCAACCTCTGAAAGAACAAATAAATTTGCACTATCACCGTATAAAGGGAAACGCTGTTAGAAAAAACTCCTTTTGATTTGCGCGATTTGTTTGAACACATATGCACCGCAAATTACTTTAGTTATGCGTCAAGAGTTTCAAATGTCGTTTTGTGGTACGCATGTTGTATCGCGGGAAATTTTATTGTCACGGAAAGTGCGGCTTCTGTACAGCTAAACGCTACAGCGTAATGCGTCTACAAACCTCGCTGCGGAAAGACTGTGCTTGTTAGGCGCCCCGCCGCGGTGGCTCTGCAGTTGAGGCCTCGGCTACTCAACACAAACATAAGGGAATAAATCGCAGACGTTGGAGCCCCTTTTTGCGTGCTCTAAGAATGGCATTTAAATACTCTGCGATGTCAGTGCCCGTTGAAGTGACCCATGTGATTGAATCTTCTGGAGCTCTCCAATGTAGTATTCCCCATAAACTAATTCGCTCGAGTCGTCTGCTTCTAAACAAAAACAAAGAAAATAAAGTTTAAATTTTGAACATTTCACTAGATGCGACGTGTTTTGCTGCCGCAAAGGGTTAAATGTCATTTTCGCTGCGGATCAATTTCCAGCACTATACGCGATTTTAAAATTTGTTTATAGGAAAAGAACAGCAATTTTCTTTCAATGAACACCTATACAGTACCAATAGAAATTGAGGAAAATGGGAGTAAAAGCGGAAAGAGTAAACTGCCATAGTAAATAGATACGCATAATGTTGATCACCTTGGGGTTTTAACGTGCAGTGACATTCACAGTACACGGATGCGATTTTTTGATTTTTCCAATTTACAATGTTGAAATTTCAACAGATCATTAGAAATCGGCTCGAAACCTTAACAAAAATCAAATGACGGAGTTGAATTCTCGTGGGTCATGTGGGTTTGCGTAAGCATGATGCAAATCGACGCAAGTATGTAAAGGTGCTGCAGTTTGAGGAGCGACCCTGGGCTTTCATAAGTAATAAAAAAGCAGCAAAATGTGCTTAAGATTTAAAATAACACGAAACCAATGTTGTGGACGTGTGGTGCACTGTCGCCTGTCGTTATTGGGTTAGCTGGCGTGAGACACCGATAGGACACCAGATAAATCTCTTCATGCATTTAATTAGCTTTGAAACTTCAGAGCCACACTGTGGGACTCGCCATTTCCTTGGTGACACGTTCCTATGGAGCTCCTTATTTGCTCTGTACACGTAGCAACTCATTGCAATGCAGATGTTTTACTTCCGCTGTTGGTTTGTTGTTGACCAATCACATCTGCTCCACAAGGGAGAGAAAGTTTTTTTTCGCAATGTTGGCTATGTATTGAAATATTGTGGTAAAATATGGGCAACGAAGAGCGTAAGAAGAGGTGGTTACATATTTACGCAACTGTGAATATTTTTTGCAAAATGTAGTGGTCGACCTAAATTGAAAAAGTTGGACCCAAAACGTAACGAAAAAAAGCGTAGTGTTCTCTCGCTGGCTGTTAGCAGCCTCTTGCTCAGTAACTCAGGCAACTAATTCCAAAACATGACTGCAGAAACGAGACAAGAATTGGGGCGAAACAAATAATACACAATGCTTAGTAAACAACGCACATAGCGGGAAATGCGCAACTTTAGCAATACAGTCCCTTATCGGGAGGTATTACGACTACGGTAAGAATGTTTGCGGTGCAGGCGCCTGCCTAGCTTTTATGCGGAAGAGAGGGGGCGTATTTTAGTGCTCTTGTACTCAAAGCATATTTGTTTATTTAGGACAAATTATATTGTATCGCATTGCTTTGAACTTCCACTGGCGCGAAAAATACGGCTTGGTTTTTTAGAGCTAATGAATGAGGTTTATTTACACCCCTAGTCACCCGATATTTCTACACAATGGTGCAATCCCAATGAGAGTAAGTTCTAAATAAACCTTGTTTCCCGATCGATGACATGTGTGTTCGGATTCTTAGAGCAGCTTTGCTGAAATGGCCTATGTCATCTTTCTTTTCTTTCCTTATATTGCACGTAATGAGGAAGTGTGCATTTTTAAAATAAATGAACCATTTTTAGGGAGGAACCATTATTGATTTTATCAAAGGCACATTACACGAAAGGAAGGAAATGGCTTATGGCTTTTCCGTTCTAGAATTATGCCTACGTGTATATTTTTGCTACTTGAATTCTTTTCAAGTAGTTGTGCAGCAATTTTTTCATCCTGAAATAATGTCAGAGATACATTTTAGGACGAAGCCATTGGGTAGAGCCTTTTGTAATCAAGGGATACGCCGTTCGAAGAAAAATCTTATGCTTATACATAATCTGTCTTATATTGCACAAATAAATTCTTCACTGTTTATTCCGTAGCGGTTAAAGTCTGGCCATTTTTTTCTTCCTCCTATGTGCAGTTATGAAGTCTTTACAAACAGTGGAAATATGCATTTGCGTAGTCTCCAATGAGTCGAAATGATATCCCCTGATTCTTGGAAAAAACCGGGTTTCAACTCAAAACATAAGGAGTAAAGACAACGATGCTTGAGCATGTAAACCCATTCACACATATACACAACCGTTTCCTGAGAAATGTAAATATTTTTGACAGAAAATGTTTGGAATTTGAAGCCTACACTGTTAGCAATAATGCTTGCCGCCGCACCGTGACACAGCTCACAAATAAGACGGGTTAGGTTGAACATCTTCAACTAATATTGAATGAACATTTATTCACCTATTCCTGTGTTATTTTCCAATTATTGATTGGATGTAAGAATTGCAACATTGCAAGCTCATAAGCCACTTTTTCTCAGCACATGCACGAAAATGGCGCCTAGCGGCCTTGGTAATTGCTGGCCATAGGTGCTAGCGCACGACACAAAGCGGAAAACGTTAATGTTACCGTGCGAGGTCAGCGCTGTTGTCCATGTAATGAGAAACGGGAGTACAAGACTGACGCCAAGCTCCGTCGAGCGTACAAGAGTTGTTGCCACACGTTTTGACCGCAATTTAACTTTCTCCTTTAGTGTTGGTAAAATTCGTCGCTTTGCGTCATGAATGGAATAAGAATAAAATTAAGATGACTTACTAGTCTCCACTCAAATGAAGGTTTCAATGGCGGTAGTCCTTGCCGTTGAAAGGCATCAAGACATCAATAACGCATATTTAAGTTAACTTCTCTACGGTAGTCACCTTTGAGATATTAGAGACAACGCATAGAGAGGTCTAGAGGTAACGGAACACAATTTTGACAAAACATTCCCTACTTGCTATGTGAATACTTGTTTAAATATGTGCACCAATTGATTGCCGGCTGCCACTTGACCTTGTACTGCTTAGTTCATGGCCACCGGTTCTTTGAGGAAGCGAGATACTGCACTTCCTTACAGAATTGGTACTTATAGTGCGAAGATACAAACCTCGCTTGAGAAATTTCGTGTGCCTAAGGGACCTGCCCACAAGTGGTAGTGCGCAGTGTGTTGAAGGCTGGCTAAATCTCTATAGTAGTCAGGGTTCGCGGTAGGCTTTTTATTGCTGACAAAGTTTATTTGGTAAGTTAGACCATCACTTTAATTTGATATACGCCGATTTCATCAATATATTCTTTTGGAACGCATTTTAAATACCATTGCCAGTGCCCAGTGAACACCGTGTCTCAATTCGGCAACAAGGGTTGGCTTCTCTAGCTTAGCCAGCTGGGAAACTGTGAGACGCAGAAGTCGCCATAGCCTGTGTCTCTGAAGTTTCGTCAGCTATTACTGAGTAGTATTCTGTTTTGTATTCACCCTTAACCCCTGACATTGCGAAACAGGAGGTCCTGACTGAATGCCTGGCGGAAGTATTATGAGCTCAACAGTTTAATTTCACTTCATTTTATTTTACTACCCAAAAAGCATAAATAGGCATTACATAAGGGGGAGGCGTGATGAAAACAACGTCAAAACATTGAATAGTGTCCTCACAAGTCAAAAATAAAGCAAAATAAAAGTAAACGTATTATACAAATTGAAGAAACCATATTTCGCATGCAAGTCTATGGGTAGAAGAGCACAAGCCAGAAATGAAAAAAAAAAAGCAGCATAAAAACTTGAACAAGGCGAAGTTGACATTTTGGTCTGCAATTTCGACGAAGCAGGCAATAATATTTCCAATGCTTCTCTAAAACTTTTATTGTTCGTGATACAGACAATTTTTTTATTGAAATGGTTCCATTCACTAACTGCCAGATGAAGAAATGAAAACTGTAATAAGTTTGTTGGCGCAAAATGAGGTTCCACTTTGTGATTAATGTCGCGGGGAGTAAATATTTGAGTTGCCAGCTTCATTTTCTCGATACTGTAATTTCATGGGTTACAGTAAAGCTCGTGTAAAAACATAAAACGATAATTTTTTCGCCTAGTTTCTAAAAGTTGAAGACCTAACTTCCGCTTAATAAAGAAATTCTTGACTAAGAGGAATAGTTGCATGCAATAAAATTAGCTTTTTTTTGCGGAGATTGAAGTTTAGCTATAGGTATGATTGGTGAGGGCACCAGATAATCGAAGCATATTCGAGTTTCGACCGTATGATTGATGACGGTTCCAGATAATTGAGGCATAGTCGAGTTTCGGCCGTATGAAGCTGTTACAAATCAAATCAAATGAAATCATCAGGTGCTATAGATGAAAGGCCGAGGAAAAAAAGAAGCCATTTGGCGGCTTTAAAAGTTTGCAGCCCCATATTATATATACATGGAAGCGTCAAAACAGCACCACAAAATGAACCAGAAATACAGAGATGAAAACGGATGATGAATGCAGGATAAACAAAAAAGCCCCGAGCGAGATAAAACAAATAAGGTCAGCACCAAAGAACGAACAAGCGATAAGCTTATCAAGACACTTGATCAATCCTGAACAAAACAAAAAGTCGTGTACTGATAAAACAAACACAAGAATAATTGAAAGCAGGTTAGTCAATCAAGAAACAGGGCCCTAAGGTTAAGAGTGGAACCAGCTATAAAAATCAAAATTTAGTGACTGATAATAGTTGAAAAGAAATGGCAGAGAATAGCCCAAGCACTACACATAAGAATTGTTTATTGTCTTTGTTGTTGTGACATAATGATTCTCATGGTTTTGTAAGTGTTCCCTAATATGTAATAAATGGGCATGTTTCTAGACAAGTTGACTGAGAGGTATACTCCTAAGTACTTGTCAGCGGGTGCGCTCTCAATAGGTAGATTATTGATCGCATTTATGTAGAAAATTGCTTGATAACGGGTTGTAAGACGAAAATGTTGAGTTTTTTAAATAATAATAGTCACATGCAATTCTGTTCCTGATTTGGTTAGGCGTTTTTTTCATATTCTAGTTGTAAACATTCAATGAGGTTAGTCACATAGCGATAAGTACCGCAATCACCTGCAAACAATATAGTTAAAGACGTAATTTGTTAAGAAAGACATCACTTATGTTGATCAGCAATAATGTGGGCCTCAAGACGGAACCCTGGGTACACCAGATTTTATATCGTGCAATGAAGATAGGACAGGACCTACTTTGAAGTCCTGTCGTCTGTTACCTAAGCCTCAGTCCAATTAACTACTCTGCTATTAATGCGACTCATTTTAAGTAATAGCCGTTTATGATATACCCGATCAAGTCAACAATGCGGCGTCTGTCTGTTTTAATTTTTGTACACTGTAGTGAATATCTCTGGTTAACTCAAAGAGCTGTGTTTCACATGACCGCCCACGCTAAAACTACGCTGGTTAGCAAAGAGTATATTCTCGTTCATGAGAAAGTTCACAATTTAGAAAGATACTACATGCTCTAGTATTTGCACTCTATAGATGTAAGATATATGGGCCTCTAAATAGTTTTATCATTTCTATCACCTGTACTATACGCTGGAGCTACCTAGCAATTTTCCAGTCAGCTGGAACATGTGTTTCATTGAGCGATTGAATAAAAATGCAAGGTTTTGAGCTGCACTGTGATTTGTAATCTTCAACAGCTTAGCAGTTATATCAGGTCCAGAGCTGCAGGACGATGGCAATCGTTCAATCGCTTTCAGGACCCCTCTTGTGTTTATGGTGACGCTAGTCATGATGGTTGTAGGAGGACAAGAACCTGAGGGAGCAGTACGGCTTTCTTCACGATTCGCGTGCCGTGGAAGGGGTGACCCCTATGCAGGATATGTTTTTAGATAATAAATGCCCTTGTTTTCCTCAAAAACTCTAGTTTTGTTTCAAAGAAGAGATAAGGAAAACGGTGATGTAGGCAAGAAGAAGTAATTAATTATTGTTTAATTATCCGAAGGTTAATTTTAAGCATATATTCAGAAATGGTAAGCAGACAGCCACTTCCTCTGCTTGTTGCCGTATACAGGAGCATACTCCGTTTTAATTTGCTTAAAGACCACACCTTTACGTTACATTCATTCTCGATGCCTAATCTGTGATAACACTTCTGTTCTTAATATTCATTCCCACCTTGTTCCTCTAAGGAACAAAAGGCGCATTTTCTCATCAGACTAATGAATACTGCCAAAAAAGTTTTGGTTCTTCTTACTTCATTGGCGCACCGAATGTGTGTGCTTTTCGCCAGATTACCTACACCCTTCTTCTTGCACGTTTCAATCTGGCGCTCGTTCCTTCCTTCGATAAGCAGCAGTTTTTACTTTTCGAGGTATTTTCATTATGAGGCGGATTATACCAACTGCAGGGCTTATCTTATACTCATCCAGTTCATCCGGTCCTCTGCTCCCTGCATCCACTTGACTCCTACGAAGTTCTTAATTTTATCTACCCACCTAACTTTCTGCCGCTACTTGCTAGGCAATATTTTCTTTAGTATTCCATTTGTTACCATGACCGACCATAGCGGGAGGGTATTTTGCACATCGTGAACGCGCAATCACGTGACACAAAAGTGACGTGGGGCTACTACGTCACTTCTGCGTGTCCAGTCGACGTTTTTTTTTTATTTTTATTTTTTATTCTACTGGGGCAGTGAGAAAAGTGCTTGGCTGTCGGAGCGCGGCTTCCAGCTGGCGGAGGGAGAGCATCTAGCCGTCCACACTTAACAGCAGGCACGCTTTCTTCTGTATTTTTTTTCCTATTAGTGGGGAGAGGTTGAAAGGAGGGCTTTAGGTGCGGGCAGGCTAGCCAACGTAGACAGCGTGGTTTCAAACGAGTGACGGCTTGGAGCTGCCCTCGGTAAAGTAGTATGCACGCTTGCTTCCTTTCTTCTTTTTCCCTAGCTTTGAGGTATGGGCTGGTTTGGCTTGAGAGGCAGCGGAGCGAGTGCTGAAGATTGGTTGTGTCGCTTACTTTGCTAAATCAGCCGCGTTTGCACCTTAAAAGGTACGTACATACAACAACTATATATATATATATATAAATTTAAAGGAGGTGACGCACGGTGGAAACACATTCCTTGACAAAGGCCGGACCCCGGCCGAAACGTCGGATTAAAGAGTTGTTTTTTCCACCATGTGTCACCTCCTTTACGTTTATGTACTACCGGACCCATTCGAGCTTCAACCCCCTTCCAATATATATATATATATATATATATATATATATATATATATATATATAAATACATTGTGTCGTATCCGTAGGCTAAGTAACATCTTGTATAATTTCACAGCTTAATTCCAAACATCAACGTTTACGCGCAAGATGCTGTAAAATTATTTGCTTTTTGACACTAAAAAACTGCATGTGTGTGGGCGCGCGTGCGTGCAAATAACTCATGCGCAGGTACTCAACATATTTGAGGCCCCGTATAAGGGCAGTGCTCTTGCACGTTTTCATTGTAGTGAGGAAACAAACTCACAATCTCTGCAGCGCGCTGCGAAAAAGCAGACTCGCGACTCGAAGTCCCTGCGTCGCTTCGAATACCAGCTCTAACCCCGCCAGACCACCGGAAGAAAGAGAACGAAAGCAAAAGACTGCGAACGCACAGAATCTGCGCTCGCTCATTCCTCCGGGGGAGGAAAATTCTGTTTATTGCTTGGAGCCAAGGGGGAGGGAAGAAGACTGTGTTGGCGGAGCCATGGCGTGGACAAAACTAACTGCCTCGAGCGCTTCCTCTTAAAAGGAAAAACAAAGAAAAAAATACTCCGCGAGATACACGTACGTGACATGTAGGCTACGTCACCCATGTGTCACGTGATTGCGCATCGACGATCTGCAAAAACATGCTCCCTACCAAAGCCTATCTTTTCTTCGTACATTTCCTGCTCATGGCCATTTCTTCTTGAGGCCAACTAGAATGACATTAATTTGTGTTATTTCTCTCACCCACACTACTCTCCTGCTACATCTTAACATTACTCTTAAAATTTCACCAATCCACCCATCTACCATAGCTCCCTGCGTTGTCCAAAATATCAGTAGGACCATTTTCGTTAGCCTCAAAGTTTCATCTCCCTCGGTGATTACCGTTAAGGTGAAACTATTATGCTACGAGGAAGCAATGCGATCTGCTTGCCAATTGCGAATAACATAAGCCAGAGTACGCCTTCATTGTTTTATTTCTGAAGTTCGTTGCGTCTAGAAGGAGGTGATGGTTCTGAAGGCCACTGGCTTTGTATAGAAAAACATTAGTTTGCTAACGTTTTTTATATCTCTCGTGACTTAGTTAACAACGCAGTAGAAAACAGATCTGCTATGATATGACAATAAAAGATGCACATTTCACATTGAATGAATTTTTCAAAGTTTTCAATCGAGCTAATTAAGACATTACATCAACGTTCATTGTACATACCACAAGACAGGTCTGCAACAGTGAATTGCATGTGAATTCCATGAACAGTGCATTGCAATGTGTAGGACGAAAAACACATAGAAGCAGGTTATGATTTAACATTTTGAAATTGCCGCAGGTGTTAACTCCAAGCCGTGTCAATATCATGGTATAATACATTGCAAGCGCCTCGGCTTTGGATGCGTCCATATGGGAGGCGTAGATGTATGCTCAAGTAAGTTGTCAACTATTTTTATAATTTCTGGGAGTGTCGTAAGGCTCGAGCAGCCATTGTATGTTTTGCTAGCAAAGATGATCCTTCCACATTTCAATGGGAGAATAAAACAATATACCGAAGCAAGGAGGAGCAATGGAAAGATGACTAACGAGCGAAACCGCGGTAGTACAAAATAGGTGATTGGAATTGGAATTGATTTATTGATTCCTCGTACAAGCGAAAGGAGGCAAGGAATAAGGGCTATATGAAAGCCTGACAGGGGTCCCTGCCCCCCTCCCCCCCCACAGATTCTGGCCTTAAAAATAAAAACATGTATCAGTAACAGTTTGTCATTTCATGCCATGGACGCCATGAGGGTCCATGAACAGATTGTTGCGGCAATTCTTGACAAAGATGACAAGATTGTTCCGGAAACAGGGCAGTCCTTTTGCCGCTGGTCTGTGCCCTGTACCGACACACTGCGCACTTCTTTGCGTGTGCGGTCGCTAGGCTGAACCATTCAGAAACGCTCCGGACCACTGGCAGCGTGAGAGCATGAGCTGGGTGTCCTCCGAATGCGGCTTGCTTGCGGGACTACCCAGGACACCACTACTGCGGCGAACCTCTGCGACGTGAGGTGGCAACCCCAGGTCCCTCGGACGTATGCTGCCACGTTGAGCGGCGTTTCAGAATCTCATCAACAGGGAGGCGCTGCCATTGCAGCTCCTGTTGCGACCTCTCGTCCGTACAGGCCTCCTCAGTCTGGAGACTCCTGCCAGGAACCTCAGCTGCACCAGATGTTCCTAACTTCTGTTGCACCATTGGACAACGTTGGCAGCGAGGTGGCGGCTCTGCTCAAGGCGAACATCAGTCCAGAAGCTGAGGGAATCGGAACTGTTACTCTCAGGGCCTCTCATCGCACCCTGACGGTTACCTCCAAGGACCCTGAGGACCTCGACCGTCTGAAGTTCGCAATCTCACGGATCGAGGCAACACGGAACTCCGTGAACGTCCGAAGTCCCAAGCAGCGGATTCCGCACGTACGACTGACTGCGGTTGACCCCGATATAAGGCCAGAGGAACTCATCGCGGCACTCAATTATCGGAACCACGCTCTTTATCTGGACCCTTCTTCCTGAAAGGTTAGGCTCTCTTTTACACAGCGCTCCGGACAGTTTGTTCATGTTATTGAAACTGACCCACCCGCTTTTGCCCACCTCTGTGCGGCGCGTCGTGTAACCATCGGTTGGACTTTCGTCGAGGTCCGTGAGGACCTGCACGTTCCCCTGTGCACTTTTTGTGCGCAGTATGACCACGCTTTGAAGAAGTGTAAGCTCAAGAATGATCTTTCGAAGGCGTGTTGTACCCGTTGTGCGGGGTCACATGCTTTGGCGACTTGCCCTCGCTCCATCCAGGACCTCAACATTAAGTGTGCCCCCTGTGCTGCCGCCGGTCGCCCGTCGAATCATCATGCAGGAAATGAGTCGTGCTCTATTTTGCACGAACGTTCGGACAAAATCCGCACTCGAACTAAGTATGGGCCCTAGCAGTCAGATGGCCTCGCGTCCCTTGCCCGTTGGCACCCCACACCGTAGCACGAACATCGAACACATAGAAATCTGGCAGTGGAACTGTAGGGGCTTCAGACGAAAACAATGTTTGCTAAAACAATATCTCTGCACCACCCTCATCAGACCCGGCATTATCTGTTTGCAAGAGGTAGGAGCCGACAGGGCACCGACGCTAGACGGCTACTACACGGTCCGCTAACCCCACATGCCGTCGGTTGCAATCCTCGTCGCAAACGCCATTACTGTAATCGAGCACTCCTTATCCGAACCGGACGTTGAGCACGGAGTGATAGAAATAGTGCCTAACAAACGAGGCCGAAAGAGTACATTCGTCATCAACATGTACAAGCCGCCACGACCCGCAAAGGCCGACTTCACCAACCTCCTTTCCCAAGCCACCCACCTGGCGCAAGCAAATCACCTTGTCGTGGTCGGGGACTTCAACGTGCCCCACCGGGACGGGGGGTACCAGTCAAACTCAGCCAGAGGAGTGACAGTTGCGCGAGCAATAGAAGCCCTCGGCTTGGAACTCCTCACCGACCCTCTATATCCGACAATTAAAGGCAACAGCGTCTCCCGTGACTCCTGCCGGACCTCACCCTGATCAAGAACGTTGCTGAGGCTACATGGACGAACCTAGCAGAAACCCTGGGAAGTGATCGCTGCATACTAAGCGCATCCTTATCATCTACCAAAATCCGGAGAGATCTGGGCGCTGCCCACATCACCGATTGGCCCAAATTCCGCAACGCATACGTCCCATAAGGTCCAATTCAGTCCATACAGGACTGGAGCGAAGACATCAGACAAGCACACAAGCAAGCAACCGAAATAATACAACGCACAATGCAAGCCCCAGAGGTAGACCGCCATCTTCTCAAGCTATGGCAGAAGCGCAGCCGCCTTGTGAGGTGATGGAAAAGACAGCGACTAAACAGACTTCTCCGTCTGCGGATTGCGCAGCTCACGGAGGAAGCCCAGACATACGCCACCAACCTAGCACAACAAAATTATCGCAACAGTTTTGCGAGTCATTGAGAGGAACGCTGGGAACGTCCCGTACTTGGACAATCCTGCGGAACCTCATTGACCCCTCTAACTCAAAATCCACATCTACATGGACCCTGAAGCGTATTGCTCACCTTTTTTCAGGGGACGACGCCACGCTGCTTCAGGCTCTTAAGGACAAATATATCGACACCAGCCCAACTCCTCCTTGCTCTTTGACCTACCAGGGCGAGGAAAATCCGGCACTCAATGCTCCCATTTCTGAAGCAGAGGTGTATGCTGCAGTTCCATCATGCACCCGCAACACGGCGGCGGGAACGGACCAGATCAGCAACGCCATGAACCGTAACTTCAGCAAGGCACAAATCAGCGACCTCACCAAGTATTTGAACGACTCGATGTGGGAGAAGAATGAAATTCCCTCTGAGTGGAAGCACTCGGAGATAATCGTAATTCCAAAACCGGGCAAGAAGCCGGCGGTCGAAACGCTACGACCCATATCACTCACCTCGTGCCTGGGCAAGCTCTACGAGCGAGTCATCCAGACGCGACTTCAACACTACATAGAACATAACGACTTCTTCCATCCCTCCATGATCGGCTTCAGATCGGGCCTGTCCACTCAAGACGCTTTTCTTCTCCTTAAGGAGGAGGTACTTTCTAACATTCCGAGAGAAGGCGAGCACCTCATTATGGCGCTAGATCTAAAAGGCGCGTTTGATAACGTGTCTCACGAGGCAATCCTATCCGAGCTCAAACACCTAAGCTGCGGCGAACGCACCTTCCGATACGTCAAGAATTTTTTGTCCAACCGAACGGCAACGATAGGAATGGGTGACATGAGTTCGGATCTTCAAGACATGCCAAACAAGGGCACGCCACAGGGATCGGTCATCTCCCCACTCCTCTTCAAAATCACCATGATTAGAATCGCAAGGGCTCTGCAACAGGTTCCGAACATTGGATACACCCTATATGCTGATGACATTACGATCTGGACAACCACCGGCTCTCTGGGCCAGAAAGAAGAAACACTTCAAGCAGCCGCAACCTGCGTGGAAACAGAGGCCTTTCGATGCGGGCTCCAATGCTCCCCAGATAAATCTGAAGTCATCCGCATACGTGGGTACCACTATACATCACCAGGCGATCTTAGCATCCTCCTGCATGGGGTCCCAATGCGGGAAGTGCCACTCATATGAATCCTGGGTCTCTGGCTCCATAGCGACAGAAAAGTAGACCACGTGCTCCACCTCCTCAAGAATACAACACAGTAGATCTCTAAAATAATCCGCCGGGTGGCCAGAAACAGAAAAGGCATGTGGGAAGAAGGCACGATCCGTCTGGTGCAGGCGCTGGTTATCAGTCGCCTCTCCTATGGACTACCTTACCTCACCCTGCTCCGAAGAGATCTCAAAAAAGTGAACTCAATGATACATGCAGCTTACAGGAACGCGTTAGGCCTCCCACCATACACATCCAATGTCAAATTGGAAGCTCTTGGACTGCACAACACATTTGAAGAAATTCAAGAGGCTGTCCTCCTGTCCCAAAGGGAACGCCTTCTGTCAACTCAGACTGGCCGGCTCATTATCGAGCGCGTTGGCTATCCTTCGGACGTAAAAGCTATACAGTCAACGACTAACATTCCTGTTCCGTACCGGGCAAGAGTATATGTGTCCCCGATCCCAAAGAACATGTCTCCAGTCCACAACGAAGGCAGAAGACACGCCCGAGTGATTTATCTTAAACGTGCAGTGGAACGCAGTCCGAGAACTGTCTATGTGGATGCCGCTCTATACGAGCATACATCGAACGCAGCAGCAGCCGTGGTGGTGGGCTCTTCCTACACAGAAGTCTCCATCATGTCCATCCCACACTGTACTATCACAGAAGCGGAAGTGGCGGCGATCGTGCTGGCCATTACCTACGGAGACGCGACCAATCGAGAGCTGCACGTAATCACCGACTCACAAGCGGCGTGTCGGCTCCTTCTTGCAGGCAGAATACCTAAAAAATTAGCTCGCTTCTCAACTAACCCATTAGCTACAACCTCACAGCTCAAACATCAGATCACTTGGGTTCCGGGGCACTCTGGATTGGAAGGTAATGAGGTCGCGGATAGGCTAGCTCGAGGTCACACAAACCGGGCGGCCACCAATCCCGATCTCACAACCAGCATTCCTGTCCCAGCGACTTACGGCGCGCGACTTAAGTACCTACGGGAACAACGTAGGATTTATCCCCCTCCGCACAAGGGTCTCAATGCACAAGAAATGCGGGAATGGAGACAGCTCCAAACCAACACTTACCCAAACCTACATCAACACAACATAATGCTCCCAGAACACAACACAGACATATGCCCTTGGTGCAACGACCAGCCCACCGCCTACCGCGTCACATGGGGGTGCACAGGCCCCAAACCTCCACACATAGACATGCACCATTCGGAGGCGCAGTGGGAGGCCACTCTGCAATGCTATGATCTAGAGACCCAGCGTAGGCTGGTAACTCAGGCAAGAGTGGCAGCCCAGGCCACTGGGGTCTTGAAATGAAGACTTCACTCACTGACCCCCCCCCCCCCCCTCCTTTTTATTTTTTTTATTTTTTCCTTTCTCTTTTCTTTTTCTTTTTGAAATAAAGTTTTCTCTCTCTCTGTCATTTCACGCACTGTTAGGATAAAAACGCACATAATATTGACAGTGAAAAATGGTTACAATTACTTCTACCTTATACTGATTACATAAGTAAAATTTTCATCTCAAAATCATACATTTCACACTAAACATTATCATCTACATGGAAACATTTAAGAATATGATACTGATATGAATACACATGAACAGTTCCTATAACTTAAGGAAAACAACCTACTGAGATGGCTGTACAAAAGTTTTCATCTCAAAATCATACATTTCGCACTAAACATTTTCATCTACATGGAACAATTTAGGAAAATAAAACTGATATGAATACACATGAACAGTTCCTATAACTTATGAAAAACGCCCTACTGAGATGGCTGTACACTCTAAGAAAAATAAGTGCTAAAGACAACAAGATATGATTGTATTCTGAAAGCCACGTTCTCCATTGCCTGAAAGCGCACATAAGATGGATCACATAAGAGATTGTGAAAACTGAGCAGTACGTTATTCAATTACGAAATACAGATTTTGCCGTAATAACATTTCCTTGATCTGTTTTTTTAATTTTCGTTTGAGCAGTTGGAATCTACTAATTCTTCCACTTGATTCATTATTTGTATTGTTTGGAACTGAAATGTTTGTTTTCCATAATTGGTTCGTACCCTGTGCGTACATATGGCTTTTGGGCTGAGGCAGTGGCTTAGGGTGGAGTGTTTTATTTTTTCCGCTATCCTGTTGTCTTTTAAGCAACGCAGCAATTTCAGTTAATATACTTGGTCCGCTCTTAGTATGTCGTACTGGCTGAAAAGTGGAGCTGTTCGAAAGCTCACATTATGGCCATGAAAATGTGAGAAAATGCAGAGAACTTCCTTCTGTAAGAGGACCAGTTTCCTGTAATTAGTATTTGTCGTAGTGCCCCATACTAAAGCATCATAAGTAAGTTTACTGTAAAAAAGTGCTAATAGAGCTTCTTCTTTAGTCACAGTGGTATTAGATGCATTATTCTATAGAGAATCTCCACACTTTTTGACAGCTCTGCCGTAAGGTAATTAACACGAGTGTTCCAATTCAGGTGTTCATTGAACCATACCTCTAATAACTGTTGTTCCCTTACTTGGCTTAAAGGGTCATTACTGTACATCAGGTGCATCTCGGGGCCTGTTGGTTTATTAATTGGGCAGAAAACAATCTATTTTGTCTTTGCTACGTTTAACTGCAGTCTGTTCGCTTTCAGTCATACTGACAACAATTTTAAATAGGCGTTTGCATCTTCTGAAGTTGAGCAATATTGTGTGAGGAAACGAACACATTGTTGTCGTCTGCGTACATGATGAGTTCTGGGGATGCTGGGATGTTTAATATATCAGTTACGTAAAGGACGAAAAGCAGTGGACCTAACTTAGACTCTTGTGGGACACCTTGTTGCATCATTAGAGTGTCAGAGAAAACAGCCTGCATTCGAACATGTTGTTGTCTGCGAGACAGGTAGCTTCTCAATAATTCATTAGCCTTTCCTCGTAGTCCGTACCTTTCTAACTTACTCAATAAAATCAATCGAGTCGAATGCCTTCCGTAGGTCCAGAAACAATCCTACTGTATGTTTTCTCTCTTCAACGTTCGCAATTATTTCATCTGAAGTCTTTTTTCTTCTTGTCAAATAATTCAAGATGATTAAACGCAGTGCGATTAGCCATCAGTTTAGTAGCAGAAGATGGCAACCAGTGATAAAAAATGCAGATTTGACACACAAAATAAATTGACACTTTTTCGATAACTGTCAATGCGAGCATTATCTTGGAGCAAATATTTGTTTTCGTGTGATTGTCGAAAATATGAAATGAATTCCTCGCTCCATAATGAATTTTGAACCCCGAACATTTGAAAAATGTATACTTACTTCCCAGTATGTAGGTACGTTCAAACCTATTCTGTAGTAACCAAAGTTACTTGAAAGCTTTGCCCTAAACATTTGTTGGTACAAAATAAAATGAGTATTAGTTTTCGCTTGCGCGGCTATAAGGAAAGTTATCAAAACAACAAAAGCTTTAAAATAGTTGGACATAGAATGCGGAAGAGAGTCATGTTAGGAATTCAAGGCGTCAACACAAATTTCGAGCTGTTTTTACTATGAAAATGTGTTTTGCGCCATTTCCTTCCTCAAAGCGATAGCGAAGTGGTTAGGACATTCTGCTTCTAGTGGTGTAAACTTGCGTGCATTCTCAAGCATGGTAGCCACGCTCCGATGTAGGCAGAATTGGAAACATGCGTGCTTTCTATAATATGGATATGCCTACAGGAGCCCAATATGGTTGAAAGTTCTGGCGCCGTCTACTAAGTCGTCCTCAATAGCCGATGTAAATTTGGTTCGTTACACATCAGGTACTATGCCGGATTTTCATTCCAAATTAGTATGTAATATAACGGAGAGTTGGAGATGTTTAAGTTTAGTCTCACGATACCGATTTTGGGCTTTTAGGCAATAGAAAATCTGATTTTTGTTGTACGGGCATTGCGAACCGGGAATTCCTTGGTCATCGTGGACATGAAGTGTTTTTGCGGTAAGAATAAACGGCATGATATTTATAAATATTCTGCGTCGGCCTTGTTAGACTTGCAGATGCCAGCGTTTTCAGAAGGCAATTACTAGCAGAGTTCCACTAGATATTAGATCGCAGTTGATGAGGTGAGAAAATTCGGCACTATAGGCGGAGCGAGTGTCCCTCTAGTATTATTGTTGTCATAATCCGTACATGTTCATTACTTTGTAGCTGTCTACTAGAGTTTACCCATTACGCCCACTCCATTAGTATGAGGCTGTTCATCAGTGCCCATTCATGCGTCGGTATAAGTCAAGCGAGAAAACGTTTTGCTATTCACAGAAACCTCCCAGGTTTGAGCCTGGGACAACCTTCCCTCTAGGACAGTTTTCTACCACCCTGGCTAACCATGAATGCCAAAATGTCAGAGATATGATAGGCGGACACGAAAATGTTAGAAACGCGAAAAGCAAACAGTGATTGCTAGTTTCGTAGGCAAAAACATATATCCTAATACAATACTTTTATGTTTAAACGCAAATCAATATTCCTAATTTTATTATATCTCCACTAAAAGTACCGTGATTATTTACTTTTTCAGATGCAGGCAAGAAACCCACCACTGAAGGAAATGGTTGACGCCTACGACCTTGGCTGCACTAAGCCGCGATCTTATGACATGTCATAAATCTCGTTATTTTGTTTCCTGCTACAGACGTTGTTCATTCAGATTTGCAAGCATGCAGATTAATCGGTGTCCAATAAATACGGCAGTGAAGCTGTCATATCTCAAGACTTCGAATGTTAGAAATATAAATTTTTACACCCAATGGTAAAATTATAAAACTGAAAGCAAAATCAAACAGTCTCACGGTACATTTCAGTGTTTAAAAACGTACAGAAGTGCATTAGGACCATGCTATGACACCGTAAGAGTGACTTGCGCTACCACTTCCAGCCAATGTGCGAGTGGGCTGAACAGATGCTACATGAATGAAAGAGCGGCCAGCTAGCTACTCGTGCCTTGACACTACGTATAAGCAGCGCTGTGCAAGATCAGTTCCAGCGAATGTCTGGTGCTTATCTTACAATACACACCATGTTCACATTTATGTTGCTGCCGTGCCTGATAAAATGTTGCATCGCACTTTACAGCCATGCCACAGTAGTGCGTTTTGGGGAAAGCGGACAGCACACGTTTTATTAAATATTTAAAGTGCATAAATGGCATTTTTATGAGCCCTTAAGCGAAAAATAATTTTATTATCGCATGAAACAACCATTGTGTCGCAACACAAGTATAAACTCGAAACAATGTATTTAACAGAACATAATCCTACAATAGTTACTGCAAATTTGAAGCAATAAATATTCCCTAATTTTTAAGTGTTGCGTCATGAGACGTCAGCACCGAATATGGCCATTAGAGACACTTCAAAAGCCATCTCACGTCTTATAACGTTCAACAAAATAACTTAAACGATCCAGCAATGCTTAACTCGTGGTCTTGAAGATTAGCGTATTTACCCAAAATAAAACGGTACTGGGTTGAGAATTACGGGTGTTGCAAATGGTCGCAGCCGATAATTACCTACTAAAGTTATGTTATCTGCCTGACGCGTAAACCGATTTATGAGCTGAGAATTTGGATTGTTACTGTTCGTCCCGTCGTGTGAGATCACCGGTGTAGCTGGAGGAGAAACCAGGGCTTCAATCAAAGCGGCTAACTTTTGCCCATTTCAGTGCTGTGAAGACCACCTTCTGACGCTTGCAGGGGCGCGCTTGCTAGGACGTCTTCCTTTGCTATACAGGTATACTTCCGCCTGTATGTTTGTGCGAAGGCTTTGCAAAGCACGCCGCGAGGTGTAATCGCACCTAGGGATGTCATCCATTGCCTGGTCTCCTACCTGCCTTTTGCCTACCATAGCACTGAAGTCGCCCATTAGTACAATATACTGCGGCTTTGCTTTCCGTATTGCCGATTCCACATTTTCGTAGATGCTTTCAACTTCCTGGTCATGACTGTCTGTACGTGCGTAGGCGTGTACAACTTTCAGTCTTATGTACTTGACTTTATCGATGTATTTGAAAAAGTGAATAATTTTAAAGTTTTATAACTGGATGTATTGTACGTAAACCTTTTCACTTTAGCAAAATCGACCAGCCTCTATTGGTTTTGAAATAAATGCAATAAAGACCCCAAAGGCCGTGAACTACTGGTTAAAGAGACTGTCTGCGTAGTGTCAGGACCAAAGTTCGAATGCCAGATTGTGTATGCATGTTTGTTCAGCCTAGCGTCGCGTTCTTCTCCACAATAGAGATCGACCGGCCTTAAAGAAAATTCCGGGATCAAAGCTCCACCCAGTTCCTTATCGGCTCAGCCTGTACAACGATCCGGTATATGAAATTCAGGATGAAATTGATGCAGGATTTTTTAGTGGGGCATATATGTACAACTATTACATTTAGCATGGTAGCGTCGCAATTAATTCTTTCGTGATTTCAACACAAGGGACAGCGTTCTTTCCACTCGATCATCACATTTGCTTTCCCATCGAGGGATGTCCGGCGTCGTTCGCCGCTTTGTCGCTCCTTGTATCTCCTTTTCGGCGTCGCGTCGGAGCGCCACTTTTTAATGCGCGAGCGTCGTTGAAGAAAATTCGCAGGTATCGTGGGCTTGATAGTATCCGCATACAGTAAAACATCGCATGCGACGTAGATTCATTCTAAGAGATTTGATCACTATGCCTTACCTGAATGCTAGACGGGCGCACTGCGTTTCCTGCTTCTCCGCTTCGACTGCGGCCTGGCTGATAGCCGCCGCATCGGCATCCACTTCGTGCAGTGCTTTCAATAGCACTCCGGCTGCTAAGAGCGTGGGCCGAGCAATCTACGCCGGACGCGCCTTCTCGCGCTATGATTGTGGTCCTCGAAGAAGTGGTAAAATTGCTTTCTCGAATATACCATTTGGAGGATGAGCTCCGGTTTTGCAATTACAGCATTCCCTAGACACAAAGGTTATTAAGGTATTTATTTATTTAACGAACTAGTTGAAGCATTCTGCCGCTTGCCTGGTGCGCGCAATACCCCAGATGTAGCCCTAGGACTAACATAAATCAAAATTTATTTATCTATTTAAAAAAGTAACTACCTTTTAAATAATTTGGTTCCTTCTATAAAAAATAACCCAGCGTAGCGTCAAGAGTTCCTTTGTATTTTAAAGGAGATGAAAGAAAACACCTTCCTGTAATATGCGTTTTTCTTTAGAGTTGATGAAGCAAAAATACTGCAACTCGGCTCTGAGTAAATGTCCTGATTATTTGATTTTCACATTAACCAAAATGGGCTAACAGATAGTTGTCCACTATGGTCTGTAGCCAGTGTGTTCTTAATCTCGCTCACCAGCCTTTCTCTACATGTTGCGATCACACATATGTGTCCCATATCCTGTCCGCCACAGTGCAAAAGACACACTCTGGCCTTCTATCCTTGCCTATGATTTGAGTTCACGTGGCCGCATTCTAGCGAGAATGAGGACATTATAGTTAGCGCTCTTTCTATTGTCTTTTTAACTAGCGTGTGCGCTTTCTCTATGGCGCAACTTTGCCGCAGTCGGTTTGGTTGGTATATTGTGCCATTAAACAGCGAGTTTTTTAAGGCAAATGTTCTCCTAAGCGGTCATTCAGCGACCTTCATGCGTCGCCTCCTTCTTGATACCACTCACCGTGCTGTTGTCTGAAGTTTCCAGGAAAGAAAGTTTCACGTGGTAGTCACAAAATCATTGGCACTATTGAGGAGGCTTAAATTTCACTGGAATGAATCCATGACTGACTCAAGCCCACTAACAAGCTAAGCAATTCAACGGCGGCAGAGAAAAAAGTTTGCAGGGGATATTGAATAAAGAATTCCCGCAAAATTCGGCAGCGCTCAATTTAGAGAGGGAGAAGCACCATCTAGATAACCGGAGAAAGGGACTGGAACCATCCGTAACGATACATAAAGCAGTCATGCTTCGCTGCAATCACTCGGTAAAAACTCTCGGCGCATTCTTGACTACCAACAAAGTGATAAAGTTGTATCTCGTGACAACGAAGAGGAACATACTCGTTATATGCTCTACAGTCACAGTAATAAGGCCGCGCACCGGGGGCTGTTGAAAGCAAAAAATAAAGATTTCACTGGTTTGCGTCCATAGGAGTAAACGCATGGAAGCCGCGCGCAGGAGCTGTAGCGATTGAAATTAGTTGAGTCACCAATATGGAAAACAATGGTTTTTAACTCCAGGACTACTAGTGAAAGTCGACGTAGTATGCCATTCGCGAGCGACTCAACGATGCTTTGTCTGAAAGCCAGATCCGCGATTCGGAGGTGGCTCTTTTTTGCCTTTGTTCCTGACCGGGAGCCATTCATTCTCCACTTCATGATTCAGGAGCTGTAAGGAGTGAATGGATGAAGAAACTTCTGAATATGCCGGTCAGTTCGTCAATACAGGTTAGTGACTGAGATGAGGGTGGCTTCGGCACCTAAGTATTTAAGAGAAGGAAGGCTACACAGTATGCTCGTTGCTAACGGTCGTTTTTCGGAGCGTGGAAATGGAGTTGATGACTGAGAAGTCAGTTTGGCTGAGCTGAATGAAAGAAGTGTAGGCATACAGTCGTGTCTTGTTTTATACGGGACCTTTCCCCTACTGCTACAAAACATCCAAATTTTTCACACTGATGATGCCCGCTGCAGCCATTGTAAAACGGCTGGCTACTTCTGCAGCGCTGCCATCCTAATACAAAGCTTTCTTGCACTGGCGACATATCTTCTTCAAAAAAGTAATTCAACCGCACCATCACGCATAGCGTGCTTCCCTGCGCGGGCGTTCGTCTCTCAAGGAAGAGGTTCGATACAGTCGCCACTACCTTGTGTTCAATAGTGGCTCTGAGCTGCAGCCTACAACGAAATCTCGTGGGTTCCCATTCAAGAAGTGCTCTTATCTCAGCTACTGGCGATTTCTTCCTAGGCACTAAGACTGCTTTGCTACTGGCCTATCAATTAGTCGAGAGAGTGCAATTCACTCATTCATCCGATAACTTTAGGTACTTTGTGTCAGCACCATATGGCGAGCTTGAAAACCTCTAAGCATTTAACAAGTAAAAACGGCTAACTATGTCGGCGGCTTCGCATTACTTCCTAGACCCTTCGCTGACAGCGCAGCTTGAGCTGAATGGAACGGAATGGTAGGCTTCATTTGATCTTAAGAGCTATGAAGCTGTACCTGACCAATCATCATCACAGAAGAATGATACTGACAGGTTCAGGTAATGCGTGCCCTGACAGGAGAGAGAGTACATGAAGTAGCAGGGTTGGACTATTGCTCATGAAGTGCTCCTAGTTTCCGTTGTCGGTGACCTTGAGATGATGTCAATCCAAAAGCTATAGCCAACATCCGGGAACCGATATGCAGTTAGCCAGGCTATGATTCCCTGTCACGCGGCACCGAAACTGAAACACTCAGACAAAGAAGTGTCTGAACAAGATGACATCTATGCTCTAAATTACCTCGTATGTACCTACATGTGCCTGAGAAAGTTGTTCTACGAAGCCAATAATAGTTTACCATCTAGAGCCCGGACATTTTTGCCACAGGCGATGAGGAGCATAATTTCAACATGGAAATTGGTGCTAAACTTTCGATTTATGTGATCCACCACTAAAATTTTGCCCCCGCACCCTGACTTTCACTGCAGCCAAATTTGACACAACGTCATGTGTAGCTAAATTTAACATGGATATCTCACTGCGCACTTCGAAATTTTGAGTGGCCAAAGTAAAATGTGTTCACTTTACCAAAAATATTTGGCCTCCTCCAAATGTCATCAACACTAGTATTTACCTAATTTGGCTATGGCCAACAAATTTCTGTATTCTAACTTTCACTGGGCATACCATAACATTCCCCAATGAACACGCGTAATATTTATTCAGTAAGCATGTAAACGAAATTGGTGCTAAAATAATTTTACAGCGATCCTGCATAATTAGGAACGGAAGCTTAAAAATTTCGTTCAGGAGACTCAGAAATACGAATTTTCCCAAATTATACCACAACTCTTGTACAATCTAATTGCGTATAGCCAATAAAGTGGTAGCCTGCAAATTTATACGGGATGCGCTAAAAATCTTGATTGGTCGCAACTTGACCCAGATTGTTATTTAACATCATCTAAGCATTGCGAACTCCGCGATGACATTCAAAATTTGGTTGCCTTTATATCAAGAAATTCCATTCATTCATTCATTCGAATTTGACCAGGATTAGTATCCAACCGATTGGACTCAATGGTCACATCCGAATTTAGATGACCTCCTTCAGGAGATCTAGGAAGTCTTGTAGGCAGCCATCCGATTGCAAATTGTGATCAGCAGAAAAAGGCTTCCTGCCCCTGATTACAACACTACCTAATCATGACTATGATAAGACTCCCACAGTGTGCGTTCTCATTTTTTGCTCACATCTCTACATTTCAAAACAGCTATTGGCATGATCATGGAAGACCTCATGGTTTTGTTCTCAAGAAGTTGAGTTCTTTACATTGCGCTATTGTGTCTTTCGACTGCGATTGTGCATTATCTTGCTTCTTGGTGCGCGTTAAACAGCGCCAACTCTGGTGCCTCGATTATGAGAAGAAACAAAACCAGCCACCATTCACATATAGAAAGTGGCAAGGTGCAAACCTGGAATAGACAGGTGTCTTTCACGAACTACACGGTGCGGCAGTGCCAAAGGTAAGCTCTGACTCTTGTGATTGTTGTTTATAGCAATACTGCATACCACGTTGCGAGAGTATGGCTCAACAAAGGCAGAGTTCTAGTGAGGGAGTAACTACTCATTGTCATCTACCCAATCACAGCGACCAAAGGCAGAGTTAATCTGATATTGCAAGTCTTAAATTGTTTTTCAGTTTCTAAATCTTGCTTGTTTAAAATTAAAATTTTATTACTGCAGAATTATCAGACAAGAAACATTTATTGCTGCGTTGCTTGTACTAGGGATATTGATAAGGTTCCCCATGGAAACATCTTTTCCTAACCAAAATAGTTCTGCGAACACTTTCTTCGAAGACTTTCTTTGAACATATACGGCGTACATTTCCTGCAGATATTTCCGAACCCCAAGACTGTAGAAAAGCTTTCTTTTAATAGAAAGGATCAAGTTTTCTTTTCAAATGTTGATTTTTTCCACATCAACAGTCCTTTTAACTCGGGCCTCCTGATTGAAAGTTGGAATAAAAACATTTGTACAGCAAGGTTTCGAATTTCAAAACGTCCGAGACCCCCGCGCTGCCCAACCCGCAACTAAACTTTCGTACCATGGCAATCAATAACATTAATGGCACTTCCTGTGACTAACTTGTGCTAGCAGGGTACTGGGATAGGATGCGGCCCCTCAGCTCTTCCAGGACTTGAGTGCGGCGCGCGCAGCGGGAAGGGACGGGCGGTGAGAAGATTGTATGTGTAGACTTCATAGATGCGCTCAAAATGCCTGTGGGAATATAATGAGAGGGATGAAAAGGGGAGGGAAACACGTGAGTATTGAGTTTCCGTATATAGCTTGCTATGGAAAGACATATGGCCCGGCAGTGGCAATTCCAGAAAGTAGGTGTCTGCAAATATAAGAATAATAAGAAGAATAATGTTTATTTAACATTTTGAGGATGTTGGGTGCGCCGGCAAAAAGCCAGTAGAAAGGCTTGACGAGGCCGACGCACCCTACAAAGGCATTGCAGTGGTACATAGCATAATATCACTTTTATAAACGAGAACAAACATAAAACAATCGATTTTTTATTATCTATACATTCGTTCATACTGTTTATTTAATTGATTCGGGAGAGTGTAGCTCAGCATTTGGTAACCATAATTTGTTCGGATCTTAGGTACAAACCATTTGGGTGTCTTTCGTGCAGTGTATATTGACTCTGCGTTGCAATCCTGACAGTTTTATTACCAGGCAGTTGTTATTGAGAACACCGATTTCATACCGCCGCAAGAGTAAAGTTTCGTATAATTGTGGCAAGCGGATAATTCGAAGTTCATTGAAAATTGGTTCAGTGTGTCCAAGTCGGGGAGCATTCATAACATTTCGAACGGCTTTCCTTTGAAGGAGGTATAAGCGGCTAATATTAGTAAATGTCGTGGTACCCCACACCAAAAAGCAATACTTAACAACAGAAGAAAACAAAGCATTATACAATATGTCCTTAATACGCTTTGGCATAAAATATTACAATCGACACAAGATACCGACTTTTGACAGCTTGTTCATCACCATATCAACATGATCATTCCATCTCAAATTCTCGTTGAAAATAACGGCCAAGCTTTTTACCGCCGAGACCGTTTGGATGCATGACGCACCAATCTTTAAACAGAGTGGTGGCATATTTGTCAACTTGTTTCGAGGCCTGAACAGCACAGCTTTGGTTTTTTTCAGTGTTCATGTTTAAAAGATTATTTTGAGACCATTCTAGAAGCGACTGTAGTCATTTTGAGGCTTGTTTCTCAAGATCTACCAATTGGGCAGCTTTGAAAAATAAACTGGTGTCGTCAGTATAAATCACAAAAGTTGGTAGATTACTGATACGGACAACGTCATTAATGTAAAGAAGAAACAGCAACGGTCCCAAGATACTACCTTGCGGAACACCAGAAACCACGTGCTTGACATCTGCTAAGTCATTGTTTATTTTTACTTGTTGTAATCGAGAACTTAAATAGGACTGTAATATATGAAGAAACTGTCCGCGGAAACCGTATTGTTCGAGTTTAGCCAACATTATTTTGTGATTGATGCGATCGAATGGTTTTGAAAAATCAACGAATATGCCAAGATTTTGAAGTTTGTGCTCAAAAGACTCTAAAATTAGCTCTTTTTGTGTTAGCAATGCAGTTTCTGTTGAAAAATTCTTCCTGAAACCATGCTGACCCGGCGTTATTATGTTGTATTCGTCACAAAAACGTAATATTTGTGTGAACAAGATCTTTTCAAAACACTTTGAGAAAACAGGTAAAATAGATATGGGACAATAATTTGACAGATTATTCAGGTCTCCACTGATATTGGCTTTTGGGTGGCTCAGTGTGCTGGGGGTAGCGCTATTAATAAGTCTGAATTCGTAGGAGACCATTGCAGTTAAACATTCGTGCATAAGCCTTCACATTGTCCACCCCTACTCTTTCTGGACCACGCATTGTCCAGACAGTTATATAATCCGCGTAATATGTGTGCCTCAATGCAGAATCTGCTTCATCGGCTTGACTAGAATGATCAAGATAATATTAAAATGGCGGAAGAATGTTATGGCAACAGATGTTGTGCCTATGCTCGGTCTGAAAAAATCGAAGTACTGATTTTATAAAGATTGATGTAGGCATTTCGGTCGATCAAAATACGCTGACGTATTGTTGCAGTTTGGAAGCTGCGATGACAAATAGGTGCCGATGTGGTGTAGGGACAAAGATGATTATTAAGGTAGGCTAGTTTAGATTTGACAGTGCATCATGCGATGGTGTGAAATCCATTGAGCTTTTATCCCCTCTTATAAGAGGTATGCTACTCAGAGAAAAAAATTAATTGGAATTCGTCTTGCCCGCTAAGGACTACCACTTACAGTTCCTGTCCTCCTCTTCGGGGTGCAACCATCCATCCTTATGCAACGTATGCCATAGTAATCAAGCGGATAAATGCAGGGGAAACGAGGAGCTCGTTATAATACATGAAGAAAAGAAAACAGTCGGCGAGGCCAAGTAAAGCCTTGGGGAATTTGTATCCTTATTACCCTAATCAGTAATGTAATCGGTTTATTGGGAAGATATATACACATACTAGAAGGAAAAACAACCTGCCGAGCGTGGGAACGTCACCCACGACTTCCGAATACCACGTCCGGTTCTCCTACCACTGAGCTACATCGGCGGCTGTCCAACCTGTTACTTCTTGCGTGTTAATGTTGCCTGTAAACGAACCTTGAGAGTGTTCACCAGCACCGTGGGTGGCATTTTATTCGCGTTTGCAATTACATTGATTCGGATATATTAGGACAATCTTCAAACAAAAACGTGGTGAACCGGATACATAACATCTCTTTTCTACATGTAAATTACTGAAATGCTGTACTCATACTGAAGTCATTCTGAGTAAGTGAGACACAGAACAATTTTTTTTTCGATCAAGTATTGAACGCCCGCCCGGTGGATATGGAATTTTTCATTCAAGTGCTAAATACTACAATCTTGGCCTATTCTTCGTGAGCGCGGCAAAGTTCCCAAGTCATTTCGTCTATTTGCCATAAGAACAACACGATGCTTCTGTCACGTGAAAAAAACTCCGATCTCTCAATAATTGCTAATATGGATACTAAACATGCAAAAAACGATTAATTTGAGTAATATGACATAC